>NC_135252.1:15167382-15792382 GCF_964204865.1 Styela clava | reverse complement strand
ACAGCTTTCAGGCCTACTTGACGTTAGGTACATCAGGTTTTGCCACAGTACATATTTTATTGATATTTCCACAGCAGAAATAAGTTCATATATGTACTTATATAAGAGCATTCTTGTATAAGAACTCTTCGAGAGCAATGATCGTATATGGTTATGAAGGTCTAATACCTAATAGCAGCACCGGTAATCTATGCCAATGCGACTCACGCAGAAATGTTGCTGATCATCGCGTTCACTAAAATCAAAGGGACAGTTGTGACGTAGGCGGCGACAAAAGCATGACAAAATAAAAACTACCGGTATGTAATCAATTGGTCCATGAGTTACGAAGAAAAATCCATTTTCGCGCACCAAAAATCGCTGGTGGTGAGCCACAGTAAGTTTGCTTTTAGAAATGCCATCTATACATCAGATTTTTGAGAGCATTTATTTAAAATTGAATTACTGCTGGCTTTTTGCCATAGATAATAGGTATTGGGGTTTGAAAAGCAGAAATATCTCGTGCATTTACATATAGGCGTTGTAGTTCTTTTAGGTCATCCGTATCCTCTCAACTTCGTGTTAGGGGCTCGGAATTTTGATTTGACCAATCATACACAATGAATATTAGGAAAAAAATCTGGGAAAGGCTTAATTAAAGCAATGGGATATATTTTGTCCTCAACTGGGTGTTGTTTCGGATGAGATCTAAATAATGACTCTGTGAATAATTTACACTGAAATTGAATGTTATAGAAGAAAAACTAAAAAGAACGGGACTTTACTACTTCATTTTACCCCGTAAATGAAGCCAGTTTATTTTTCTCGACAATAGTAATTTTACTAAAATAATAAAATTGAATATATATATATATATATATTTGTACTTACGACGTAAACCACGTTGCGTCGCACTAGGTCTCATTCCTGTGGAAAATTTACAACAGAAACAACAGCAGAAATAAATATTATGCGGAGGAAAAGTGAAAAAATAGCTAAAGAATTAGACATCTCGTTACATTTTTGCCTTGTCCTGTAAACTGGGAACATTTGACAATAAAAGGACATATCAGATATCAGTGTAAGAATGGTTGACAAAATGATGATAGTGACCGCACAAATTTTAGTAGCCTTAATCTTTATAATGAATCTTGATTTTCACGCCTAATACCAAAAGTAATATTATTTGCGGTGGCTTCTAGATAAGTGTGTGCTCCGATCACAATTACTAAGAATAATTGTCTGACCGCGTATACTGTCTTGGATTGTTAGGTTTATTGTAAGTTATAAATCGATAATAACGCTCTTGTTCTACAGAACCATAATATGCGGACAGGTTGGTAGGTACAAGTACATGTCATAAACAAATAAAGCAAGATAATCAATTCGATAAATATATTAAAAACTCATTAATTTTACCTGGTCTTCGGGCCCCTGAAGGTCGAGCACCTGCCAATTAGAGAAAATTCAGTAAAGATGCGATAGAACTTGATAATAGTGAAGAAATGGCTAAAGAATTAGACATCTCGCTACAATTTTGTCTTGTCCTGTAAAATAGGGGACAGATGACAAAAAAGACAGTGGGCAGATTTTAGCTAATCGCATTCGCTAAAAAGGCCTGAAATAGTAGCGAACCTCTATTTCTGCTGTCAACTCGTGAGTTAGGAAGCGTATTCATGTTCGCATTATCAAATTGTGGTAATACAGCACCAGTGAATCACTTCACAAAAACCAGTGAAGGTAGCAACGTACCTTTGTCTTTTTAGCATCAAAAACTACTTGATGCGAGGCAAATTATTAAAGTACAGTACAAACCTATGACTCTTCCGGAAAGGGTTTTGGTAGAGGAAGAGTCCCTTCCACTATCTGACGAGCTGCTATCTCTTGCCGCTGACAAGATATAGGGACACCATATAGGAGGTCGTAGAAGCAAATGTCGTCGAGGAATGACTACACCTCGATGATAACACGGAGGTATTGTTGGAATTATTGTGGCTGAAACAAGTAATTATCAGTTGATTTTATTTTTACATTCAGAGAGTTTTCACAATCCTTCCTCAATCACGTCCATATACAAAAATAAAATAAATGATTTACCGAATAGATGTTTCCCCCCCACTTTTGGCCCCAAAAAATGTTCTCCATACCATTTAAAAATTTTTGACGCCTTATTTGAGATTTTGCAAGGTGCCGCCTAAAAACTGTTGTACATATTTTAAACACCATCATTTCTAATCCAATTATTAAACTACCTGTCATTTAAATATACTAATGAATGAATTTAGCCACGTCTATCGCAGCTTTTCAGAAAATTCTGATTAACCACTTGGCGGAAACACCCATCTTATACCAACTTGGCTAGTTCAGGGAGACCGTCGACAGGATTGCTATGGCCATACTTTGCCATAGGATTGGATCAATTAATTGAATTTTTTAGTATAAATATGAAACCATGTCTTCTGTTTCGTTGAATAATTTGAAAATGTAAATTATTTGAATCTAGCACACAATAAACTGCTATTGTGTAATGGTGAAAAATATTTCAGTCATTTAGGCAAGTGAATATATCCCAATACTCACGTCTAGCAGGGGTTGTTGTTATTTCATCTTCAGGTAATGTAACCACCATCGATGTGAGAGGAGTCACGAAACTGTATTTCAGAGCTAAGCGTAATGCTTCACTTGTAATATGATAAACTTCTCTCTGTATAGGTAGGTGAAAAGAATGAGAGCATGGAATTTTAAATGGCCAAAAAGAGTGAAGAACACGAGTGGAAACAAAAATAACTCACTCGACTTGATGATAAAGTTCTTTTTTCCAAAAGATCGCGTATTGTGAAATACGCCCATAAACGTTCTATAAAATCTTCAAATGCGCCAGTTTCTTTGTGCCAGTGTTGAAATGTTTTATCTAATTCTTTGCTTTTTACATTATATTCTACTTCACCATCCTTAGATGTTCCTTTGATCGTTGATTCAACAACTTTCGTTTTGTCATCTGAATGATTTTTAACAAATGTTTATTATCAACTATAATTGCATTAATTATATATATATTTATTGTGTCTAGACAAAAATGCCAAAATAATAATATTAACTGCAAATATCGCTAGATAATGCAAGAAATGAACGAGAAAGAGCAGATAACCTCTCAGAAAATTGCATCGTCGTACTGGACTCGGTTACTGCAACTCACCGCCATTGGCTATCGCTCCAACAACAACAGCTTCAGATCCTCTGAAGAATTTGCTAAAATCTGTTTGACTGATGTTTGCCAAGTTCACACCTAAATAGGTCATTTTGACATTGAGCAAAAGTGGTGTCGCAACTTCTTGAAAAAATCCTTCCAATTGTAAGTCGGCGTCGGAATCTTCATAAATTTTTCTGCAAAATAGGAATAAATAAGTAAAATCTATTTGTTAGGTTGAAAAGATTTAATGTAGTTTTGATACCTGGCTATTCCGTCGTTTTCATTTGCCATTCGTTTTAAAAAGTCATGATCCAAATCATCGCCAAATCCAAGACAAAACAGAGAAAATCGTCCTGCAATTTTTTCTTTTATATTTTTTCGGATACTAGATATTCTTGTAATTCCCGACGTCGGATTACCATCAGTTAAAAGAATTATCATTGCTGAAACTTTGTCATCGATCGTTACTCCAGAGAGTAATTCAGAAGCTGCTATTAAGGCACTGTTGATATCGGTCCCTGACAATAATAAAGGCGATTGAATACCATAGATTGTTCATGTAATACATAAGCAACAATATGTTAAGCCACGTGACTGAGAGCTCATACTCACCTCCTGCAGCACGAATACCGTTTACGTGTGCAATGGCGTTATTTAGATTCGCTTTAGTTACGTCAACTAAACCGGCCTCGGTGTCCGACCATATAGTTAGGCTGCTCGCGAATGACACAATGTTGAATCTGTGAAAATGTACCGCGCCAGTTAGGTGCTAGTAGCCATTTAGAATTGACGATGACATGATACAGCAGTATTAATGTAAAAACATTCCCGTTCAAAACGTTGATACCTGCTAAACAGTTATGATTGGTAGAAATTTTACTTGAAAATACTCATCACTCCCATAACATATAGTGTCAATCAGTCTACACATCTTCACCTGCGCAGTTTGGTGTGATCAATACCAACCTGCCCCATGAAAATTCCTGAATATTATCATTAAACGCATGTTCGACATTCTAGATAAGGTAATATATTATGTCTGATTAAAATTACGCGATTTTAGGTCATCTTGAAATCCACAAACATGGTTAAATTTTTGTTCTTACTGGTCGGAGTCTTTGAGTTCTTTTATGACCGATACAAATGCATCTTTGGTTTGCGAGATTTTTTTCCCGGACATCGATCCACTTCTATCAATCACAAAAACAACTTTTTTGGGTAAAACTGGAAGATCTTCTGGCGCAAAAAAATGAACAAAGTATCCGTTTCTTGTTTGAATTTCTCCACCTAAATCTTCCCGAGTAACGTCATAATTTACAGTAAATTTTTGTTCATCTTCAGGTAAAGTTATAAGACGACGCATTTCGGTTGGTGTTGGCTTGAATCTAGATTGAAAAAAATATAATAAGAACTTGTGTACAAACAGTTTTAAATCGTTGTACTCGACTGTTTTTCAAATCAATGTGTATTTTCAGACGTTTGTCAATATGTCCGTTTCATACGTTTGGTTATCTAAAATAGTTACAATGACTGCTTAGACAGGAAAATCTGACGATGTATGTATGACATATGAAAACTCTTTATAGACTTATGTTCCCACTTATTTCTCATTGAACTAACATTAGGTATTATTTGTCGTATTTCTCATTCTAAGTATGATTATTTGACAAAAATACTAACGTGACTTTAGCCTGGTATTTGCTTCTTCTGACATCAGTATTGACTTGTAGTATACCGTCTGAATCTCGTCCTCTCAGACCCTTGTCTCTGGCTCCCCTACCCTCACCAGCATATGTAGTAGATATCGATGTAATTCCGGATCTTTCCGTTATGAATATATCAATCACAAAATGATCAATGACCTAAAATGGGAGAGTATTTAAAACTTACTCCATGTTCAACATCTACCTCGCATAAACCCCCATCTTTATATATACAAATAATTTCCACCCTAGTCTTAGTGAAAGGAACTTCTCTTAAATCAGGTCGGTTGTATAATGACGTATTTGAAATGTAGTAAATAGATTGGTGAGCAATAATTCAATGTATAAAAATAGCTCATGGATCGTTTATATAATTTGTTGTTCATTATGTTGATGTTGTGACATTTGTCTTTCACTTTTTTCTACTGAACTATTTGCTTTCCATATTTTCGGTGGTTAAAGTTGAAAGTGTCTCCCAGAACGCTTTTACTTATATATCTTGTTTGTTTTCGTTTTTTTGTAAGAAAATTTGCGCAAACAAGTTCACGCGAACTCACAAAACATAAGCAAATGAGGGTATTTTCACAGCAATCCCACTCCACCCTCCACGTTTACCAGTAACTGGTGAGTGACTGCTTTGAAAATCAAAAGACACCGGCAATTTTTTCATCTATGTGTTGCACAATACTGCCTTGCTCTTCATTGCTGTGGCCTTTGCCATTGATGTGATATAGCTAACTTTCAACTTCGAGTTTTTTCTTAATTTCAACGTTAGAAATTACCTCTCTCAGGTTCACCATAATTGTATGATCATATTGCCCTAGCCTCCGCTTCAATAGTTGCTGATAAACAAGATGAAATTCTACACTTGATTGAGCAGGCACATTGGCAGTAACATCAAAGGTCTGAGTCTCCCGAACATCCGCAACAACCAGACCCGCAGTGTTACCCTAAAAATAGACACTTGATGATTGAATATACAAAGCAGACAATTTTTCTATTTTTCATCCAGTCTTGTCCTAAGAACATAAAAATTTAGATCTCAAAATAATTTTAAAAAGATTGTTTTAAACGAAATAATAGTCTGCTTATGTAGGCCGCGAGCCGAGGCCATTTATCTTTCAGTTTCGTAGCGCACATGAGGTAACTGCCTGAAAATGATTTTAAAATGTTCCTTAGAAATTTAGTAACAAATATTGCCTTGTTCCCACTTCCAAAAGTTGCACGTTTTACGGAAAAGACGTTTTTACTACAATAAATATGTGTTACCACCTGTCCTATATTCTCTGTTTTTCGGTATCATGGGACAATGAACGCAGATATTCTGCATGACGTAACCATCAAATTGGTCAGCTGTAGGTGGATCCCCCATGGTCGGATGGATATCAGATGTACTACTGCTCGCTTTTGCGTTGAGTAGCCTTTCCACAGTCTTTTTCAGTTATTGGACACGTTTAGTGGCCATAACGATCGTTTCAAAATTTTGTTGTTATTGTTATTGTTGTTATTTGTCTCCGTCTCCATTTTTAAAAAATCGCTTTTCTCTTCGAATACTGGACCAATTGCTTTGATATTTTCAGTGGTTGAAGATAAAATTTTTCTCCAGAATGCTATTAGTTTTTTTTTCGCTATGACGTCATCAAAATTATTGCCACTGGGTGGCGCTACGTGTCCATATATTTGAGCATAGCTCTCTTGTTATCAATTGAGTTATTCTAAGAAGGTGGTAGAAAAGTATGAGTAGGATATTAAACACTTGTATATCCTTACCTTAAATAGCAGTTTTAGGTGAGCACTGGCTCATAGGACGTTGTTAAATAGGTACAATAACTCCAAGGAAGGCTAGACCTAGAATAATATGCCACAAACAACGATATTTTCTGACTTGCATGAAAGGTTTATGATTAATTTAATGACAATTCTTGACTATTCAGCAGACTTATACTACTATATAGGCCATGGCATATTTGGAAATATAAATTAATGGCTGTTTCTGTAATGCACGGTTGTGTGAAAGAGAGGAAAACAATCAATTTTACTGATGTCGGTTGGTCTAAATCTAAATTCATAGAGTCGACAAGAACCTGGGAAGCAATGATGAGTTATGCCGCAGTGGAAAGAAAAGTAGCACTGGAAGCGATTGAGAGGTGAGAAATCAAGTTGTAGACAGACAGTTGATGTTTTAAAATATAGTCCATAGGGCATTTCAGATTGTGATATATCGAAATTCAGTGTAGATATAGTCTAGTACCGGTATGCAAACACTGCAGGACTCTAGTAATGCAATGAGCATGTATACGCTTATTGGGTACATCAGATAAAATGCATTATGTATTAGTCAGTATTTAGTGGTATTTTTACACTCATGCTATTCCAAATATGATTTTCTTCCTCATATTAGATACTGCACTACAAAAGAAAACGTCAATGTTCCACCAATTCAACCTAACGCAGGCTCTAATCCCTGCTGCTATCAGTGCTATAAAATGGATCGAACAAGAAGTCTTGAAGCGTAAAGGTATATGAAAATCATAACAGTTGCAAACAGCTTAGATGGGCTATTCATAATGAAATACTTTCTCGCTTTTCTGCAATTGGAACTGCCCATCAAACCGATGTTGGAGACTTCATTTAGTTTTTCAATTCATTTTTTTTTTCAAATATGAAGATCTTTTGAGGTTAACGAGGCATTAATAAATAAAGCTGGGGAATTTGTTTGTTCACTGTATGGAGAGGATATGAAGAAGGTAAATGATACCAGGCACGTCTTTTTACCACTGGCATATGGATTATACTCATCCACCCAACAATGATTCACTGAAGAAGCATGTGGGGCAAGAAGCAAGCAAGCTGATGGAAAATTACCTGGCAGGACTTCATCATTGTTGCCTAGAACCAAGGCCAATTATTCTCCCACCTATCGGCCATAGATGTGTTCTTGATAAGGGTGTTTTGCGGGTTAAATTGATGGATCTACTTCAAGCCCCCAAATCAGTTCTTGAGTTGGCAAACTGCAAGTGTTGGCAATAGTCAAAATAATATAAGCCGTGTAATATAAGCCGTGTGTGCCGAAAGCAACCTATATTGCACAGTTTTTTGTTTTTGTATTGACTCCAAAAACCACAGTACACTTATAGAGGAAAAGTCGATTTTCGAGATAGTTGATTTCGGAAACAATTCAGAAGAAAGTGGATTAGATATTGAAGTTGATTTAATAAATACTATTTATTTTTTTTTCGGACATCCGTTAGTGTCGTAGTCCTGTTTCAAGAAATAATATTCCCTTTGTTCAAATACATAACCACATAAACTAAAAAAAGACTAATTGTAATATTTCTGTTCACTATGTTATGTACATATTGTACATTCATTTAATTTTCTTGACTTTTCCTGTAAATTTCTAAGTGAGAAATAACTGATTTATTTGTGTTTTTTGTGCTCACGATGTTAATTTGTGACTTCATTGCTTAAAAATAAATACGTTTGATAGCTTCTATAAAATGAATGCAACTTCTTATGCTGTTCTTGTTGTAAACTGCTTGTGGTTATTACATAAAATTTATTCGCTAATCTGAATGAGCGTTGTTGGTGTCCATACTTGAAGACCTTTCGAGGTCCTTCGCAAATCCTGTCACACAATTAAAATATTTTTTGTTGTTGGTTACATGTATGCCATATTTTTCGTAATCTACCTAATAAATTATGATTGACTGAGGAAGTCTGATTTTAGTGAGGCAAGACGTTACAGAAATACATTGTGTTAGTGTGCTGTAGGGCTCTTGAATTGCATAGTTCTTATGCTGCGTTGTTGTAAACCTATGGTTATTGAATTCCCGGGAACCTTATATTGAATTTCGCATCAGGATTGTGGAACAAGCTGTAATGCGTTCAGTATGTTCATTCTCATACAAAACTAAAGAATTGATTTAGTTACCAGATGTGCGCTACGAAACTCATTTTCTAGGCGTTTTTCAAGGCCTCGTCTCATGCCCATATCCGTGGTAAGGATGTACAAGTGTTTAGTAACTTACTTATACTTTTTAACAACGTCTAAGCATAACTTAACTAATAATAACTAAACAGGGCTATGGAAAGGCTGCCCCACTCAACGCAAGATCGAGCAGTAATAACTAAGATTCATCCGCTCGCTAACAGCTGATTCGATGCAATTGTTACGTCATGCAGAAGTCACTGTTCATTGCCGAAAATGTAGAGAATATAGGACAGATCGTAGCCAGTGTTCCCTCTAAAGTGTGCACGTGTGCGCGCGCACACAGCTTTCAGAGGCTGCGCACACGCATAGATTTACTGCGCACAGACGTATTTCGATGTAATGTAATAATGTTCTCGGTTGGCAGGTTGAGAAAGTTTGTTGTTGGCCCACTCATTACCCGGTTAGAACGCCAAAATTTCTTCATTGGTTTTTGCACAAATATTAGTCATTTCCAAAAAAGTGCGCACACACCAAAATTTCTGCGCACACATACTACAAAAAATTAGAGGGAACATTGATCGTTGCACATATTTCTAGTAGTAAAAGCGTCTTTTCCGTAAAACGTGCAACTTTTGGAAGTGGGAACAAGGCAATATTTGTTACTAAATTTTTAGGGAACATTTTAAAATCATTTTTAGTTAGTTACCTGATGTGCGCTACGAAACTCACTTTCTAGGCGTTTTTCAGGGCCTCGGCTCGCGGCCTACGTTCGTGTGAGTCTTTGGAAAGAGGCGCAGGTATTAAATGAGTTCTAACTAATAGAGTAGACGATGTTCAATAATAAAACACGAGAGTAATTCAGGTTTCCCATCCCCAAATAGAGTATAGAAAACATCTCACCTTTTCGACGGCGCGATCGTACTGTTCTTTTGCCTCTTTCTTCTCTCGTATTTTCCCGACAAATTTCACACCGCCAACAATCCTGTGTGAGGTTAACAAACAAGAAAAAAGTGTGAAAACATTAAGTAACACTAAGTTATAAAACTCCGTGATATTGTAAAAAAAATTACATGTCGAATTCTGTGATGAAGGCTGCTTCTGGAAGCCTTACTGAAAAAACAACTTCTTTCGCTGAGCGTTCAGTGTTCGCTATTTTATTCACAAACGTTACTCTCGCAAATCTTGACTGGACGACACTCGTGACGTGCAAACTGTGATGGGGCTCATCAGGTCCATGATAAGACGATGCATGTCTTTTCTCTCTCTGGAATCAGGAATAAAAATAAATATATATAATTTTTGATGACAACATATAGCGTTGCTGGTATAATAAAAAAAATTTCAAAATGCCATTGAATAGTAAAAGAAAAACCTTACCGCTAATTCGTCACTTTCTGCAATGACGAGAGACTGTCCCCGTGACAGAGAATTTGCAAAACATACAGAATATAGATATAGCAGCACAACAGCCTTTGCTTGGACTTCAGTCCAAGTCATAACGTTTATATAAATAAAACTCACCTATTACAATAACGGTTCAAAAATACATAAACAGAAATTATTTTACGTCGAGTCACAAAATATAATAAAAAGCGCGGTTCTGACAAAATTCACTTATAAATATGTTCCGAAAATATCGGAAGATATACAACTGTATTCGTCCAATATTGAAGTTTCTTAAGACCAATAACGTTCCAGATTACTCAAAGTACTCACTCAAAGAGTTACTCACTCAACCCACTTTCCACTAATCAAGAGCAATCATCAAATTTAAATGGAACTATAGGGTAAATTAGCAAAAAACATTGATCGATGTCTGTCCCGAAAAAAAAACCTTTTTTGCTGCTCAACATGATTACGAACGCTGTTCGTGGATATGTTTTACCCTTTTTATACCTGAGCGTTGCTATCAAGCCAGTTTAGGTCTCATAGTCCAGTGCTATAGATCTAGCTAATATATACTCGCATGACAAAGGCTTCAACTTAAAATCAGAACTCGCCCGAGGCGCACCAGATCATCTAAACAAGTTTATATCGAAATCGTAACGTTTTTAAAATATTGAAATTTTAAGATAAAATTAGGTAACTTTTAAAGATTCTCATTTAACTGATATGCAATATCAATATAAATATATGTAACGTGCTTTTTTCGTGATTCTCCCTTAGATAGGAAAAATTTTGTCTGATTTACGTCGTTTCTTGCCGTCGTTTCTTGCACGCTCCATGCTTTATCAATTCAATCGTGAGTTTATTGAACGGCGTTCCTATGTGGGAGTTTTCATATAAAACAAATATTGCAATTCCTAGTCAGATCACGTTTTAAGATTTATTTGATAGTTCATAAAGGCGGCAAAATGAAGTCGAAATGATGCTGTTTAAAAACTAATTTGAACTAGTCTTCGAATTGGCCACAATTCGGAATTGTAAATATATTCTCAATTTTCTGGGATTCCCGTTTATCCATTTGTATGTGCATCGGTTTTATTCCGTGTCATAAAAAGCATAAACAAAAAATAATCTGGACTTTCAAGGATGAACAAGTAACTTTTTCAAGAGCTTGCCTGATGGCGCCAGTAAATTTGCATCGAAGTTCAAAAGCCACGAATTCCAAACATCGGTCCATTGTCACGTTTCAAATCGTGTATGTAAAAGAAACAAAATACGAAACTTTTGCGGTACGACGATAGGAAAATCACAATTTATGAGAATTCAAACGCATGATGGAATGATTAAAATAATTTTTTATAGTATAAAAATATATTTTTGTCAGTTCACTCAGTGCAATATTTGTTATATTTTTTTCGCGACCTGCTATATGGTAAAGTGAAGCAACCCCCCGATTTCACTCCGTCAGTATTTAATTTTAACAAACTTGCGACTTCTACTTTTTAATGTATTTCTACATGCGCTGTAAGTATTCTTCTCCTACTCAAATATTCTGGATGTAATACTACAAAAACATTGAATTGAATAAATTTATTGATTTATTACCAGGATCATTTGTGAAAACTTTAGAATCTAACTGATAGCTGTTTAAAACATAAAACATAAACAATAACGTTACTGATTAGCTTGTGAAATCGACAAAATGATAAGGAGAAGCTGTTACTTAGGAACAAATCGGTATCGCATTTTGAAACCACCAGCTCCCAAACTATCATCACTCGAAAATGCAATCGATATTTTCTTCTCCGATGTCGTTATTCTATCTGGCAGATTGTATCCACAGATTTGTTGCACATTCTTCCCATTTTTGATAACTAATTTATCGTGATTGCACTGATCTCCTGATCCCATTTCTATATCCATATCAATGATGGTTAAACGCAATTTGTGACTCGAATCTGTGTTGGCAAAATTCCATATGCAATATGCGTTGTCTGGATACATTTTTGGATACTTGGGAGATGTGATGATGCCTTCTTTGCTATTAGAAGATGAAATATCATCACCACAATTCTTCATAGATTGATGCAAAGCAAATTCAGAATCCTTCGGTGTAGCAATTGGTTGCAACGGACGATCTGGCTTGACTACAAAACAGTATTCAATTTATATAATATTGCAAATGGAGTGAGAAGGGAAAATATCCTAATTTAGTCTGACACAATATATATTTGTAAAATGTGTACAATCTTCAAATTGGCCGAAAAATGAGAGTGGTGCAATGGTCCGTTAACTACATTGACAAAATGCATATAATATAATAACTAAGAAACCATATCCATCATCCAAAGACAAATTCAAACACACAACACATTGTTTTCTTAATCAAATCGTGCTGAATAAATTATGGTTTGCGCACGTCATATATATTGACTGATTACTAGTTTCGACTTTTCCATAATTTATTAAGTGGCTTCGACGCGCATATGTCGTAGATTGAAATAGGCATGCAACTTAAATATACATGAACTAGTTTACATGAATCCAATAAAATAAATGGATGCTCATATCACACTTACATTGATTGTAAGAAATCACAATTCCTGGCCATCGATCATCTTTCGGATAAACTGTCAACAGAACAGTCGCTGTGTTATGCTGTATCGACACGGATTTCAACTGGGAGATTCCACCTTTATGTTCCAAAATAGTTTTGCCCTGGCTTGTGACGATTACCTGCACCAAATCATGTTGAAATCATTGATTTGGTATTGAATAGAAGCGGGGTGTGCTTGGGGGGAGTGGCGGGAACGTTCGTGATTCGAATTGAATCAAATTTAGTGTTATTGAAATAAGTTCCAATCGCATATTATTTTTTTGTTCCAATTATGTTTGGTAAACAGTGGCTCATAAAACACCGCGGCGAAAAAGTATATAATATTCCGACTAATGACTGTACTGATCTAAGATTCGATTGCAAAGATTGCAGCTTTGTGTGAAGCGCTAGAAACCTCTCTGCGCGGGAGGATTATTGACATACGCCGCCGCATGATTGTTCGACGCTCCGTGGTTCGATTAAGGCATTCTCCGCCACCCAAGTTCATATTTTTTGAACCATAAGTTGGTTAAACATTTCTTTTCTCATACCCGACCAGGGCTATGAAGAAGATTGTGTTCTGAAATATGATTAAATCGTCTTATCGGATTAGTTTTTCATTCGAACATCCGATTATGAGCAATTTCCGAGAAATAGCAATGGCTTATCTGCAGACATACGCGAATGAGATAGTAAAAGTAGTCACATAATTTACTTTGAGTAGTGTTAAGTGTCTTCGCTTTTATGTCCATCCAACTATTTTCTGTTAGTTCAATCTTCCATTCACATCGATATGGATTCTTTCTAATCTCATGCGGGAGTTGTATTGTGCCGCTTTCGTCGTCGAGTTTTCCACTACATTTATCCCAGATTTTTATGTCTGCAAACGATGATAAAATGTAACGAAGGGAGAAATAGGTTTAATAGGCAATCAAGAGATATCAGATATTAGCTTAAAAATTGGTTGAAAAAATTATAATCGAGACAGCACAAATTTTTAGCGCCTAAATTTTTAGAATGAATCTCACAACAATTGTTTGATTTACGCGCCTAATCACAAAAGTAATATTATTTGTGGTGGCTCAGGTATGAGTGCGTGCTTCGATCATTTTTACTAGAAAAAATGCCTGACCTTTTTTAATTAATGTCTTGGGTTGTTAAGTTTATTATAAGTTTTAAATCGATAATTACGCTCTTGTTCCACAGAACAATATGTGGACAGGTTGGTATAGGTACAAGTACATGTCATAAACAAATAAAGCAAGATAATCAATTTGAATCTATATATATACATTTAATAAAATCAATGCTCGTCTGAGATACACTATAAATGTTTAATAAAAATTGTTACAAATTGTGAATATTAAAAAATCAAAACGCAACTTTTAGAAAGCGCACTTTTTATTACTCGACGCAGGAGAAGATATAGCTTTTAACAATCTTTTTTGCGTACATATCTAATATTTTATAATTCTCAAATTGGTTGTCTATTATCAAGAACTGATTATTGAAACGTTCTTGATTTCATTAAATGAATAAAAATGTACTAATATTAGAGACTAAACGCACGTGAGAGAATAGGAGCATTAAACTCTGAAATATATAGAATACATGATCTCAGTATCAAACACATTATTCTAAAACTTCGTAAATTGCAAGGCACAAAGAGTAGTATAACAACGGGATCAAATCAAATATTGTGTATACCTACGATCGAAAAAAATCGTTCAAGCCCAATAGGAAAAAATTACTTCATTTATACATCCAACATTAGCTAACAAATGTATGTTTTGTGTCAAATAGATAGGAAAGTATTGGTATTAGATACCTAACTCACGTGGATGAGGTGGAGGAGGATCACCTGAAATATATAGAATAGATCATTTCAATACCAGGCACATTATCTTTAAACATGAACTTTATGACGTAAACTATAGTTAAGTCGCGTTGCGAGATTTTACGACATCGACACTTACAATTTTGAGTCGCATACTACTTACAGATAGAAAAGTATTGATATTAGATTCTAAACTCACGTGGAGGAAGTGGAAGAGTAAACCCTGAAATATATAGAATACATTAATACCAATCATATTATATTCAATTATGAACATATAAGGTAAGGAACATATAATGAGTCTCATCACTGTTCACAACCCAACCGTTCACCATTAACAGGATGTTATTCAACAAACCTGGTAAAAGTCTTTTCCAACCGGAACCTCCTGAAATACCTATATATATATATATATACATATATATCATTAATATACCTCATAATTACTTTTTTTTATTTCATTCAGAGCGTTTTCAATACTTGTTTAAGCCGAATTGTTCTGTTCATAACGGTAGCGTTACTTGCGTACCGTATTTAATATACGGAGTTTGTAGTACACCACAGAAAGTCTACTCGGAGTAATAAATTCTCGGGTTTTGCCATAGTTAATATTTATTGACAATTTTATAGCAAAAATAAATTCGTATGTTTTTTAAATAAGAGCCTTAGAACTCTTTCACAAGTAACCTAAAAAACCGTCGAGAAGTGGGATTCTACCGGAAACTCCCGAAACACACATAATTAAATGGTGAAATATCAAGAGTAATCGGAAATAAACAAAAGAGCAACAAAACGCAAAAATGTTGCTGAGCATAGCGTTCACAAAAAACAAATTGTCAGCCGTGACGTAGGCGGTCACGCCTGAGAAAGTTATAACTGTGTTCCCATCAATTAAAATAAAGCAGTGTAATTTTGGGTGTAATATTGGACCTCATTGATACTCACAAGGGAACTGGAAAATGAATTAAAGTACTAGTCTTCTGAATCATCTTACTTCTGAAGGTTTAAAATCGATTGTTCAACAAGTTACGAAGAGAATTCCATTTTCGCGGTGGTGTGCCAGAGTCAGTTTGCTCTTAGAAATTACCATCTACCCATTAGATTTTCTGCCAGCACTTATTTAAAATTGAACTGCTGCTGGCTGGCAATAGCTAATAAGTATATATTGGAGTTTGAACGGGAGAAATATTCTGTGCATTTATATCTAAGCGTTGTAGTACTTTTATTGGTCATAAGTATTCTATCAACTTCTTGTTAGTGCCTCGGTATTTTGGTTTGACCAATCATACATAATAAATATTAAATTTTTTTCTATTGGGAAAGGCTTCATTAAAACAATTGGATATATTTTTGTACTTGTCTGAGCGTGGCATCGAACCAGGTCTACTCGATGACCCACCTGTGGATAGTTAAACTAAAATTGAATGTTATACAACGAAAAAATTAATAAGTCGCTAAAAATGATACTTCACTACATTTTTATTTCGTAAGAGATAAGGAGTTTTATTTTTGTCAACAATATATTTTTGTACTTACCTAAGCGCTGCACAAAAGATCCACCTGAAGAGCTTCCTGTGAAGATTGTGAAAACAGAAACGACAGCAGAAATAAATATTATGCGAAGGTAAAATGGGAACGTGGCTAAGGAATTGAACATCTCGCTACAATTTTGTCTTGTACTGTAAAACAGGGGACAGGTGACAGATTTAAGCCAATTGCATTCACTAAAAAGGTTCATAATAGTAGCGAAACTTTACTTCTGTCAACTCGTGAGTGAGGTGGTGTATATATATCGCATTGTCAAATTGTTGTAGTACAGCACCAGTGAATCACTTCACAAAAATAAGAATCAGTGATTTTGTAACGTTACCTTTGACCTTTTCAACTTTTTAACATCAAAAACAACATGAGGCAAAGGCAAATTATTAAAGTACTGTACAAACCTATGATTCTTCTGGAAACGGTTTTGGCCGAGGAAGAGGCCCTTCCACTATCTGGTGAGCTGCTATCTCTTGCCGCTGACAAGATATAGGGACACCATATAGGAGGTCGTAGAAGCAGGTGTCCTCGAGGAATGACGTCACTTCGAAGATAACACGGAGGTATTGTTGGAAGTATTGTGACTGAAACAAGTAATTAGCGGTTGATCTTAATCTAGAAACTTGACACAACCTTTCATTAAACAAGTTCGTATGCCAAAATAAAATGAACTATTTACGTTATATATGTTTCCCCCCACTTTTGCCCCAGAAAAATTATCTCCATACTATTGCAAAGTGTTTGACGAATATTTTGAGGTTTTGCAAGGTGCCGCTTAAAAACTGTACATTTTTAAACACCATCATTTCTAATCAAACTAATAAACGAGAATATCGGTCAGAAACCGAAGACTTATCGATCGAAAGTTAGGGGACCCTCCAAAACAGCGCTCTTACTCCATAGTGACACCTTGTGTCCCATCACTAATTAATTAATAACTCGCTAATTATACGACATAATTCATCCAAAATCAATAGGCTTCCGGTACGACATATAATGAATGCACATGCAAAATCTGGAGCAGATTCAATCTTGCTTCCGTGAGATATCGCGTGCATCTAACAGACAAACAGACAAACAAATACCTATCAACATACTTACCGATTAAAATCGATAAGTAACAACCTGTCATTTAAATATACTGATAGCTGATCAAAATTTTGGATTAACTACTTAACCACTTGGAGCAAACATCCATCTTATATAATCTTGGCTAGTTATCAGGGAGACCGTCGACATGATTGCTATAGCCGCACTTTACCATATGATTGAATCATTTTTTGTTTACTTTTCTGGTATAAATATGGAACCTGTCTTTTGTTTCGTTGAATCATTTAAAGATGTCAATTATTTGAATCTAGCACACATTAAACTGCTATTGTGCAATGGTGGAGCAAAATATTTCAGTCATTTAGGCAAGTGAATATATCCCAATACTCACGCCTAGCAGGGGTTGTTGTTATTTCATCTTCAGGTAATGTAACCACCATCGATGTGAGAGGAGTCACGAAACTGTATTTCAGAGCTAATCGTAATGCGTCACTTGTAATTTGATAAACTTCCCTCTGTGTAGGTAGGTGAAAATAATGAGAGCATGGAATTTTAAATAGCCAAAAAGAGTGAAGAACACGAGTTTGAACAAGAATAACTCACTCGACTTGAGGATAAAGTTCTTTTTTCCAAAAGATCGCGTATTGTGAAATACGCCCATAAACGTTCTATAAAATCTTCAAATGCGCCAGTTTCTTTGTGCCAGTGTTGAAATGTTTTATCTAATTCTTTGCTTTTTACTTTATATTCTACTTCACCATCCTTAGATGTTCCTTTGATCGTTGATTTAACAACTTTCGTTTTGTCATCTGAACGATTTTTAACAAATGTTTATTATCAACTATATTTGCATTAATTATATATAGATATATTGTGTCTAGACAAAAATGCCAAAATAATATTATTACCTGCAAATATCGCTAGATAATGCAAGAAATGAACGAGAAAAAGCAGATAACCTCTCAGAAAATTGCATCGTCGTACTGGACTCGGTTACTGCAACTCACCGTCATTGGCTATTGCTCCAACAACAACAGCTTCAGATCCTCTGAAGAATTCGCTAAAATCTGTTTGACTGATGGTTGCCAAGTTCACACCTAAATAAGTCATTTTGACATTGAGCAAAAGTGGTGTCGCAACTTCTTGAAAAAATCCTTCCAATTGTAAGTCGGCGTCGGAATCTTCATAAATTTTTCTGCAAAATAGGAATAAATAAGTAAAATCTATTTGTTAGGTTGAAAAGATTTAATGTAGTTTTGATACCTGGCTATTCCGTCGTTTTCATTTGCCATTCGTTTTAAAAAGTCATGATCCAAATCATCGCCAAATCCAAGACAAAACAGAGAAAATCGTCCTGCAATTTTTTCTTTTATATTTTTTCGGATACTAGATGTTCTTGTAATTCCCGACGTCGGATTACCATCAGTTAAAAGAATTATCATTGCTGAAACTTCGTCATCGATCGTTACTCCAGAGAGTAATTCAGAAGCTGCTATTAAGGCACTGTTGATATCGGTCCTTGACAATAATAAAGGCGATTGAATACCATAGATTGTTCATGTAATACATAAGCAACAATATGTAAAGTCACGTGACTGAGAGCTCATACTCACCTCCTGCAGCACGAATACCGTTTACGTGTGCAATGGCGTTATTTAGATTCGCTTTAGTTACGTCAACTAAACCGGCCTTGGTGTCCGACCATATAGTTAGGCTGCTCGCGAATGACACAATGTTGAATCTGTGAAAATGTACCGCGCCAGTTAGGTGCTAGTAGCTAAGATGTCATTGCCATTTAGAATTGACGATAACATGATACAGCAGTATTAATGTAAAAACATTCCCGTTCAAAACGTTGATACCTGCTAAACAGTTATGATTGGTAGAAATTCTACTTGAAAATACTCATCACTCCCATAACATATAGTGTCAATCAGTCTACACATCTTCACCTGCGCAGTTTGGTGTGATCAATACCAACCTGCCCCATGGAAATTCCTGAATATTATCATTAAACGCATGTTTGACATTCTAGATAAGGTAATATATTATGTCTGATTAAAATTACGCGATTTTAGGTCATCTTGAAATCCACAAACATAGTTGAATTTTTGTTCTTACTGGTCGGAGTCTCTGAGTTCTTTTATGACCGATACAAATGCATCTTTGGTTTGCGAGATTTTTTTCCAGGACATCGATCCACTTCTATCAATCACAAAAACAACTTTCTTGGGTAAAACTGGAAGATCTTCTGGCGAAAAAAAAAGAAAAAGTATCCGTTTCTTGTTTGAATTTCTCCACCTAAATCTTCCCGAGTAACGTCATAATTTACAGTAAATTTTTGTTCATCTTCAGGTAAAGTTATAAGACGACGCATTTCGGTTGGTGTTGGCTTGAATCTAGATTGAAAAAAATAATAATAAGAACTTGTGTACAAACAGTTTTAAATCGTTGTACTCGACTGTTTTTCAAATCAATGTGTATTTTTAGACGTTCGTGAATATGTCCGTTTCATACGTTTGGTGATCTAAAATAGTTACAATGACTGCTTAGACAGGAAAATCTGACGATGTATGTATGACATATGAAAACTCTTTATAGACTTATGTTCCCACTTATTTCTCATTGAACTAACATTAGGTATTATTTGTCGTATTTCTCATTCTAAGTATGATTATTTGACAAAAATACTAACGTGACTTTAGCCTGGTATTTGCTTCTTCTGACATCAGTATTGACTTGTAGTATACCGTCTGAATCTCGTCCTCTCAGACCCTTGTCTCTGGCTCCACTACCCTCACCAGCATATGTAGTAGATATCGATGTAATTCCGGATCTTTCCGTTATGAATATATCAATCACAAAATGATCAAAAATGGGAGAGTATTTAAAACTTACTCCATGTTCAACATCTTCCTCACATTAACCCCCATCTTTATATATACAAATAATTTCCACCCTAGTCTTAGTGAAAGGAACTTCTCTTAAATCAGGTCGGTTGTATAATGACGTATTTGAAATGTAGTAAATAGATTGGTGGGCAATAATTCAATGTATAAAAATAGACCTATAGATCGTTTATATAAATTGTTGTTCATTATGTTGATGTTGTGACATTTGTCTTTCACTTTTTTCTACTGAACTATTTGCTTTCCATATTTTCGGTGGTTAAAGTTGAAAGTGTCTCCCAGAACGCTTTTACTTATATATCTTGTTTGTTTTCGTTTTTTTGTAAGAAAATTTGCGCAAACAAGTTCACGCGAACTCACAAAACATAAGCAAATGAGGGTATTTTCACAGCATTCCCACTCCACCCTCCACGTTTACCAGTAACTGGTGAGTGACTGCTTTGAAAATCAAAAGACACCGGCAATTTTTTCATCTATGTGTTGCACAATACTGCCTTGCTCTTCATTGCCGTGGCCTTTGCCATTGATGTGATATAGCTAACTTTCAACTTTGAGTTTTTTCTTAATTTCAACGTTAGAAATTACCTCTCTCAGGTTCACCATAATTGTATGATCATATTGCCCTAGCCTCCGCTTCAATAGTTGCTGATAAACAAGATGAAATTCCACACTTGATTGAGCAGGCACATTGGCAGTAACATCAAAGGTCTGAGTCTCCCGAACATCCGCAACAACCAGACCCGCAGTGTTACCCTAAAAATAGACACTTGATAATTAAATATACAAAGCAGACAATTTTTCTATTTTTCATCCAGTCTTGTCCTAAGAACATAAAGATTTAGATCTCAAAATAATTTTAAAAAGATTGTTTCAAACGAAATAATAGTCTGCTCATGTAGGCCGCGAGCCGAGGCCATTTATCTCTCAGTTTCGTAGCGCACATGAGGTAACTACCTGAAAATGATTTTAAAATGTTCCTTAGAAATTTAGTAACAAATATCGCCTTGTTCCCACTTCCAAAAGTTGCACGTTTTACGGAAAAGACGTTTTTACTACAATAAATATGTGTTACCGCCTGTCCTATATCCTCTGTTTTCGGTATCATGGGCCAATGAACGCAGATATTCTGCATGACGTAACAATCAAATTGGTCAGCTGTAGGTGGATCCCCCATGGTCGGATGGATATCAGATGTACTACTGCTCGCTTTTGCGTTGAGTAGCCTTTCCACAGTCTTTTTCAGTTATTGGACACGTTTAGTGGCCATAACGATCGTTTCAAAATTTTGTTGTTTTCGTTATTGTTGTTATTTGTCTCCGTCTCCATTTTTAAAAAATCGCTTTTCTCTTCGAATACTGGACCAATTGCTTTGATATTTTCAGTGGTTGAAGATAAAATTTTTCTCCAGAAGGCCATTATTTTTTTTTTCGCTATGACGTCATCAAAATTATTGCCACTGAGTGGCGCTACGTGTCCATATATTTGAGCATAGCTCTCTTGTTATTAATTGAGTTATTCTAAGAAGGTGGTAGAAAAGTATGAGTAGGATATTAAATACTTGTATATCCTTACCTTAAATAGCAGTTTTAGGTGAGCACTGGCTCATAAGACGTTGTAAAATAGGTACGATAACTCCAAGGAAGGCTAGACCTAGAATAATATGCCACAAACAACGATATTTTCTGACTTGCATGAAAGGTTTATGAATAATTTAATAACAATTCTTGACTATTCAGCAGACTTATACTACTATATATGCCATGGCATATTTGGAAATATAAATTAATGGCTGTTTCTGTAATGCACGGTTGTGTGAAAGAGAGGAAAACAATCAATTTTACCGATGTCGGTTGGTCTAAATCTAAATTCATAGAGTCGACAAGAACCTGGGAAGCAATGATGAGTAATGCCGCAGTGGAAAGAAAAGTAGCACTGGAAGCGATTGAGAGGTGAGAAATCAAGTTGTAGACAGACAGTTGATGTTTTAAAATATAGTCCATAGGGCATTTCAGATTGTGATATATCGAAATTCAGTGTAGATATAGTCTAGTACCGGCATGCAAACACTGCAGGACTCTAGTAATGCAATGAGCATGTATACGCTCATTGAGTACATCAGATAAAATGCATTATGAATTAGTCAGTATTTAGTGGTATTTTTACACTCTTGCTATTCCAAATATGATTTTCTTCCTCATATTAGATACTGCACTACAAAAGAAAACGGCAATGTTCCACCAATTCAACCTAACGCAGGCTCTAATCCCTGCTGCTATCAGTGCTATAAAATGGATCGAACAAGAAGTCTTGAAGCGTAAAGGTATATGAAAATCATAACAGTTGCAAACAGCTTAGATGGGCTATTCATAATGAAATACTTTCTCGCTTTTCTGCAATTGGAACTGCCCATCAAACCGATGTTGGAGACTTCATTGAGTTTTTCAATTCATTTTTTTTTTTAAATATGAAGATCTTTTGAGGTTAACGAGGCATTAATAAATAAAGCTGGGGAATTTGTTTGTTCACTGTATGGAGAGGATATGAAGAATGTAAATGATACCAGGCACGTCTTTTTATCACTGGCATATGGATTATACTCATCCACCCAACAATGATTCACTGAAGAAGCATGTGGGGCAAGAAGCAAGCAAGCTGATGGAAAATTACCTGGCAGGACTTCATCATTGTTGCCTAGAACCAAGGCCAATTATTCTCCCACCTATCGGCCATAAATGTGTTCTTGATAAGGGTGTTTTGCGGGTTAAATTGATGGATCTACTTCAAGCCCCCAAATCAGTTCTTGAGTTGGCAAACTGCAAGTGTTGGCAATAGTCAAAATAATATAAGCCGTGTAATATAAGCCGTGTGTGCCGAAAGCAACCTAAATTGCACAGATTTTTGTTTTTGTATTGACTCCAAAAACCACAGTACACTTATAGAGGAAAAGTCGATTTTCGAGATAGTGGATTTCGGGAACAATTCAGAAGAAAGTGGATTAGATATTGAAGTTGATTTAATAAATACTATTTATTTTTTTTTCGGACATCCGTTAGTGTCGTAGTCCTGTTTCTAGAAATAATATTCCCTTTGTTCAAATACATAACCACATAAACTAAAAAAAGACTAATTGTAATATTTCTGTTCACTATGTTATGTACATATTGAACATTCATTTAATTTTCTTGACTTTTCCTGTAAATTTCTAAGTGAAAAATAACTGATTTAGTTGTGTTTTTTGTGCTCACGATGTTAATTTGTGACTTCATTGCTTAAAAATAAATACGTTTGAT
Source organism: Styela clava (assembly GCF_964204865.1). Taxonomy (NCBI): domain Eukaryota; kingdom Metazoa; phylum Chordata; class Ascidiacea; order Stolidobranchia; family Styelidae; genus Styela; species Styela clava. The sequence continues at coordinate 15,768,969 of NC_135252.1, read as the reverse complement.
AGCTTCTATAAAATGAATGCAACTTCTTATGCTGTTCTTGTTGTAAACTGCTTGTGGTTATTACATAAAATTTATTCGCTAATCTGAATCAGCGTTGTTGGTGCCCCTGCTTGAAGACCTTTCGAGGTCCTTCGCAAATCCTGTCACACAATTAAAATATTTTTTGTTGTTGGTTACACGTATGCCATATTTTTCGTAATCTACCTAATAAATTATGATTGACTGAGGAAGTCTGATTTTAGTCAGGCAAGACGTTACAGAAATACATTGTGTTAGTGTGCTGTAGGGCTCTTGAATTGCATAGTTCTTATGCTGCGTTGTTGTAAACCTATGGTTATTGAATTCCCGGGAACCTTATATCCAATTTCGCATCAGGATTGTGGAACAAGCTGTAATGCGTTCAGTATGTTCATTCTCATACAAAACTAAAGAATTGATTTAGTTACCAGATGTGCGCTACGAAACTCATTTTCTAGGCGTTTTTCAAGGCCTCGTCTCATGCCCATATCCGTGGTAAGGATGTACAAGGGTTTAGTAACTTACTTGTACTTTTTAACAACGTCTAAACATAACTTAACTAATAATAACTAAACAGGGCTATGGAAAGGCTGCCCCACTCAACGCAAGATCGAGCAGTAATAACTAAGATTCATCCGCTCGCTAACAGCTGATTCGATGCAATTGTTACGTCATGCAGAAGTCACTGTTCATTGCCGGAAATGTAGAGAATATAGGACAGATCGTAGCCAGTGTTCCCTCTAAAGTGTGCGCGTGTGCGCGCGCACACAGCTTTCAGAGGCTGCGCACACGCATAGATTTACTGCGCACAGACGTATTTCGATGTAATGTAATAATGTTCTCGGTTGGCAGGTTGAGAAAGTTTGTTGTTGGCCCACTCATTACCCGGTTAGAACGCCAAAATTTCTTCATTGGTTTTTGCACAATTATTAGTCATTTCCAAAAAAGTGCGTACACACCAAAATTTCTGCGCACACATACTACAAAAAATTAGAGGGAACATTGATCGTTGCACATATTTCTAGTAGTAAAAGCGTCTTTTCCATAAAACGTGCAACTTTTGGAAGTGGGAACAAGGCAATATTTGTTACTAAATTTTTAGGGAACATTTTAAAATCATTTTTAGTTAGTTACCTGATGTGCGCTACGAAACTCACTTTCTAGGCGTTTTTCAGGGCCTCGGCTCGCGGCCTACGTTCGTGTGAGTCTTTGGAAAGAGGCGCAGGTATTAAATGAGTTCTAACTAATAGAGTAGACGATGTTCAATAATAAAACACGAGAGTGATTCAGGTTTCCCATCCCCAAATAGAGTATAGAAAACATCTCACCTTTTCGACGGCGCGATCGTACTGCTCTTTTGCCTCTTTCTTATATATTAGATCTAGCTAATATATACTCGCATGTCAAAGGCTTCAACTTAAAAAACAGAACTCGCCCGAGGCGCACCAGATCATCTAAACAAGTTTATATCGAAATCGTAACGTTTTTTAAAATATTGAAATTTTAAGATAAAATTAGGTAACTTTCAAAGATTCTCATTTAACTGATATGCAATATCAATATAAATATATGTAACGTGCTTTTTTCGTGATTCTCCCATAGATAGGAAAAATTTTGACTGATTTACGTTGTTTCTTGCACGCTCCATGCTTTATCAATTCAATCGTGAGTTTATTGAACGGCGCTCCCATGTGGGAGTTTCAATATAAAACAAATATTGCAATTCCTAGTCAGATTACGTTTTAAAAATATTTATTTGATAGTTCATAAAGGCGGCAAAATGAAGTAGAAATGATGCTGTTTAAAAACTAATTTGAACTAGTCTTCGAATTGGCCACAATTCGGAATTGTAAATATAATCTCAATTTTCTGGGATACCCGTTTATCCATTTGTATGTGCATCGGTTTTATTCCGTGTCTTAAAAAGCATAAACAAAAAATAATCTGGACTTCCAAGGGTGAACAAGTAAACTTTTCAAGAGCTTGCCAGATGGAGCCAGTAATTTTGCATCGAAATTCAAAAGCCACAATTCCAAACATCGGTCCATCATCACGTTTCAAATCGTGTATGTAAAAGAAACAAAATACGAAACTTTTGCGGTACGACGATAGGAAAATCACAATTTATGAGAATTCAAACGCATGATGGAATGATTAAAATAATTTTTTATAGTATAAATATACATTTTCGTCAGTTCACTCAGTGCAATATTTGTTATTTTTTTTCGCGACCTGCTATATAGTAAAGTGAAGCAACCCCCCGATTTCACTCCGTCAGTATTTAATTTTAACAAACTTGCGACTTCTACTTTTTAATGTATTTCTACATGCGCTGTAAGTATTCCTCTCCCACTCAAATATTCTGGATGTAATATTACAAAAACATTGAATTGAATAAATTTAATGATTTATTACCAGGATCATTTGTGAAAACTTTAGAATCTAACTGATATCTGTTTAAAACATAAAACATAAACAATAACGTTACTGATTAGCTTGTGAAAACGACAAAATGATAAAGAGAAACTGTTACTTAGGAACAAATCGGTATCGCATTTTGAAACCACCAGCTCCCAAACTATCATCACTCAAAAATGCAATCGATATTTTCTTCTCCGATGTCGTTATTCTATCTTGCAGATTGTATCCACAGATTTGTTGCACATTCTTCCCATTTTTGATAACTAATTTATCGTGATTGCATTGATCTCCTGATCCCATTTCTATATCCATATCAATGATGGTTAAACGCAATTTGTGACTCGAATCTGTGTTGGCAAAATTCCATATGCAATATGCGTTGTCTGGATACATTTTTGGATACTTGGGAGATGTGATGATGCCTTCTTTGCTATTAGAAGATGAAATATCATCACCACAATTCTTCATAGATTGATTCAAAGCAAATTCAGAATCCTTCGGTGTAGCAATTGGTTGCAACGGACGATCTGGCTTGACTACAAAACAGTATTCAATTTATATAATATTGCAAATGGAGTGAGAAGGGAAAATATCCTAATTTAGTCTGACACAATATATATTTGTAAAATGTGTACAATCTTCAAATTGGCCGAAAAATGAGAGTGGTGCAATGGTCCGTTAACTACATTGACAAAATGCATATAATATAATAACTAAGAAACCATATCCATCATCCAAAGACAAATTCAAACACACAACACATTGTTTTCTTAATCAAATCGTGCTGAATAAATTATGGTTTGCGCACGTCATATATATTGACTGATTACTAGTTTCGACTTTTCCATAATTTATTAAGTGGCTTCGACGCGCATATGTCGTAGATTGAAATAGGCATGCAACTTAAATATACATGAACTAGTTTACATGAATCCAATAAAATAAATGGATGCTCATATCACACTTACATTGATTGTAAGAAATCACAATTCCTGGCCATCGATCATCTTTCGGATAAACTGTCAACAGAACAGTCGCTGTGTTATGCTGTATCGACACGGATTTCAACTGGGAGATTCCACCTTTATGTTTCAGAATAGTTTTGCCCTGGCTTGTGACGATTACCTGCACCAAATCATGTTGGAATCATTGATTTGGTATTGAATAGAAGCGGGGTGTGCTTGGGGGGAGTGGCGGGAACGTTCGTGATTCGAATTGAATCAAATTTAGTGTTATTGAAATAAGTTCCAATCGCATATTGTTTTTTTGTTTCAATTATGTTTGGTAAACTGTGGCTCATGAAACACCGCGGCGAAAAAGTATATAATATTCCGACTAATGACTGTACTGATCTAAGATTCGATTGCAAAGATTGCAGCTTTGTGTGAAGCGCTAGAAACCTCTCTGCGCGGGAGGATTATTGACATACGCCGCCGCATGATTGTTCGACGCTCCGTGGTTCGATTAAGGCATTCTCCGCCACCCAAGTTCATATTTTTTGAACCATAAGTTGGTTAAACATTTCTCTTCTCATACCCGACCAGGGCTATGGAGAAGATTGTGTTCTGAAATGTGATTAAATCGTCTTATCGGATTAGTTTTTCATTCGAACATCCGATTATGAGCAATTTCCGAGAAATAGCAATGGCTTATCTACAGACATACGCGAATGAGATAGTAAAAGTGTTCACATAATTTACTCACTTTATTTTGAGTAGTGTTAAGTGTCTTCGCTTTTATGTCTATCCAACTATTTTCTGTTAGTTCAATCTTCCATTCACATCGATATGGATTCTTTCTAATCTCATGCGGGAGTTGTATTGTGCCGCTTTCGTCGTCGAGTTTTCCACTACATTTATCCCAGATTTTTATGTCTGCAAACGATGATAAAATGTAACGTAGGGAGAAATAGGTTTAATAGGCAATCAAGAGATATCAGATATTAGCTTAAAAATTGGTTAAAAAAATTATAATCGAGACAGCACAAATTTTTAGCGCCTAAATTTTTAGAATGAATCTCACAACAATTGTTTGATTTACGCGCCTAATCACAAAAGTAATATTATTTGTGGTGGCTCAGGGATGAGTGCGTGCTTCGATCATTTTTACTAGAAAAAATGCCTGACCTTTTTTAATTAATGTCTTGGGTTGTTAAGTTTATTATAAGTTTTAAATCGATAATTACGCTCTTGTTCCACAGAACAATATGTGGACAGGTTGGTATAGGTACAAGTACATGTCATAAACAAATAAAGCAAGATAATCAATTTGAATCTATATATATACATTTAATGAAATCAATGCTCATCTGAGATACACTATAAATGTTTAATAAAAATTGTTACAAATTGTGAATATTAAAAAATCAAACAGCAACTTTTAGAAAGCGCACTTTTTATTACTCGACGCAGGAGAAGATATAGCATTTAACAATCTTTTTTGCGTACATGTCTAATATTTTATAATTTTCAAATTGGTTGTCTATTATCAAGAACTGATTATTGAAACGTTCTTGATTTCATTAAATGAATAAAAATGTACTAATATTAGAGACTAAACGCACGTGGGAGAATGGGAGCATTAAACTCTGAAATATATAGAATACATGATCTCAATATCAAACACATTATTCTAAAACTTCGTAAATTGAAAGGCACAAAGAGTAGTATAACAACGAGATCAAATCAAATATTGTGTATACCTACGATCGAAAAAAATCGTTCAAGCCGAATAGAAAAAAATTACTTTATTTATACATCCAACATTAGCTAACAAATGTATGTATTGTGTCAAATAGATAGGAAAGTATTGATATTAGATACTTAACTCACGTAGGGGAGGTGGAGGAGGATCACCTGAAATATATAGAATAGATCATTTCAATACCAGGCACATTATCTTTAAACATGAACTTTATGACGTAAACTATAGTCAAGTCGCGTTGCGAGATTTTACGACATCGACAATTACAATTTTGAGTCGCATACTACTTACAGATAAAAAAGTATTGATATTAGATTCTAAACTCACGTGGAGGAAGTGGAAGAGTAAACCCTGAAATATATAGAATACATTAATACCAATCATATTATATTCAATTATGAACATATAAGGTAAGGAACATATAATGAGTCTCATCACTGTTCACAACCCAACCGTTCACCATTAACAGGATGTTATTTAACAAACCTGGTAAAAGTCTTTTCCAACCGGAACCTCCTGAATATATATATATATATATATACATATATATCATTAATATACCTCATAATTGAAGACAAGTTATACAGTATAAAAGCGATGTAGATAAGTTAAAGTATTAGTGAATATGTCATTACTATTTTTTTATTTCATTCAGAGCGTTTTCAATACTTGTTTAAGCCGAATTGTTCTGTTCATAACGGTAGCGTTACTTGCGTACCGTATTTAATATACGGAGTTTGTAGTACACCACAGAAAGTCTACTCTGAGTAATAAATTCTCGGGTTTTGCCATAGTTAATATTTATTGACAATTTTATAGCAAAAATAAATTCGTATGTTTTTTAAATAAGAGCCTTAGAACTCTTTCACAAGTAACCTGAAAAACCGTCGAGAAGTGGGATTCTACCGGAAACTCCCGAAACACACATAATTAAATGGTGAAATGTCAAGAGTAATCGGAAATAAACAAAAGAGCAACAAAACGCAAAAATGTTGCTGAGCATAGCGTTCACAAAAAACAAATTGTCAGCCGTGACGTAGGCGGTCACGCCTGAGAAAGTTATAACTGTGTTCCCATCAATTAAAATAAAGCAGTGTACTTTTGGGTGTAATATTGGACCTCATTGATACTCACAAGGGAACTGGAAAATGAATTAAAGTACTAGTCTTCTGAATCATCTTACTTCTGAAGGTTTAAAATCGATTGTTCAACAAGTTACGAAGAGAATTCCATTTTCGCGGTGGTGTGCCAGAGTCAGTTTGCTCTTAGAAATTACCATCTACCCATTAGATTTTCTGCCAGCACTTATTTAAAATTGAACTGCTGCTGGCTGGCAATAGCTAATAAGTATATATTGGAGTTTGAACGGTAGAAATATTCTGTGCATTTATATCTAAGCGTTGTAGTACTTTTTTTGGTCATAAGTATTCTATCAACTTCTTGTTAGTGCCTCGGTATTTTGGTTTGACCAATCATACATAATAAATATTAAATTTTTTTCTATTGGGAAAGGCTTCATTAAAACAATTGGATATATTTTTGTACTTGTCTGAGCGTGGCATCGAACCAGGTCTACTCGATGACCCACCTGTGGATAGTTAAACTAAAATTGAATGTTATACAACGAAAAAATTAATAAGTCGCTAAAAATGATACTTTACTACATTTTTATTTCGTAAGAGATAAGGAGTTTTATTTTTGTCAACAATATATTTTTGTACTTACCTAAGCGCTGCACAAAAGATCCACCTGAAGAGCTTCCTGTGAAAACAGAAACGACAGCAGAAATAAATATTATGCGAAGGTAAAATGGGAACGTGGCTAAGGAATTGAACATCTCGCTACAATTTTGTCTTGTACTGTAAAACAGGGGACAGGTGACAGATTTAAGCCAATTGCATTCACTAAAAAGGTTCATAATAGTAGCGAAACTTTACTTCTGTCAACTCGTGAGTGAGGTGGTGTATATATATCGCATTGTCAAATTGTTGTAGTACAGCACCAGTGAATCACTTCACAAAAATAAGAATCAGTGATTTTGTAACGTTACCTTTGACCTTTTCAACTTTTTAACATCAAAAACAACATGAGGCAAAGGCAAATTATTAAAGTACTGTACAAACCTATGATTCTTCTGGAAACGGTTTTGGCCGAGGAAGAGGCACATCAAAAACAACATGAGGCAAAGGCAAATTATTAAAGTACTGTACAAACCTATGATTCTTCTGGAAACGGTTTTGGCCGAGGAAGAGGCCCTTCCACTATCTGGTGAGCTGCTATCTCTTGCTGCTGACAAGATATAGGGACACCATATAGGAGGTCGTTGAAGCAGGTGTCCTCGAGGAATGACGTCACTTCGATGATAACACGGAGGTATTGTTGGAAGTATTGTGGCTGAAACAAGTAATTAGCGGTTGATCTTAATCTAGAAAGTTGACACAACCTTTCATTAAACAAGTTTGTATGCCAAAATAAAATGAACTATTTACGTTATATATGTTTCCCCCCACTTTTGCCCCAGAAAAATTATCTCCATACCATTGCAAAGTGTTTGACGAATATTTTGAGGTTTTGCAAGGTGCCGCTTAAAAACTGTACATTTTTAAACACCATCATTTCTAATCAAACTAATAAACGAGAATATCGGTCAGAAACCGAAGACTTATCGATCGAAAGTTAGGGGACCCTCCAAAACAGCGCTCTTACTCCATAGTGACACCTTGTGTCCCATCACTAATTAATTAATAACTCGCTAATTATACGACATAAGACAAATACCTATCAACATACTTACCGATTAAAATCGATAAGTAACAACCTGTCATTTAAATATACTGATAGCTGATCAAAAATTTGGATTAACTACTTAACCACTTGGAGCAAACATCCATCTTATATAATCTTGGCTAGTTATCAGGGAGACCGTCGACATGATTGCTATAGCCATACTTTACCATATGATTGAATCATTTTTTGTTTACTTTTCTGGTATAAATATGGAACCTGTCTTTTGATTCGTTGAATCATTTAAAGATGTCAATTATTTGAATCTAGCACACATTAAACTGCTATTGTGCAATGGTGGAGCAAAATATTTCAGTCATTTAGGCAAGTGAATATATCCCAATACTCACGCCTAGCAGGGGTTGTTGTTATTTCATCTTCAGGTAATGTAACCACCATCGATGTGAGAGGAGTCACGAAACTGTATTTCAGAGCTAATCGTAATGCGTCACTTGTAATTTGATAAACTTCCCTCTGTGTAGGTAGGTGAAAATAATGAGAGCATGGAATTTTAAATAGCCAAAAAGAGTGAAGAACACGAGTTTGAACAAGAATAACTCACTCGACTTGAGGATAAAGTTCTTTTTTCCAAAAGATCGCGTATTGTGAAATACGCCCATAAACGTTCTATAAAATCTTCAAATGCGCCAGTTTCTTTGTGCCAGTGTTGAAATGTTTTATCTAATTCTTTGCTTTTTACATTATATTCTACTTCACCATCCTTAGATGTTCCTTTGATCGTTGATTTAACAACTTTCGTTTTGTCATCTGAACGATTTTTAACAAATGTTTATTATCAACTATATTTGCATTAATTATATATATATATATTGTGTCTAGACAAAAATGCCAAAATAATAATATTACCTGCAAATATCGCTAGATAATGCAAGAAATGAACGAGAAAAAGCAGATAACCTCTCAGAAAATTGCATCGTCGTACTGGACTCGGTTACTGCAACTCACCGTTATTGGCTATTGCTCCAACAACAACAGCTTCAGATCCTTTGAAGAATTCGCTAAAATCTGTTTGACTGATGGTTGCCAAGTTCACACCTAAATAAGTCATTTTGACATTGAGCAAAAGTGGTGTCGCAACTTCTTGAAAAAATCCTTCCAATTGTAAGTCGGCGTCGGAATCTTCATAAATTTTTCTGCAAAATAGGAATAAATAAGTAAAATCTATTTGTTAGGTTGAAAAGATTTGTTGTAGTTTTGATACCTGGCTATTCCGTCGTTTTCATTTGCCATTCGTTTTAAAAAGTCATGATCCAAATCATCGCCAAATCCAAGACAAAACAGAGAAAATCGTCCTGCAATTTTTTCTTTTATATTTTTTCGGATACTAGATGTTCTTGTAATTCCCGACGTCGGATTACCATCAGTTAAAAGAATTATCATTGCTGAAACTTCGTCATCGATCGTTACTCCAGAGAGTAATTCAGAAGCTGCTATTAAGGCACTGTTGATATCGGTCCCTGACAATAATAAAGGCGATTGAATACCATAGACTGTTCATGTAATACATAAGCAACAATATGTAAAGTCACGTGACTGAGAGCTCATACTCACCTCCTGCAGCACGAATACCGTTTACGTGTGCAATGGCGTTATTTAGATTCGCTTTAGTTACGTCAACTAAACCGGCCTTGGTGTCCGACCATATAGTTAGGCTGCTCGCGAATGACACAATGTTGAATCTGTGAAAATGTACCGCGCCAGTTAGGTGCTAGTAGCTAAGATGATGTCATTGCCATTTAGAATTGACGATAACATGATACAGCAGTATTAATGTAAAAACATTCCCGTTCAAAACGTTGATACCTGCTAAACAGTTATGATTGGTAGAAATTTTACTTGAAAATACTCATCACTCCCATAACATATAGTGTCAATCAGTCTACACATCTTCACCTGCGCAGTTTGGTGTGATCAATACCAACCTGCCCCATGGAAATTCCTGAATATTATCATTAAACGCATGTTTGACATTCTAGATAAGGTAATATATTATGTCTGATTAAAATTACGCGATTTTAGGTCATCTTGAAATCCACAAACATAGTTGAATTTTTGTTCTTACTGGTCGGAGTCTCTGAGTTATTTTATGACCGATACAAATGCATCTTTGGTTTGCGAGATTTTTTTCCAGGACATCGATCCACTTCTATCAATCACAAAAACAACTTTCTTGGGTAAAACTGGAAGATCTTCTGGCGCAAAAAAATGAACAAAGTATCCGTTTCTTGTTTGAATTTCTCCACCTAAATCTTCCCGAGTAACGTCATAATTTACAGTAAATTTTTGTTCATCTTCAGGTAAAGTTATAAGACGACGCATTTCGGTCGGTGTTGGCTTGAATCTAGATTGAAAAAAATAATAATAAGAACTTGTGTACAAACAGTTTTAAATCGTTGTACTCGACTGTTTTTCAAATCAATGTGTATTTTTAGACGTTTGTGAACATGTCCGTTTCATACGTTTGGTGATCTAAAATAGTTACAATGACTGCTTAGACAGGAAAATCTGACGATGTATGTATGACATATGAAAACTCTTTATAGACTTATGTTCCCACTTATTTCTCATTGAACTAACATTAGGTATTATTTGTCGTATTTCTCATTCTAAGTATGATTATTTGACAAAAATACTAACGTGACTTTAGCCTGGTATTTGCTTCTTCTGACATCAGTTTTGACTTGTAGTATACCGTCTGAATCTCGTCCTCTCAGACCCTTGTCTCTGGCTCCACTACCCTCACCAGCATATGTAGTAGATATCGATGTAATTCCGGATCTTTCCGTTATGAATATATCAATCACAAAATGATCAATGATCTAAAATGGGAGAGTATTTAAAACTTACTCCATGTTCAACATCTTCCTCACATAAACCCCCATCTTTATATATACAAATAATTTCCACCCTAGTCTTAGTGAAAGGAACTTCTCTTAAATCAGGTCGGTTGTATAATGACGTATTTGAAATGTAGTAAATAGATTGGTGAGCAATAATTCAATGTATAAAAATAGACCTATGGATCGTTTATATAAATTGTTGTTCATTATGTTGATGTTGTGACATTTGTCTTTCACTTTTTTCTACTGAACTATTTGCTTTCCATATTTTCGGTGGTTAAAGTTGAAAGTGTCTCCCAGAACGCTTTTACTTATATATCTTGTTTGTTTTCGTTTTTTTGTAAGAAAATTTGCGCAAACAAGTTCACGCGAACTCACAAAACATAAGCAAATGAGGGTATTTTCACAGCATTTCCACTCCACCCTCCACGTTTACCAGTAACTGGTGAGTGACTGCTTTGAAAATCAAAAGACACCGGCAATTTTTTCATCTATGTGTTGCACAATACTGCCTTGCTCTTCATTGCCGTGGCCTTTGCCATTGATGTGATATAGCTAACTTTCAACTTTGAGTTTTTTCTTAATTTCAACGTTAGAAATTACCTCTCTCAGGTTCACCATAATTGTATGATCATATTTCCCTAGCCTCCGCTTCAATAGTTGCTGATAAACAAGATGAAATTCCACACTTGATTGAGCAGGCACATTGGCAGTAACATCAAAGGTCTGAGTCTCCCGAACATCCGCAACAACCAGACCCGCAGTGTTACCCTAAAAATAGACACTTGATAATTAAATATACAAAGCAGACAATTTTTCTATTTTTCATCCAGTCTTGTCCTAAGAACATAAAGATTTAGATCTCAAAATAATTTTAAAAAGATGGTTTCAAACGAAATAATAGTCTGCTTATGTAGGCCGCGAGCCGAGGCCATTTATCTTTCAGTTTCGTAGCGCACATGAGGTAACTACCTGAAAATGATTTTAAAATGTTCCTTAGAAATTTAGTAACACATATTGCCTTGTTCCCACTTCCAAAAGTTGCACGTTTTACGGAAAAGACGTTTTACTACAATAAATATGTGTTACCGCCTGTCCTATATTCTCTGTTTTCGGTATCATGGGCCAATGAACGCAGATATTCTGCATGACGTAACAATCAAATTGGTCAGCTGTAGGTGGATCCCCCGTGGTCGGATGGATATCAGATGTACTACTGCTCGCTTTTGCGTTGAGTAGCCTTTCCACAGTCTTTTTCAGTTATTGGACACGTTTATTGGACACGTTTAGTGGCCATAACGATCGTTTCAAAATTTTGTTGTTTTTGTTATTTGACTCCGTCTCCATTTTTAAAAAATCGCTTTTCTCTTCGAATACTGGACCAATTGCTTTGATATTTTCAGTGGTTGAAGATAAGGCCATTATTTTTTTTTTCGCTATGACGTCATCAAAATTATTGCCACTGGGTGGCGCTACGTGTCCATATATTCGAGCATAGCTCTCTTGTTATTAATTGAGTTATTCTAAGAAGGTGGTAGAAAAGTATGAGTAGGATATTAAACACTTGTATATCCTTACCTTAAATAGCAGTTTTAGGTGAGCACTGGCTCATAAGACGTTGTTAAATAGGTACGATAACTCCAAGGAAGGCTAGACCTAGAATAATATGCCACAAACAACGATATTTCCTGACTTGCATGAAAGGTTTATGAATAATTTAATGACAATTCTTGACTATTCAGCAGACTTATACTACTATATAGGCCATGGCATATTTGGAAATATAAATTAATGGCTGTTTCTGTAATGCATGGTTGTGTGAAAGAGAGGAAAACAATCAATTTTACTGATGTCGGTTGGTCTAAATCTAAATTCATAGAGTCGACAAGAACCTGGGAAGCAATGATGAGTTATGCCGCAGTGGAAAGAAAAGTAGCACTGGAAGCGATTGAGAGGTGAGAAATCAAGTTGTAGACAGACAGTTGATGTTTTAAAATATAGTCCATAGGGCATTTCAGATTGTGATATATCGAAATTCAGTGTAGATATAGTCTAGTACCGGTATGCAAACACTGCATGACTCTAGTAATGCAATGAGCATGTATACGCTCATTGAGTACATCAGATAAAATGCATTATGTATTAGTCAGTATTTAGTGGTATTTTTACACTCTTGCTATTCCAAATATGATTTTCTTCCTCATATTAATTACTGCACTACAAAAGAAAACGGCAATGTTCCACCAATTCAACCTAACGCAGGCTCTAATCCCTGCTGCTATCAGTGCTACAAAATGGATCGAACAAGAAGTCTTGAAGCGTAAAGGTATATGAAAATCATAACAGTTGCAAACAGCTTAGATGGGCTATTCATAATGAAATACTTTCTCGCTTTTCTGCAATTGGAACTGCCCAACAAACCGATGTTGGAGACTTCATTGAGTTTTTCAATTCATTTTTTTTTTTCAAATATGAAGATCTTTTGAGGTTAACGAGGCATTAATAAATAAAGCTGGGGAATTTGTTTGTTCACTGTATGGAGAGGATATGAAGAATGTAAATGATACCAGGCACGTCTTTTTATCACTGGCATATGGATTATACTCATCCACCCAACAATGATTCACTGAAGAAGCATGTGGGGCAAGAAGCAAGCAAGCTGATGGAAAATTACCTGGCAGGACTTCATCATTGTTGCCTAGAACCAAGGCCAATTATTCTCCCACCTATCGGCCATAAATGTGTTCTTGATAAGGGTGTTTTGCGGGTTAAATTGATGGATCTACTTCAAGCCCCCAAATCAGTTCTTGAGTTGGCAAACTGCAAGTGTTGGCAATAGTCAAAATAATATAAGCCGTGTAATATAAGTCGTGTGTGCCGAAAGCAACCTAAATTGCACAGATTTTTGTTTTTGTATTGACTCCAAAAACCCCAGTACACTTATAGAGGAAAAGTCGATTTTCGAGATAGTGGATTTCGGAAACAATTCAGAAGAAAGTGGATTAGATATTGAAGTTGATTTAATAAATACTATTTATTTTTTTTTCGGACATCCGTTAGTGTCGTAGTCCTGTTTCTAGAAATAATATTCCCTTTGTTCAAATACATAACCACATAAACTAAAAAAAGACTAATTGTAATACTTTTGTTCACTATGTTATGTACATATTGAACATTCATTTAATTTTCTTGACTTTTCCTGTAAATTTCTAAGTGAAAAATAACTGATTTATTTGTGTTTTTTGTGCTCACGATTTTAATTTGTGACTTCATTGCTTAAAAATAAATACGTTTGATAGCTTCTATAAAATGAATGCAACTTCTTATGCTGTTCTTGTTGTAAACTGCTTGTGGTTATTACATAAAATTCATTCGCTAATCTGAATCAGCGTTGTTGGTGCCCCTGCTTGAAGACCTTTCGAGGTCCTTCGCAAATCCTGTCACACAATTAAAATATTTTTTGTTGTTGGTTACATGTATGCCATATTTTTCGTAATCTACCTAATAAATTATGATTGACTGAGGAAGTCTGATTTTAGTCAGGCAAGACGTTACAGAAATACATTGTGTTAGTGTGCTGTAGGGCTCTTTAATTGCATAGTTCTTATGCTGCGTTGTTGTAAACCTATGGTTATTGAATTCCCGTGAACCTTATATCCAATTTCGCATCAGGATTGTGGAAAAGCTGTAATGCGTTCAGTATGTTCATTCTCATACAAAACTAAAGAATTGATTTAGTTACCAGATGTGCGCTACGAAACTCATTTTCTAGGAGTTTTTCAAGGCCTCGTCTCATGCCCATATCCGTGGTAAGGATGTACAAGGGTTTAGTAACTTACTTGTACTTTTTAACAACGTCTAAACATAACTTAACTAATAATAACTAAACAGGGCTATGGAAAGGCTGCCCCACTCAACGCAAGATCGAGCAGTAATAACTAAGATTCATCCGCTCGCTAACAGCTGATTCGATGCAATTGTTACGTCATGCAGAAGTCACTGTTCATTGCCGGAAATGTAGAGAATATAGGACAGATCGTATTCGTAGCACATATTTCTAGTAGTAAAAGCGTCTTTTCCGTAAAACGTGCAACTTTTGGAAGTGGGAACAAGGCAATATTTGTTACTAAATTTTTAGGGAACATTTTAAAATCATTTTTAGTTAGTTACCTGATGTGCGCTACGAAACTCACTTTCTAGGCGTTTTTCAGGGCGTCGGCTCGCGGCCTACGTTCGTGTGAGTCTTTGGAAAGAGGCGCAGGTATTAAAAGAGTTCTAACTAATAGAGTAGACGATGTTCAATAATAAAACACGAGAGTGATTCAGGTTTCCCATCCCCAAATAGAGTATAGGAAACATCTCACCTTTTCGACGGCGCGATCATACTGCCCTTTTGCCTCTTTCTTCTCTCGTATTTTCCCGACAAATTTCACACCGCCAACAATCCTGTGTGAGGTTAACAAAGAAGAAAAAAGTGTGAAAACATTAAGTAACACTAAGTTATAAAACTCCGTGATATTGTAAAAATTACATGTCGAATTCTGTGATAAAGGCTGCTTCTGGAAGCCTTACTGAAAAAACAACTGCTTTCGCTGAGCGTTCAGTGTTCGCTATTTTATTCACAAACGTTACTCTCGCAAATCTTGACTGGACGACACTCGTGACGTGCAAACTGTGATGGGGCTCATCTGGTCCATGATAAGACGATGCATGTCTTTTCTCTCTCTGGAATCAGGAATAAAAATAAATATATATAATTTTTGATGACAACATATAGCGTTGCTGGTATAATAAAAAAAATTTCAAAATGCCATTGAATAGTAAAAGAAAAACCTTACCGCTAATTCATCACTTTCTGCAATGACGAGAGACTGTCCCCGTGACAGAGAATTTGCAAAACATACAGAATATAGAGATAGCAGCACAACAGCCTTTGCTTGGACTTCAGTCCAAGTCATAACGTTTATATAAATACAACTCACCTATTACAATAACGGTTCAAAAATACATAAACAGAAATTATTTTACGTCGAGTCACAAAATATAATAAAAAGCGCGGTTCTGACAAAATTCACTTATAAATATGTTCCGAAAATATCGGAAGATATACAACAGTATTCGTCCAATATTGAAGTTTCTTAGGACCAATAACGTTCCAGATTACTCAAAGTACTCACTCAAAGAGTTACTCACTCAACACCACTTTCCACTAATCAAGAGCAATCATCAAATTTAAATGGAACTATAGGGTAAATTAGCAAAAAACATTGATCGATGTCTGTCCCGAAAAAAAAAACCTTTTTTGCTGCTCAACATGATTACGAACGCCGTTCGTGGATATGTTTTACCCTTTTTATACCTGAGCGTTGCTATCAAGCCAGTTTAGGTCTCATAGTCCAGTGCTATAGATCTAGCTAATATATACTCGCATGTCAAAGGCTTCAACTTAAAAACAGAACTCGCCCGAGGCGCACCAGATCATCTAAAGAAGTTTATATCGAAATCGTAACGTTTTTAAAATATTGAAATTTTAAGATAAAATTAGGTAACTTTTAAAGATTCTCATTTAACTGATATGCAATATCAATATAAATATATGTAACGTGATCTAGCTAATATATACTCGCATGTCAAAGGATTCAACTTAAAAACAGAACTCGCCCGAGGCGCACCAGATCATCTAAACAAGTTTATATCGAAATCGTAACGTTGTCAAAATATTGAAATTTTAAGATAAAAAATTAGGTAACTTTTAAAGATTCTCATTTAACTGATATGCAATATCAATATAAATATATGTAACGTGCTTTTTTCGTGATTCTCCCTTAGATAGGAAAAATTTTGTCTGATTTACGTCGTTTCTTGCCGTCGTTTCTTGCACGCTCCATGCTTTATCAATTCAATCGTGAGTTTATTGAACGGCGCTCCCATGTGGGAGTTTTAATATAAAACAAATATTGCAATTCCTAGTCTGATTACGTTTTAAAAATATTTATTTGATAGTTCATAAATGCGGCAAAATGAAGTAGAAATGATGCTGTTTAAAAACTAATTTGAACTAGTCTTCGAATTGGCCACAATTCGGAATTGTAAATATATTCTCAATTTTCTGGGATTCCCGTTTATCCATTTGTATGTGCATCGGTTTTATTCCGCGTCTTAAAAAGCATAAACAAAAAATAATCTGGACTTCCAAGGATGAACAAGTAAATTTTTCAAGAGCTTGCCTGATGGAGCCAGTAAATTTGCATCGAAATTCAAAAGCCACGAATTCCAAACATCGGTTCATCGTCACGTTTCAAATCGTGTATGTAAAAGAAACAAAATACGAAACTTTTGCGGTACGACGATAGGAAAATCACAATTTATGAGAATTCAAACGCATGATGGAATGATTAAAATAATTTTTTATAGTATAAATATACATTTTCGTCAGTTCACTCAGTGCAATATTTGTTATTTTTTTTCGCGACCTGCTATATAGTAAAGTGAAGCAACCCCCCGATTTCACTCCGTCAGTATTTAATTTTAACAAACTTGCGACTTCTACTTTTTAATGTATTTCTACATGCGCTGTAAGTATTCCTCTCCCACTCAAATATTCTGGATGTAATACTACAAAAACATTGAATTGAATAAATTTATTGATTTATTACCAGGATCATTTGTGAAAACTTTAGAATCTAACTGATAGCTGTTTAAGCGTTTTAGCAGGGTTAAAACATAAAACATAAACAATAACGTTACTGATTAGCTTGTAAAAGCGACAAAATGATAAAGAGAAACTGTTACTTAGGAACAAATCGGTATCGCATTTTGAAACCACCAGCTCCCAAACTATCATCACTTAAAAATGCAATCGATATCTTCTTCTCCGATGTCGTTATTCCATCTGGTAGATTGTATCCACAGATTTGTTGCACATTCTTCCCATTTTTGATAACTAATTTATCGTGATTGCATTGATCTCCTGATCCCATTTCTATATCCATATCAATGATGGTTAAACGCAATTTGTGACTCGAATCTGTGTTGGCAAAATTCCACATGCAATATGCGTTGTCTGGATACATTTTTGGATACTGAGGAGATGTGATGATGCCTTCTTTGCTATTAGAAGATGAAATATCATCACCACAATTCTTCATAGATTGATTCAAAGCAAATTCAGAATCCTTCGGTGTAGCAATTGGTTGCAACGGACTATCCGGCTTGACTACAAAACAATATTCAATTTATATAATATTGCAAATGACGTGAGAAGGGTAAATATCTCAATTTATGCTGACACAATATATATTTGTAAAATGTGTACAATCTTCAAATTGGCCGAAAAATGAGAGTGGTGCAATGGTCCGTTAACTACATTGACAAAATGCATATAATATAATAACTAAGAAACCATATCCATCATCTGTAGACAAAATGCAAACACGCAACACATTGTTTTCTTAATCAAATCGTGCTGAATAAATTATGGTTTGCGCACGTGACGACTTTCCAACTCCTTATCACAACGAATTGCAAGGGTAGGCCAAAGTAAGGGTTTTCATTCTTAATTCGATACACTTGCGACATTATAACAGTAAGTTATTATGCTTATCGCAAATTTTATCTTTGTTTATTTTTTAATTTAGTCGAATCAACTGAATTAATTTTTAATTGAGAATTGGGTACCTGCGAAAACCCGCAGGTACTAGAGTTAGACATTAGACTTGAAGTTAGTTAGATATATATTGACTGATTACTAGTTTCATCTTATTCGTAATTTATTATTATTTATTAAGAGCTTCGACGCGTATATGTCGTAGATTGCAATGGGCGTGCAACTCAAATATACATGAACTATTTTACATGAATCCAATAAAATAAATGGATGCTCATATCATACTTACATTGATTGTAAGAAATCACAATTCCTGGCCATCGATCATCTTTCGGATAAACCGTCAACAGAACAGTCGCTGTGTTATGCTGTATCGACACGGATTTCAACTGGGAGATTCCACTATTATGTTCCAAAATAGTTTTGCCCTGGCTTGTGACGATCACCTGCACCAAATCATGTTGGAATCAATGGTATTGTATGGAAAAGGGGGGTTGTGGGGAGTGGCGGAAACGTTCGTGATTCGATTTGAATCAAATTTAGTGTTATTGGAATGAGTTCCAATCGTATCAGTATCAGTAATTTATTTTTTCACCGCAAGGTACATATACAGAATAAAATAAAAGAAGAATAGCATTTCAGGGTGGAGGGAAACGCTGAAAAACCAGTATTGGTTATCGAGCAGCGACACCCTAGATGGGGTCTAACACAGCATGAAGAAATAACATGAAATAGAAAGCTTAAAATGAATATGAATGAAAAAGCAAAATAATCACACTAAATAAAATTGAATATTGGAAACGTTCAAGTATCCAGCGGATTTTTGGGAAATCCACAGTCTCTCGTTAATATAAAAATAGACTCCAAGCACCACCAAGGTAACCACGGCAACTGCTCAGCTGAAGCACTGGCTGCGGGCGAGTGTACAGTTAACGTATATGGCACCGAGACAAATTTGTATTTTATAGGATGCATAACTGAAATTTGTGAACGGATTTGCCAGTACGGATAGAATGTTAACTATTAAGTGTATCGCCAATTTTTTTTTTGTTTCAATTATGTTTGGTAAAGAGTGGCTCATGAAACACCGCGGCGAAAAAGTATATAATATTCCGGCTAATGACTGTACTGATCTAAGATTCGATTGCAAAGATTGCAGCTTTGTGTGAAGCGTTTAAAAACCTCTTTGCGCGAGAGGATTACTGACATACGGCCGCCGTATGTTTGTTCGACGCTCGTGGTTCGATTACGGTATTCTCCGTCACCCAAGTCCATATTTCTTGAACGATAAGTTGGTTAAGTATATCTTTTCTCTTGCCCGACCAAGGCTATGAAGAAGATTGTGTTCTGAAATATGATTAAATCGCCTTATCGGATTTGTTTTTCATTCGAACATAAATTCGTCATCCGATTATGAGCAATTTCCGAGATCTGGCAAGTAATCGAATGAGATAGTAGAGGTGTTCACATAATTTACTCACTTTGTTTTGAGTAGTGTTAAGAGTCTCCGCTTTTATGTCCATCCAACTATTTTCTGTCAGTTCAATCTTCCATTCACATTGGTATGGATTCTTTCTAATCTCATGCGGGAGTTGTATTGTGCCGCTTTCGTCGTCGAGTTTTCCACTACATTTATCCCAGATTTTTATGTCTGCAAACGATGATAAAATGTAACGTAGGGAGAAATAGGTTTAATAGGCAATCAAGTGATATCAGATATATTAGCTTAAACATTGGTTGAAAAAATTATAATCGAGACAGCACAAATTTTTAGCAGCCTCAATTTTTACAATGAATCTTACAACGATTTCTTGATTTTCACGCCTAATCACAAAAGTAATATTATTTGTGGTGGCTCAGGGATGAGTGCGTGCTTTGATCATTTTTACTAGGAAAAATGCCTATCATTTTTTAATGTCTTGGGTTGTTAAGTTTATTATCAATTTTAAATCCATAATTACGCTCTTGTTTCACAGAACAATATGTGGACAGGTTGGTATAGGTATACAAGTACATGTCATAAACAAATAAAGCAAGATAATCAATTCGATTGATATATTAAAAACTCATTAATTTTACTTGGTCCTCGGGAAGTAGCACCTGATGACGGGCGCGAAGGTCGAACACATGCCAAGAAGAAAAAAAATTAGGAAAATTGCAATAAAACTTGATATGCATACATCGACGCTACATGTTCGCAGCAAATATTTCGCTCGTAAGGCTAATTGTTAAAATTAATGTTCTATGGAAACAATACATTTTACAATATATATGAGGCGTTGGTTGGGGAAAGTAGCGTTAGTAGCTTATTCAAAATAAACCTACTTGAAAATTTTGGCTGTAATGATTGAGCAGACGAATAATTAATAGAATGCCAACTAGTATTGGATATGTAGCAGAAACCATTCATCTTCATTTAATCTTTTAGCTACGGAATATGTCAAATAGTCACATACATACTGCTTTTGTTTCTATACTAACAAATGTTTCACCTGATAGCTGAAGTTTAAAAGCTATAGGGGGATACTCATGTCATTTGATGCAAAATATATAAATGAAACTATTATCAAATCCTTTTTTTCTTTGAATCTATATATGCAATTGTTACGTCATGCAGAAGTCACTGTTCATTGCCGGAAATGTAGAGAATATAGGACAGATCGTAGCCAGTGTTCCCTCTAAAGTGTGCGCGCGCACACAGCTTTCAGAGGCTGCGCACACGCATAGATTTACTGCGCACAGACGTATTTCGATGTAATGTAATAATGTTCTTGGTTGGCAGGTTGAGAAAGTTTGTTGTTGGCCCACTCATTACGCGGTTAGAACGCCAAAATTTCTTCATTGGTTTTTGCACAAATATTAGTCATTTCCAAAAAAGTGCGCACACACCAAAATTTCTGCGCACACATACTACAAAAAATTAGAGGGAACATTGATCGTAGCACATATTTCTAGTAGTAAAAGCGTCTTTTCCGTAAAACGTGCAACTTTTGGAAGTGGGAAGGCAATATTTGTTACTAAATTTGTAGGGAACATTTTAAAATCATTTTTAGTTAGTTACCTGATGTGCGCTACGAAACTCACTTTCTAGGCGTTTTTCAGGGCCTCGGCTCGCGGCCTACGTTTGTGTGAGTCTTTGGAAAGAGGCGCAGGTATTAAATGAGTTCTAACTAATAGAGTAGACGATGTTCAATAATAAAACACGAGAGTGATTCAGGTTTCCCATCCCCAAATAGAGTATAGAAAACATCTCACCTTTTCGACGGCGCAATCGTACTGCTCTTTTGCCTCTTTCTTCTCTCGTACTTTCCCGACAAATTTCACACCGCCAACAATCCTGTGTGAGGTTAACAAAGAAGAAAAATGTGTGAAAACATTAAGTAACACTAAGTTATAAAACTCCGTGATATTGTAAAAAAAATTACATGTCGAATTCTGTGATGAAGGCTGCTTCCGGAAGCCTTACTGAAAAAACAACTTCTTTCGCTGAGCGTTCAGTGTTCGCTATTTTATTCACAAACGTTACTCTCGCAAATCTTGACTGGACGACACTCGTGACGTGCATACTGTGATGGGGCACATCTGGTCCATGATAAGACGATGCATGTCTTTTCTCTCTCTGGAATGAGTAATAAAAATAAATATATATAATTTTTGATGACAACATATAGCGTTGCTGGTATAATAAAAAAATTTCAAAATGCCATTGAATAGTAAAAGAAAAACCTTACCGCTAATTCGTCACTTTCTGCAATGACGAAAGACTGTCTCCGTGACAGAGAATTTGCAAAACATACAGAATATAGAGATAACAGCACAACAACCTTTGCTTGAACTTCAGTCCAAGTCATAACGTTTATATAAATACAACTCACCTATTACAATAATGGTTCAAAATTACATAAATAGAAATTACTTTACGTCTGGTCATAGAATATAATAAAAAGCGCGGTTCTGACAAAATTCACTTATAAATATGTTCCGAAAATATCGGAAGATATACAACAGTATTCGTCCAATATTGAAGTTTCTTAAGGCCAATAACGTTCTAGATTGCTCAAAGTACTCACTCTAAGGGTTACTCACTCAACACCCCCTTCCACTAATCAAGAGCAATCATCAAATTTAAATGCAACTATCGGGTAAATTAGCAAAAAACATTGATCGATGTCTGTCCCGAGAAAAAAAACCTTTTTTGCTGCTCAACATGATTACGAACGCTGTTCGTGGATATGGTTTACCCTTTTTATACCTGAGCGTTGCTATCAAGTCAGTTTAAGTCTCATAGTCCAGTGCTATATATCTAGCTAATATATACTTGCATGTCAAAGGCTTCAACTTAAAAACAGAACTCGCCTGAGGCGCACCAGATCATCTAAACAAGTTTATATGGAAATCGAAACGTTTTTAAAATATTGAAATTTTAAGATAAAATTAGGTAACTTTTGAAGATTCTCATTTAACTGATATGCAATACCGATATAAATATATGTAACGTGCTTTTTTCGTGATTCTCCCTTAGATAGGAAAAATTTTGTTTGATTGACGTCGTTTCTTGCACCCTCCATGCTCTATTAATTCAATCATTAGTGCAATCATTAGAGTTTATTGAACGGCGCCCTCATGTGGGAGTTTTAATATAAAACAAATATTGCAATTCCTAGTCTGATTACGTTTTAAAAATATTTATTTGATAGTTCATAAAGGCGGCAAAATGAAGTAGAAATGATGCTGTTTAAAAACTAATTTGAACTAGTCTTCGAATTGGCCACAATTCGGAATTGTAAATATATTCTCAATTTTCTGGGATACCCGTTTATCCATTTGTATGTGCATCGGTTTTACTCCGTGTCTTAAAAAGCATAAACAAAAAATAATCTGGACTTCCAAGGGCGAACAAGTAAACTTTTCAAGAGCTTGCCTGATGGAGCCAGTAAATTTGCATCGAAATTCAAAAGCCACGAATTCCAAACATCGGTCCATCGTCACGTTTCAAATCGTGTATGTAAAAGAAACAAAATACGAAACTTTTGCGGTACGACGATAGGAAAATCACGAATCATAAGCATTCAAACGCATGATAAAATAAGTAAGAATATTTCTTAATAGTATAAATATATATTTTTGTCAGTTCACCCAATGGAATATTTGTTATTTTTTTTCGCGACCTGCTATATAGTAAAGTGAAGCAACCCCCCGATTTCACTCCGTCAGTATTTAATTTTAACAAACTTGCGACTTCTACTTTTTAATGTATTTCTACATGCGCTGTAAGTATTCCTCTCCCACTCAAATATTCTGGATGTAATACTACAAAAACATTGAATTGAATAAATTTATTGATTTATTACCAGGATCATTTGTGAAAACTTTAGAATCTAACTGATAGCTGTTTAAGCGTTTTAGCAGGGTTAAAACATAAAACATAAACAATAACGTTACTGATTAGCTTGTAAAAGCGACAAAATGATAAAGAGAAACTGTTACTTAGGAACAAATCGGTATCGCATTTTGAAACCACCAGCTCCCAAACTATCATCACTCAAAAATGCAATCGATATCTTCTTCTCCGATGTCGTTATTCCATCTGGTAGATTGTATCCACAGATTTGTTGCACATTCTTCCCATTTTTGATAACTAATTTATCGTGATTGCATTGATCTCCTGATCCCATTTCTATATCCATATCAATGATGGTTAAACGCAATTTGTGACTCGAATCTGTGTTGGCAAAATTCCACATGCAATATGCGTTGTCTGGATACATTTTTGGATACTGAGGAGATGTGATGATGCCTTCTTTGCTATTAGAAGATGAAATATCATCACCACAATTCTTCATAGATTGATTCAAAGCAAATTCAGAATCCTTCGGTGTAGCAATTGGTTGCAACGGACTATCCGGCTTGACTACAAAACAATATTCAATTTATATAATATTGCAAATGACGTGTATGGTGGCCCATCGTTGTCACGCTTGAAATTAAAAAAAAAAATGAAAAAATAAAATGAAAAAGCGAGAATAAAAAAATAGTTGTGAAAAAACATAAAAATAATTGAAAAAAAAAGAAAAGAAAAATTAAATAAAATTAAAAATTAAAAATAAAAACAAAAGTAAAAAATAAATAAACGAAAAAAAAAACGAAAAAAAAAAATTAAAAAAAAAATTGGATAAAAAGAAAATAAAAAGGTTGACAACGATGGTCCGCCTCGTGGCCCATCGTTGTCACGCGTTTTTATTTTTAGAAAATTTGATGCTGCTTGGGACCAACGTTGTCAGGCTTAATCCTACACGCACAAATGTGTTTCCTGGGTTTCTAACTCACTACTGATTTTCATGAGCAATATCCAATAAATTCAAAACGAAAATGTTCTATAAATTCTCCATGCTACAAGTTCAACCACAAGCAATATATTTATAATAATGATAAGAGAATATAGAATTGAATACGAAAATTTGTTTTTACGTGTAGAAGGTAATTGAATTGAAAAATGCTGCTTAACTGCTCAGTTGTCTGGAGTCACTGGACACTCGTGCGATGCCGGTACGGTACCGTCTGACCGTACCGGTACCCATGCAATCAATCATGAAAGAATGGGAGATACGGATAGTCTCGTAGAATATAGAGTACTGAAACACTCTCTGCGCCTGCCCCATACCGTACAGCCGTAACGTACCGATCCAGACAACCATTTATTTCAATCCATACCTCGACTCACTATATTCTACTAGGATCGAGGTATGGATTGAAATAAATGGTTGAGCACGGGCGATTTATCATTTGTCTGGATCGGTACGTTACGGCTGTACGGTATGAGACAGGCGGAAAGAGAGTGTTTCAGTAGTCTATATTCTACGAGACTATCCGTATCTCCCATTCTTTCATGAGTGATTGCATGGCTACCGGTACGGTCAGACGCAAAGCGACTATAACCGACTATCGGTATTTGGTAAGACGGTACGGTACCGGCATCGCGAGTGTCGCGAGACACGTAAAAACAAATTTTCCGAATTTTCGTATTCAATTCTATATTCTCTTATCATTATTATAAATATATTACTTCTCGTTGAACTTGTAGCATGGAGAATTTATAGAACATTTTCATATTGAATATTGCTCAAGAAAATCAGTAGTGAGTTGGAAACCCAGGGAACACATTTGTGCGCGTAGGATTATGCCTGACAACGTTGGTCCCAAGCAGAAGCAAATTTTCTAAAAATAAAAACGCGTGACAACGATGGGCCACGAGGCGAACCATCGTTGTCAACCTTTTTATTTTCTTTTTATTCAATTTTTATTTTATTATTATTTTCAAATTTTTTTTTTTTCAATTTTTTTAAATTTTTTTTTTTTTTTTTTTTCGTTTTTATTTTTAATTTTTTTTTTTTAATTTCAATTTTTTTTTTCAATTATTTTTATGTTTTTCACAACTATTTTTTTATTTTCGGTTTTTTATTTTTATTTTCAATTTTACGCGTGACAACGATGGGCCACCATAGACGTGAGAAGGGTAAATATCTCAATTTATGCTGACACAATATATATTTGTAAAATGTGTACAATCTTCAAATTGGCCGAAAAATGAGAGTGGTGCAATGGTCCGTTAACTACATTGACAAAATGCATATAATATAATAACTAAGAAACCATATCCATCATCTGTAGACAAAATGCAAACACGCAACACATTGTTTTCTTAATCAAATCGTGCTGAATAAATTATGGTTTGCGCACGTGACGACTTTCCAACTCCTTATCACAACGAATTGCAAGGGTAGGCCAAAGTAAGGGTTTTCATTCTTAATTCGATACACTTGCGACATTATAACAGCAAGTTATTATGCTTATCGCAAATTTTATCTTTGTTTATTTTTTAATTTAGTCGAATCAACTGAATTAAGATAATAAAATTTAATTGAGAATTGGGTACCTGCGAAAACCCGCAGGTACTAGAGTTAGACATTAGACTTGAAGTTAGTTAGATATATATTGACTGATTACTAGTTTCATCTTATTCGTAATTTATTATTATTTATTAAGAGCTTCGACGCGTATATGTCGTAGATTGCAATGGGCGTGCAACTCAAATATACATGAACTATTTTACATGAATCCAATAAAATAAATGGATGCTCATATCATACTTACATTGATTGTAAGAAATCACAATTCCTGGCCATCGATCATCTTTCGGATAAACCGTCAACAGAACAGTCGCTGTGTTATGCTGTATCGACACGGATTTCAACTGGGAGATTCCACCTTTATGTTCCAAAATAGTTTTGCCCTGGCTTGTGACGATCACCTGCACCAAATCATGTTGGAATCAATGGTATTGTATGGAAAAGGGGGGTTGTGGGGAGTGGCGGAAATGTTCGTGATTCGATTTGAATCAAATTTAGTGTTATTGGAATAAGTTCCAATCGTATCAGTATCAGTAATTTATTTTTTCACCGCAAGGTACATATACAGAATAAAATAAAAGAAGAATAGCATTTCAGGGTGGAGGGAAACGCTGAAAAACCAGTATTGGTTATCGAGCAGCGACACCCTAGATGGGGTCTAACACAGCATGAAGAAATAACATGAAATAGAAAGCTTAAAATGAATATGAATGAAAAAGCAAAATAATCACACTAAATAAAATTGAATATTGGAAACGTTCAAGTATCCAGCGGATTTTTGGGAAATCCAGAGTCTCTCGTTAATATAAAAATAGACTCCAAGCACCACCAAGGTAACCACGGCAACTGCTCAGCTGAAGCACTGGCTGCGGGCGAGTGTACAGTTAACGTATATGGCACCGAGACAAATTTGTATTTTATAGGATGCATAACTGAAACTTGTGAACGGATTTGCCAGTACGGATAGAATGTTAACTATTGAGTGTATCGCCAATTTTTTTTTTGTTTCAATTATGTTTGGTAAAGAGTGGCTCATGAAACACCGCGGCGAAAAAGTATATAATATTCCGGCTAATGACTGTACTGATCTAAGATTCGATTGCAAAGATTGCAGCTTTGTGTGAAGCGTTTAAAAACCTCTTTGCGCGAGAGGATTACTGACATACGGCCGCCGTAGGTTTGTTTGACGCTCGTGGTTCGATTACGGTATTCTCCGTCACCCAAGTCCATATTTCTTGAACGATAAGTTGGTTAAGTATATCTTTTCTCTTGCCCGACCAAGGCTATGAAGAAGATTGTGTTCTGAAATATGATTAAATCGCCTTATCGGATTTGTTTTTCATTCGAATATAAATTCGTCATCCGATTATGAGCAATTTCCGAGATCTGGCAAGTAATCGAATGAGATAGTAGAGGTGTTCACATAATTTACTCACTTTGTTTTGAGTAGTGTTAAGAGTCTCCGCTTTTATGTCCATCCAACTATTTTCTGTCAGTTCAATCTTCCATTCACATTGGTATGGATTCTTTCTAATCTCATGCGGGAGTTGTATTGTGCCGCTTTCGTCGTCGAGTTTTCCACTACATTTATCCCAGATTTTTATGTCTGCAAACGATGATAAAATGTAACGTAGGGAGAAATAGGTTTAATAGGCAATCAAGTGATATCAGATATATTAGCTTAAACATTGGTTGAAAAAATTATAATCGAGACAGCACAAATTTTTAGCAGCCTCAATTTTTACAATGAATCTTACAACGATTTCTTGATTTTCACGCCTAATCACAAAAGTAATATTATTTGTGGTGGCTCAGGGATGAGTGCGTGCTTCGATCATTTTTACTAGGAAAAATGCCTATCATTTTTTAATGTCTTGGGTTGTTAAGTTTATTATCAATTTTAAATCCATAATTACGCTTTCACAGAACAATATGTGGACAGGTTGGTATAGGTACAAGTACATGTCATAAACAAATAAAGCAAGATAATCAATTCGATTGATATATTAAAAACTCATTAATTTTACTTGGTCCTCGGGAAGTAGCACCTGATGACGGGCGCGAAGGTCGAACACATGCCAAGAAGATAAAAATTAGGAAAATTGCAATAAAACTTGATATGCATACATCGACGCTACATGTTCGCAGCAAATATTTCGCTCGTAAGGCTAATTGTTAAAATTAATGTTCTATGGAAACAATATATGAGGCGTTGGTTGGGGAAAGTAGCGTTAGTAGCTTATTCAAAATAAACCTACTTGAAAATTTTGGCTGTAATGATTGAGCAGACGAATAATTAATAGAATGCCAACTAGTATTGGATATGTAGCAGAAACCATTCATCTTCATTTAATCTTTTAGCTACGGAATATGTCAAGTAGTCACATACATACTGCTTTTGTTTCTATACTAACAAATGTTTCACCTGATCGCTGAGGTTAAAAGCTATAGGGGGCTACTCATGTCATTTGATGCAAAATATATAAATGAAACTATTATCAAATCCTTTTTTTCTTTGAATCCATATATGCAATTGTTACGCCATGCAGAAGTCACTGTTCATTGCCGGAAATATAGAGAATATAGGACAGATCGTAGCCAGTGTTCCCTCTAAAGTGTGCGCGCGCACACAGCTTTCAGAGGCTGCGCACACGCATAGATTTACTGCGCACAGACGTATTTCGATGTAATGTAATAATGTTCTTGGTTGGCAGGTTGAAAAAGTTTGTTGTTGGCCCACTCATTACGCGGTTAGAACGCCAAAATTTCTTCATTGGTTTTTGCACAAATATTAGTCATTTCCAAAAAAGTGCGCACACACCAAAATTTCTGCGCACACATACTACAAAAAATTAGAGGGAACATTGATCGTAGCACATATTTCTTTTAGTAAAAGCGTCTTTTCCGAAAACGTGCAACTTTTGGAAGTGGGAACAAGGCAATATTTGTTACTAAATTTTTAGGGAACATTTTAAAATCACTTTTAGTTAGTTACCTGATGTGCGCTACAAACTCACTTTCTAGGCGTTTTTCAGGGCCTCGGCTCGCGGCCTACGTTCGTGTGAGTCTCTGGAAAGAGGCCCAGGTATTAAATGTGTTTTAACTAATAGAGTAGACGATGTTCAATAATAAAACACGAGAGTGATTCAGGTCTCCCATCCCCAAATAGAGTATAGACAACAATTACCCTTTCGACGGCGCGATCGTACTGCTCTTTTGCCTCTTTCTTCTCTCGTATTTTCCCGACAAATTTCACACCGCGAACAATCCTGTGTGAGGTTAACAAAGAAGAAAAAAGTGTGAAAACATTAAGTAACACTAAGTTATAAAACTCCGTGATATTGTAAAAAATAATTACATGTCGAATTCTGTGATAAAGGCTGCTTCTGAAAGCCTTACTGAAAAAACAACTTCTTTCGCTGAGCGTTCAGTGTTCGCTATTTTATTCACAAACGATACTCTTGCAAATCTTGACTGGACTACACTCGTGACGTGCAAACTGTGATGGGGCTCATCTGGTCCATGATAAGACGATGCATGTCTTTTCTCTCTCTGGAATCAGTGATAAAAATAAATATATATATATAATTTTTGATGACAACATATAGCGTTGCAAACAAATTTTTAAAATGCCATTGAATGGTAAAAGAAAAACCTTACCGCTAATTCTTCACTTTCTGCAATGACGAAAGACTGTCCCCTTGACAGAGGATTCGCAAAACATACAGAATATAGAGATAACAGCACAACAACCTTTGCTTGAACTTCAGTCCAGGTCATAACGTTTATATAAATACAACTCACCTATTACAATAATGGTTCAAAATTACATAAATAGAAATTACTTTACGTCTGGTCATAAAATATAATAAAAAGCGCGGTTCTGACAAAATTCACTTATAAATATGTTCCGAAAATATCGGAAGATATACAACAGTATTCGTCCAATATTGAAGTTTCTTAAGACCAATAACGTTCTAGATTGCTCAAAGTACTCACTCTAAGGGTTACTCACTCAACACCCCCTTCCACTAATCAAGAGCAATCATCAAATTTAAATGCAACTATCGGGTAAATTAGCAAAAAACATTGATCGATGTCTGTCCCGAAAAAAATCTTTTTTGCTGCTCAACATGATTACGAACGCTGTTCGTGGATATGGTTTACCCTTTTTATACCTGAGCGTTGCTATCAAGTCAGTTTAAGTCTCATAGTCCAGTGCTATATATCTAGCTAATATATACTTGCATGTCAAAGGCTTCAACTTAAAAACAGAACTCGCCTGAGGCGCACCAGATCATCTAAACAAGTTTATATGGAAATCGAAACGTTTTTAAAATATTGAAATTTTAAGATAAAATTAGGTAACTTTTGAAGATTCTCATTTAACTGATATGCAATACCGATATAAATATATGTAACGTGCATTTTTCGTGATTCTCCCTTAGATAGGAAAATTTTGTTTGATTGACGTCGTTTCTTGCACGCTCCATGCTCTATTAATTCAATCGTGGGTTTATTGAACGGCGCCCTCATGTGGGAGTTTTAATATAAAATAAATATTGCAATTCCTAGTCAGATCACGTTTTAAAAATATTTATTTGATAGTTCATAAATGCGGCAAAATGAAATCGAAATGATGCTGTTTGAAATTAATTTGAACTATTCTTCAAATTGGCCACAATTCGGAATTGTAAATATATTCTCAATTTCCTGGGATTCCCGTATATCCATTTGTATGTGCATCGGTTTTATTCTGTGTCTTGAAAAGCATAAACAAAATATAATGGACTTTCAAGGATGAACATGTAAATTTTTCGAGAGCTTGCCTGGTGGCGCCAGTAAATTTGCATCGAAATTCAAAAGCCACGAATTCCAAACATCGGTCCATCGTCACGTTTCAAATCGTGTATTTAAAAGAAACAAAATACGAAACTTTTGCGGTACGACGATAGGAAAATCACGAATCATAAGCATTCAAACGCATGATAAAATAAGTAAGAATATTTCTTAATAGTATAAATATATATTTTTGTCAGTTCACCCAATGGAATATTTGTTATTTTTCTTTCGTGACCTGCTATATCGTAAAGTGAAGCACCCCCCCCCCCCCCCCCCCAAAGGCAAGCATGCAGTTATTCTTTTTTAATATTTCTAATTAAACCAAAGTGGGGAATATATGATGCATAACAGATATAAGACAATCTATTTCAACACCACTACAGACAACTCCTCTTGGTTCAGAAAATTATGAGTATTTCTATATGCGCTGTAAGTATTTCTCTCCCACTCAAATATTCTGGATGTAATATCACAAAAACATTGAATTGAATAAATTCATTGATTTATTTCCATGATCATTTGTGATAATTTTAGGATCTAACTAATGGTTGTTTAAAACATAAACATCAAATTAACTAAATTGTGAAAGCGACAGAATGATACGAGAAACTGTTACTTAGGAATAAATCGGTATCGCATTTTGAAACCACCAGCTCCCAAACTATCATCACTCAAAAATGCAATCGATATTTTCTTATCCGATGTCGTGATTTCATCTGGCAGGTTGTATCCACAGATTTCTTGCACATTCTTCTCTCTTTGAATAACTAATTTATCGTGATTGCATTGATCACCTGATCCCATTTCTATATCCATATCAATGAAGGTGATACGCAATTTGTGACTCGGATCTGTGTTGGCAAAATTCCATATGCAATATGCGTTATCTGGATACATTTTGGGATACTCAGGAGATGTTATGATGCCTTCTATGCTATTAGAAGATGAGATATCATCACCACAATTCTTCAGAGATTGATTCAAGGCAAATTCAGGTTCCTTCGATGTAGCAATTGGTTGCAACGGACGATCTGGCTTGACTATAATACAATTTCCAATTTATGAAATGAAAAGGGTAAATATCTCAATTTAGGCTGACACAATATATATTTGTAAAATGTGTCCAATCTTCAAAATGGCCAAAAAAGTAGCGTGATGCAATGGTACGTTAACTACATTGACAAGGTGCATTTAATAACTAGGAAACCATATTCATCATCCAAAGACAAGATTTAAACACACAACTCACACATTATTTTCTTGATCAAATCGTCTGAAAAATTATGAATTGCGTCATGACGACTTTCCATCTTTTTACCACAATGACTTGCAAGGGCAGGCCAGAGTATTTTGATTCCTAAATTCCTAATTCGATACACTTGCGACATTATAACAGTAAGTTATTATGCTCATCGCAAATTTCACTTAGTTTTTCGGATAGGCCTCGGAAAAGGGTATCCGCTAGCCTGCTCACAGTAATTAGACTTGAAGTTGGATAGATTACTAGTTTCAACAACTTATCCGTAATTTAATATTAAGTGACTTCACCGCGTATATATCGTAGGTTGCATCAGATATGCATCCTAAATGTACATGAACAATTTTACATAAACCCAGTAAAATAACTAGATGCTCATATATATCATACTTACATTGTTTGTACGAAATCACAATTCCTGGCCATCGATCATCTGTCGGGTAAACTGTCAACAGAACAGTCGCCGTGTTATTCTGTATCAACAGGGATTTCATCTCGGAGATTCCACCTTTATGTTCCAGAATAGTTTTGCCCTGGCTTGTGACGATTACCTGCACCAAATGAATCGGGGCATATGTACTGCAAGGTCTCAATCGCATATTTTTATTTTTCTGTTTCAATTATTTTTGGTGGCTCATGAAACACCGCGGCGAAGAAATAATATGCAATATTTTAGATAATTAATGTAATTATATAAGAAATGACACTTGCAGCTTTGTGTGGAGCGTTCAAGCATAGGTATGACAATTATAGACTAGCCATCCAATTATAATCAATTTTCGAGATCAAATCATGGTGTCATGGTTTAATGGCAGACATAAGCGAATGAGATAGTAAAAGTTTTCACAATATTTGCTCACTTTGTTTTGAGTAGTGTTAAGAGTCTCCGTTTTTATGTCCATCCAACTATTTTCTGATAGTTCAATCTTCCATTCGCATTGAAATGGAGTCTTTTTAATCTCATGCGGGAGTTGTATTGTGCCGCTTTCGTCGTCGAGTTTTCCACTACATTTATCCCAGATTTCTATGTCTGCAAACGACGGTTAAAAGTATCGTGAGGAGGAGACTAGGCCTGATAGGCCATCAAAAGATATCAGATATTAGCTTGAAAATTGATTGAAAAAATTATAATCGTGACTAGGGGTAAGATCGGGCCCAAAAATTCCCTTCCGATCCGTGCCCGTGGATGTTAAACCCGACTAATTAACTGGATTTGCAGGCCCGAGTCCGAAGTAACACAAAATTTCATATTTTATTTGGGAGTTCTTTGAATTGTCATTGCAAGAGTTTAGTAAAGAATGTATTGTGTTGATGAGTCAATTTCTGTTTCTTTTGCAGACCACGGTCTCTCGTGACCAAAACGCCTCATTTAAAAAAAAAGTCAGCGATTGAGAAGGCCGACCTGACCAGAACGTAATGATTGACATTCCAGGCCCGACCCGGCCCGAATTTCGGGTCGGGCTCGGGCCCCAGGTCTTAGCCACTGAAAATTTTAGAATGAATCTCACAAAAATTGTTTGATTTTCGCGCCTAATCACAAAAGTAATACTACTCAGGGAGTCAGGGTGCAGGGTGAGTGGGTGCTCTAATCACCTTTGCTAGGAATAATTGCCCAGTCGCTTTTACTGTCTTTGATTCTTAGTTTTTTTGCAAGTTATAAATCGAAAATTAACCTATTGTTCCACAAAATAATATGCGTGCGAATAGGTTGGTAGATGCAAGTACATTTTATAGAGCAAGATAATCAATTCTATCAATATATTGAAAAATTATTGATTCCACCTGGTCCTCGGGAAGTAGCACCCGATGACGGGCGCGAAGGTCGAACACCTGCCAATAAGAGGGAATTCAGTGAAGTTTTGGTAGAACTTGATATCTATACATCGACGCGTTGTAGTACATTTTGGTCATCAGTATTCTCTCAACTTTTTGTTAGGGGCCCGGTATTTTGATTTGATCAACCATACACAACAAATGTTGAAATTTTGTTTATTGGGAGACAATATAGACTCCAATAAAACAATGGGATATATTTTTGTCCTTACCTAAGCGTTGTATTGAACGAGATCTACTTGAAGACCCACTTGTGAATATTAAAATCAAATGTAACAGAAATAAAAATAAAAAAGAACTCTGAAACGACACTTTACTACATAATTTTATCCCCTAAATGGCAATTTATTTTTATCGACAATAGTCATTTTACTAGAATTGACACGAAATCTAACTTCCACTACATTTAGCCCAGATTTCTATGTCTGCAAACGACGAAGTATCGTGAGGAGGAGACTAGGCCTAATAGGCCATCAAAAGATATCAGATATTAGCTTGAAAATTGATTGAAAAGATTATAATCGTGACTAGAGGTAAGATTGGGTCCAAAAATTCCCTTCTGATCCGGGCCCTTGGATGTTAAACCCGACCCGACCCGAGCCCGACTAATTAACTGGATTTGCAGGCCCGGGCCCGAAGTAACACAAAATTTCTTATTTTATTTAGGAGGTCTTTGAATTGTCATTGCAAAAGTTTAGTAAAGTATGTCTTGTGTTGATGAGGCAATTTCTGGTTCTTTTGCAGACCACGATCTCTCGTGACCAAAACGCTTCATTTAAAAAAAAGTCAGCGATTGAGAAGGCCGACCCGACCCGAACGTAATGATTGACATTTCAGGCCCGACCCGGCCCGAATTTCGGGTCGGGCTCGGGCCCCAGGTCTTAGCCACTAAATATTTTAGAATGAATCTTACAACAATTGTTTAATTTTCGCACCTAATCACAAAAGTAATATTACACAGGTTGCAGGGTGAGTGCGTGCTCCAATCACCTTTGCTAGGAATAATTGCCCAGCCGCTTTTACTGTCTTGGATTCTTAGTTTTTTGCAAGTTATAAATCGATATTTACGCTATTGTTCCTCAAAATAATATGCGTGCAAACAGGTTTGTAGATGCAAGAACATTTTATAGAGCAAGATAATCAATTCTATCAATATATTGAAAAATTATTAATTCTACCTGGTCCTCGGGAAGTAGCACCTGATGACGGGCGCGAAGGTCGAACACCTGCCAATGAGAGGGAATTTAGTGAAGTTTTGGTAGAACTTGATATCTATACATCGACTCGTTGTAGCACATTTTGGTCATCAGTATTCTCTCAACTTTTTGTTAGGGGCCCGGTATTTTGATTTGATCAACCATACACAACAAATGTTAAAATTTTGTTTATTGGGAGACAATAAAGACTCCAATAAGACAATGGGATATATTTTTGTCCTTACCTGAGCGTTGTATCGAACGAGATCTACTTGAAGACCCACCTGTGAATACTAAAATCAAATGTTATAGAAAACAAAAAATAAAAAAGAACTCTGAAACGACACTTTACTACATTATTTTATCCCTCAAATGGCAATTTATTTTTATCGACAATAGTCATTTTACTAAAATTGACACGAAATCTATATATTTTTGTACTCACTTAAACTACGAGCTCCACTTGCTGACCCTCCTGTGTAGAATTTAAAACAGAAACAAAAGCAGAAATAAATAATATGCGAATGAATAATGAAAAAGTAGCTGAAGAATCAGACATCTCTCTACAATTGTGTCTTGTCCTGTAAAATAGGGGACAGATGACAAAGGACAGTGAGCAGATTTTAGCCAATCGCATTCGCTAAAAATGGCTCAAACAGTAGCGAAATTTACTTCTGTCAAATCGTGAGTGAGGAGGCGTATTCATGTTCGCATTTTTAAATTGTGGTAATACAGCACGATTTTGTGAATCACTTCACAAAAATCAGTGAAGGTAGCAACGTACCTTTGTCTTTTAAGCATCAAAAACTACTTGATGCGAGGCAAATTATTAAAGTACTGTACAAACCTATGATTCTTCCGGAAAGGGTTTTGGTAGAGGAAGAGTCCCTTCCACTATCTGACGAGCTGCTATCTCTTGCCGCTGACAAGATATAGGGGCACCATATAGGAGGTCGTAGAAGCAAGTGTCGTCGAGGAATGACTACACCTCGATGATAACACGGAGGTATTGTTGGAATTATTGTGGCTGAAACAAGTAATTATCGGTTGATTTTATTTTTACATTCAGAGAGTTTGCACAATACTCTATTAATCACGTCCATATACAAAAATAAATTAACCGATTAACCTGATTTACCGATTAGATGTTCACCCCCATTTTTGGCCCCAAACAAATTCTCTCGATATCATACCAAAATTTTTGACGCCTTATTTGAGATTTTGCAAGGTGCGCCTACAAACTGTTGTACATATTTTAAACACCATCATTTCTAATCTATTAATAAACTACCTGTCATTTACATATTCTAATGGATGATTTTAGTCTCGTCTATTGCAGCTTTTCAGGGAAAATTCTGATTAACTACTTGGCGGAAACATCCATCTTATATCAACCTGGCTAGTTATCAGGGAGACCGTCAACAGGATTGCTATGGCCATACTTTGCCATAGGATTGGATCAATTAATTGAATTTTTTAGTATAAATATGAAACCATGTCTTCTGTTTCGTTGAATAATTTGAAAATGTAAATTATTTGAATCTAGCACACAATAAACTGCTATTGTGTAATGGTGGAGCAAAATATTTAGGCAAGTGAATATATCCCAATACTCACGCCTAGCAGGGGTTGTTGTTATTTCATCTTCAGGTAATGTAACCACCATCGATGTGAGAGGAGTCACGAAACTGTATTTCAGAGCTAAGCGTAATGCTTCACTTGTAATATGATAAACTTCTCTCTGTGTGGGAAGGTGAAAATAATGAGAGCATGGAATTTTAAATAGCCAAAAAGAGTGAAGAACACGAGTGGAAACAAAAATAACTCACTCGACTTGAGGATAAAGTTCTTTTTTCCAAAAGATCGCGTATTGTGAAATACGCCCATAAACGTTCTATAAAATCTTCAAATGCGCCAGTTTCTTTGTGCCAGTGTTGAAATGTTTTATCTAATTCTTTGCTTTTTACATTATATTCTACTTCACCATCCTTAGATGTTCCTTTGATCGTTGATTCAACAACTTTCGTTTTGTCATCTGAACGATTTTTAACAAATGTTTATTATCAACTATAATTGCATTAATTATATATATATATATTGTGTCTAGACAAAAATGCCAAAATAATAATATTACCTGCAAATATCGCTAGATAATGCAAGAAATGAACGAGAAAGAGCAGATAACCTCTCAGAAAATTGCATCGTCGTACTGGACTCGGTTACTGCAACTCACCGCCATTGGCTATTGCTCCAACAACAACAGCTTCAGATCCTCTGAAGAATTTGCTAAAATCTGTTTGACTGATGTTTGCCAAGTTCACACCTAAATAAGTCATTTTGACATTGAGCAAAAGTGGTGTCGCAACTTCTTGAAAAAATCCTTCCAATTGTAAGTCGGCGTCGGAATCTTCATAAATTTTTCTGCAAAATAGGAATAAATAAGTAAAATCTATTTGTTAGGTTGAAAAGATTTAATGTAGTTTTGATACCTGGCTATTCCGTCGTTTTCATTTGCCATTCGTTTTAAAAAGTCATGATCCAAATCATCGCCAAATCCAAGACAAAACAGAGAAAATCGTCCTGCAATTTTTTCTTTTATATTTTTTCGGATACTAGATGTTCTTGTAATTCCCGACGTCGGATTACCATCAGTTAAAAGAATTATCATTGCTGAAACTTTGTCATCGATCGTTACTCCAGAGAGTAATTCAGAAGCTGCTATTAAGGCACTGTTGATATCGGTCCCTGACAATAATAAAGGCGATTGAATACCATAGATTGTTCATGTATTACATAAGCAACAATATGTAAAGCCACGTGACTGAGAGCTCATACTCACCTCCTGCAGCACGAATACCGTTCACGTGTGCAATGGCGTTATTTAGATTCGCTTTAGTTACGTCAACTAAACCGGCCTCGGTGTCCGACCATATAGTTAGGCTGCTCGCGAATGACACAATGTTGAATCTGTGAAAATGTACCGCGCCAGTTAGGTGCTAGTAGCCATTTAGAATTGACGATAACATGATACAGCAGTATTAATGTAAAAACATTCCCGTTCAAAACGTTGAAAACTGCTAAACAGTTATGATTGGTAGAAATTTTACTTGAAAATACTCATCACTCCCATAACATATAGTGTCAATCAGTCTACACATCTTCACTTGCGCAGTTTGGTGTGATCAATACCAACCTGCCCCATGGAAATTCCTGAATATTATCATTAAACGCATGTTTGCCATTCTAGATAAGGTAATATATTATGTCTGATTAAATTTACGCGATTTTAGGTCATCTTGAAATCCACAAACATAGTTAAATTTTTGTTCTTACTGGTCGGAGTCTCTGAGTTCTTTTATGACCGATACAAATGCATCTTTGGTTTGCGAGATTTTTTTCCCGGACATCGATCCACTTCTATCAATCACAAAAACAACTTTCTTGGGTAAAACTGGAAGATCTTCTGGCGCAAAAAAATGAACAAAGTATCCGTTTCTTGTTTGAATTTCTCCACCTAAATCTTCCCGAGTTACGTCATAATTTACAGTAAATTTTTGTTCATCTTCAGGTAAAGTTATAAGACGACGCATTTCGGTTGGTGTTGGCTTGAATCTAGATTGAAAAAAATAATAATAAAAACTTGTGTACAAACAGTTTTAAATCGTTGTACTCGACTGTTTTTCAAATCAATGTGTATTTTTAGACGTTTGTAAATATGTCCGTTTCATACGTTTGGTTATCTAAAATAGTTACAATGACTGCTTAGACAGGAAAATCTGACGATGTATGTATGACATATGAAAACTCTTTATAGACTTATGTTCCCACTTATTTCTCATTGAACTAACATTAGGTATTATTTGTCGTATTTCTCATTCTAAGTATGATTATTTGACAAAAATACTAACGTGACTTTAGCCTGGTATTTGCTTCTTCTGACATCAGTATTGACTTGTAGTATACCGTCTGAATCTCGTCCTCTCAGACCCTTGTCTCTGGCTCCACTACCCTCACCAGCATATGTAGTAGATATCGATGTAATT
This sequence comes from Styela clava, assembly GCF_964204865.1. Classification (NCBI taxonomy): domain Eukaryota; kingdom Metazoa; phylum Chordata; class Ascidiacea; order Stolidobranchia; family Styelidae; genus Styela; species Styela clava. The sequence goes on along the minus strand of NC_135252.1, from coordinate 15,729,497 downwards.
CCGGATCTTTCCGTTATGAATATATCAATCACAAAATGATCAATGACCTAAAATGGGAGAGTATTTAAAACTTACTCCATGTTCAACATCTACCTCGCATAAACCCCCATCTTTATATATACAAATAATTTCCACCCTAGTCTTAGTGAAAGGAACTTCTCTTAAATCAGGTCGGTTGTATAATGACGTATTTGAAATGTAGTAAATAGATTGGTGAGCAATAATTCAATGTATAAAAATAGCTCATGGATCGTTTATATAAATTGTTGTTCATTATGTTGATGTTGTGACATTTGTCTTTCACTTTTTTCTACTGAACTATTTGCTTTCCATGTTTTCGGTGGTTAAAGTTGAAAGTGTCTCCCAGAACGCTTTTACTTATATATCTTGTTTGTTTTCGTTTTTTTGTAAGAAAATTTGCGCAAACAAGTTCACGCGAACTCACAAAACATAAGCAAATGAGGGTATTTTCACAGCAATCCCACTCCACCCTCCACGTTTACCAGTAACTGGTGAGTGACTGCTTTGAAAATCAAAAGACACCGGCAATTTTTTCATCTATGTGTTGCACAATACTGCCTTGCTCTTCATTGCTGTGGCCTTTGCCATTGATGTGATATAGCTAACTTTCAACTTTGAGTTTTTTCTTAATTTCAACGTTAGAAATTACCTCTCTCAGGTTCACCATAATTGTATGATCATATTGCCCTAGCCTCCGCTTCAATAGTTGCTGATAAACAAGATGAAATTCTACACTTGATTGAGCAGGCACATTGGCAGTAACATCAAAGGTCTGAGTCTCCCGAACATCCGCAACAACCAGACCCGCAGTGTTACCCTAAAAATAGACACTTGATGATTGAATATACAAAGCAGACAATTTTTCTATTTTTCATCCAGTCTTGTCCTAAGAACATAAAAATTTAGATCTCAAAATAATTTTAAAAAGATTGTTTTAAACGAAATAATAGTCTGCTTATGTAGGCCGCGAGCCGAGGCCATTTATCTTTCAGTTTCGTAGCGCACATGAGGTAACTGCCTGAAAATGATTTTAAAATGTTCCTTAGAAATTTAGTAACAAATATTGCCTTGTTCCCACTTCCAAAAGTTGCACGTTTTACGGAAAAGACGTTTTTACTACAATAAATATGTGTTACCGCCTGTCCTATATTCTCTGTTTTTCGGTATCATGGGACAATGAACGCAGATATTCTGCATGACGTAACAATCAAATTGGTCAGCTGTAGGTGGATCCCCCATGGTCGGATGGATATCAGATGTACTACTGCTCGCTTTTGCGTTGAGTAGCCTTTCCACAGTCTTTTTCAGTTATTGGACACGTTTAGTGGCCATAACGATGGTTTCAAAATTTTGTTGTTATTGTTATTGTTGTTATTTGTCTCCGTCTCCATTTTTAAAAAATCGCTTTTTTCTTCGAATACTGGACCAATTGCTTTGATATTTTCAGTGGTTGAAGATAAAATTTTTCTCCAGAATGCTATTAGTTTTTTTTTCGCTATGACGTCATCAAAATTATTGCCACTGGGTGGCGCTACGTGTCCATATACTTGAGCATAGCTCTCTTGTTATCAATTGAGTTATTCTAAGAAGGTGGTAGAAAAGTATGAGTAGGATATTAAACACTTGTATATCCTTACCTTAAATAGCAGTTTTAGGTGAGCACTGGCTCATAAGACGTTGTTAAATGCGTACAATAACTCCAAGGAAGGCTAGACCTAGAATAATATGCCACAAACAACGATATTTTCTGACTTGCATGAAAGGTTTATGATTAATTTAATGACAATTCTTGACTATTCAGCAGACTTATACTTAAGAGAGGAAAATAATCAATTTTACTGATGTCGGTTGGTCTAAATCTAAATTTATAGAGTCGACAAGAACCTGGGAAGCAATGATGAGTTATGCCGCAGTAGAAAGAAAAGTAGCACTGGAAGCGATTGAGAGGTGAGAAATCAAGTTGTAGACAGATAGTTGATGTTTTAAAATATAGTCCATAGGGCATTTCAGATTGTGATATATCGAAATTCAGTGTAGATATAGTCTAGTACCGGTATGCAAACACTGCAGGACTCTAGTAATGCAATGAGCATGTATACGCTCATTGAGTACATCAGATAAAATGCATTATGTATAAGTCAGTATTTAGTGGTATTTTTTCACTCTTGCTATTCCAAATATGATTTTCTTCCTCATATTAGATACTGCACTACAAAAGAAAACGGCAATGTTCCACCAATCCAACCTAACGCAGGCTCTAATCCCTGCTGCTATCAGTGCTATAAAATGGATCGAACAAGAAGTCTTGAAGCGTAAAGGTATATGAAAATCATAACAGTTGCAAACAGCTTAGATGGGCTATTCATAATGAAATACTTTCTCGCTTTTCTGCAATTGGAACTGCCCATCAAACCGATGTTGGAGACTTCATTGAGTTTTTCAATTCATTTTTTTTTTCAAATATGAAGATCTTTTGAGGTTAACGAGGCATTAATAAATAAAGCTGGGGAATTTGTTTGTTCACTGTATGGAGAGGATATGAAGAAGGTAAATGATACCAGCCACGTCTTTTTACCACTGGCATATGGATTATACTCATCCACCCAACAATGATTCACTGAAGAAGCATGTGGGGCAAGAAGCAAGCAAGCTGATGGAAAATTACCTGGCAGGACTTCATCATTGTTGCCTAGAACCAAGGCCAATTATTCTCCCACCTATCGGCCATAGATGTGTTCTTGATAAGGGTGTTTTGCGGGTTAAATTGATGGATCTACTTCAAGCCCCCAAATCAGTTCTTGAGTTGGCAAACTGCAAGTGTTGGCAATAGTCAAAATAATATAAGCCGTGTAATATAAGCCGTGTGTGCCGAAAGCAACCTATATTGCACAGTTTTTTGTTTTTGTATTGACTCCAAAAACCACAGTACACTTATAGAGGAAAAGTCGATTTTCGAGATAGTTGATTTCGGAAACAATTCAGAAGAAAGTGGATTAGATATTGAAGTTGATTTAATAAATACTATTTATTTTTTTTTCGGACATCCGTTAGTGTCGTAGTCCTGTTTCAAGAAATAATATTCCCTTTGTTCAAATACATAACCACATAAACTAAAAAAAGACTAATTGTAATATTTCTGTTCACTATGTTATGTACATATTGTACATTCATTTAATTTTCTTGACTTTTCCTGTAAATTTCTAAGTGAGAAATAACTGATTTATTTGTGTTTTTTGTGCTCACGATGTTAATTTGTGACTTCATTGCTTAAAAATAAATACGTTTGATAGCTTCTATAAAATGAATGCAACTACTTATGCTGTTCTTGTTGTAAACTGCTTGTGGTTATTACATAAAATTTATTCGCTAATCTGAATGAGCGTTGTTGGTGTCCATACTTGAAGACCTTTCGAGGTCCCTCGCAAATCCTGTCACACAATTAAAATATTTTTTGTTGTTGGTTACATGTATGCCATATTTTTCGTAATCTACCTAATAAATTATGATTGACTGAGGAAGTCTGATTTTAGTGAGGCAAGACGTTACAGAAATACATTGTGTTAGTGTGCTGTAGGGCTCTTGAATTGCATAGTTCTTATGCTGCGTTGTTGTAAACCTATGGTTATTGAATTCCCGGGAACCTTATATTGAATTTCGCATCAGGATTGTGGAACAAGCTGTAATGCGTTCAGTATGTTCATACTCATACAAAACTAAAGAATTGATTTAGTTACCAGATGTGCGCTACGAAACTCATTTTCTAGGCGTTTTTCAAGGCCTCGTCTCATGCCCATATCCGTGGTAAGGATGTACAAGTGTTTAGTAACTTACTTATACTTTTTAACAACGTCTAAGCATAACCTAACTAATAATAACTAAACAGGGCTATGGAAAGGCTGCCCCACTCAACGCAAGATCGAGCAGTAATAACTAAGATTCATCCGCTCTCTAACAGCTGATTCGATGCAATTGTTACGTCATGCAAAAGTCACTGTTCATTGCCGAAAATGTAGAGAATATAGGACAGATCGTAGCCAGTGTTCCCTCTAAAGTGTGCACGTGTGCGCGCGCACACAGCTTTCAGAGGCTGCGCACACGCATAGATTTAGGGTGTTGTCAAAAACTGAATATAACTGAATACAACTGAATACAAAAACTGAACACAACTGAATACTACCGCACACAACTGAATACACGGCTCGTGGCACGTGACATAAGTTTGAAAATGAATACAACTGAATATAACTGAACACAGCTGAATACAACTGAAAACAACTGAACAAAACTGAATACGACTGAACAGAACTGAAAACAACTGAATACACGCAACGAATACAACTGAATATAACTGAACACCACTGAATACAACTCGACAATGGCGCGGGAGGCATAAGATTCGTGACGTCATCACTGATTACGTCATAATCGATGATGCGAATTTTGGAGATAGCCTCTCGAGCAATACATCAAACGTTTCAGAAAGATGAGGCGGTTTCATTACGGTTATTCTTGGCGTGATTGGTGACGTCATTGCTGATTACGTCATAATTGATATTGCGAATTTTGGAGATAGCCCCTCGAGCAACGCGTCAAACGTTTCAGAAAGATTAGGTGGTTTCATTACGGTTATTCGTGTCATAATTGGTGACGTCATTACAAATTGCGTCACAATTACAAATGTGCATATTCGAAATATAGTGACGTGCAGTATAATGCACCCTTAATAAAAACGAGATGATTTGAGTGCGGTAACTTTTGTCGTGATTGATGATATCATCACATATCACATCGTTATCGCCAATGCGAATTTTCGAAATAGCACAGGGACAGGTATAGTTCTTATGATTCCGAAAACTAGAGGCGATTTCGTTATGACGGTGTTCTCCGACCAGATCCGCCCCTCACCGCCGCGTGTTCGTCTCAACATTTAATTTTTGAACTATAATTCATTTTCAAGCAATTTTCAAAATCAATTCATCGCGTCATAATATATTCTATGAAGATCTCATTGTTGAAGAGGGGCCACAAATGTCGTAGCCTGTTTATTTCTCATCGTCTAGATTCGATCCTGTCTATAGCTTAGGCCAGGGGTAGGCAACCTACGGCCCGCGGGACGTATCCGGCCCGCCGAGCAATATAATCCGGCCCACGACGCTTCACTGATTTAGACTAAATTATATTATAATCTAACAAGTATATAAATCTCGTTTAATGAGCCTATAATTTTATTATAATTAGACAAATGGCAACAAAACGTAGTTGATGCCGAGTCCAAATGGTTTAATGGCGCAGAAAATATTCAAATGATCAGTCTTCGCGCGCTGTTTGAAATTTAACGTCGGATCTGTGTGAAAAAGGTGATTCATTGGCCATCCATTCGGTTTTTAACTTTTTTTTAAAATATGTGCGGCCCGCTAATGACTTGCAAGCTTTAATTTTGGCCCGCGAGCGATAAAAGGTTGCCGACCCCTGCTTAGGCCTACTATTTAACATACTATTGTATTATAATGCGGCTTATTGTGGCATCGGATGTTCACGATAGATTGCTTGCAGTCCATTTGCAGATCTGAATATTCGTGTGCACACTAGTAAAGACAGTTCGTTTTCAGTTGTTTGACAGGTTTACATATTCATCCCCGGGGAGAGTAAAGTACAAAAGACGGCTTGATCCTAGGGCTAACCACGACCTCTCGTCCGGTTACCATCCATGTCAGGTGTGGGTTAGTTAGCCAGTTACCGTATTTGCTCGTTTAATAGCCCGGGCGCTTATTTTTTTTAAACAAACTCACTAACCTGGCCCTTATTCAAACCGGCGCTTATTCAAGCAGGAGCGCTTGTTATTTTTAAAGTGAAATTATACACAAAAATTACGATACCGGTATCTTTGAAGACAAATATTTGACGACATTAATCCTTTTTCCATGTCAAACGCAAATTATTCACGTCTTAAGAGTAATTCCTCATAATACGCTTCTTATTTCCTATTGTTCTCTACCACTGAAAAATCAGCTTTCACACCGGGCGGCTATTCAAACGGGCGCTTAATCAAGACCGGGCGGTTAAACGAGCATATACGGTATTTGTTTTTAGAGGTATGGACTTGATGGTGAAGAAATCCGTAACCGACCAGCGGTAACGTGAATAGTGTCGAGGAGTACAGCAACCCTCTCGCATAAAATTAACCTCCGAATGTGATACGGACCTGCAAACCCACGCAGAGGGATCGAAGGTGCGATGTCGAGTGTATTCCTAACGCTGAGCACGCTGTAGCCTACCGCCTAGCTGCAAACCACCCATTATTCCTTGTTAAGTACGGGATTGCTTACGGAAGTGCTGAAGAAGGATGTGTTTTGTATTCTAACTAAAGCACTTTGCGATGAATCACTGACACCTGGATTGAATATTTTCGCTTGTTTTAATAATATTACCACATGATCAAATTGCGAAAATTAGTTTAGTGTCGCATTTGACGCTGAAAACTTGTCTCCGGGGTCACAGGTCACCAGATGTCGTTTCAAACCTCAAACAAGACTTCTGACACTTCGCCCGCGCAAGGTGTTAGGTTATTTGGATGCTCGTTGGTCTTAGTTCTCCGATGAGATCATAAGCAATAATTTCGTAAGTGGTTTATGCGAGTAGTAACCAAGGTATCTTACGACAGGACTACAAATCTGTATCGCTTGCCCTCGGATGAATACCAACCGTTATATGATTGCGACCAAAGCCTTATGTATACAGCACTCAGCCCTGCTGCCTCTCTGTTACGTGTTAGCCTGTACAATTCTGTTAAATCTGCTTCGTACCAAGCGAAGATTTCATCGAACCTTTCTTTCCCTTGGATGTATTAGGTAACTTATGCAATTGATTTAGCTAGACTATTTTTACTGAGAAAGTCCATTCAAGTTGTCACTAAGAACTGAAGGAGATGGATCAATCCAGTGAATCACCATGCGGCATATGCTTTAAGAATTGTGCCGAAGGAAGCCACAGCATTTTATGCGAAATATGTGGAAACTGGTTCCACGGCACCTGCGAGAAATTGAAAGAAGAATCTATCATGGAACTTGGGAACCTCTCGCAAGCATCGTATATATGCAGAAAGTGCTCTTCGGAAGACGATGGTTCATTCGACTTCTTGACTGCACTCCATCGCTTACGCAGAGTAAGTAATTCACCGCTCTTCCGTTCTTATAGACCTAATTACAGATTGTGCATCATCCGTCTAGTGTTTTTATAAAGAAATTTATTAAAAGTAAAGTCACGCGCACTCTCTCAAAATGTAGGCGCTGATCTCTGAGCAAAGTTACGGACGATCGCTAAATTGCCAAGAGTTACTGAGGCTATAAATTATTATTATATTGAGTGCAGTTAGTAAATACGGATTGCCACGAGACGTTAACGCTGTTTATGTCAACACGATGAAAAATAACTATGAAATAATGAATTTCCACATGACGGAATTTATTACAAATTTGGGAATGAAAATTGCTTGTCTGATGGATATATTGTTAGTAAAACGGGTGAACACAGTCCATTCGATTATGTATAGATTAAGCACAGTATTGATGGGAAAGATTTTACGGAATTTCATTCTCCATAACCATATGACGACTTTTCCCGAAGGTGAAAATGGGATTTTGTGTCTGTTCCAATCGGTTTGACAAACCCCGGATGGTTCCCGCTCAATGGGGTCAATGTGAATTTTAAAGTATTGTGATGGTGGAAACGCCATTAGGGATGCTTGATAGCGGAATTAAACATCATTTTCCATAAATTTTGTGATTGGTGATTCACAACTAATCTCCATTTCTATTTCTAGAGTGCCAAGAAGAATTGGGGCATTTTTTGTGCATGTACAATCAGGGAAAAGCATATCATGCCATATTTCATAAGTCATGAAAAAGATATCACCAAGTACCATACATCCACTGATCGTCACTCACTGGACATATTGCGAAAGCATGGACTGGAGAAAGGCAAACGCCCACTTAAGACTACAGCAGATGGTAATTGTCTTTTCAACGCAGTGTCGTTGCTTCTGAATGATTCTGAAGATATGGCTAATGAGCTTCGGACAAGAACTTGCATCGAAATGGTCAATAATGAAGACGAATACATTCAGTCTGATATGGGGAGAGTTGTTTGTCATGTGTCCCCGGACTACCGCGAAGCCTGTGTCGACTGTACTCGTATTGGTGCTTTTTCTTCAGCTTGGACAATAATGGCACTCTCTAACATCATTAAAAGACAAGTGAACATGCTGTACCCCCCTGTTAATGGGACAAGGGACTTATATCCAAAGTTTCTCAGCAATTGCATCAAGCCTAGAGAAATAGTTGGCGTAGATCTGGGGATTATGTGGACAACAACAGAACTGACGATGACTTCTGACTGGATTCCAAATCACTTTGTACCACTTGTTGAAGAAACTGAATTTAATCCTGGTGCTCTCCATTCTACCCCAGTAAAGGAGGCTTTGAATACTATTCCTGACTCTCCAGGCGTTACCCCATTCAAATTTGGAAAACTCAATTTTGATGAAACCAGTTCTGATACTAGCATCGGTTTTGACCAGATTAATTTTGAATTTGTTTGGGATATCAGTGACGACAGCGATGACTCTGCTGATGCGTTCGAGCCAAAAAAGATGAGGGCTACCACACCAATTACCACATCAAGTCCATCTACTGCTTTCGAATCATCAAATGATGAGCGTGAAATACAATTGAGTGGCAGATTTCTTGCACCCAATGAACTTTACACAACTATGCTGGCAGAGGTTATTGCTGAAAAAGAAATCCCCACTGGTCCGAAAAGCAACATTGGATTCGTGGTACAGTTGGGAAAAAATAACAAGAGGAATTTTGTTCCAGATGATTGTGGCGCGTGGTGTGGTGTAAAAGCAGGGTCTACCAGAGCATATTTCCTCATTGAAGAAAATGGCAACCTGAAATTCGTCAGAAAAGATAAAGATGGCTTCTACACAGAGAAAAAGTCCGGGGGAAAATTCAGGAAAGAGCATGTACGGCCAATGCCCGACACCCAAGATATCCTAATTCTTCATAGAGTTTACAGCAAACTAAAGGCTAACACGAACTATCGAAAACGGGTGTCCTGGTTTCGTGGTTACGATGGTTCCTGCAACGGTGAAGGGAAAGCTGTCGTTGAATACCTGGGAGCTTTTCCGAAACAGCCCATGCCTCCCCATGAAAATACAAAACGAAACAAGCGTGAGTATGTAAGAACACCTCCTGGAGTTGTAAAAAAACATCGATGATCATGTGCAGTCGAGGATGTCCACAAGGGAAATCTATAAGAAAATGATTGGCGAAGATTCGATTCATGCCCCGAGGGACTATCGACAAGTGAGATATAGGAAAATGCATGCCAAAAAAGACAGTTGGGGTACAGAGGGTTCACGCACTTTCGCTGATGGGGTTCTTGATGTGCTAAGCATGGTACAGACAGATGACTTCGTGCGAGAGGCAGCGGTAATCAAAGGTTCCCCACCCTGTGTGATTTTGTATACCAACAATCAGCTCGCTGATCTCAAGCGAATAGCTTCAACAACAAGTGACAAAACAATTTTGGGTGTTGATCGCACGTTTAACCTTGGTGCCTGTTGTGCCACTATAATAGTGTACAAGCAGTCGAAAGTTGTAAGAAATAGCACTGGTGAAAATCCTATATTTTTGGGCCCAATTTACCTCCACTGGGATGGAAAATTCACGACATATTGTCACTTTTTCTCTCACTTGAGCTCCAGGATATCAACCACTGCTTTCACTTCGGAAATTAGGATTGGAAGTGACAACGAGTTTGCTTTAACAAAAGCTCTTGACAAGTGTTTTCCGGGAGTTCAGCGGTTTCTATGCACACGACACTTGATCCAAAATGTGCAGCGTTTGTTGCGGACAAAGGGGTCGATTTCCGAAGAGTCGAAAAAAATGCTGTTATCCTCTCTTTTCGGGGATGATGGAATTGCCAGAGCAGTTTCAAATGAGGAATTTGAAACCAAATCTGTCGAATGCAAAAGGCTTATTTCAAAGTTCCCCGAAGATATCAAGAGGTATATAACTGCACAGATTATGCCTCTGCTTGCAGAGTACGTTGTCAAACCGAGGAATGGGCTAATGCAAAAAGCGCTGTGGACCAACAACAATTCTGAGTCGATGAACAACCTCATAAAAGTTGACATTGATTGGAAGCCACAAAAGCTGCCTCAACTAATCAAAAAATTTAAAGACCATGCTATTTTGCAGTACACAGACATGCGGAGAGCCATTCACGGCAGGGGCAATTATTCCCTAAGTTCAAGGTTCAAAAAGTATTCCTACAGCAATGCAGTATGGCGAGAGATGGGAGAGGGCCAAAAAGAGAAAATATTTCAAAAATTAATTTTTGAAAAAGACCGTTCCCATATTCCCCTTGAAAACGAAATGGAAGAAGCGTCGAACCCAGCATTTCTTTGTCCAAGAAAATCGCACATTGCCAGAAAGCCGGGACAAAAGAAGGGAACTAGGGCCGAAAGAGCAGCAAAAAAGTAGATGGAGAGATGTAACGTGGCTCCTATTATGACACAGACTAATATTCACTACACATAGCTTATTCATCCAGTGTTTTTGATGAGCTATCGGACAAAATAGTCACTGGCTTCGTGTTTTTATCTTTTATTACAGTTCGTTTGTGTGTTGGTGTTTTAACAGTTCATTGTTTTCACGTTGGTTAGGCTGATGTGTATGCTTTAATGAACATGTCATTTCTTTGCACGAATAAAACAAAACGTGATGTTACATACTTTTCTTTGCTGTTGTTAAGATAATCATGCTCGCCTTTCAGTTTGTTCTTGGTTTGGGTTTACTGCACCAAGTACCGCAGATACCGGCACAGGATGCAAGACAATAGGAAGACTAAAGCACCTTCATCCCATAAAAAGAAGGCAGGCGGTTCAGTTCATTGGATCCAGATTTGCTGGCCTTATCGCCGTCGCAATGTGGTTCACGTAACTGCTGATCGGTTACGGCTTCCTCCATCATTAAGTCAAATTCATGCACCTGAAATATCTAGCTAGCTCACCATACCCAATATTGGCTACCAACCAAACGAGAGGCCACACGATTCCTATACATTTGTATCAAAATAAAATGATATCATATGTACAAGCATCGGCGCTCATTCAACCACTGTTCTTCACTCTAGGCAAATTTTGATTACCTCCTAAACAAGCCACGCGTATATTTTGCTTCGTAGACAAAACTGAGTATGCATCATGTAACATTGTCAGTGATTTCGTGTTACCTCAATCTCAAAAATTTGCACGAGCGTCAATAAAGTAATTAGTGATGACGCCACAAATCACGTCGAAATATTTTGACGTCATCAGCGGTGACGTATCTAAACACGCCGAATGACCGTAATAATATGGTCTCATTTTCAGAAACGTTTGATATACTAGTCGTGATTATATGTTGAAATTTTGCATTTGATATTATGACGTAACCACTAATGACGTCATAAATTTAGTCGAAAGTCGCCACATTCAAACCATCTCGTTTGTCTCAAAGGTGCATTATACTGCACGCCAGTATATTTCGAATATTCAAATCTTAGATTGTGACGCAATCAGCAATGACGTCACCAATCACGCCAAAAATAACCGTATTGAAACCGCCTCATCTTTCTGAAACGTTTGCTATATTGCTCGATGTTCTATCTCCAAAATTCGCATTATCGATTGTGACGTAATCAGCAATGACGTCACCAATCACGCCACAAATAACCGTAATGAAACCGCCTCATCCTTCTGAAACGTTTGATGTATTGCTTGAGGGGCTATCTCTAAAATTCGCATTATCTATTATGACGTAATCAGTGATGACGTCACGAATCTTATGCGTCCCGTGCCATTTTCTCCAGTTGTATTCAGTGGTGTTCAGTTATATTCAGTTGTATTCGTTGCGTGTATTCAGTTGTTTTCAGTTCTGTTCAGTCGTATTCAGTTTTGTTCAGTTGTTTTCAGTTGTATTCAGCTGTGTTCAGTTATATTCAGTTGTATTCATTTTCAAACTTATGTCACGTGCCACGAGCCGTGTATTCAGTTGTGTGCGGTAGTATTCAGTTGTGTTCAGTTTTTGTATTCAGTTGTATTCAGTTGTTTTCAGTTGTGTTCAGTTGTATTCAGTTGTATTCAGTTATATTCAGTTTTTGACAACACCCATAGATTTACTGCGCACAGACGTATTTCGATGTAATGTAATAATGTTCTCGGTTGGCAGGTTGAGAAAGTTTGTTGTTGGCCCACTCATTACCCGGTTAGAACGCCAAAATTTCTTCATTGGTTTTTGCACAAATATTAGTCATTTCCAAAAAAGTGCGCACACACCAAAATTTCTGCGCACACATACTACAAAAAATTAGAGGGAACATTGATCGTTGCACATATTTCTAGTAGTAAAAGCGTCTTTTCCGTAAAACGTGCAACTTTTGGAAGTGGGAACAAGGCAATATTTGTTACTAAATTTTTAGGGAACATTTTAAAATCATTTTTAGTTAGTTACCTGATGTGCGCTACGAAACTCACTTTCTAGGCGTTTTTCAGGGCCTCGGCTCGCGGCCTACGTTCGTGTGAGTCTTTGGAAAGAGGCGCAGGTATTAAATGAGTTCTAACAAATAGAGTAGACGATGTTCAATAATAAAACACGAGAGTAATTCAGGTTTCCCATCCCCAAATAGAGTATAGAAAACATCTCACCTTTTCGACGGCGCGATCGTACTGTTCTTTTGCCTCTTTCTTCTCTCGTATTTTCCCGACAAATTTCACACCGCCAACAATCCTGTGTGAGGTTAACAAAGAAGAAAAAAGTGTGAAAACATTAAGTAACACTAAGTTATAAAACTCCGTGATATTGTAAAAAAAATTACATGTCGAATTCTGTGATGAAGGCTGCTTCTGGAAGCCTTACTGAAAAAACAACTTCTTTCGCTGAGCGTTCAGTGTTCGCTATTTTATTCACAAACGTTACTCTCGCAAATCTTGACTGGACGACACTCGTGACGTGCAAACTGTGATGGGGCTCATCAGGTCCATGATAAGACGATGCATGTCTTTTCTCTCTCTGGAATCAGGAATAAAAATAAATATATATAATTTTTGATGACAACATATAGCGTTGCTGGTATAATAAAAAAAATTTCAAAATGCCATTGAATAGTAAAAGAAAAACCTTACCGCTAATTCGTCACTTTCTGCAATGACGAGAGACTGTCCCCGTGACAGAGAATTTGCAAAACATACAGAATATAGATATAGCAGCACAACAGCCTTTGCTTGGACTTCAGTCCAAGTCATAACGTTTATATAAATACAACTCACCTATTACAATAACGGTTCAAAAATACATAAACAGAAATTATTTTACGTCGAGTCACAAAATATAATAAAAAGCGCGGTTCTGACAAAATTCACTTATAAATATGTTCCGGAAATATCGGAAGATATACAACAGTATTCGTCCAATATTGAAGTTTCTTAAGACCAATAACGTTCCAGATTACTCAAAGTACTCACTCAAAGAGTTACTCACTCAACACCACTTTCCACTTATCAAGAGCAATCAACAAATTTAAATGGAACTATAGGGTAAATTAGCAAAAAACATTGATCGATGTCTGTCCCGAGAAAAAAAACCTTTTTTGCTGCTCAACATGATTACGAACGCTGTTCGTGGATATGTTTTACACTTTTTATACCTGAGCGTTGCTATCAAGCCAGTTTAGGTCTCATAGTCCAGTGCTTTAGATCTAGCTAATATATACTTGCATGTCAAAGGCTTCAACTTAAAAACAGAACTCGCCCGAGGCGCACCAGATCATCTAAACAAGTTTATATCGAAATCGTAACGTTTTTAAAATATTGAAATTTTAAGATAAAATTAGGTAACTTTTGAAGATTCTCATTTAACTGATATGCAATATCAATATAAATATATGTAACGTGCTTTTTTCGTGATTCTCCCTTAGATAGGAAAAATTTTATCTGATTTACGTCGTTTCTTGCCGTCGTTTCTTGCACGCTCCATGCTTTATCAATTCAATCGTGAGTTTATTGAACGGCGTTCCTATGTGGGAGTTTTCATATAAAACAAATATTGCAATTCCTAGTCAGATCACGTTTTAATATTTATTTGATAGTTCATAAAGGCGGCAAAATGAAGTCGAAATGATGCTGTTTAAAAACTAATTTGAACTAGTCTTCGAATTGGCCACAATTCGGAATTGTAAATATATTCTCAATTTTCTGGGATTCCCGTTTATCCATTTGTATGTGCATCGGTTTTATTCCGTGTCATAAAAAGCATAAACAAAAAATAATCTGGACTTTCAAGGATGAACAAGTAACTTTTTCAAGAGCTTGCCTGATGGCGCCAGTAAATTTGCATCGAAGTTCAAAAGCCACGAATTCCAAACATCGGTCCATTGTCACGTTTCAAATCGTGTATGTAAAAGAAACAAAATACGAAACTTTTGCGGTACGACGATAGGAAAATCACAATTTATGAGAATTCAAACGCACGATGGAATGATTAAAATAATTTTTTATAGTATAAATATATATTTTTGTCAGTTCACTCAGTGCAATATTTGTTATATTTTTTTCGCGACCTGCTATATGGTAAAGTGAAGCAACCCCCCGATTTCACTCCGTCAGTATTTAATTTTAACAAACTTGCGACTTCTACTTTTTAATGTATTTCTACATGCGCTGTAAGTATTCTTCTCCTACTCAAATATTCTGGATGTAATACTACAAAAACATTGAATTGAATAAATTTATTGATTTATTACCAGGATCATTTGTGAAAACTTTAGAATCTAACTGATAGCTGTTTAAAACATAAAACATAAACAATAACGTTACTGATTAGCTTGTGAAAACGACAAAATGATAAGGAGAAGCTGTTACTTAGGAACAAATCGGTATCGCATTTTGAAACCACCAGCTCCCAAACTATCATCACTCAAAAATGCAATCGATATTAGCTTCTCCGATGTCGTTATTCTATCTTGCAGATTGTATCCACAGATTTGTTGCACATTCTTCCCATTTTTGATAACTAATTTATCGTGATTGCATTGATCTCCTGATCCCATTTCTATATCCATATCAATGATGGTTAAACGCAATTTGTGACTCGAATCTGTGTTGGCAAAATTCCATATGCAATATGCGTTGTCTGGATACATTTTTGGATACTTGGGAGATGTGATGATGCCTTCTTTGCTATTAGAAGATGAAATATCATCACCACAATTCTTCATAGATTGATTCAAAGCAAATTCAGAATCCTTCGGTGTAGCAATTGGTTGCAACGGACGATCTGGCTTGACTACAAAACAGTATTCAATTTATATAATATTGCAAATGGAGTGAGAAGGGAAAATATCCTAATTTAGTCTGACACAATATATATTTGTAAAATGTGTACAATCTTCAAATTGGCCGAAAAAATGAGAGTGGTGCAATGGTCCGTTAACTACATTGACAAAATGCATATAATATAATAACTAAGAAACCATATCCATCATCCAAAGACAAATTCAAACACACAACACATTGTTTTCTTAATCAAATCGTGCTGAATAAATTATGGTTTGCGCACGTCATATATATTGACTGATTACTAGTTTCGACTTTTCCATAATTTATTAAGTGGCTTCGACGCGCATATGTCGTAGATTGAAATAGGCATGCAACTTAAATATACATGAACTAGTTTACATGAATCCAATAAAATAAATGGATGCTCATATCACACTTACATTGATTGTAAGAAATCACAATTCCTGGCCATCGATCATCTTTCGGATAAACCGTCAACAGAACAGTCGCTGTGTTATGCTGTATCGACACGGATTTCAACTGGGAGATTCCACCTTTATGTTCCAGAATAGTTTTGCCCTGGCTTGTGACGATTACCTGCACCAAATCATGTTGGAATCATTGATTTGGTATTGAATAGAAGCGGGGTGTGCTTGGGGGGAGTGGCGGGAACGTTCGTGATTCGAATTGAATCAAATTTAGTGTTATTGAAATAAGTTCCAATCGCATATTGTTTTTTTGTTTCAATTATGTTTGGTAAACTGTGGCTCATGAAACACCGCGGCGAAAAAGTATACAATATTCCGACTAATGACTGTACTGATCTAAGATTCGATTGCAAAGATTGCAGCTTTGTGTGAAGCGCTAGAAACCTCTCTGCGCGGGAGGATTATTGACATACGCCGCCGCATGATTGTTCGACGCTCCGTGGTTCGATTAAGGCATTCTCCGCCACCCAAGTTCATATTTTTTGAACCATAAGTTGGTTAAACATTTCTCTTCTCATACCCGACCAGGGCTATGGAGAAGATTGTGTTCTGAAATGTGATTAAATCGTCTTATCGGATTAGTTTTTCATTCGAACATCCGATTATGAGCAATTTCCGAGAAATAGCAATGGCTTATCTGCAGACATACGCGAATGAGATAGTAAAAGTGTTCACATAATTTACTCACTTTATTTTGAGTAGTGTTAAGTGTCTTCGCTTTTATGTCTATCCAACTATTTTCTGTTAGTTCAATCTTCCATTCACATCGATATGGATTCTTTCTAATCTCATGCGGGAGTTGTATTGTGCCGCTTTCGTCGTCGAGTTTTCCACTACATTTATCCCAGATTTTTATGTCTGCAAACGATGATAAAATGTAACGTAGGGAGAAATAGGTTTAATAGGCAATCAAGAGATATCAGATATTAGCTTAAAAATTGGTTAAAAAAATTATAATCGAGACAGCACAAATTTTTAGCGCCTAAATTTTTAGAATGAATCTCACAACAATTGTTTGATTTACGCGCCTAATCACAAAAGTAATATTATTTGTGGTGGCTCAGGGATGAGTGCGTGCTTCGATCATTTTTACTAGAAAAAATGCCTGACCTTTTTTAATTAATGTCTTGGGTTGTTAAGTTTATTATAAGTTTTAAATCGATAATTACGCTCTTGTTCCACAGAACAATATGTGGACAGGTTGGTATAGGTACAAGTACATGTCATAAACAAATAAAGCAAGATAATCAATTTGAATCTATATATATACATTTAATGAAATCAATGCTCATCTGAGATACACTATAAATGTTTAATAAAAATTGTTACGAATTGTGAATATTAAAAAATCAAACAGCAACTTTTAGAAAGCGCACTTTTTATTACTCGACGCAGGAGAAGATATAGCATTTAACAATCTTTTTTGCGTACATGTCTAATATTTTATAATTTTCAAATTGGTTGTCTATTATCAAGAACTGATTATTGAAACGTTCTTGATTTCATTAAATGAATAAAAATGTACTAATATTAGAGACTAAACGCACGTGGGAGAATGGGAGCATTAAACTCTGAAATATATAGAATACATGATCTCAATATCAAACACATTATTCTAAAACTTCGTAAATTGAAAGGCACAAAGAGTAGTATAACAACGAGATCAAATCAAATATTGTGTATACCTACGATCGAAAAAAATCGTTCAAGCCGAATAGAAAAAAATTACTTTATTTATACATCCAACATTAGCTAACAAATGTATGTTTTGTGTCAAATAGATAGGAAAGTATTGATATTAGATACCTAACTCACGTGGGGGAGGTGGAGGAGGATCACCTGAAATATATAGAATAGATCATTTCAATACCAGGCACATTATCTTTGAACATGAACTTTATGAAGTAAACTATAGTTAAGTCGCGTTGCGAGATTTTACGACATCGACAATTACAATTTTGAGTCGCATACTACTTAGAGATAGAAAAGTATTGATATTAGATTCCAAACTCACGTGGAGGAAGTGGAGGAGTAAACCCTGAAATATATAGAATACATTAATACCAATCATATTATATTCAATTATGAACATATAAGGTAAGGAACATATAATGAGTCTCATCACTGTTCACAACCTAACCGTTCACCATTAACAGGATGTTATTTAACAAACCTGGTAAAAGTCTTTTCCAACCGGAACCTCCTGAAATACCTATATATATATATATATACATATATATCATTAATATAATATCATAATTGATTATCCTCATAATTGAAGACAAGTTATACAGTATAAAAGCGATGTAGGTAAGTTAAAGTATTAGTGAATATGTCATTACTATTTTTTTATTTCATTCAGAGCGTTTTCAATACTTGTTTAAGCCGAATTGTTCTGTTCATAACGGTAGCGTTACTTGCGTACCGTATTTAATATACGGAGTTTGTAGTACACCACAGAAAGTCTACTCGGAGTAATAAATTCTCGGGTTTTGCCATAGTTAATATTTATTGACAATTTTATAGCAAAAATAAATTCGTATGTTTTTTAAATAAGAGCCTTAGAACTCTTTCACAAGTAACCTGAAAAACCGTCGAGAAGTGGGATTCTACCGGAAACTCCCGAAACGCACATAATTAAATGGTGAAATATCAAGAGTAATCGGAAATAAACAAAAGAGCAACAAAATGCAAAAATGTTGCTGAGCATAGCGTTCACAAAAAACAAATTGTCAGCCGTGACGTAGGCGGTCACGCCTGAGAAAGTTATAACTTTGTTCCCATGAATTAAAATAAAGCAGTGTAATTTTGGGTGTAATATTGGACCTCATTGATACTCACAAGGGAACTGGAAAATAAATTAAAGTACTAGTCTTCTGGATCATCTTACTTCTGAAGGTTTAAAATCGATCGTTCAACAAGTTACGAAGAGAATTCCATTTTCGCGGTGCTCTTAGAAATTACCATCTACCCATTAGATTTTCTGCCAGCACTTATTTAAAATTGAACTGCTGCTGGCTGGCAATAGCTAATAAGTATATATTGGAGTTTGAACGGTAGAAATATTCTGTGCATTTATATCTAAGCGTTGTAGCGTTGTGGCACTTTTTGGTCATCAGTATTCTATCAACTTCTTGTTAGTGCCTCGGTATTTTGGTTTGACCAATCATACATAATAAATATTAAAATTTTTTCTATTGGGAAAGGCTTCATTAAAACAATTGGATATATTTTTGTACTTGCCTGAGCGTGGTATCGAACCAGTTCTACTTGATGACCCACCTGTGGATAGTTAAACTAAAATTGAATGTTATACAACGAAAAAATTAAGAAGTCGCTAAAAATGATACTTTACTACATTTTTATCTCGTAAGAGATAAGGCGTTTTATTTTTGTCAACAATATATTTTCGTACTTACCCCCAATTATGCGCTGCACAGAAGATCCACCTGAAGAGCTTCCTGTAAAGAATGTGAAAACAGAAACGACAGCAGAAATAAATATTATGCGAAGGTAAAATGGGAACGTGGCTAAGGAATTGAACATCTCGCTACAATTTTGTCTTGTACTGTAGAACAGGGGACAGATTTAAGCCAATTGCATTCACTAAAAAGGTTCATAATAGTAGCGAAACTTTACTTCTGTCAACTCGTGAGTGAGGTGGTGATATATGTTCGCATTGTCAAATTGTTGTAATACAGCACCAGTGAATCACTTCACAAAAATAGGAATCAGTGATTTTGCAACGTTACCTTTGACCTTTTCAACTTTTTAACATCAAAAACAACATGAGGCAAAGGCAAATTATTAAAGTACTGTACAAACCTATGATTCTTCCGGAAAGGGTTTTGGTAGAGGAAGAGTCCCTTCCACTATCTGACGAGCTGCTATCTCTTGCCGCTGACAAGATATAGGGGCACCATATAGGAGGTCGTAGAAGCAGGTGTCCTCGAGGAATGATGTCACTTCGAAGATAACACGGAGGTATTGTTGGAATTATTGTGGCTGAAACAAGTAATTATCGGTTGATTTTATTTTTACATTTAGAGAGTTTGCACAATACTCTATTAATCACGTCCATATACAAAAATAAATTAAATGATTTACCGATTAGATGTCCTCCCCCATTTTTGGCCCCAAACAAATTCTCTCCATACCATACCAAAGTTTTTGACGCCTTATTTGAGATTTTGCAAGGTGCCGCCTAAAAACTGTTGTACATATTTTAAACACCATCATTTCTAATCTATTAATAAACTACCTGTCATTTACATATACTAATGGATGATTTTAGTCTCGTCTATTGCAGCTTTTCAGGGAAAATTCTGATTAACTACTTGGCGGAAACATCCACCTTATATCAACCTGGCTAGTTATCAGGGAGACCGTCAACAGGATTGCTATGGCCATACTTTGTCATAGGATTGGATTAATTAATTGAATTTTTTAGTATAAATATGAAACCATGTCTTCTGTTTCGTTGAATAATTTAAAAATATAAATTATTTGAATCTAGCACACAATAAACTGCTATTGTGTAATGGTGAAAAAGATTTCAATCATTTAGGCAAGTGAATATATCCCAATACTCACGTCTAGCAGGGGTTGTTGTTATTTCATCTTCAGGTAATGTAACCACCATCGATGTGAGAGGAGTCACGAAACTGTATTTCAGAGATAATCGTAGTGCTTCACTTGTTATTTGATAAACTTCTCTCTGTGTGGGAAGGTGAAAATAATGAGAGCATTGAATATTAAATGGCCAAAAAGAGTGAAGAACAACACGAGTTTGAACAAGAATAACTCACTCGACTTGATGATAAAGTTATTTTTTCCAAAAGATCGCGTATTGTGAAATACGCCCATAAACGTTCTATAAAATCTTCAAATGCGCCAGTTTCTTTGTGCCAGTGTTGAAATGTTTTATCCAATTCTTTGCTTTTTACATTATATTCTACTTCACCATCCTTAGATGTTCCTTTGATCGTTGATTCAACAACTTTCGTTTTGTCACCTGAACGATTTTTAACGAATCTTCATTATCAGCTATAATTGTATTAAGATCATAGTGTTTGTACACATAAATGCCAGAATAATAATATTAACTGCAAATATCGCTAGATACCGCAAGAAATCAACGAGAAAGACCGGATAATCACTAAAAAAATGGCATTGTCGTACTGGACTCTGTTACTGCAACTCACCGCCACCGGGAGCTATTGCTCCAACAACAACAACTTCAGATCCTCTGAAGAATTTGCTAAAATCTGTTTGACTGATGTTTGCCAAGTTCACACCTAAATAAGTCATTTTGACATTGAGCAAAAGTGGTGTCGCAACTTCTTGAAAAAATCCTTCCAGTTGTAAGTCGGCGTCGGAATCTTCATAAATTTTTCTGCAAAATAAGAATGAATAAGTAAAATATTCTTGTTAGGTTGAAAAAATTTAATGTAGTTTTGATACCTGGCTATTCCGTCGTTTTCATTTGCCATTCGTTTTAAAAAGTCATGATCCAAATCATCGCCAAATCCAAGACAAAACAGAGAAAATCGTCCTTCAATTTTTTCTTTTATATTTTTTCGGATGCTAGATGTTCTTGTAATTCCCGACGTCGGTTTACCATCAGTTAAAAGAATTATCATGGCTGAAACTTTGTCATCCATCGTTACTCCAGAGAGTAATTTAGAAGCTGCTATTAAGGCACTGTTGAAATCGGTCCCTGACAATAATAAAGGCGATTGAATACCATAGATTGTTCATGTAATACATAAGCAACAATATGTAAAGCCACGTGACTGAGAGCTCATACTCACCTCCTGCAGCACGAATACCGTTTACGTGTGCAATGGCGTCATTAAGATTTGCTTTAGTTACGTCAACTAAACCGGCCTCGGTGTCCGACCATATTGTTGGTCGGCTGCTCGCGAATGATACGATGTTGAATCTGTGAAAATGTACCGCGACGGTTAGGTTCGAGTAGCTAAGATGATGTCATTGCCATTCAGAATTGCCGATATCGAGGTGCAACAGTATTAAATAAGAAAAAAACTACTAAGGCCTAATTCAAAACGTTAAAATCTATAAAACATTTGTGATTGGTAGAAATTTTACTTCAAAATTATTTCTCACATCCGTAACAGAGTAATAGTCTAAACATCTTCACCTGCGCAGTTTGATGTGATCAATATAAATGACGTGTGAAAATTCCTAAATATTCTTATTAAGCGCATATTTGGTATTCTAGCTGAGGTAATATATTATGTCTGATGAAAATAACACGCTTATTGGGTCATCTTTAAAACCCCAAACATTGTTAAAATGTGGTTCTTACTGGTCGGAGTCTCTGAGTTCTTTTATGACGGATATGAATGCCTCTTTGGTTTGCGAGATTTTCCTCCCGGACATCGATCCACTTCTATCAATCACAAAAACAACTTTTTTGGGTAAAACTGGAAGATCTTCTGGCGCAAAGAAATGGACAAAGTATCCGTTTCTTGTTTGAATTTCTCCACCTAAATCTTCTCGCGTTACGTCATAATTTACGGTGAATTTTTGTTCGTCTTCAGGTAAAGTTATTAGACGACGCATTTCGGTTGGTGTTGGCTTGAATCTAGATTGAAAAAAAACAATAATAAGAACTTTTGGACAAACGGTTTTGAATCGTTGTACTTGACTGTTTTTCAAATCAATGTGTATTTTTAGATGCTTGCAAATATGCCCGGTTCATACGCTTAGTTATCTCAAATATTTACAACGACTGTTTGGGTAAGAAAATCTGACGATGTATGTATGACACACGAATACCTTATAGGGACGTATATTTCCAACTTATTGAACTAATATTAGGTATTATTTGTCGTATTACTGATTCTACCTAATGACCAGGGAATTTCCCTAACAAAAATACTAAGTAAAAATAACATGATCTCTTTCAACGAAATAGTAAGTATATTTGTGAGCTTTCGTTAGATCATGGTCTAACTTCTTCAAACAATACAAGATATAACTGTAAATATAAAGATCACAAGAATTTAATTTATTTTGAAATTAAGTTTTCTCTAACTTGTCTATCGAACTTCAACCCAACCACATCAGTTAGACCGACAGTTCTGAGATGATACGGATTAAATTACCATAGCATCTAAATCAGTTATAGAAAACTTAATTTTAAAATAAATTAAATACTTGTGATCTTTATATTTACAGTTATATCTTGTATTGTTTGAAGAAGTTAGACCATGATCTAACGAAAGCTCACAAATATACTTACTATTTCGTTGAAAGAGATAATGTTATTTTTACTTATCACTTTAATACTATCTCGTTCAAGCATCCTTGTGGTGAGTGCCACATACGGATCCGAAG
Organism: Styela clava; assembly: GCF_964204865.1. NCBI lineage: Eukaryota > Metazoa > Chordata > Ascidiacea > Stolidobranchia > Styelidae > Styela > Styela clava. The sequence continues at coordinate 15,706,244 of NC_135252.1, read as the reverse complement.
TAGAAAGTAAACAAGGAGAAAGGACTTGCAGTTCAATACACAATATCCAAGTTCCCTTAAAAAATACTAACGTGACTTTAGCCTGGTATTTGCTTCTTCTGACATCAGTATTGACTCGTAGTTTATCGTCTGAATCTCGTCCTCTCAGACCCTTGTCTCTGGCTCCACTACCCTCACCAGGATATGTAGTGGATATCGATGTAATTCCGGATCTTTCCGTTATGAATATATCAATCACAAAATGATCAATGACCTAGAATGCGAAAGTATTTAGTACTTACTCCATGTTCCACATCTTTCTCACATAAACCATTATCTGTACAAATAATTTCAATCATAGTATAGTGTAAGAAACTCCTCTTAATCAGGTCTTTTGTACAGTGACACATTTGAAATGTAGTAAATAGATTGGTGAGCAATAACTCAATGTATAAAAATAGACCTATGAATCGTTTACATAAATTGTTGTTCATATTGTTGATGTTGTGAAATTTGTATTTCACTTTTTTTCTACTGAACAATTTGCCTTCCATATTTCCGGTAGTTGAAGTTGGAAGTGTCTCCCAGAACGCTTTTACTTATATATCTTGTTTGTTTTCGTTTTCTGTAAGAAAATTTGCCCAAGCAAGTTCACGCGAACTCACAAAACATAAGCAAAGGAGGTTATTTTCACATCATTTCCACTCCACCCTCCACGTTTACCAGTAACTGGTGAGTGACTGCTTCGAAAATCAAAAGACATCGGCAACTTTTGCGTCTATATATTGCGCAATACTGCCGTACTCTTTAATGCTGTGGTCTCTACCATTGATGTGATATAGCTAACTTGAACTAAGACAATTTCCATCATTAGAAAATTACCTCTTTCAGGTTCACCATAATTGTATGATCATATTGGCCTAGCCTCCGCTTCAATAGTTGCTGATAAACAAGATGAAATTCCACACTTGATTGAGCAGGCACATTGGCAGTAACATCAAAGGTCTGAGTCTCCCGGACATCCGCAACAACCAGACCCGCAGTGTTTCCCTATAAATGAACACTTGATAATCAAATATACAAACTAGACAATTTCTTAAATCATTCACGTGACTTAATCTGAATGAATTCCAGTTCTTCACGGCGGCTATTTCTGTTTACACCATTGTAATGTAAACTTTTCAAGTGTGAAAAATACATACCATAAATGCTCGTTTCAACGCCCGGTCTTGATTAAGGGCCCGTTTGAATAGCCGCCCGTGTGAACAGGACATGAAAATAAATAAGGGCCGGTGCTTGAATACCCGCCCAGTGTAAAAGTTTTTTTTCGCGGATTTGTACCTGCGGTGCGTAGAAAAGTCAAATTTTTCATTATTATCGTTTAAATTATACTTGAGAACTGGAAATGACAATATACGGTATTAATTATTGTAACGATCGATCTTATCTACCGGTATTTTTGTGTGTAATTTTACTTTAAAAATAACAAGCACCCCTGCTTAAAAAAGGGCCGGTTTGAATAAGGGCCCGGTTAGTGAGTATGTTTAAAAAAATAAGCGCCCGGGCTATTGAACGAGCAAATTTTATAATTCACGCATTCGGCGAGCTGAGTATCTATTTTTCATTCAGCATTGCCCTTAATTTTATGACAACGTAGAACATAATTTTTTATAAATTCATTTCGAGATCAAAATGGTATGAGACAAATGTAATTGAAACAATCTTTTTACATTCATTTTGAGGTCTAAATTGTTGTCTCAATCGAAATGATACTGTGATGCCATCTCGTGTGAGTCTTTGGGAAGAGGCGCAGGTATCAAATGAGTTCTGACTGATAGAAGATGTTCAATAACAAAACACGAGAGTGATTCAACAAGAGCGTACCCGGCCCAAAATATAAGGGGGGTTATGATGTAATACGACGCTTACTCTTGCCTTTGGCTCCGAACAAGGCAAGGATAAAAGCAGCCACTGATATCTAACAATATCTCAAAGAATCTCTTCACAGACTTACATCACTGTCGAAGCCATCCAAGATATACAAGCGCGCATTTTCATCTATCTCGGTTGGCCCATTTGGTGAAAGTATTACTGATAGCAAGCCAGGAATAGTCAGTTTTCAGTATATCGTTCAAGAATAGAGTGAAATGATGTTGGAAAAGCGTAAGAATTAATGTTTCACCGCAAGGGCCGCAAAATTGCATTTCAATATAAAATGGCCTCTCAGCCATTATTGATCCTTTGACATTCGTTGTTCTTTTCGCACAAGCTAAGGCATTGTGACGGCATAGATAATAAATTGGTCTCGTGGCAACACAAATGGATTGAAACTACTCGCACATACCAAATTAAAAACTCGTTTTACGAGCCGCACACCATTCAAAATTGACACTCCTCCGGGCCTCACAATTTTTCCTTGTGGGCGGAATTTGACCCACGGGTCGCAACCCCTGCCATAGAGTATATATAGAGTATAGACAAGAACTTACCCTTGCAACGGCGCGATCGTACTGCTCTTTTGCTTCTTTCTTCTCTCGTATTTTCCCGACAAATTTCACACCGCCAACAATCCTGTGGAGGATTCACGAAAAAATAAAAAGTGTGAAATCAGTGAGTAACACTCAAGTTATAGAACTTCATGGGGTTGTAAAAGAATCTTACATGTCAAATTCTGTGATGAAGGCTGCTTCTGGAAGCCTTACTGAAAAAACAACTTCTTTTGCTGAGCGTTCAGTGTTCGCTATTTTATTCACAAACGTTACTCTTGCAAATCTTGACTGGACGACACTCGTGACGTGCAAACTGTGATGGGGCTCATCTGGTCCATGATAAGACGATGCATGTCTTTTCTCTCTCTGGAATCAGTAATAAAAATAAATATATACATATAATTTTTGAAGACAACATATAGCGTTGCTGGTATATTAACTACTTTTTAGAATGAAATAGAATTATTGAAGAGAACAACCTTACCGCTAATTCATCACTTTCTTCAATGACGAAAGACTGTTCTCGTGACAGAGAATTTGCAAAACATACAGAATATAGAGATAGCAGCACAACAACCTTTGCCTGTACTCCACTCCAAGTCATAACGTTTATATAAATATACAACTCACCTATTACTATAACGGTTGAAAAATACATGTATAGAAATTATTTTACGTCGAATCATGAAATATAATAAAAAGCACGGTTTTGACAAAATTCACTTATAAAAAGGTTCCAAAAATAGCGAATACTATACAAAAGTATTCGTCCAATATTGAAGTTTCTTAAGGCCAATAACGTTCTATAGATTGCTCAAAGTACTCACTTAAGGGGTTACACACTCAACACCCCCTTCCACGAATCAAGAGCAATTATTATTAAATCTAAATAGAACTATCAGGTATATTAGCAAAAGAACATTGATTGATGTCTGTCCCGAAAAATGTAATCTTTTCTGTTGCTCAACAAAATTACGAACGCTTTTCGTGGATATTGTTGGTCTTTTTTATTTATTTTTATATCTGAGTGTTGCAGCTATCAGGTCAGTTTGAGTTTTATGGTCCCGTGCCATAGAAATAGTTAATATATATTCGCATATCGAAAGCTCCAATTTTATTTTGTTTACGTGGAAATCCCCATTTGCAAAGTCGTTCGATGAAATCAAACTTAAAAACAGAACTCGCCGGAGGCGCACCTAATCATCTAAGCAAATTTACATCGAAGTCGTAACGCTTTTAAAATATTAAAATTTTATGATAAAATGAGGTAACTTTTAAAGATTCTCATTTGGCTGATATACAGTATCGATATATGTGGGCGGCATTTTATTGAGATTCGCCCTAAGATAATAAAAATTTTGTTTGATTGACGTCGTTTCTTGCACGCTTCATGCTTTATCAATTCAAATGTCAATTCAATCATGAGTTTAGTGAACGGCGCTCATATGTGGGAGATTTAATGCAAAATAAATATTGCAATTCATAGTTTGTTTTTTATATTTTACTGAGTCAGATCACGTTTGAAAAATATTTATCTGATAGATCGTAAGTGCGACAAAATAAAGTCGAAATGATGTTGTTTAAAAATTGATTTGAACTATCCTTCACATTGACTATAGTTCGGAATCGTAAATAAATTCTCAATTTTCTGGGATTGCCGTTTATCCTTTTGAATGTGGAACGGTTCTATAACGTGTATTGAGAGGCATAAACAAAAAATAATATGGACTTCCAATAATGAACATGTGAATTTTGCAAGAGCTCGCCTGATGGCGACAGTGAATTTGCATCGAAAATTAAAAGGCACGATTCCAAACACACGACCATCGTCACGTTTTAAATCGTGTATGGAAAAGAAACAATGAACGAAACTTTTGCGGTATGGCGTTAGAAAATTCATGATTAATAACAATTAAAATGAAGGAATGATTAAGAATATTCATTTATAGTAACATTATATATTTTTGTCAGTTCATCCAATAAAATTCGGTATTTTTTTCCTACCTGCTATAGCCGTGCCGACCGAGCCGACCCCGTGTTCCATTTTGTCAATATTTAATTTTAAAGAACTCGCGACTTCTACTTTGCATATTGATTATTGATACATCACCGAAGTTGTTTTGTTTGAGAGATATTTTTGTACTCTTCTCACACCCTAGCGTTGTTTTGTCAACGTATTTTCCACAATCTGAAAATACCATCAAGTTCTATGAAACTAGATATGTAAGAACTATAATAATTCCGGATTGACTTAGTGTGCCAGCCTTCTACACTCTAGGTGACGTGGTGAACATGGCAAATAGTACCTGTACCGGTCATAGAGAATGCCAGAATGTTCAGGCCAATTCCCGCAATCTCAACAATATGCTGTTTGCCTGTTCTTCTACCTGAGTTCGAAAGTATGAAGGAAAATTATAAAATATACAACAAAATATTTGCAAACAATTATTTGGAACTGTTATAGAAAATTATAATTATACTGTGGGGTGTAGATAAATACTAGATTAAGCTGATATCAGGACCAAAGTAAAAGAGGGAAGCATAGGGGGAGCAAAAGTTTGCCTTTACCTCTGAATTCTAAACGTGGAAAACGTAACAAGAACAACGAGATGCGCGACCTCCCTTTTTCGTCATATTTCGTGTTGTGGCATGATCTATCCGCCACAGTTTGGTGTCAGCGCCATATTTTTCCGGCTGTAGCCACCTTAAAAGATGATCCGCATTTAGTCACGTTTTTGTCATATGGTCATGTAGACGCAGGCGTTTGCATATTTATTTCAATTTTATTTTTTATGTCGTAGCGGTATTTACAATAAAAAGCGTTTTAATATTTTAACATAGTTTTCTGTTTCTACATATTTTGGTAAGCTTTTATTTCAGACTTTCATTTTTGTATATTCATTCTTCCGTATTACTGTATTAATCTCATATGGTCCTATGAAAAACGTCCACAATTCCTTTATCCTTGCTCCCACCCTTCATAACCAATAAATTACAGTACTTACCTCAGTATCAATCCCCAAATCTAATTATTTTATACTTAAACTGTTACCAGTACAGCAGTAGTACGGTATCTAATAATTGCTAATCTGGACTACAATTTGGCAATATTTTTGCATGTATTTGGTGAATGAAAAGGTTTAGCCCACCTCTTCATGCACTCAACTTTGGTTGGGCAATTTGGCACTTGACTCCAATTATATTCAGCTTGGCGAAATCATTTTTTTGTCCTTTTACTGTTATATTAAATACTGTTCACTCTTGTTTGGGAATTTTTACAAAATTATTAAAATGGTGTGGCAAACAATTCTTGTTATTTATTACTTTTCTTATCTTTTATTCTATTTTCTTTTTTATGTGATTTTTTTTTTTTTTGGTAATATATAATTATCTATAGCTTCTCTCTTTTTTCTAATTTTATTAATGCCCTTTGGTTGTGTGTGTGCGAGTGTGAATGATTTGATTCAGTAGTTTTAGGTGAGTGAACACTTACCGCTCCTTTTTGGCAATACCTTCCATCTTATATTCTGTACGTTTTAAACCTTGTCCAAGTTTTTGTTCACTCTCCTGATTTCATAATCAGTTTTTATTTATTTGTTTTTATCAACTGTTGCATCGCCTTTCTGCTGATTATGGAGTCAAAATAAACTTATCTATTTTATCATTCATTCAATGGCGACTGAACATCACAGCTAAAAATTAGAATACCTTTGTTTATTGTTTAACAGATACCTACCGCTGTACCGTGTATTACAGTTTATATTTGGTTGAATATTGGAATTTATCCAAGTCATTGTTTCTGACAATCCCAATGGAAGACGGTTCCACTCAAATGGCGGATTTACCTCCAGCTGAAGATGATAGCTTAGACGATTTCTTTGCAAAAAAAGACAAAGGGAAGAAAGGAAAGAAAAAGAAAACAAAATACATCGCAACCGAAGCTCTAGCAAAAACATTAGAAAAAAGTCGGTTGATCTCAATTTCTATTGTATTCTTTTATGCCAATTTGTTGTAAATTAATTTTGTAATTGAATTTCTTTTTATTTCAGTCAATGCAGGAGTTGAAGAAGAAGAAAGTAAAGCTCCTAAAAAAGAAAAAGAAACTTCAGATGGAATGAAAGGAGTAAACAACAATGTAGTAGTTTTACTTTCAAATATTGTGATTTCCTCTTCATACAGCCTTAAATATTTATTTAGCACACTTTACAAATGAATTGGCATTCTCAAACTTTGAAGACACTTAGTGCAGTATGGCACAGTTATCCGATTCCAAGAAAAGCCCCCACAATAAAAGACATATATTATAGCGGTGACTGCAAATCCCTTCTTTACGGGACAGTCTGGGCCTCCATATTGAGTGGAAGTGGTGACTCCTCTTCGGCCCATGGGCCGGGGCCACGGCCCATCAAGTTGTGTGAAGAAACTATTCACTTGGCTAACACAGACAGTCCCCAAACTCATAATAGAACTATAATGTAAAAAATCTGAACAAAATTTTGCCCTAACCCTAACCTGGTACACATACTACAGGAGTTTATTTTTTGGTTCGAGTATTGACAATTTTGTAAAAATTGAAAATTTTGGTAAGATAATTGAATTTTTCCTGACGGGGCCACGGCCCATAGCTTGATGGGCCACGGCCCATGTGGCCCAATTAGATGGGCCGTGGCCCCGGCCCATGGGTCGTAGAGGAGTCACCACCCCTGTAGTCCATATTGGCAAATCAAAACTGTGCAAGAAACTAAAAGGGAGAGCAATTCAAAAACGTCACCATTGGATTTCTTGGAAAAAAATAATCTGATTCACCAAGGAAAAAAATTTTCTCCATAGCATTGTCACATGACGACCGATGTACCTCGCGATTGATTATTTGTTATCGAGACAAGCGTGGCGTGATCTGCCATTGTGGCAGACGACTCTTTTCAGAGACAAATAGAGTGTTTGTTTTATTGAACCAAATGTAGGAACATCTTTGAATCACGAACAACGGCCTCTCGTCCAGTTACCTTGTCCAAGGTTTTGTTTACTCTCCTGATTTCATAATCAGTTTTCATTTATTTGTTTTTATCAACCGTTTTATTGCCTTTCTGCTGATTACGGAGTCGAAATAAACTTTTCTATTCGTATGGGATTCGAACCTGGGGTGCGATGGCGAGCGGATTCCCAATGCCTGGCACGTTGCGCCACATCGCCAAGCCCGAATTTTAGAATGTATTAAGAACAGTAACTCATTCCATTTTAGTTACTTGAAATTTCTTTTTATTATGGCACGAAAGATTGTGTGACATACCAAGTGTTTTCACTTATAGTAATTCGTGCCAAGATTAACAATTTTTGATTAAGCAAATTTTGAGGCCAAATTACTTCTATGTATTGAAAATACCAGTTTGTCATAAATTGTATTCATAACTTGGAAACCTAAATTTTTAGGATGGTGAAGAATGGCATGAATATGAAGATGAATCTGAACGAGATTACAGTGATTTGAAGATTCAAAATTTTCAAATAAGGTATATCACGTACTACTTGATTTAAATTTTAAATAAAAAGATGTTTTCATTTAATAATGTCATGAAACACATTCATTATTATCTGGGATTAGCCTGTTTATTTGAACTGTTTTATTTCTTATATCAATCAAGGAGGTGGATGGAGTTGAACGAAATTCCTAAATGACTCCAAATAGACAAATATTTTGACTTTTCTCTGGCTCCACTTTCAAACTCAAAGAAAATCAAAATTCAATAAAAACTTGGGCATATATGTGATGCATATCTTTTTATTTGTCTGTTGAGAATGCATACTCAACATAATCCTTTTTGCATTTCTCTCAGAAACTCTGACTTCGATTATCACCAAAAAGTCATAATTTTGCATCGGAGAGTTTGTTAATAATAAAAGGCGATTCTACATCCCCGTCCCCCGATATTGATCAATATTCGCATTCCTATACTGTAGCTACTGATTTTGAGTTGCCAAAAATTCTGACTTTAAAAGTTTGTATATAAAAACATCAGACTTCTCCATTTATCAAAGAGAAGTTTAACAGGCTTAACTCCAAGCGTGGCAGAATTTATTTCTAACTTTGACTTAATACCAACCCATATTGTACCTTTCTTGCATTATTTCGCATTGTAAAATGCATGTAGATTGTACATTTTTCTTTGCAGTGAACAACAAGAAATTGAACCAGAGCCTGAACCACAATATAATGATGAAGGTGAATTAATACCCCCTAAAGAAGCAGAAGGTCCCTGGAAAAATGTTACCAAAGAAACTAGTCAAAGTCCAGCGCCTGAACCTGCACCAATGAGAAAACCAGGTAAGTGGATCAATTTTGATCCCAGTTAAAGGAAGGCAGGTGCTCCCTGATTAACAAATAAATATTTTTTAGTTTTATTAATAAACATATTAGGTACTTCCTTACCGTTTGGTATATCTGGATATATCTTTTTACATTTGTTTGCAGTTCTCTTCGATTTTTAGTTACTTGGTAAGTTGTGACTAGATTTTGCAATAGTCTAGGACAGGGGTGGGCAACCCCTGGCACACATGCCAAACTTGGCACGCGAGCGAGGCCTCGGAGACGAGTCATTCTCCTTCAGATAAAAAGTTTCAAGACTCTGAATTATCTGATGAAACTAGGTGTGCGATTATTCATCATCGTTTCCGTTATTCATCAAAACTCTTTTTGTCCTTTTAATGACACATGGCTACAAAAAATATATTAAAAATAAAATATAAATATATTAAATAAGAGAAGCAATATAGAATATCAAAGCTATTTCTCAAACTGGTATTTTTGTGAATAGGTCTGTACATGTGTGAACGATTTATTAATGTGTATTTCTGCTTTGAAAGTATAGCAAAGCATTGTTTCTAATTTTGGTCGGCACGCGGAAGAATTTTGACCTTAAATTTTGCTGATTTTTGGCACGCGAGCCGAAAAAGGTTGCCCACCCCTGGTCTAGGATCACAATCTATATTTCTGAATGTTTAAATTTGGTCAAATTATGAAAAAATCAGGTCCAAATAGAACCTGCGAGTCTAAAGAATCGAAAGTTGAATCATTAGGTATTTGAATCGAGTCATAGCACTGAGAGGCATTCCACTTAGAAAATATGACTCAAATAAAAACTAGTCGTTTTTATCTACCAATGCTATTATAACGACTATAGCTCAAGTAATATCAAGTTATGTTTTTTAATTTCTTACTTATATATTATTTCATGATAATCTATCAATACTTTAGAACCAACATCAGAACCTGCAGTAACAAAGTCAGTATATAGACCTCCACATAGCAGGTATGAAGTTTTTATGGTTTTTGTTTTATCCCCGTAGCTACCTATACCTTTTAATTAGTGTCATATTGTTGGTTGATTGCATACGTTTATCAGGTATCTAGGAAATTTAATATTCCAGACTTGACTTTTGACGCAGCATGCTAAATATTAGGAATGTGCTTGTCCTATGTAGGCTTGAATCCTGTTAGGGATAATCATATGTGTGATAATTGCTAGACTAGTTGCCCCAGCATTGTGTTTCACGTAACTGCGGTTTCAGTTTCTATTAGCTGTGAAGTCCATGCACCTGGAATACTGGTAATATGGCCATGCTGGTGATATAACTGCAGTCATTGTTTCCATATGATAAAATTATCTTGTCACTTTGTCAGCTTTCCTTTTTTGTCGTTAATTTTTGAATATTCAAACAGATCTTTCGAACAGTAATTTTAAATTCTGTTCAATCTAAATACTATGTTATGCCTGAAATGAACAACACTCACTAGTCGCAGCATAATTAGGAGTGGACGTTTAGAATAATCTTGTGTTTTTGATAATTTGTAAATAATTTGCCTCCTTCAGAATGACTCCAAGTTCTGGAGGTACACCAAGTAGTGGTATACAACCTGGTTCAGGAAGGAGAAGACGACCGCAAGAAGCTCCAGTTATAAATAGTGAAATAGATTTTCCATCATTAGCATCTGCTGTTCAAGATACAGAGTAAGTCGGCATGATAAATTAGGAACAATTTGCGTACTTTTATTTGCAGATTTGACACTAGTTTTAAAGATATGTTGAAGACTTAAAATGCATGAATTCAGTTTTAGATTATTTTTATGATCGATTAGGTCAGTTATGTGCTGGAGTTATAGAGTCGTGAGTCGCGCAGTAGTTTGTATAATCTAATATCGTAACTTGTAATGTTAATTTGAATTGTTTTTTCTTTGTTCAATTTTTATTACTTTCGCTAGAAGCACATATGTGACCAGAAAAGTTTCAACAGTATATTTTACAACTAACGTATTAATTTACTCCATCAAGTTATTGTTTTTATGTCGCCAACACTATTGAACATTTCCATTCGATGCAATGCTAAACAAATGAGAGTTATACTTGCATCGTTACAAATGTTATCTTTAAAACAATATCTCTCGTCTCCCTAGGCATCACGTAGGTTTTGAAACCGTTAAATCAGGAGCAAAATCAATATCACGGAGCCAACAGCAACAGCAAAATTCATCACAATCGGCTGGTTTGACACTCGGAAATCAATTTGCAGCTTTGAGAGACTAGACTTATCTTTGTTCCGAAGTAAATAAGTGACACTGTACTGTGACATGTCGGGAGTAGTGATGCTTAATGCCTGTGCACTCACCATCCATCAGTATTGCATTTCACTTTACTGCTCGATTATGCTCTCTGATATGGGCTTGATTGTTGACTATTGTTTTTGTCACTGACATGACTAACGAAAAAGTCTGAATTCTATAATAGAAATGTTTATGGTGAATTGCAATCTTTGGCTCATATGATGAAGTAATATATCAAGCAACTGCGCACCTTTTCATTATGAAAATGACTGGCTATAATATTGTTCTTGATATATCATTGTTACTATGAAATGCAAGCTTTGAAGTAAAAATTAGATCAGCTTGACGGATCGTTTTCTATTTTGGAATATTTGCGTATTGTTCAATGAATAGCTTTGATGTTATCTTATATTTTGTGGGTAATTGAAGAATTTCACTACAAGGCAACTTTTCATGTCATTGGCGGTGCCAGGATGCCCAAATGCTCACAAGTGATCAAATTGTATTATATTGCTTTTCGAGATTTGTTCAACATTTAAGGTGATCTTGTTAAATTTGCATGAACAAGATTCTACTATTGCAGATATGCGGTTTTGCGTAATATCAGGATATCATCTGCACCTTGTCCCTTTGACCATGAAAAATAGGGAATTCATTGGTTTTTGGGTTATGATTTTTACAGAATAATGACAACTGTTAACAGTAAAAATCTAGAATTTGTGAAGGCTGTACAGCAGCAGAATATATCTCCCTATGGAGAATAATACACGCCAAATACCCTCCTTTATTACTGTTTGTAGAATTTTCTACCAGCCTCAAAATGCACTCGATATGTGCTGTTAAAAATGTAAAATTAATGAATTCTGGAAATTTCAAGTTGTTTTGTATTCAGATCTGCATTAGATGAATTATAGCAGTTTGAAGTCTCGTTGATATATTTTATGTGCACAAGAAATGAGCATAATCTACTTTAAGTGCACTATAAGGTTGTGGTTTGTTCGGAATAAAGGTTGAGGCATTTGCAGTACTTCTGTGTGTGTTTGACTGCTGGGTGGATAGCTATTGGTTGGTGACATATCTTCATTCTTTGTGCAAGACTCTTAAATTAGTGCTGTGTTTCGCCGTTAAGCAAAGGGGCTTTTAGAACATATTTTTTTGTATATTTTGTCTGATGAGAATATAAAGATATTCATCTGAATGTTTAGATAACTAATTTTCATAACTCTATTTGATATAGTGATTTGGAAGTTTCAGTGGAAAGAGTTTGGCTATCTGCTTGAAAGTCTTGTTTAAAGATTGGCTACAAAGCCACCAAAATGATGTTGCCGTTCATATCTTCATGGCCCCAAGAATAGGAGTTTTCCGTTGTGACTGATAGACAGGATATTTTGAATCTGACAACAAAATTATGTATGCTTGTAAGCGGCAGGACCTGTATACTCTGGTTTCGCCAGAACATTTCAAGAGTTCCGCAAGTTTCCATCTAAATCCAAGTGTCTATGACTCTATATTTATATTGTTTAAATTTATTCAAACTACTACGCAGGGGTTCCTCCAGCCCCTGAAATGTTTTATTGGGGTTCCGCTCCACCAAAAATTACTGCTTCAGATTCTGAATACGGAAATCGTCAGGCCAAAATGAAATCACTACCTCAAAGCAGTTTCCCGATTGTATCTATTTAAAGACTTGTGCCATAACTTTGCCTAGAGAAAAGCCTCCTTTACTTCAACAGCAAGTGCATGTGACTTAGTCCAGAGCAACACACAACAGTTATTTATGAGTCTTCCGCTGACAATCTCTCAAACTTACAAGCACAAGATATTTTAATACAGTAGTAGGTTTAATATGAACAATAAAACAAGATGGATGCTCAATATAAGTCAATAGTGTTTAACAATGCATTTTTACAGAGTTTATACAGAAGGACAAAATATGGATGTTGAAAACAGCTAGGCAGTGAAATCAATGTTGGTACAAATTACAAAAAAAAAAGAAATATTTACAGTTAATAACGTTGCAGCCAGTAAATTAATACAAGGATGAACAGATTCTTTTTTAATTACCGTAAATGTGAAATGTAGTTTAGCAAATTGACTTATTTTATTAAAGTATCCAATGAGGTAGAGTTGTCAAAGTATTATTTGGATAACAGTGCAACGTTTTCCAACACTGTCAAGTCTTGTATTACCATGGTAAAATTGGGAGTTTGGCATGCTTTTATTGTCATCGGGTCAGGATTGGAGTCTGCGGGAACAAGGGAACATTAATAACCGAACCGTTTCAATATAAAAAACTAGACATAAAGCAAGGTTGCCAGCCATATAAAATAACAAAAAAATCACTTGATATCGAGAGTCGCGTCACTTGCAAAAAATTTATATGTAAAGAACAATCAAATTTATTTTAGATGAAACTTTCACTTCATGTGCATCGTATGCCTATGCCTATCCCCATTCAAGTCAAATGAACCATCTGGTACTAACTATTCTACACTAAACATTTGTTAACGAAATTTTTTCACTGAATACGACGACTGTAATTGAGAAGAATCGCATAGGTATTATGTGAGAAACTATGCATCTACGCAGACTATGGTCATTGGTATACCTCACTAGCTATTAAAAGCATGTACAAATCCCACTTATAATTTTGGTGTGCAATAAATTTAATAGGAACGGAAGTGTGCTCACTGTAAGTTTCTTACTTAAAGAGAACCTTGAGTTGGTTGTACAAGAAATTGGTTCTTTTCTTTTAAACAATAGCTGAACTAGGTAATATAACATTTCTATGCTGAACTGGCAGTTCCAAATCCTATTAGGGTTGATTATCAATGAGACAATAACAGGTCATTTCAGGTTGATCCACTAAATCAGGAATGTGCAACATTTTTTGTCAGTGGGCCATATAATCAACTTCAGACAGCTAGCTGGGCCACACAAAAAATTTAGTTTTTCCATGCAGGAGAGGCAGAAGAAAAAATATGCAGCTATTGCTTAGCCTTGCAGTAATAAAGACGCCGGGCAAAGCGACGAAAGATTTAACGCATTGACACGAGCAAAAAGCTTCAAGGAATTTTAACCCAGGTGAGCGACTTTCTAAACAAACTGTCAAATTCTATACTTGATAGGGTAAAAATCGATAGAGTGTTGACAAGGGCCACACTAAATGGCTCGACGGGCCTAATTGTGGGCCACCTGTTGCACACTCGTGCACAACCATTCTGCGTAAAACATTTACGTGGTTAGCTAATTCTTTATATATACTATTTGGATTATTGATCAGATAAAGTTACAATTTTTAACTATATGATGCGTCCGTCAGTTTTGACGACTTAATTCCAAAGATAAGTATGTTCAGCTAGTAGCAGATCAGTGATCAGCAAATAAAAAATATGAAAATAGCAGTGCGGAACATCACAAAACTGGTGCAAACATAGTAACTCAACAAATGTGAAGCTTCAAAAACAAAAATGCAATCGGCAGAGATTATGAAAATGACATGATTTTGGTCACTCAGAAATACTATTTGGTAATCGTAAACATTTTAGTTTTGAGCTCAAAAACTCAAAATAAAACTCTTCATAGATGGGTTATTCCATTAGAGTCGAATCATAATATGAAAATAGTGTTACGGTAATTAAAAAAACAGAGTTGATCTGTGATATTTAAAACATGGAACATATTATTAATAGTAATTATCAAAATACAGCAATTCATGTTAATGTGTTACAATCGCTCAGAGGTAGATAAACCACACTGGTCCATATAATCAATTAAAAACAATTCCAAATTTGTTACATAATAATTCATATTGAAGACATGATAGCAATATTATTAGTACAATGAACAAACAAAGTATGTAAAAAAAAAACGTTGGTCACTATTTACTACAAAAACAGAAGCCAAGATAAAATATTGGTCGGAATCTCAAGATTTATTTAAGAAATGGTCCTTCAAATTCAAAAAAACAAATAAACATGTATGCCACGAAAAGCTAGCACCTCGTAGACGAGCAAGTGCTGAAGGCGCAAACATAATACAATCAAGCTTGTGCAAAGTATTAAATTTACATGTCCAATCATACACGTTGAAAAATGGTGAAAGACAGTTGCTAATAATTATGATGTGTGCACCTGTGAAGTTCCAAAACATCAAGTAGTTGCATCTAACAACCCGCAATGAGCTTTCTCCCTATTTAGATTCTGAAATTGTACATAACTTATCAAATATCCAATTTACTGCATTCCACTGACAAGACAAAATGGTGCATTAAAATTGTGATCAAACATACAAAACTTTCAAACGTTTTCTACACACAATTCATTTTCAACTACCAGTCTCCAAAAGGATAATTCTGTTGATTTAAATACTGTTGAATACTTAAATATTCACTGGAAAGATGTGAATCAAAATTTCCGAAAAATACCATATCATGAATGGATAAAGTATAAATGTGGAGAGTATGAGAGAGAGAGATAAAGAGCTATACACAACACAACATTCCAGCATTTTTTTCAAAAAGTCATTTCTTTATTTAGTAGACAATCTTTTGCCTACAAAGTGAATTGAGCTAATATATAGCAATCATGTTCAAAAATACAAGTATTCAAACAAGCACCTTTAAAAGTGAGGAACATAATGAAAAAAGATGAAAACAGTATAATTAGGTACATTGTTCAATTAAGGAATACAGTACAGAAAAATTTCATGCATGCAATGACAAACTATAAAACAATACTGAATAATAAAATAGAAGGCATGAAAAAATATATCAGTTCTGACTGTCTATTTGATACTGTCTAAATTAAAGTAGAAGTTTAGGTCAGAATGTGCGAGTATTTTCGTATTCAATGCTAGCATGCTTCAATGTTCAATAATTTCTGAAATGATCACTCCTTGATCTCCTGCAACACTTTGATTTAGTATAATGAATTGATTGGATCAAGAAAACTTCAACATGAACATCAAAAAGCGGAATCATGCACATTTACAAACCCTTGCAGAATTCTGTCAAAAAACTGTTTTTATGTTGCATCTTGATGATACGTGGAAGTATGACTCATAGCATATTACCATTCCATTTAAAAATAAGTTCGCAGTTCAGTAGAAAATTCGTGTAATTGTAACTGCACCATTATATTTGTAGGTTTACAAAATGTTCTCATCCTGGTGATTGCAGATATTGAATGATTCCTGATTCTTGTAATTGTTGTGTGACGACTTCTTCCCAACCACGATTCGCCTGAAAGTTTTAAAACGAAAATCTTTAGTTACCTTCAACGAAAACATAACGCTTATTTCAAAACGATGTCTCTAAAATGCCAAGCTTAGATATATATTTTGTGACGAATGGTTAGGTATTCATATGAAGTGAGATTCATACAACCGACACCCAACTCAAAACTAGAGAGTCCATAGAAAAATTAGAAAAAACTTAGCGAAATAGCCTATCACGAGACACTTTCAGCTTTAATTAACAAAGAAGTAAAATGAAAACGATTCAATGGTAGTGATGATCGTATCAATATTAGGAACATAACCATAGACCAAAGTACAATCTCATTCTGTACATATTGACAACATTCGAGGACAATGTTTAATTTATTAATTAACTGACTAATCTAATTTTTATATCCGGCATCATATATTAAAAGCACTGATCTATTGTAATCAGATATTTTACTTCCTGCTTGAGTCACGCACAAAACATATGGTTAAGATAAATAAATATAATTGCTTCGTTCTCAGTGAAAAATTATTGTTCAACGAATGATTGAAATAAGCACCAGAACGAATACCACCAAAAGTGAAATTTTGGGATTTTTCATATTGCTTGTGTCAAAGAAGAGCCTCTTATTTTTCACCAAAATCAAATACTAAAACACACTCAGGTTCAATTTGAAGCTCCGAAACTAACTGTTGCAACTCGTAGAAGTCGCAATCAAAATTTACATAGACAAGGAAAAA
This sequence comes from Styela clava, assembly GCF_964204865.1. Lineage (NCBI taxonomy): Eukaryota > Metazoa > Chordata > Ascidiacea > Stolidobranchia > Styelidae > Styela > Styela clava. The sequence goes on along the minus strand of NC_135252.1, from coordinate 15,689,213 downwards.
GCTGATTTCCAAGAAAAACACTGTTTTATCGTGTTGTTATATTTTCTACACAACCTAGATACAAATTTTTCTGCTAACACATCCAATTTTTTCTTTTTTCGATTTTTACCAAAAATATATAGAGGCTCTTTCAATTTGTGAAGGCTAGTAAAAATCATCTTGTCACTGGTGCAGTTGGGATAGAAAATCAAATTGATGAATCTAAATTTTATTTCTTACTGAAATACTAACTTGAGGAGAAGCTGGTGAAGGATGAAGAATTCTTACAATTCGAATACTAGCGGCAGATTCATCTCCTGCACTTTGTAGTACACAAGTTACTCTGAAAACAATATACCAAGATCATAAGTTATCTCTTGTTAAAATAAGGGTTTGGATTTCACTAGTCCTACAAGAGACAGCATTTATTAAAATCAAAGACTCATAGCATCCACAATACAAACACCTATCAGTCTTCACACAGATTATTTTGGAAACCAAAACAAAAGTCAAATCAATATTTTCCACAAGGCAGCTCAAAACCACCGCAAACTCAGTCTAGGTGGAGCTCCCTCTTGTCTCTGAATATTTTTATTGTCGATTTGTTTCACACATAATTGGGTACTCCTGAAGTATGTGAACCAAGATGGGAGACACCAAGCATAGTATGTGTACCAGGTTAGGGTTAGGCCATAATTTGATTACAATTTTTCTTATTTTAGTTCTATTTCCTAACCTGGTACACATACTACCGGTACGTTTCGGTGTCCGCCATCTTGGTTCACATTCTTCGGGAGTACCCATAATTGAACCTACCTGTCAGCAGCATATTTTCCTATAGCAACAATAATTTGTGCACGAATGACTCTGATGCATTGTAGTAGAGCTTCATCACATATTGCTTCTAAATTTCTACGTTCTGTGGCAGGTAGGGCAGCTGGAATAATATTTTTACCTGAAATGGAATAAAGTTACTAAATTGAATGAAACTTGCAATGTTGACATTCCAATCCAAGCCTATTTTGAAAATAGTTCAAGATTTGAATAGAGTACAATCTTATTACTACTAGGGCTTGTATTAGGTAGTTCTCTTTTTTTGACTAAGTTTATCCCAAAACCCAATTTTATCTTCTGGGGTCTTTAATTTGAATATCTCATTTGGTGGATATCAAGAAAATGCCGTAAACAACTCGTAAACTATGACTGCTCACAATGAATGAGAGGCAATGAAAATTCCGGATTCCGAGCTAGGACCCACAATTCTGACCCAATTTCATGACAGTATTTCAGAAACGGCAAACGAATGTGATTCAACAAGAATATTAGCATAATCTTGGTAGGTAGTTTTGAATGTGATGCATTTATAATATCAGCGGCTACTAGGCTTGTACGTAATTTACGGATTTACGGAATTACGGAATTATTTCGAGTTACGGAAGCGAAGTTACGAATTACGTAAAGTCGTAATTATTGGTCGAGCGCTTTCGCGATTGAAACGAGCTTACTTCAAAGCAGTCAATTCCGTCGACTGTAAAAAATCAAAAGTTTAAGTAGAAGAAGTTAGAGTTCCGGTATTCGCAGCCGTTTTTCTCTCTCTTGTTACGCAGATGGGGAAGGCATAACGCGTCATTTACTAACCTATTATCAAATTATCTAGCATGGCCAATGTACATATTGACCGTAGATAAGGGATAGAATTGTGTTGAGACCGATGGACGCCAACACACCTGGTTTCAACTTCTTCGGGTGAAATGACTAAAGAATGTAAGAGATCAACTTATAAAACATGGTCTATTTGTAAATGCCGTGATAATTAATGTCGCGCTTACCAAACAGCAATATAAAGACGGAAGAGAAATTGCGTAATGAACCAACACAACTTGGTCTTTTCGGCATCGATAAAGCGATTGAGACGGCAGAGAAACAACAATACGACGCGATTTCCCGTATTTATTCTGCGCCAGATCCATTTTCTATTACAAAATCTTGATGTTCTGTTACCGATTTTATCGTTAAATATCTGTCCGGACTTGGCATTGCTCAATATGTTTTTCACAATGCCTCGCAATATGTCGGCCAAATATGATTACCTGTCTTCACCAAATGCGGCAACTTATCTTGATTTATCGTCGACTCGAATACCACCGGCACTCGAGCAAACTTGTGTCAATCTTGGCAAATAGGATTGTCGACTTGAGTTAGTAAAATAAATTAATATTTTCATGAGTGCAAAATAAATGTCACAAAATGCTTTGTTTTGCGATATAACTTTGTATTTTCGGAGAAGGCATGTCATATAGGTACGGTATTTTAAATTATGCGCAAATAATTTTTATTTGATCTAAATTTATCGCAAATAATGTTATAACATTTAGGCCGCGAAATGATTTAATGTAAAATGAAGCATGGAAATCGGAATATCGTCAATAAGTCGGCATCAATAATTATTATAAAATGCTAACTAAGTAGTAAAGTCGGATATTGTAAAAAACGGTGAAATAACAAGTCTTCGTCGCGAGGCAAGCGAAAGTATAATCAAACGAGAGAATACGCTTGTAGTTGATTAATAAATTAGCAACCCGGAATTTTTATTTAATACGAAAGTCGTGTTAATACGTTAATACGATTTTAACAAAGTCAACTATCGTTTCATAAATATATTACCAGTGTTGGTAATGATAAAATTGATCGCATAAAATTTGGTGATAAAGTTGATAAAGGAAATTCAAAGCTAATACAAAAGATAAAAATCAGAATAAAATTATTTTGAATTCACTCCTTGATATTTGTCTTTAACACCTGTCGCCGGTGTGTAGTACTGCCGGGAATATGAAAACCAAAATTCGATGTCCCTTCCGGAATAGAAGTGGATTCAATTGGTTGTTATGATAGGTTTAAATGTGTGAAAAAAATATCGCAATTACGGGGTCATTACGTAATCGATTTGGCCGTAATTACGGAATTGATTTTTGTCAATTACGTGCAAGCCTAGCGGCTACCAGTTAACTGGTCAATTTTATGTGATGATAATGATCAAGGAATTTTGATGGAAATTCCCAGCTATAGTTAGTATGTAATATAGAACAAATAATAATATTTACAAACAGAGCAATTTTCTTGGTCTGGTTCAAAACTGAACCACAGAAGGCAATTTTATTATGTTATGCAGAGAACAATAATCCATAATTTCATTTCACGTACCTGATTTGGTCATGAAGGTGAGTGGGCAATAATTATGGACAAAACAGTGGCGAAAGAATTGTTCTGGCGTACCGCATATCTTGGCAATAAAACCCCAAAATCTAGCACCGCTCACTTCACTCCTGGAAAACAACAACATAATACATTACACACTAATGATTACAGTATACAGTTATAATAATATCTTATCCAACAGTTAGACTGAATGAAAAAAATTACCATGCTCCATTTCTAGATGATGTACTTACGAAAAAAATTCAAGTTGGTGATCTGTAAAGATCTAGCATATCAGACTTCCCTATTATATAGAAACAATAATCCCACCTTGTACAGTCTAATCCTTGTACTATACGACGAGGATGTTCATGTGGGGGATGATGAACAGCACCAGTAATTTTTAACCAATCTCTGACATATCGAGTATCACCAAATGGAACCTGTAATAGAACATAGTATAATTTTGACAAGAGACTAATGCTCAAATGTATAGGCGTGAAAGTCAAATGCATAACTGCAGTACTAGACATATATGAATGCTTCAAATCAAAATTACTCATCAAAGCGACCTCGGTAGCAATTCACGGCACGAGTAACAATAAGGTCATAAATGAAAATGGGGTTTTCAAAAAGATAGCGAACTCGTAAGAAAGAGCAAAATCAAATTTGAAAAAAAAAAAACAGAAATAAATTTTCTCTACTTTGGATAAAGTGAGAGTGATCTTGCTTTAAATCAGTGTTCATATATTCACCAATATAAGCTGATATGACTTCATACACAAAACAAACTTACTCCATTTTGTGCCATTCCATAAGGTCCTGGATTCATTCCGAGAAATAGTACCGCTTTAGTTCCACTGTATTTGCTGACATAATGAGCATGTGGATCTGATGCATATTCCAGTGGATTATAGACGTATTCAACTTTGTCACTGAACTTGACACACTGGAAAGAAATTTTGGAATTATAATAAAAATGTACATAAAAAGATCAAAAGAATGTAAGATGTACGCATACTATTCAGCAAAACTAATTTTCATCTGAACCCCACATATTGACAATTACAACCAACAGATTTAAACTATGGAATGTTCTACCTTAATATGTAGTCATCCGAAATAGTGAAACATAAACATAATAGCCTGAAGCCTGAGTTGACTTTGATGACCGTATGGTCGTATCACTCCCTCCTGTCTATATCAAATTAATTTATTACTTGTTATTATTTTTCTCATTACGATGACTGTTATTGTTTGGTTGACGAAAAAAATAAATCTCTCTCTCTCTCAGATGACCGTTTTTTAAAACTAATATCTTTATCAATGTGATTAACCATGTCCTTGAACTTGGATTCGCAGTCAGAGTTAAAAAAAAAAAAATTGGGTAATAAGGTTACAAGTATGGCATAACTAGCACTTCCGTACGACAAAACAGAATAATTAACTGTTTCACATGATTTCTGGAACAAACAATTTTGGATATAGAGTATCTTCCAAATTGGTCCATTCATCAGAAGAAAAACATATATTATTATATATTATAAACATTGAATTTAATGATGCAGTATATTTTTACAGCTATCAGAAGTTAAATGAAGCCATATTAGCCTGCTTGTTGTGATTTTAACGGCCCGAAACCAATTTTTTCCAAAAAATAAAAACTTTTCTGATACATCTGATTTTAAATGTATTTGAACATTCAATCCGTTTCAGATTGAATCCCTGCTACCCAAAACACATCATTCTAAATAGAAAAATTCTTGACATTTCCTCAAAATTTAACCCAATCATACAAACTCAAATCAAAATATAACCTTCAGTTTTGCACATAATTTTGCTTCAATCCAGAGGAAAGCTTGAACAATTTGTGCATTGAATGAATCTTCTTCATTTTCTGCTATAGTAGAATCAGCAGATCCGATCAATTCTTGTTGTTGTTGATGAAGATCAAGAGCAGCTTCTAACTGTTGTTGATTTTGAGGATTGCTCAAAAAATTTGCCACCACATTATCATGCGCGAGGTCATCCTCTGTAAGATGCTCTTTTGGCTGTAAAAAAATAATTTTATGAAATTTGAATAAAAAGTAGGCTATTACTTACACTTGCTATTAGTTGATTGAAAATTTTACAGCCAATTTTAGTTTGTTCAATCAGAATTGATCGACTTGAGGTTTCTAGCATTTTTCTTTGAGAAAATACTTCTATTCTCAGCCCACCTACTACTTTTTGAGATATGTGCTATAATCAGAAGTTTTTAAGAACAGTACCCCAAAATTTATATACAATTTGGGCTTCTTGCATAGTGCATAGAATTTGACAAAAAAAAATTTCATCAATATTATCGAATCATAAATAACCACACATCTGGAAGTAAACGCCTACCGAATCATCAGCATCATGTGGATGAGAAAGTGTCAATGGATCTGCTATATGTGCTGACATGAAATTCCTTGACGCAGCCTGTGCAGCTGCTACTGCATCTAAATCTGCTGCAACAGAATGCTGAGCCATCAGAAGACTGTGTGCCGCTTGAGCCATTTCATCATTGTTATTGTATAAGACACGACTTGATGTTGGAGCAGACCCTGGAAATGACAGCATTTTATTAAACAGTCCAATACAGTTAACACAGAAGTTAGTAGAAATATTATCAATGTTGATAAAATACTGGATTACTATATATATATTTTCTTTCCCAAAAACTTGAATTCGCTGATAAATGATAGTGATGATGAATTGAATATTTGACTTAGTAAATTCGATATTCTAGAATAATCCAAACTATTGAATGTGTGTACATAAAGATAGAAGCAAATACAGAATTACATATCCTAGAATCATATTTAAATTAATTTACAATTCCTATCAATTTACCCTTTAAACATGAACCAATTTAGAATTCAAAATTTCGGTAAAATTTTATTTTAGATTCTATTCGGAATAATAAAGTATTCGATTTTGGCAGCTGTCAATTCAGGTCATTTAAATGAAATGATTAGTATTGAAATCCAAGAAAAATTTTGCTGAATATTGCATAATTTCCGAAAGCACCTTCATCAGTATAAAAAAATCTATATCGAAATATCGCTGTTGCTTAACCAACATGCTAGTTTTTCTTTTGTGGTTCCTATATCAAAACTATCAACAACATTAACAAAATTATATCTCACCAGGAAAAACTGCAGCAGAACCCACTTGTCGATCTTTCCATCTGTCATCCATATACTCTTGCATTACACCAGCTAATGCTGCTTGTTTTGTTACAGCCTGTTGGGAAGCAAGCTGAGAAAATGATGCAAAATCAATGGCTCCAGGAACGGAAGAGATATCACAATCTCTATGAAATTGCCTTTTGGCTCCAACACCATGGAAGTATTGATCCATATTACAGGTTCAGGTGTTGGAAATGAGAAAGGGAAATAACAGATTATTCCTGTTATAAAAAGTCAGACTTATGTGTCTTACATTCCATTAAGTTCTATCAAACAGTGCAGAGAATTTTTAAAGTGCACATTGTTCTTCATCACAAATCATATTGCTGCACCAATGAATGAATCCTAGTATACGAAAAATCTGTAAATTGAATTTGAATATCGTTGAAAAAATAGAACACAGGAAGTGAGGAAGGTTCAGCTTATAATAATAACTAATGATATATCCCTATCTGTTTGAGTCACAAATCAGAGTTTTCAAAAGTGAGTCGGTTAAGTTTTTTTTACATCAATTTTACATTAACTATTTCTGACTTTACTTAATAACCCAAGATTTTCCACTGAAACCAATAGTCATATTAAAGTTTTTCTCTAATTGCGATCTGGAGTCCAGAGGCGAAGTCTGAAGTCAGGATTTGGAGACAATTTTCACAATGACTGGTAGTCGAGTGAAACTCAGACTGTAACAAAAATTTTGCGTGAATAAATAAAACTTTGAACAAACGAATATTTTTATAGAATTATGCTGATTCTGTGATTGGTTGGGTAGTTCTGAAATTGACATTCGAAAACAATCCAATCATATCAATTATATGAAATTACTGAACCACCTAAATGTGATGTGTATTAGTATGCTATATCTTGTTGATCAGAAGTTTACCATAACGCTGTTATGTGTCACCTGCAGTACGGCACACTATCCAAATTCCAAGAATTTCTCTCCTCTTGGCTCAATAAAACAAACACTCTATGTGTCTCACAAACGAGGGGCGTCTGGCACCAAGTCCGATGTTTCTCATCGCGCCATGCTTTTCTCAATAATAATCTGAATTAATTGCGGCTGTTTTTTTGCTCAAAACTCTCGAATGCTACGGTAGAAATTTTTTTTCTTCGGTAAACCAGATTATTTTTTCCCCGAGGAATTCAATGATGACATTTTTAGATTGCGCTTCTTTGTAGTTTTTTTGCGCAACTTCATTTTACTGTATTTTTACCGATATTGAGGACCAGACGTCCCCCAAAGTAGGGGTGTCTGATCATTGGTAAAATGGGTTTCTCTGAAACAAGAAAATGTCTCTCGATCTGTATAGTGTGCTGTACTGACCTAACAGCTTGAAGCATCTGTTAGAACATCAAATAAATGGGCACGACTTTCACACATGTTTACAACGTACAGACGTATGGTGCAACTTGGATTTACTAACAAATGAGATTTTTTTTCCACTGTCAGAGTGTCAGGTGTGATTAGTATTTGTTTCGATGCATCCATTACAGAAGGCGCGGCGGTGTGGCTCAACGGGCTAAGCGTTAGGAATACGCTCGCCACCGCACCTCTAATTACTCTGCGTGGGTTCGCAGGTTCGAATCTCATGCAGGGATGATTATGTGCGAGAGGATTGCTGGACTCCTCGTCGTCGTTGGGTGGTTCACGTAACCGCTGGTCGGTTACGGCTTCCTCCACCACCAAGTCCATGCTTCCGAAAACAAAACAATATAACTAATCCCATACCCGACTCGGAATGGTAACCGGACGAGAGGCCGTGGTTCGCCATATGAATAAGCCGTCTTATCGCCTTTCCTCTCCCCCGGGATAAACATGTAAATCCTATCCTATCCTACTGCATTCAGTTTGATGTCATGACCGCCAATAGGCTACTCGCTTGCTTTACTGTGTTTTCCGTTACTAGTTTTTTTCACTTTTTGACGATCCACTTTCTATATTCCTCATCAGTGAATTGATTACACAAGATTTGTATTTCATTTTTTTTTGATACACCCATTTGCCATTTTGTTATAAAAATGTAGCCTACATTGATTTGTTTTTTCATAAACATTTCACAAGCTCGTTATACTGTTACCGTATATCGTGCATTTCGAATTTCCTTCGCCATTAAGTCCATGCATCTGGAAAAAACGACTAGCTAAGTAACCCCATACTAAGACATAAACGCGATAAATATGTGAAATCTTATCTATCTGTTACCTCTGTCAAGCTAGCAAAATGATAGCAAAATCCTGCTGCTCAAAAACACGAAGTCATAAAGGTGTTTCTTTATAACATTTATAATTAAAAAATAATTTAATCGTAGCCTACTGAGCAAATGTGATCTAACATTTTTGTGTATAAATTCAGTACCAGTATCCAGTCTCATGTGAATCAAATAAGATTGTATACTTTGATATGATAACAATATGTGAGTATTGCAATAAAATATTGCATACATGTCAAAAACATGTTTATATACGTGAATAACAATTGAAATTCCCAAAAAAATTAATATTTGTCGAAAAATTTAAACAAGAGCGGCTTTGTCAAAAACATTTTGAACAATGACTGATAGATGGAAAAAAACTCAATCAGTTTTCTAATAAAATACATTTAATACAACGCAATAAAGTAAGCACGAAAATCCGAAAAAAAAACCTTAAATTGACCCAAAATTTGAACAAGATCTGCACAAGACAAGCACAAAAAATATTTTAGGTATGGATTGATACCTTTATCATGTTTTCAAACAAATAAAAAAATTTGGAAAAAAAACGATCAATTTTCTAACAAAATACATTTAATACAACGCAAAAACGTGAATTTCACAGAAATACGAAAAATCGTTAAATTGACCCAAAATTTGAGCAAGATCCGCTTTTGGGGCTCAAAAACTATTATGGGTATGGATTGATACCTTCAGCATGTAATCAAACAAATAAAGAAATTGAGATAAAAACTCGATCAATTTTCTAACAAAATACATTTAATACAACACAATAACGTAAATTTTATTTAAAATCTGGATTATCGTTAAATTGACCCAAACTTTGAACAAGATCTGCCTTTGGGAATCAAAAAAACTTGGAGTATGGATTTATACCTTAGGCTTAGACATCTTTCTAATCAAATAAAAAAATCGGACAAAAAACCCTATCATTTTTCTAACAAAATACATTTAATAATACAACGCAATAACGTCAATTTCTTGAAAATCTAAAAAGTCGTTAAATTGACCCAAAATTTGAACAAGATAAGCCTTTGGGGCTCTATAAATATTTTGATTATGAATATCTGAATTCATCATCTTTTCAATCAAATAAAGAAATTGGAAAAAAACTTGATCAGTTTTCTAACAAAATACATTTAATACAACGCAAAAACGTAAATATCTTGAAAATCCGAAAAATCGTTAAATTTCCCAAAATTTGAACAAGGACTTCCTTTGGGGCTCAAAAAATATTCTTGAGTATGAATGGCTAGTTTCAATATCTTTCCAATCAAATAAAAAAAAAATAAAAAAAATCGATCAGTTTTTCAACAAAATACTTTCACTACTACCGCAATAATGTAAATTTCTCAAAAACCCGAAAAATCGTTAAATTCACCCAAAATTTGAACGAGACCTGCCTTTGGGGCTCAAAAAATATTTGAGTATGCATATCTGACTTCATCATCTTTCCAATCAAATGAAGAAATTAGAAAAAAAAAAATCGGTATTCTAACAAAATACATTTAATACAACGCAATAACGTAATTTCTTGAAAATCCGAACCATCGTTAAATTGACCCAAAATTCGAAAAAGAACTTCCTTTGGGGCTCAAAAAATATTTTGAGTATGAATGGCTAGTTTCAATATCTTTCCAATCAAATAACGAAATTAGAAAAAAATCGATCAGTTTTTGGATAAAATACTTTTAATACTACGCAATAACAGAAACTTTTTAAAAATTTGAAAAATCGTTAAAAATTTCTTGAAAATCCAAACTATCGTCAAATTGACCCAAAATTTGAAAAAGAACTGCCTTTGGGGCTTAAAAAATATTTTGAGTTTGGATAGCTAGTTTCAATATCTTTCCAATCAAATAACGAAATTAGAAAAAAATCGATCAGTTTTTGAACAAAATACTTTTAATACTACGCAATAACAGAAGTTTTTTAAAAATTTGAAAAATCGTTAAATCGACCCAAAATTTGAACAAGATCTGCTTTTGGGGTTCAAAAAATATTTTGAGTATGGATGGATGGATTCATCATCTTTTCAATCAAATTAGGAAATTGGGAAAAAACTTAACCAGTTTTGTAACAAAATACATTTAATACAACGCAATAACGTAAATTTCTTGAAAATCCGATCGTCAATTTAACAATTTTTTTTTTTGAATTTTTAGGAAATTCACGTTATTGCGTTGTTTTAAAAGTATTTTGTTGGAAAACTGATCTCTTTCTCCGAATTTCTTTATTTGATTGGAAAGATGTCTGAGGTATAAATCCATACCCAAAATATTTTTTGAGCACCAAATGCAGATCTGTTCAAATTTAGTGTCAATTTAACAAACTCCTCATTTTTTTTAAATACTACGTTATTTTATTGTAATAAATATAGTTTGTTGAACTCCTCCCTCGATCATATTTGCTTTGTGTAGTTAAATGCTACATATTTAACGTTCAATTTACAATTCTACATCTCTGTGATTATTAATTAAAAGTAATTCGCAAAGTGGAAACACGTTTTTATGACATCGTATATTTTGCTCCGGGATTTTGCTAGCATTTTGCTGATATGTGACAGTGGCAACATTGATATAAATCAGGGGTCGGCAACCTTTTGTCGCTCGCGGGCCAAGGCTCGGGTTGCAAGTCATTGGCGGGCCGCACATATTTTTAGAAAGTTGAAAAACCGAACGGGTGGTCCTTTTTATAATAAAAATCAAGCAGTGATACATCTCACGAATAGAATATAGATTTATTTCCTCATTGCATCTCATAAAATTTCATTTGAATATTTTCAGCGCCATTGAACCCTTTGCACTTAGCATCAACTTTTCTGCGTTCTGTTGCCATTTGCTTAATTATAATTAAATTATATGCTTATTAAATGAGTAATTGTGAATTATATAATTTTTAGGTTATAATATAATTTGTTCTAAAGAATATATTCGTCAAAACGGATGTTTTGTTACTATAATTTAGTGAAGCGTCGCGGGCCGGATTATAGTGCTCCGCGGGCTGGATCCGGCCCACAGGTTACCGGCCCCTAAATAAATTATATTATAATGGATTGCTATGGACAAAGCTATACATGGTGTACATCAGAGCACCATGTGTCACACATGTTATTGACTTCATCATAACCCAATACGCGAATGACCATATTGGCATATTTGCTTCTGTACTTTCATATTGGTCACCGTACATTTGAACCCATGTACATTCGAACCCATGTGTATATCCGTGGGTTCAATCTATATGCGGGTGCTAAAACTCATGGGTTAGGGTTAGTATGAGTTCAAATATCTGCAAAACAAAAAAAATTCCATAGGTGCAATAATATGCAGGTGCAATTGTCGTGGGTTCAAATGTACGTGGGTTCAAATGTACGGGAACCCTTCATATTATATCAAGTGGATAACAAACCCATATTCGACATAAACTGGTAAATGGACAAGAGGCCGTGGTTTGCCATATGATCTTATCGTCTTTCTTATCCCTCTGGATAAATGTGTAAATCCTAATTTTAAATTTAGTAATTTTATTATTCAACATTGATCTGAAATTAGGAGAAGTTTCTGTTGTGACAATAAATAATCCAGAAAAAAGAAATGCGTTCACAGATACTTGTGGTTATACACCTTTCATCATTTCACATCTTCTGGTTTATTTGTGGAGTATTTATAGCTATTAGAGCAATTTTATATTTTACCACGCTCAAGAATATTCGGTGCTTTCATATTCATGAATTTTGATTAACTCATAAAATATATGATTTTATCCCAAAATATTTTGAATTTTGTTCTGATTTTCTTTTTGCTGCAAATTCTTTGTGTCTCTGTTTTAATTTTAATGAAGCAAATGCTTATATTATAGATCAGCGTTTCCCAACCTTTTTTGGTCGCGGACTAATTTCTCACCGGCGAAAACCCTTGCGGACTCAAGGTGCGTTTAATGCAACCGTACTCTGTGTGAAGAAGCAATAAAACCAAACACAACGGAATTTGAACGAATTTAAAAATCGGAAATTCGCCGCAATTACGCGTCCGTTAAAAGAGCCGATTTTTTTAGTGTATAATGGCCTTTCCTGTCGCACTATATTCAATCCATGACAACGACGAGAATTTAAAATGTCTTTCTATTTTAATTGTATTCATGCCAACTCGTTGCCTCGACTTACGACAAGATGATAGCATTACTTCTTTAAAATGCCACAGCAATCTGCTAACATATTGCCCGATTATATTTAGTTTTGATACTTATTTTTAGAGATCTTGCAAATTTGTTATCGTCGTTAGGAAAATCCTACTATCTGCTATAAATTTCCAGAAAGTACAACGTGATTTAGTACTTATTAAAAATATATTTAAAGTATATTAGGAAATCAAAAATACATATTCATCGCCTTGCTTCATTATTAATTCAATGGTGATCATTTTAATCTGCGGTTGTGTTGACGAAATAAAAGTAATACTAATCAGAAAATATCAAGACAATCCGTGGAAACAAAAATGCGTGGTAGAGTGCAAGATTATATTTTGTTTTGATTCGTATTTTTGTGAATTCAACAAATCTGAGCTGTTCTTACAACACTTACGGCGCTTCAGTACTGTACGTAGCAATGTGGAAAATTAGGGAAAATTTGCAATGTCTCAAGAAGCGTTTTCAATCGGTGCGTACAATCATAAAACAAAAGTTATGGTGTTCTCCGTTTTATTTTTAGTAATTTTTATTGCCGCTTTCCAATTTAGGAAATTTGGATTGCCACCATTGACACCTACTAGAAAAACAATTATTCCTCGTTGTTCGAACTCGCGAGAAACACCACGCGTGTGCTCGTGTTTTCGTCGGAATTTCGCAAGTGAGTTGTGAAATCCCTGTCGCGTCACCTGTTACCAAATTTTCGAATAGTAAATTGCTATCCCAATCGTTGAATATTCGAATATATGCCCAGCCCCACTCAGTAACTACTAACTAGTAATAACTGACTTAACCCTCTTTTTCCGCTGGTTACAATCGACTTTTTGTACCATTTTATAATATGTAATGACTAGTTAACCAAACGTGCCAGGAACACCCCCAATATCTCTTTGAAAAGCCTATTTTCGCGTCTTCCTACTAAAACGCGCCCAGATGACGTTTCCGCAAACTGTTCGACCTTACGCCGGTAAGAAGAGAGAAATTTCAAAATATTTTGAGAGAACGTTTCACACTCTCATCGCTCCGATGAACACGTGTTACAAAGAAACAAGATTTAAGCGCTCTGCTCAAAGAGCATTACGTCACCTTTGCAGAAAAACCAGACTCAGCTTCGCAAGCGAAGCGAAACGCGAAATATTCAATGATATGTAAGAGCATGTTCACGATAGCTGTCTGGAATCTTTGTTTGTTTATTATGTGCGCGAAATTGTTTCCCGCTCGATCAAATGACTTATCTTTGAAGTAATGACAAATACTTTCGTGTATCTCTAAGCTTTGAAATACCTACACAAATAAAATTCACCTAGTAGTAGAATAAAAAATTTACAAAAAAAAAATTTTGACGGATCAAGCACGGATCATAGTTGGAAGCCAAAAATGATTTTAGTTAGTGCGGGAATACCTCACAAAACATGAACATAAACGTAAAATAGTCCGAAAATAACTATTATTGTCATATTATGACCAAGGATGGTAGTACGAATATATATATCATTAGGAAAAAGAGAGTTAAGTAATTTTATGTGAATAAACTTGCTTTTTATGTTTTATGTGAATTTTAACGTAAATCGTAACTTGGCTGATAGTTAACTTCCGCAAAAACGTTTGCGGCAGTGAATGCGCAGTGAATTTCTGGCTCGTTGCGGACTCATTCAAACGCTTCGCGGACTCATTTGAGACCGCGGACTCGGGTTGGGTAACACTGTTATAGATGAATGCAATAAACATTGTCTAGAATAGAATTTGTTCATATATTGCGCATTCTCTTGAATATTATTCATTCATTATCTCTGTTTTCTAAATTAATTCATGTTACATTGTAAATAACTATAGATTAGGGGTGTGCAACCTGCGGCCTGTGGGCCTAATGTGGCTCACAAGAAAGAATTGTGTGGCCCGCAGAGCCAAAGTGCCAATTTTGAATGGTGTGCGGCCCGTGATACTAGTTTTTAATTTAGTTTATTCTGGTACGTGCGAGTAACTCCAATCCTATACCTGAGTCCAATTTAGTATCTATGCCTATAACGTTACAATGCCCTAACACAGTGGTCCTTGAACTTTTTGAGCCGCGCCCCCCTTTGAAAGTCTCTATGAACTTCGCAACCCCCCCCCCCCTTTTTTTTTTGCTTTGGAAAAATTCTTTTGTAATGGGCAGGTTGCTTTATAATAAGATGGCGCTGTAAGAGTGTTGGTCTCAATTGCTCCGATTGCTTTGGCATAAAACGCATCGGGGTATATTTCGCCTTTCACTGTCGTATGTATAAAGCCATACACAAATACTGGTCATCATACATTCTCTTTTTTCCGCTCAGTTTGCAATACCTGGTAAAGTCAACTTAAGTTTTACGTAAAGTTAAACACGCAATAAACGTATACGCTTTAATGTATTTTCTGCATATACGTTTACAAAACGTAAAATTTCAATCGTTGACTTCACTATCAAGCAATGCAAAAATAATTACTGTGTGTTAAAAATACACAACAATTACAGACTTCTTGGCTTGCCTAATGTCTCTGAAATTCACTACCAATACCTTTGGACAACCACCAGGTCAAAAATACAGTTTACACAATATAGAAATGCAAATGAATTTATGTGGATTTGTAGCATAAAAAAGCCGTTAAATTGCCATATGTCCTCCGACAATCGAAGCAACTATTGACACCTCCCTTCAAAAAGTTTATTCACCGCCGTTCAAATACGCGAGATACACCACCTAAGTGTTGAGTTTAGGTTGTGGAAGCGAGAGTCAAAGTTGGTATGGTATGTGCACAGGATGTTGTACTTATGAATTCTTGTGTTACTGCCGCTATTAAATTTGATAAAATGCACAACACTTGGACATTTATTTTCATCAATTGCGTTATGGCAATTCAATTTAGCGGTAATGATATCGAAAAGTTTGGGAACCACATATTCAGAGCTTTTCAGTTTGTGAAAACCGGGGGGTGGCAACCTATATCTAGTCGTGGACAGAAAGTCTAATCTAGCGAACAGAAAGTATTTTTCTCTCAGAATCCCTTTGCCGTAACGCGACATATCGCCTTAATTATACTTCAACATACGAACCAATTAGCTAGGGATGGGCAAAGTTATATATATATTTTTGTCAAACATTTGTGAGGAATATGGAATAGTTTTAATCTACAATCGAGTTGAGACCAGGAGATCAGTGTGATTATTTCGTCTGTCGACAACACAACGTCGGTAAAGTACTACCTTTCTATCATTTTTTTTTTCATTTCAGTCAGACAAACGCGAAAGTTATTAAGCGTTCATGGACAAAAGACGTTCAGGAAAAGTAATTACACAAATTAATTTATTCGAATCATATCAAAATGGGTAAGTTTGAAATCACAATGAGTGATAGATATTTCGATCAACTCAGCGGTCAATTTATTGAGTGTCTTCCGGATAGATCGCGAGTAAGTTACTTGTAGACTCGGGACACATTAAGAGAAGATCTTTCAAAAATATCATCAGGTTGCGTCACTTGGTCATGTGATTGCTAATAACCAATGAAAAGGCATCTTTATCTTGCGGTGTCCTCCACCCTCTTTGTTTCTTCATTCAACCTACATTTTTTTCTTGCCACGTCTAAATTTGCCTGCGCTCAGGCGGTCTTTTAAAATTTGACGCCGTCAGGTAAGCACTGATTTTATGTTTGTGAATTTTTTGGTTTAATGGATTATGTGTATCCTTGTATCGCTAATCATCTTACAATCCAAACAACTCTTGTTTCTAGATTTCTAAGATTTTTCTAGCTATACTCATGCAGTTAAACTAAACTTAGACCTACAAACATTGATTCAAATGTTTACTAAAGGGAACTGAGACGACAAGTTCTAAGATTGGTGAGATGAAACGAAATCCGAAGATGCAATGATTATTAGAGATAAAGTTATATTTCCAGTTAGGCCATAGCATAGTACTAAATGGTTCTTGGTGTGTAATTATTAAATCAAAGACGACGGCGTAAAAAAAATAGAGGCGGTCGACAACAATAAAATGTTCACGTTAGAACAAGTAAGCCCTTCGTATTCGAAATCACTCCTTGGATAGATTCCAAATAAATTAATCATCCTATTTTAGCTTGTGTTACTTTTTTCAGCCTAGATATTGTATTCAGCCTATATATTATATTTCAGACCGTGTTTATGCAAACTGACTGGATGTAAACAAGCTGCAAATGTTGACATCGGGAACTGCTGGGGCGGAACAAAAATGCAGATAAATGAATATGTATTGAATTAGTGATTTCAGTTAGACAATAATATAGCACTAGATTGATATTGAGAAGTGTATTTGTGTTTGTTGAGTCAAGACCCCAGAAAAGATGCAGCTTTGCAGAGATGTCTGGACCATTTCCTGTAAGATTCGCATCGTTGCTGAATCAAAATATCAACAAAGGTGTGATTGTGCGGGGATGTTCCGGAAATAGTACAGGTGATATTATTTGCTTACATTTTTTTTTTCATGTTAACGGTCACTTCTTTTGCAGATAGACCGCTTCCTTTTGTTTCGTTATTATATCCAAACCTTTTTTGTCATGTCACGAATTTACTTGGCTCAAGTAGCCGGCTTGAATACGTCAGTAAAGCAGATTTTATTTTGTTTGATCAAATATATTTAGTTTGTTTTCTCCATCCATACTCTCGCCTTTTTCCAAGTCTTTCATGGCTATACTAATGCAGTTGAGCATTAGGTTTAAGCT
Organism: Styela clava; assembly: GCF_964204865.1. Taxonomy (NCBI): domain Eukaryota; kingdom Metazoa; phylum Chordata; class Ascidiacea; order Stolidobranchia; family Styelidae; genus Styela; species Styela clava. The sequence goes on along the minus strand of NC_135252.1, from coordinate 15,671,711 downwards.
CAATTGTTGATTCAATTGTCCACGAAGTGGGACTGTCGAGGTGAAACGAAAACGAAAGATACATGACTAATAGCTAAAGATAAACTAAATAATAATACAGTTAGGCCATAACATATTATTAAAGCGATGATTGTTGCCAAATTCCTGAATCGAAGACTCACTGAAGCTTAGTTGAAGAGAGGCGACAACGGATTGATATGGTAACTGTTAGGATAGGATTTACATATTTATCCCGGGGAGAGGAAAGCCGATAAGACGGCTTAATCATATGGCGAACCACGGCCTCTCACGGAGGAGTCCAGCGATCTTCTCGCACATGATCATCCCCGCATGGGATTCGAACCTGCGATCCCACGAAGGGTAATCAAACCAAGTGTTAGGATCCCCCCAGTGTCATTGTATTGTCTCCTTATATTACCCTTAACATGAATCTGATTACATATGGAGGTTTTATACTACTGGGCGCTTGCGCTGAAAAACGTACATTTGTTGTAAGTGCATTCAAATTTACGTTCTAAATGAACTAGTCTTCCAATGTATCCTTTCTTTCAGGGGTTCATTCAATATATGTATTCCAACGGCAATTAACACATGATCTGGTTGCATTTGCAGGCTTCTCGTTATCTGGCAGGCAACTTTATGTTTTTACAGTTATGTTTACTAATGCAGTTAGACTAATATTAGGCCTAAAATTATTGATTCGAGGTGGAATTGGACCACAAATTTTGGAAATGTTGGCATCTGGATCAGCTAGAGGAAATGCGGTTAAAACATTTATCCAGTTAAGTATGAAGAATTAGATTGGTACTGATGACTGCGCATCTGCAGTCCGAGTTAAAGTCGTTTCATTCTTTGTAACTTTCGTATTTTGTAAAACCAATACCCTTGTAAGATTTCCGTCAACCATTGCGAGTGTTCTTCTTAATGAAGGCAATAAGTAAGATTCAAAATTGTCGTACGCAATAATTAAGTCACCCTTCGTAAGAAGGTCCTATTTCTTGTCTCGTATAGCAATTGAAATTGCGAAGATTTCCACTACTGGACTACCTTTAAATTTTCTGTTGCAGTAATGTTCACTTGCAGACAGGAGCGGATAGGAGACGATTCTTCAGCATAACTGGCCATGTTAGCTGCTAGTGAGTTTTTATCAACAGTCATTAAATATAACCTTAGCCCATATGACGAATGAAAGAGACTGGTAATTACTTATTATTAGTTTCAATATTATTGGACACGGAATGTGCATATGGATCGTCATGCTATTATGTTGTTGTTTCATGTTCATTTCCTTGTTATTTTCTTGTTACAAAAACATCGCTTTTCTCATTAACTACTAGATCAATTTCTTTAAAATTTGCAGTAGTTAAAGATTGTATTTTTCGCAAGAAGGGTATTACTTTCATTTATTTTAGAAATTTCTGTAGGCTTACGGCAGTGGTTCTCAAACTTTTTTGTATTGTGACGCCATACAAAAAATTCGTTTGGGTTGCGACTCCCAATGAAAAACGTCTTGATACCTTTCATTAAACACCTTATTTGCAATGATTATAATTTAAACAAATAAACAAAACATGACGAAAGTCAGTGAAATCGCATTCATTGCGATGGGTGTACTTGTTCTTTTTACGATTGTCATGGAACCTTCAGATAAATTGTGGAAGCCGCGCGCATTTCCCTCACAACATACTCGAGAGCGATATTTTGCCTCTTATTACCGCAATGGCAATTACCGGTAAGTCACAAATAGGATGACAGTGCGTAACGCTTTTTTATCCAAGGAAAGATAATCGTTCCGAGGAAATCAAAAAACTCGTTACATTTTCAGAATTAAAATTCCCTTTTATATCGATTCCGTTCAACAAAAGAGCGAAGAAAAGCCGCAATGTGTTGTTTGTGATGAGAATTTGGCCAAGGGCCTGATAAGCCTAAACGGCATTTAGTAATATTACATCTCCAGTTGCAACAAAAACCACGGAACTTTTTTACCCGAAACTTGAACGCTCCAAAGTCATACTCGAAATTTTCTTTTTAGACTTTTCTTTCTTGTTCGGTATCATTTTTTCAGAATAAGAAAAAAAAAAGTTTCGCGACACCCTAGCAAAATTGAAACGACGCACTTGGGCGTCGCGACGCCCACTTTGAGAACCACCGGCTTCTTTTGTGAAGCAAGCTGAGCGTCTTTCCGACCAGTCTCAAATATAAAAAAATATGTAAGTACCTTATTGGAATTATATTTTTTTGCGTTTTGAATATTGGTAAGAATGTTTCCGGGGTGTCTTAAAACAAAAATTTCAAAATTTAACGGGAATGACCAGAACCAGATGTTTTTGTTTGTGTTACAGAAAGTGTGAAAGTGGAGTGATTCAAATGTATTCATTCAAAGCCGTTTGTGAAATGGTTATAGGACTTCGTTGCGTCTGAGACGAAAACGATTAATGAAGTATGCGCACCAAGATGGCGCACAACCTGATCTCAGGTTATGTACTAGGTTGGGGTTCAGGTTATGCGACGTCTTGGTGCGCATACTTCAAGGAGTACCCAATTAACTCCTGTCAATTATTCCGAGCCGAGGCATGCTATCTGCACGGCATAGGCATCTATTTGTTCAGTGAAATGATAATGAATGCAAAACAACATAGACGGGGTGAAATCAAAGTAGCTTTTCATTTGGCTGGAATATTTCTTCTTCGGCAGTTTCTTAACTTGTATTTTATCGTGCAGATGATGTCCTGATTACGAGAATAAGCGAATCAAGTTGAAAGTGGATATCAAGAGATTCAGGCTTATGGTTGCAGTAAGTATAGACAAGATGGTCTTTCCATATGTATCTCTATGGAGAGGAAAATCTATAAGACGGCTTGATCACCAAGGCCTCTCGTCCGGTTACCAGTCCATGTCGAGTATGGACATAGTTGACCAGTTATTATTTGTTTTCGATGCGTGAACTTGATGGCGGAAGTAGCTCTTCTAATCGGACCAGTAGTCGCATCAACACGAGTCCATCAATCCTCTGTACATAATTAGCCTACGGGGTTCAAACCTACAAGAGTATTTTTAAAGTGCCATCACAAGTCGGGGGTTCCCAACGCTCAGCATCATGTGCCGACCTCCAGGCTGAGGTATACTTATAAAAAGATATGGCTCCAACTAGTAAAGTATTATTGAAATAATATCAATATCTGTAAGTTGTATAATCATACTACATCATGATGAACCGATTACTTGGTGGCGTATAGCATTGGTTCCCAACCGCCGGTCCCCGGACCGGTTCCGGTCCGCGAAGCTTTTTTGCCGGTCCGCGAGAAAATTTCGGTGTTTTGTTGTTTTTATGCCGCCTAAATCGCTTTACCGAGGACGAGGTTGCGTTGGTTTATTACGCAATTTCTCTTCCGCCGTCATATTGCGACATCTTGGCGCCGAGTAATTATACTTTTCGCTTTTTCGGCTCCGATTCATCTCGAATGCGCTCCGATCTCTTTACCGAAGACGAGGTTGCTTTATTACGCAATTTCTCTTCCGCCGTCATATTGCGACGTCTTTCGCGACATCTTGGCGCCAAGGAATCACACTTTTTGCTTTTTCGGCTACGATTCATCGTGAATGCGCTCCATCAAATCACGCAAGATTCATAAACCTAAAAATTGGCATGCATGCTTTTTCTGTACTGCATGCTTTTCCTGATTAATATGACCATCCAAATAAAACGTTATGCATATTTCTTTCTTATATATAAAAATATTTTCAAGGAAATTGGCTGCACGCGCTGCAGGGCTACGTGTTGCAGAAACTTCCTTGAGGCATCGTTTGCAATACTATATTGGAAACTAAACAGCAGCAAAATTTTCACTAGAGTTAATTGCGTTTGTACATGATTTGGCATGTACATGTTTTTTATGTGAGATGTTTTATGTGTGCCTTTCTTACGCATAATGGGTACCCAGCACAGCATTCCATTACGCAAATATTTTTGGTCGGCACATTATTTGATAGTTTTTCTTCGTGTGAGCTGTTTTTGAGTGTGCCTTTTTTGTCTAAATGCATATTGAGTGCCCGACATTGCATTGTATTACGCAAATATATGTTATTCTTTTATGTTCCGGTCATTTCAATTTTTTGCCGGTCCGCGAGTACATTTAATTTAGTTTTACCGGTCCGCCAGGGTAGAAAGGTTGGGAACCACTGGCGTATAGTACTGCCCAGTGTTATGGTCACGTTGTGTAAACTATTGTTTAAATCTAAATACCGTGTTTCTCCGAAAATAAGGCTTATTTCAATCTTCTCTTGGAAGGCAACACTAGGGCCTATTTCTCGCGCGATGTCTTTTATTTTCATTTATCAAAAACAAAATTACCATGTAGAGAATTACGAGATTTTCGTTTATACGAAATATGAAAACCGATATCCATTTACTTATAAATAACGTTCCTTTCTCATACGTTTTAGATTAATCATTTAAATTTTAAAACGTGTCGGAGAGATTTCTTGCTATCGACTAGGTCTTATTTTTCGGAAAAACACGGTATATGCTTTATTTCAGAGGTTGTGCAATTTTATTTTCTCATTCACTTCTATTTTTCCCCTTTCAAAAGAGTAAAATTGCCAGCGTTGCTTCCTCTCGCTACTCGCTTTGTTTTGACAGGTTGAAGTAAATTTTCGACTGTGGAATTTCTTGCTCTATAATTTATCCTCGAAGTAGGCCAAATTCACTCAAGGGGCTGAGTTTACTCTATAGATGAGACACCCGTTTCATTTCATAACTAATCTACAAGACGTATTTGAGAAGTTGTATAAATTCAATTGCGTTTATATGTTTCAGTAATTACTCCTTACTCAAGCATATAATACTTCAAACAGAACTCTATCAGTAGTTCACAAACTTTTAATCACGCCCACTCTTTAGAATTTGTCAAGACTTGCGCCCCACCTCAAAAATAACTAGCTAACAAAAAGCTACAAATAACAGATAGTAAGGCGAAAGTATTTTTGAAAGTATATTTGGAAAATACGTGGAAGGAACGTAATAATCCAAAATAAAGAAATGTAATATACATATATCAAAAATAAAACGGGTAAGATAAAATCTAACAAATATTTATATTTTGCTTAGCGCCCCTCTGATTGAGAACCACTGCCCTACGTAAATTTGTTTTGCAGAATTTATTGCTCAGTAACTACTCACTACCCAAACATATAATATTCTTCAAAAAAAAAAACTCTACACGACCAGCTACTATTCCTATTAAACCGATATCAAACTTTATTCTTTGAATCATGCAAGTTCTGCTCGGATTACGGAACGAGCAGATTGAAGCAACAACGGATCTCACAAATCCTCTGTCTGTTGAATTAGGTATTTTAGTATTTTTGAATTTCAACTAGTTATTTAACAGGGGTTCTCAACCTTTTTTCTGCCAAGTACCCCCTCTGCCAAGAATGTTTAGGTAATATTCCATAGTCATTGTGGCATTTGCAGTTTATTTGATATTCTTTTTGTTGTCTTTTTTTATATGATTGTGTCAAATTTAGTAAATGTTTGTATTGAAATATCTTTTCTTGTTCCTTTGATGAAAAAATCGCTTTTCTCTAACTAAAACGATCAAATTAAAAATTGCGCACCCTTGGCATAGTCTACTGTGAAAGATTTCCTACTCTTGCTACTTCGTTTTGGCTTTCGTGTTCATAATTATATTTGAGCATCGCTATCGTGATGTATCAACGAATCTTATGGATTTTAGAGTTTAGTTGTGCAAGTCTATCTTTAAATAATCAAGTCTGCTTCTCATCGGTAGTGTGGTACGTAATTTTCTTACATCGCCCTGTGCTATGTTGAATCTGTTTTAATATTTCAACTGCGTTCTGGTTGGAAAGATCAAAGGACAGTCGGCAACCGGACACGGTACGTTGAAGAACATTGGAATGAATTGTCGTACCATCTCAATTTTTTGAACAGTGTATCTCAATTTTTTATATAACCATCTTTCTACCAGAGTTTGGCGAATATTAACGATTGCCCCATATTTGCGTATCTGCGTGAAGTGGCGCCTATGGAAATGTTTGAAATGCGCTTTCTTGATCGGTCGCTTACTGAAATTTAACTACGGTTTGTTGCTTTGAGATACTTTTACGTTAAGCAGTTTGTATCAAAATTTTTGTTTTGCCCATTGTGCGCACTTATCCAAATGGCGCCCGCGGCAGGGGCAGTGGCCCTCTCGCTATATATGTATGCCACTTGATCCCAGGTATTGACCCAGAAATTCACAATTCTTCATTTCGTGTCTGATCATGGCAGAAAAGCTTGATATCTCAATGTTGCTCGCTTTAAAATAATCCGTCTTTGCATTTCCATTAATATCTCGACTTCTAGATTAAGATTTTTGTTTATTCTCTTAAAGAATAATTAAATTATTGAAGCAATGTCAGTTTCTCCATGCTTATTGGTTGTCGGAGACTGGGTTTTGTTAAAGGCTGATAAGAAGTGGAAGTTGGAGCATAGGTGAAAAAAGTGTCTCGACGTCATTTTTACTGGTTTCTGCGGATTTTATACACTAGGACGTCACACTGGTCAGCCGCGATTTTATGAGGCGCGCTGGCACCGGATCCGGGCCGGAACGACGCGATTTTTTTTTTATCTCTGGCCGATCATAGGCCATAGATAAATATAGATAAATCAAGTTAGTTGATGGAATTCATCCGCGATCATGCTTGACCATGTATGATCCGAATATAAATTTCAAAATTCTCTATTTTCTAAGCTGACCCTTCGATTTCCTTCATATTCTCTTATTTTTGGATTTCTGTAGTCCACAGCTCGAGTTTCTCCTTTGTTATATTAATCTTTGCTCCGCCCTTCTAGGGACGACACACATTTGATAAGCGGATGCTACATTCGCGGGATTCAAACCTTTAGTCAACGTGAACAAATATATGATGGTCTACCCAGCGCCTTTACCAACTAGGTCAATTCAGAACTTAGAAACATAGGTCTGAGGTCTAATATTTATGTATCATCTCGAAAAAAATTATAAAGTCATTTAAGATGAAGGATAAATACTGAAACTTAGATCTTTGCTCTCACGTTCCTCATTGGCCTAGTTAGTAAAGGCGGTCGATTGTCCTTTAGTTTGTTCATGGTGACCAAAGTTTGAATCTCGCAAACTTACTCTCCCGTATCAATTTCGTGTCGTCATTAATTGGATTACGCAGATATCTATAATATGAAGGAAGCTCCAACTTGCAAGAAGATAGAAATCCCAAAATAAACGAAAATAGAGAAAATTGAAGGGTCAGACCTTGAAAAGAGTTTTTTTTATTCGAATCATTTATGTTCGAGCATGATCGTAGATAAATTTCATTAATTACACTCGTTTATCTGTGGCCAATGGTCGACCAGAGATAATAATTTACGCGTCGTTTTGGGCCCGGATCCGGAGCCAGCGCGCCCCAAAATACCGCTCTGCTCGTTAGGGTGACGTCATAATCCTAGTGACTTCTTACGCATGGTGCACACGCTTTTTCTACATACACCCCGAACAACAACTATTAGAAACCCCTGACAAACCAATTCTAGACTCTGAGCCAACATGAAAGTATTTTCTCATCGGTTATATTTATTAAATACGCATTTATTCAAAATAAAAAAAGTAATCAAACCGTCTCTAGATTATATTAAAATAACACAAATCAGGCGTGCCCCATTGTGGGTCTCAATTTAAAGTGTTACTCGTATTTTTAGATGGCAGTCTATCGCTCGCTCTGTAACCGGGTTATAGGTCAGCGCTTGCTTCGCCGATCCAGATATTCACCCCGCGGCAGATGACCAACGTGGGCCATGGGTAACGGTTTGGTCAATTCAATTAAAATGAAAATACAGATTGTACAATTCTAAAACACTATCTATTAAGATAAAACTGCCATTTTACGTCTGCTTGATTCGAGATGAATATTTTCTTTTTCCTCCGCCCAGAACGTATCTGAAATAATAATAAATTGTTTTGAAATGGCGTTTAAAGAATAATTTAACATAGATAACTTATGACTGAAATTGCGACGCCAATTACATATTCTGCAATAACAATTATGAGACAATGAACACCACATTCTTGGGATTGAATAACACTTTGACGAAGGATCACTTGGGTCAGCGAAAATTGACAGCATTCGACTCCAAACCAGACAGCCGTGAGTTAAATAAAAACGGGACAAGCGTGTCAATAGGATTAGCCAGACTAGATTTGATCTAATTGTGTGTGCATTGTATTTCTGTATATATTGTCGGAATTGCAATAAACTCATAAGGTGTCTTCAAATGTCTCTTCACTACATCCGAAGGCTATAGACAGTTTGAGTTAACGAACGCAAGACAAAATTATTGTCAGTCAATGCTGGGGTTATAATACACAAACCAGACCAGTCTACAAGCAATCTACGTGTGGTGATAACTAATCACTACAGGGGAAGTTTTCGACCCAAACTAAATTGAAATTTAAGTACAGACGCCACAGAATACTTGAAACTGCACTTGTACAAAGCAGCACTCGTATGAAAGCTTGTCATTGCAGCATTGATAAATCACCATGTTTGCATAACGTAGACAGCGAAAAAGAAAATCCTAGTAGCATGATAGGTTTTCGAATTTTTTTGAAATCTTCTATTTTTCCATGCTAATATAAAATAAATGATTATATATATATACCGTACATTATAATGATATGCTTCTGATGGAATGTGGACAATGTTCAATACAAATGGATATATGACGAATACTGAATTATCAACATCGGATACCGGTATCATATGTAAAATTAATTGTTTATACAACTGTTTTATTCCTCTTCAACTAATCGGAACTTAATACATGCAATTGTTTTCCAAAAAAAAAATTGTATAAAAAAAGAAAATTGACAAATTAGCTTAAAAAAATGTAATTAAATAATTCCATATTGGCTCAGGAATTTAATTTGGCAAAAAAAAGAAGATAAATCACCAGAGGAAACAATTCAGGATAGCCTTATTTTCCAGCATTCATCATGTCATTACAGTATTAAGTGTTGGAATCTACAGTAATCACTGCTATATACAGATATCAGATATACTAGCTACACTTATGTAATATATTCATAATATTTAATGCAGATGAATTTTATTTCTCATAAACATTCTCAAACCTGACTGAAACCATCCTGCTGGTAATGAAATATATAATGATTATGTTTTCTATTCATTAAATATGGATATATAAAGCCTAAAATGATAAAGTGCACAGTTAGAGTTACTGGATCACTGTAGTTCGTTCAGGAAGTAAATTATATTGTTAAAGAATGGCGGATGGACAATGTTTTTTAGAGGATGACGACATTTTAGAGGATTTGGAGAACTTCGACTATAGTGAGTAAATGTTCTTTTATATGCTTCGTTTTGTGACTTCCCTCATACTGTTATAATTCTGTAATTGGCTAATTGTTGAATCTAATCTGAGTGAGTTGGTGTAGACTAGTTAATACGCTAGAAACTCTGACATACTGTATTCATTTTAGACCAGGATGAAGACAGCTATAGTGATTATGTCGCGGTTGGTAATGGTACCGATTCAGATATTGATTCAGAGTTTTCTGATGCTGATTCAACTTCCCCCTCACCAGAGAAAACTAAAAAACATAGGCCAAGAGGTGCAGTATCTGAGGCTATTTCAACTCCTTCCACACTTTCAGCCACACCTAAGAAAAACAGACACATTGGTTATGGTAGCGATTCTGAAGAATCTGCGACTCCTTCCACTTTTACAGCCACACGAAAAAGAGCTAATAATTTTGGTTACGTTAGCGATTCAAGAGTATCTGAAGCTCTTTTTTCTCCTACAAAAAGGAGGAGGGGTAGGCCAAAGGATACGAGATGTGCTCAAGCTGAAACTTCTGCGGGCAGATACACCAACTGGCGTAATGTAACGTCAAATGATGAAGATGGACCTGATATCCCATACAACTTCCGAGACAAGGGTTCTGGAGGGAAAGATTTACCTCAGGCTGATAGCAAACCAATTGAATATTTCAAGCTCTTTTTCACTGAGGAATTGGTAAAAATGATAGTGGACGAAACAAATAAATATGCGGATAAAAAAATAAAGGAGACACTCTTATCACCTCATTCTCGCCTACATCAATGGGAAAATGTTACTGTACCTGAAATGTACTTGGTTATTGGACTTTTACTCAACATGGAAATAATAAAGTTGCCTCGTCTTACTGACTACTGGTCAGAATCGCCTCAAATTCGTGTAGACTACTTTCGTAAAGCTATGTCTCGAAACAGATTTCAGAACATTTTTAAATCATTGTTACATTGTTATGACATTGATGAAAGCAAAAGAGGAAAAGGTGACAAAATCCAACCTATTATCAACTACATTGTTACAAAATTTCAGCAACATTTCATTCCATATCAGCAATTATCAGCCGATGTGTCTATGATTGGTTACAAAGGCTTTGTTCAATTTCGACAATATAACCCAAGGAAGCCAGTCAAGTGGGGACTCCTAGCTAGAACATTAGCAGATGCTAAAACCGGATATCTACTGAATATCATGATGTATTACGGCAAAGAAGAACAAAAAGAAAGCTTTCAAAATTTAACAAAACCATCATCTACAATTATTGAACTACTTGGACCATACCTCAACAAAGGTTACCATGTTTTCTGTGATCGACTATATACATCTTTGGATTTAGCTGATCATCTGCATAATAAAAGAACGTATCTCACAGGAACAATAAGGGCAAACAGAAGCGGAATTCCTGCTGAGATCAAAGCAAATAAAAAAGGAATAATATCAATGCGAAGTGGGAAAATTTTACTGCAAAATTGGATAGACAAAAGACAAGTAATAATGATATCAACATACTACAGGGGGGACGAAATAATTAGGAAGAAGATGAAAACAAGTGAAAAAATAGTTGAAAAACCACTAGCAGTTGAAAAATACAATCAATACATGGGTGGGGTTGATTTATCAGATCAGAATACATCGTATTACAACTTTAGTAGGAAATCAGAACTGTGGTGGAAAAAAATGTTCTTTTGGCTTTTAGAAATTTGTGTAACTAATAGTTATCTATTATACAAACAATCGAGATCTGTGCAGCGAGGAAAGAATCCTTCTTTGTTGAGTTTTCGTCAGGACTTAGTGCCTGATCTTGTCGATCTTGGAAGAGAGCATTTTCCACGTCAGCAGCGGGAAAGGCCATTATCATCAACTCCAGGGCTACATCCATCAAAAGGTTATTTCCATGTACAGAAGAAGCGTGAACCTGGCCAAAGGGCCAGAGAATGCAAATTTTGCAGTGAACGGAGAAAGAACGGACGGCGCAAAGATACAAGATATTATTGTGATACTTGCCAAGGGAAACCGGGTCTTCATCCTGGGGACTGTTTTTCTGCCTACCATATTCAGAGCCTGAATAATCATAGCCTTTTTACTTCTTCGATTGTGGTTACTTCTGAGCAACCCAATACTTTGCGATCCAGTAACCCTCAACAAGGGATTCAATTGAAAGAAGAGATAGGATAATGGGAATCCATCAAGAATGTACAGACATTGGATAACTGGCTCAATATGGTGATTTCAACAAAAAAAGACTATGGAAAGTGGAAACTGAATTGAATGCAGTTGTGTTGAATGCATCTGAAGCGTAAAATAGACAGCGGCCTTAGATTAGTGACCGACTGCTGTATATAAAATTTGTTTGAATAAAAATACAAATTTAACAGTGAACCTCGCAGCAAGGAATAACATGAAAATACTTGAGCAGATTAATGATTTTCTGGGTCTGGAAGTTCACATGAATTTCAAATTTGTATTGCTGACTCATTTCTTTACTTGACTTGATTTACCTGACATTTTTATTTAACATTCACATGGCCTCAACAATATCAAATTTTTTCAATATTGCCGACTCATTTTCCTTCATATTGCCTCCTATTTTAATTGTTTTTTCATTAGTCTTACTGTAGCATTAACACTGGTGGACACAACAGGAAAGGAGCCTGATGACTTTTATTATTTTTTCGGACTGGCCCCGTACGGTACTAGCTTTTATACTTAACATTGTATATGATTACTCATTAATGTTGCCATGTGAAATAAAATCTCTCCATGTTTATGTGACTATGATTTGCGTCACCTTTGGGAAAGATCAAAGTGACTATAACTTTGTGGAAGATGTGCCCAAACCTGAGATCGTGCGCTAGCTCCCAGCCAGGGGCGGACACTTTCCATCATTTCGGGGGGGGGGGGGGGGGGGCGAACTTGGATCGCCTGCCGAAAAACACCGCGCCGTGTATTGTCACGTAACAATAACCTGTCGGAAGTATTAGAATGTCATTTTGCTATCCATAAATCGAATACCTGGGCTACGACAAATTTGAGGAGTCATATTGGGTTATTGTTTCAATTCCTAGTTCTGCATAAAGCGCACTAACGCCGTTTCGTAAAATTAGAAATGCAAAACAAGGTAACAAGCTATTGTGCGAATTTTTTCCTAAATTTTACCAAGGAATTATCATTTGATGATTTGACTAGTAGAATTTCCATTATTGCCGATTTATCAAATCATCATTTGAACTCGAAATAACATTCAGGATTCACGCAATGACTTTGCAGGGTTTTTATTCATAATCCAATACGAAAATAAACAGGCACGAGTTCAGGCGCGCAGCCAGGATTCTTCAAAAAAAAAAAGGGGGGGGGGTCAAAGTCGGAAATCCCCATTGCCGTCTGTAACAGTCACCGCGATTAAGCGCTCGTTGAAAGAGCCGCCTTTTTAGGCGTATAATGATTTTTCTGTCGCGTAAAATATTCAATCCATGTCAGCCACGAGATTCTAAAATGTCCTCATTTATTAATTTAATTGTGTGCAACGTAACTCGCGGTTGCGACTTCTTACGTCAAAATAAAAATATTCGTGAACTAAAATACAACGTCGATTTGTGGACATAAAAATATGAATAAGCTGCCAGATCTATTTAATATTGATACGTATTTTTGCAATCTTCCGATATCGTTATCGCCGTTACAAAAATCTCGATATCTGATATAAAATCCCGTGTAGTACAATTTTACTTCATACAATGAAAATAATTATAAAGTATACAAGTAAATCAAAAATACAAATTCACTGCCTCGAAATCCACGCCAAACAGTGCGATTACGCCACTTGTTAAAAGAGCGGACTCTTCAACGAAAAATGATTTTTCACTTGCGCAAAGTAATCAATCAAAGACCGATACGGGCATATTTAAAATGTCTTGATTTATTAATTTAATTGTCTTCAATTTAAATTGCGGTTGCGTCGACAAAACAAGAGCCACTCTAAAACACTACGGCAATCCACGGACATAAAAATGTGTGGTAAACTGCCCGTTTATATATTGTTTTGATCCGTATTTTTGCTATTTTGCGAATTCGATAAATTTGAGATGTACTTGTAACACTGACTCCGCTCAATCGCAATGCTGCCACTATTTTCTGTCCATTCTCACGGAGTAAAATTTATTTCAGTACAATAAAAATTAATCGAATAGACTTTAATTATCTTATATATCATCACAAACCGGAAAAAAGTCGCGTACTCAACCTTGTTTAAAGTCAACACGAAAATTTTCGACGTCAATTTAAAAGTAATGGATAAAAAAAAGGCAAATCCCGCCCACAATTAACTAACCGTAACGTAATGAATCGTTTTTGAAGGCCAACCAACTATAATGTGTGCCGTAGGAACACGAAATTTTGCGATTTTCGATGCCTAAAAAGGCGTTTTTAGACTGTCGCGGGCCTCAACAAAACGTGTTTTGTTTACGGTTCCATTTTTAGTATTTTATATTGCCGCTTTTCAATTAAAAAATATAAATCTCGGATGAACTTCTAAGAATTCTTGCCGGGTTCATAATTCCGTGCTAGTACAAAAATAAAATAATTATCATAGTCATCGTGTCACAAATTTGTGGAAAATTTGTGATTTAATGAGAATAAACGCCAACGTAACAGATCACAATGATGAAAACAATCGGCGGTTTTAGCAAAAGGCAATTGAACGCGTTGTTGGCGACTTTTTCAGTTTTTGAAAAAATTCAAAAAGGGGGTGTATCTTTTTCAGATAGTTTCTGTGGTCTGAAAAGTCGAATAAGCGTTTTGACATAGTAATTGCTTTGATATTTGCCCGCAAATTATTCTGGGCCTTGCGCGAAATCCATAACGTGAAAAAGATACGTCCAGCGGTGAAAATTGTTTATAACAACTTTAAATCTATTTATGTTTTAGCGATAATGATTAATTGTTGTAATGAAATACAGTTTGCCTCTTTCACTTCTCTCGCAAGTGCCAACAATAAACAATAACACTATTGAAAGATTTTGACAATGAGAAAACCATATTAAATTGTAATTAGTTGTGCAAAACCGTGGCGCGTGATCGGCGGTGCGTTTGAAGACGGAGTATTACCCGTGCGGGTGCGCATGTTTCACAAAAATGTAAGGTGCTCCGAAGGCGCTCTGGTCTACATTATTGTAAGAAAAACAGTTATAATATCGGTAACTGATAACCGTTTAATCGCGCTCGACTATCGCACTTTTCGGACATAATAATTTTGTAAGGCGGAAACAACATGTGTAAAATTTTTTTGCGAAATTATTGGGGGGGTGACAAGCGTCGCGCGATTATATTTTCTTCGATACACCAATTCTATATCGAAAAGGTTTCGCATCTGTACCGGCGAGGCTTTAGCTGGGAACAGTGTTTGCTCCGTACGTCATAAAAAGTGGCCCATTTGGGGTCCCAAAGGACTTGGCCACTAGGGAATTCGAAAAAATGTGAATATCCTTCTAACAACTTTCAAGTACAGAATTTGAAATTGATAGGTTTCTAAGTTGCAGAGAAAAAAAACTAATAACCCCAACAAATATATACAACATTTTAGCAGATAGGTTTCAGCAAAAAACAATTCTCGTAGACTTCGACCACTCACGAAATGACAGCAAAAGCTTCCAAAATTTCCATAGAATCACGGTATCTCAAAAATGTTGTGTTCCAGGTGCCACACTTATCCTGCGTGTCACACCTGTATAATTTGTCCCATGTTTCCCACACAACACACAAGAGTTGAACAAGTAGGACACGGCGTTTTTGAGACATCACGATAATAGCAGATATAAAAAGTGACCAAGATGTCGATCAAGCATAAATCAGTGTAAAACCTAGAGTTCCTATTATAATTATTTAATTAATTAAGATGACCCCAATGCCATTAAATTTCGCGGTTACTAAATCATTGCCGACTCATTTCTTTCTTTATGTTTGAATTGCTTTTTTATTATTTATTCAACTATTACTGTAAGATAGTTGCTTGAATCGTTGTTTGCAATCTGACCCAAACAAAACGATATTATTTGAACTTCAATATTTTATGTCGCGCATTTAACCATCTATACACCAAATTAATAATCATCTATATTCTATACAGTGGCGTAGCCAGCCCAAAATTTAATGTTAATGTTGTTTTACGAAAATGAAAGTACCGGTAATGTCTTTACTATAACTGTCATATTTGCTAAATATTCATTCACCCGCCACTGACCCCAATTTCGATCATTGCAAAAATCGGTTTGGTCCAGAGGCGAATCATTAATCTTACCCTGCACTATAACATCTCAGCAAAATATATGAAACTTTAAACTGGAAATTAATAACCACCTATACAGTGGCGTAGCCAGCCCAAAAATTGGGGGGGGGGGCCAAATTTGAAAATTTTAGAAATTATATTGGGTTTAAGACACCCCTTCTTCAAGAGCGAAACAACAACAGTTTATCAATAAGCAAACTGATTCAACAACTCAGCTGGCTTTTTGTGAATACAAAATCCACCCCCATCAGAGAGTTGGGTGCAAACTAACCAACTGCAAAATCTGTCATCGTCAAGCCATTTTTGAGAAATTTACGACGACTTTGTCTAACGGTATCCAGAAACGTCACGTTTTTCGGACCATTCGAAGTTAGAAGCCTGTATCTCTCCGCATCGATATGTTTCTTAAGAATAAATCCAAGATCATTTGTTTTCCCGTCTTTGAATATTAGTTTATCTTCGGGAATAGAAGTGATAGACGATAGACAGATAATATTACTAATTTACGCTACAAGCAAAGGGAAAAAGGGTAATAATGGGTCTACAATGATTGGTCACAAGGCAGCGCACGATGCACTGCATACAGTGGCAAAATGTACGACAAAAATGTAAACAACGTACGTTTACAACTTAACATCCCCCCACCCGAATATATGACCCAGGGAATATATTCTAACAAATTAAACGTTGTAAATGAGACATTAATTCGATCCATTATTTCTGGTCTTCTAGAAATCGACACAGTTTAGTAATGGGTCGTCTGACAACACCAAACAAAACCAAATACTAAAAGGATTGCAGAAGATGAAAACATCATCATCATCATGAAGGACCAGAGTTTGTACCACAACCACACCCTTTCATGTCTTGGCAATTTATTAGTTCTGGGCTTCTGGCAAACATAATTGTCACACAAGACCTTGAAACTGGAGGCTTTTTAGCCTCCACAGTTTCAACTCTGGGAAGGTTTATGTTGAGACAAATATTTTGCGTTAGGTACTGGTATATACCTGCAAGTTACAATTGCAACTGATGAGAAAACCTCATGTAGACCATAAATCTTTTGCATGTACAGTTTGTTTGAAACAACGCTTCTACATATTCTATTTTTTGACAACAATAAGCTTCAAACAAATGTTTCAATATGATTATATTTCTACAAATTAGGTGCAATTATGAGGACAAAATAATATTTGCTACCTTAACGAGCCATATACGTTTCACATACATAGAAACATAATAATACTACAGCAAACATGAAAATGATATAGGCAGTTGTTTACTAAAATTTTCAGAGCAAGAAAGTAATAGCCTTACCGATTCTACCAACAAATACCCTATCCATATAATTCATAATTAACTATGCACTTTGCTTTTGAAAGAATGGGGCAAATTATGAAAACAAGGACAAGCTCATTTTGTAAGATGTGAGTCCGATGAATAAAGATAAATCTCAGAAATAGGGATGGCATGAGGGCCCTGATTCTAATATATATAACACCCTAGACTCAGTATATTAACTACCTAATTGTATGTTTAAAATAAACACCGCAAAATTTTTTCAAGCTAAGTGTTAAAGTGGTGTTGCAACATTACAATTCAACAATTGCATACCATAATTTTCAAATAAAAATGAAGGCACAGCATAACTGAAAAAAATTGAATAAATACCACAAAGCATATTGTATACAAGCATATGACTGCAGTAGAAGGTTTGTGTACATGGATTTTAGCCTCCAATTTTCAATTCCCATCATAAAACGGACCTCCAGAAATATGTTCACTAAGATGGCGCACAACAGTATGTGTACCAGGGTAGGGTTCAGGATGTGCGCCATCTTGGTGCACATACTTCGAAAGCACCCATAAGACTCCTATTTTCAAGCATGCTATAACTACCTGAACAATGTTGTATTTTATCAATTCATTATCCCCTGTAAATAGGGAAATAATTTTGTACATAGATTGTTTCAAGGCGGGAAAAACATTACAGACAACAAAAAAGGGAGCTCGAGAAGTACGTGCTCCAAGATGGCGCACATCTTGAACATAGTATGTGTACCAGGTTGGGGTTCAGGTCGTGCGCCATCTCAGTGCACATACTTCGGGAGCGCCCAAAAAAGTGCATAACATTATATAGCAATTTGCAATTATATATTGATTATTAATAGGCATGAAATCATGATTATAAAAATATCTCACTCAAAGCAATACGAATGACTAAATATTTATTGTTGTAAAGGCTCATTTGAAATCATAGAAATCTGGCACTAAATAAAACATACCGGTACATAGTACGACCCAATATAGTGATTATCAGGAATACCACTTCAATAAAATCCAGGCAACCAACCTACAAAATATAATAGTTTACGCCTACCTTGAGGATTAGTAAGGAGTGAAAACACAAAATCTGTTGATAGCAGTGGTTGACTATCTACCCTCAAAAATCATTTTTCACTAGCGAGCGATTAATAGTTTCTATATTCAAATACAATTTGTGTTGAGTAATTGATTAATAATGCATCTTGTGTCCTTTTTTCATTTGCTTCTTCATCTTTTTCATCCTCTTGCGTTCATGTTTTGGCAGGTGGCGCTAGAATTGAATGAATAATTCGATGAAGAGAGTCGAAAAAGACATAACGTACTATTCTTCCCTTCAAATATTCAGAAATATTTCCAAGGTAAATAAAGTAATTGGGAATGGAAATTTCCAAGCTCCCACAAGTTAACCGTCTACAAATAAATATAGAACAAAAAATACAGTGATATATACTATGTCTTCTTCGAGTCTCTTCACTTTGGGTTAAATACAAACCAACTAGAAGAATATACAACAATCCAGAGCATGTTTGCGAAAAGATTATTTTGAGATATATAACTAGCCACACCTTTATGTAAATGTACATAATCATTCTTGATCAATATTTGATGAATATGATATGGGTATACTTAGTTAACACCAGCAAACTGAAATAAAAGTCAAATTATGAGTACGAGTACATTAACTTGTCAGAGATCTGACCAAAATTGAACCGGCAATAGCAAAAACTCACAAATTCATCATCACTGCTGCTACTACTGGAGCTTGAACTTGATGAATGTTTTCCATGCTTATGGTGTTTATGATGCTTTTTATGTCCATGCATACCATAGGCCATTGCACCACCACCAGCCATTGCACCAGCAGCATAAGCACCTAAAATAGATTTTTATTCACATTTGATAACGAAATTGCTGTGATTTATTTCTGTAATGGCATTACTCATACTGAAATCATATATTTACAGTCAAATGATATTCCAATTAACAGAAGTGCAATACAGAGTTACCATATTATAAACATTTTGTTTGTACACACTTAGGTAAACATGACAAATTATAACAGCTATTCAATTATTGTCACCTAATCAGTCAATTTAAGTTCATAATCACTACTAAATATAATTGCATTCATAAAGAAGTTAAAAAACCATTTGAATACCACGGTTCAAAATTTTGTTATAAAATATAATTTGAATTGGGCTTCTACAGATACAATAAGCGACTTCAGAAACATACCCTAAGCGAAAGATAAATACTATTTGAGCAAACGCAAGCCTCCCATGCTAATAGGCTAAAAATTGTATTTACAAATTAAAATCCATATTTCTTTAAATGGAATTGTCCAGCACTTAACCTTGCACTTCAAGAAACTAACCATGAGGATTGTGTCCCATTGGAGGACGATATCCTGTTGGATGCGGTGGCTGATGAGGATATCCAGGAGCTGGTGGGGCTGGGTAGGCACCAGGTGCATAACCAGGTGGTGCTTGCGGGTATCCAGGGGGTGGTGGAGGTCCTCCAGGATAGCCTGGTGGTGGTGGTGCTGGATAACCTGCAAATTATTGAGATTCCATTAGAAAATATAACTTGAAAGCATTGTTGACTGTTGTTCAATATTAAGGCTGACGCATGTGTATAAAGAATTTATGTCTGTATGAATTCAGATAAAGAAATGCACGGTAAAATACAACTTTTTAGGAACAAACACTTATTTTAAGGAAAAACAGGTAGCACCAAATGAAAAAGAAATATATTTAGTCAGAACAATATTGTGCAAGAGGAAATTTTTGTATTATCATGAGTTTGCTTAAAGCAAGGTAGGTGGCTCTGAACTATAGGTAAACATTTCGTGGTACTAATGGTAATGTCTACAACTAACACTCTAAGAGCTGCACATATGGGTTCTAGTTATATCAACTCCCAACGCTTTATTTGCTTTTAGCCATATCTTTTATGCTCCTTCCAGTCAATATCAACACCTCTACTGTAAAAGTGACAAACTTGAAAAATATTAAATCGTTTGAAATTAAAAACCTTGTAGGACAGTAGGGGACTATTACAATAGCCCATTTCTTAAATTGACATTGAGCTGTTCCAGGATATTTCTTGGTGTCGAGTAATTGTAAAAATGTATTCATAACAGCAAAAATGAATATTACCTTGTTGAGGAGGATATCCTTGTGGGTTAGGATGAGGAGGTGCAGTTGGATATCCTCCAGGTTGATGTGGTGGATATGACATGATTCAAGTTTGCAACCTAATACCTGATGTATGCAATATCCAATATATTACTTTATCTGTGCAAAAATTGCAATGTTGTGATATTATAAATTTATAAGATACGGTATGTAGAATATACTTAATAAATATAACATTAGCAGATCAGTAACACAATGTATTCTGCATTATCATTGATCCCAATCGAATAGTAGTACAGTAGTAGGAGAATATTATACCAGTAGCCTATATGATCTGGATAATTTAATACTTCTTTTTTAAAATTAGAAGCTAATAATATCAGAATTTTCTAACGCTAATCAATCCCACCTGATCATTCTTGACTCTCATAAAATTTATCAGAAACCATTCATGTAACACACTATTCAGAAATTTGGGGACAAAAAAACGTGTCATGTAAGATTGAAGTTATACCCTGATCCAAGCTCATTAGATTTTCATATTTATCTCATTCAGTCAGTGGAGATGCAAACCTATATACAGTAGCCTACAGCTAATTCAATCCCCTCATGATGGTAGTAACTTTAATGTGATTAAAAGACGATGAAAAATAACAATTCAACCAGAGTGGATTTCCCTTCCAAACTCTTCTGGAATGATTGAAAAAATTTATAGCATCATAAACGATTTCGGTAATTGATACTGTGATATGCATGCATCCCTTTTCCCACAAGGAATCGGTAAACACGAGCCCAGCAATCCCCTCAGTCATCAGTCCTGATACTGTACAGATTGAACTTTCAGGTTGTTACAGTATACCGGAACTCTATACTATATTTGAGCATGCCCCTTCCAAATTACCCAATATTTTTTTTTTATGGTTCCAACAAAGTGGAATTTTCAATAATTGAATAATAAATAATGGGATGATCATGTGCGAGAGGATTGCTGGACTCCTCGCCGCTGTAGGGTGGTTCACGTAACAGCTGGTCGGCCGCGACTTCCTCCACCATCAAGTCCATGTTTCCGAAAACAAATAACTGGCTAACTAATCCCATACCTGACCTAGACTGGTAACCGGACGAGAGGCCGTGGTTCGCCATATGATTAAGCCGTCTTATCGGCGTTTCTTTCTCCCGGCGCGTGGAACCTATATTCAATGTGTAAAAATATTCTGGCTGAAAGCGCTGCTAGCTTCACAGTGGTAAATCCTATCCTATCACCATAGCAGGCAGCCCTGCTATGGACCTTTCCCCGACCTTTGACACCCGGAAAATTCTTCATATACTTTACCCTTAGTCGTTGATCAAGACACAGAGAGAGAGAGTTTATTTCATTTTGTCAAACCAAGAAAACCATATATACATACATACATAACAAAATTAAAAAATGTTTTCGGTACATGACTGGGAGGCAACGATACGACCTTTGGAGGTCATCAGAGTCAGTTGCCACCCAATTCAATAAACATAAAAAATAAATAACAGCTTCGGTGTCAATCTAATAATACCTCTCGTGTTTGTTTACTATATACAATATTTACATGTTTTATTATCAAAGCGAAAACTATGGTATACGGTTCTTTCAACTGACCGAAATTCGCCACATATTGAATTTGATTTCCAAAATATAAACTGCTTAGTGGAGCCCAGGTACTCTAATAGGATACGATTTATTAGGGTAAATTGTAAACTTATGGGTGAAGATAAGTTAATACAGAACATGCAGGATTTTGAACAAGGGTGGAGTTCCATTATAACATACACATACTAGTGTTTTATAATCAGAAGCACGGGTTGGGTCATAGAGACAATACAGATTTTTGTTGTATACAAAATGCATTTATTTGGACAAGGCCATTCATGCAAATATTTAGGTAAAGTGTTGACTTAGCAAAAATAAATTGATATTAAATTCAATATATTCAATACAGTCGATAATAAACTATAAATCAAGTTAATGAAAGACACACAGTTGGCAAAAAAGTTGACTTGATATAGGAATACAATTATAGGATGCAATATTTTGTAACCCTACGTAAAATGATTTTGTGCACTTTGAATATAAACATTAAATGAAGAAGTGTGATTACACATAACATATACAATTCATTAGTCCAGGCCATTCATGCAAATTAGATTGAACAGGGAGCTCAATGAAGAAGTATTGTGATTTGATTAACAAATTTAGGGATGATGGAAATGAGCGTTTAGCTTGGCATATTCACTTAATAAAATAAAGAATGTAACATTTTATAACACGATTTGAGACAATTTGATGGCGAGTGATCATTGAATCATCTGATTTATATTTAAGTTTCTGAAACAAAACTGAAATCTAGCGAATAGAGTTCAAAAGCTCGAAAACGAGGTAATGTTTACAACAACGCTCGAAAATCTGTCTGAGTGAGAAAAGTGTCTGAGCGGATGCGAAAAGGGGGCATTGTTACGTCACTTTTTGCATCTTGCTGATTGGCCAATGTCACGAAGTAAACAAGGAAGTTGATGCTCGGGGAAGGTTTGTGGCAACTAAAAAAGTTAATCGCCGTGGGTTTGGTCATAGCGGCCATGGTTTGGAAATCCCGTCATGGTTTTGCGGTAGCTCTATACTTGAAACTGCACTTGTGCATTTAGGATTAAGAGAGTGACGTTTAATAGACCTTAGTCATCTAAAATGGTAGTTCATTCACATTCACGTACCGGTATTCAGTCGGATTTATTTTTTCTTACTGGCTTTGCGATATCCAACTGGTACCGGTATACGAGCGACCTTTCTCGGAAGGCATGCTGGCATGTTTTTAACCTAGTTAGAATACCGGTGCTGTATCGTTATTAAATTAATGTTATAGAAGAATAGGTTGGGGATCTTTATTCTACCTATTAGCTAACATTTTTTTTCACGTATCAATCCAAACCCCCACCTGACTACACCATCCAAAAATTACATCATTACGACGTCACAGTGACGTAATAGGTTCCTTCAAACTATATAAACTGCCATCCAAGACGCGCAAACGAGCACCCGAAATCGAACAGTTATTTCTCTCGTTTTCTCATCGCAACGATTCCGATAGGAGAGAGATCGATATGTCAGTCAGTCCTTTATCGTCGGCGCCAATGCCATTTCGGGCGATCGTACGTATATTTGGCAAGCACTATGACGTGATTGTGATGTCGTAGTGATGTAATTTTTGGATGGCGTAGTCAGATGGGGGTTAAGATTGACATATCAATTTTATGCTACGCACTCTAGAAGTACGTTAGGTACGAAACTACACGAGACCCCGTTTCTGTTAGGATTTAGTTTTCACCCCCTTGTTATGGTACGGTACCGAATATGACAAAAATAACCGTTCAGCACGATGACGGTTTGTAATTATTAGATGTTTTTTTTTCGACAAGAAAAGCTTCCATAACTAGACCATTATTTTATTACAGTAGTGACTCGGATGTGCCTCACCGCCTTAGCGGAAGTCGGAATTGAAAGTTTTTTATAGAGACCCCCTGTGGTGTACCACCGTTAGTTGGAATTGAAATTTTTCTATGGGGACGGTACGGTACATAGGTAGACTGTTAAAAACATACCGGTACCGCACCTAATACCGTAATATAGTAGAGTTATCAGTGAAAATAAGAATAGTCTATTTTGTCTGAACTTTTGCAATTTTACCATAGCTTACCGAATTTATTTACTTTTAGTCTTGTGTCACTGCAGATAAATTCAAATATTATTTATTGGACACTTAGTGGGCATAACGATCGTTTCAATATTATGTTGTTCTTGATGTTCTTGTTGTTTGACACAGAATAACACACCTAGTGGAAATATTAAAAAATTGCTTTTCTCTTCGAATACTGGACCAATTGCTTTGAAATTTTCAGTGGTTGAAGATAAAATTTTCCCCAGAAAGGTATTACTTTTATTTGTTTTAAATATTTCTGTTAGCTCTATGAGATTTGTTTTTGTTTGCTATGACGTCATAAAACGTTCTGCGGACATCGGACGCCATTTTGTGTCCTACTGTACTGCTTCGCTTGGTGTGAATATATTTGTAGACTGTGATCTGACGGTACGGTAAACCGTACTGTACTGCGAACAGACGTGTCCATATATTTGGGCGTAGCTCTCTTGTTTTTCTTTATTAATGCAATGCAGTAATGAGCATGTCTGTACAGCTGCGATACTTGTTCTCATGTTTTGCTGTTTTGTTACATTTTTTCTGGAAACACCACAAATGCATAAATATGCAAAGAAAGAAGCAATACAAACTTTACAAAAATTCAACATGTGCAGCAGGTAAGTATAAGCGTAAATATATACTACTACTAGATGTCCAAATCCGCTCGCCGTATAATAAACAAACAAAGGCGCTGTTGTACCTCCAAGTGGCGGGCGTCACGGTTGGTTTTGTTCAGACATGATGCTTAACGACGACGACGCTCCTGCATCACAGCTCGAAAACCAGCACTGTTCATTGATGACTGATCGAAATATTTGCTGGAAGGACGACGAAATTTGATAAAAATGAACAAATAATTGTGAAAATGAAGACACAGTCTGTTTTGCAAACGACCAGGATGATGTGACAACTTCCTTGTCGAAAGAAAGCAAGGCATCAAAAATGCGATGCATTGCAAAAATTGTCAGTCAGATGTAGGGAAAGTGGTGACGAAAATAAATACTTTGCACTTTATATAAAACAAGAGAGCTATGCTCAAATATATGGACACGTAGCGCCACCCAATGGCAATAATTTTGATGACGTCATAGCGAAAAAAAAAGTAATAGCCTTCTGGAGAAAAATTTTATCTTCAACCACTGAAAATTTCAAAGCAATTGGTCCAGTATTCGAAGAGAAAAGCGACTTTTTAAAAACGTGTCAAAGAACAACAACAAGGATAACAAGAACAAGAACAACAACAACATAATATTGAAACGATCGTTATGTCCACTACGTGTCCAAAAACGCTTAGTAGCACAGCATTTTGGTCTCACTCCATCTCAAGTATTGTAGCTTTCACAGAAGTTTTTTCTCCACTTGACCCATAATCAGGGCTGCCACAACGTCCTTATTTTTAGAATTTGTCCTTATTGTGAAGGTCTTTGTTTTAGGAAATATTTTTGTATTTATTTCTAAGAAACATCTTTATTTTGACGAGTGTCCTTTTTTTAACCTTATAAATGAATATACCAGTAAAGTAAACTTTGAATTTAGTTCAGATCTGGAACTTCATAAGAGATAAAATGAGTAAACGTAAAAAATTTGCCGTGATGAATATGAGAAAGAATTCAACGGCGTCAAACGAAACGAAGGGCCAGTGATTTGCGCACTGCAGCTTTTGTGAATGTGACAACAATCTGGAATGCATAGGTAGAGCAGCAGTTTTTGTTAATAATGCAACCCAGAAACACAAGGCTCTGCTCAATAAATTAATCAAACCAATCTATAAATAACTTTTTTAAGAGTCAATGATTATACAAAGGCTATCTCAACACATGCAAGCAGCTGAAATTTATTTCCATCATCACATCATTGAACATCCGACACTTGATATTAAAGAAAAATATTTTCAAATCATTCATGAGCGAATACCTATTAAACAATGTAACTGAATGTCAAGATGTAACAACACTACTTGAGACAGTATTCAAAAAATTTGAGCAAATGTATACGCAAAGTACTGCAGCCAAAACAATAACAACAAGATGGACAATAGGACTCATTGAATACGAAAACAATTGAAGAAACACAGCAGTTAGAACGAAGATTAAGATGTATGTGATTACAGTCAAGTTTCCGTACTCCTGAAGTATGCGTACCAAGAAATGAGGACACCGGAACGTAGTATGTGTACGACGTTAGGTCAGGCCAAAATTTTATTCCTTTTTCCTTATTTTAGTTCCATTACCATCTCAGGGACTAACCAAGTGAGTTTTGTAGTATTTGTACCTAAAAGTATGGCCTAACCTGGTACACATACTATGTTCCGTTGTCCGTTATCTTGGTACACGCATTTATGGAGTCCCCTTATAAGGAGGAGGAGTACCCTTAAGTATTTTTCTCAATAATCCATAGAAATACAAATTATTATTTTAATTACTAATGTGAATAAACACTGAATATCGAGTTATATTAATAGTGGTATTGATGTTTTTTAAAGCTTTGGGAGTGGTTCTTAGCTGGAGTAAAAAGGCAATTTAGGTTCTATCACGTGGACATTGCTACATTTTTCTTTGCTGCTTTTCAATCAACTGGAGCACCGATGGATTCCCAGACCCGCGACCTGCAAAATATGCATCTTTTATAAACTGAAAATCTTTTGGCGATTCATTCAATATTTAGGGTGAGGCCCTACGGCCATAGCTGAAGATTTTGAAGGGGGGGGGGGGGGTCTGAAATCTTGAATTGACAAGTTAGACCAAAACACCTAGCAAGGTCTGATTGCAAATGTTAGTTTATAATAGTCCCGATGGTCTAACTCTAAAAAGCCCTTCATACGCTGGAGAAGCAATGAAATGTTGTTGTTTTTTAAATATGACTACAGAATGTGTTGCATGTAGCTGTATAGCATTTATTTCGTTAAAAAAACTTTGAGCTAATCTCCTGTTGTAGACTTTTAGTGTGTAAAGTAATTTATGAAATTTCAGCTGATCTACTACAGTCTTTTGTCTCCAGATGTTTCAGAGAGTAGTAGTAGATTTCCGTTTTTGAGGGAAGCCACGTCAGTAGTGCTGTTGCATATGTCAAAAAAAGTATTTTGCAGTTTGCAAAACTTGGCGTTGCTTCAAATAAATCCTAGCCACAGATGCAGGAAGAACCTACAAAGAAAAATTTCTCCGGTTCATCTGTTATTAATGACCTGAATATTGTTGGTAATTTTAGAAATAATAATCATGATCCAAGTATTTAAATGCTCAATAGGAGATAGATCTAATAGGAAAATACAAATGAATTATTACCCAAAACAATTCTTCGTGCTATACCTGTGCTTAATATTTAACAGACATTTTTATCAAGCTATTGAATTAAACATGTTGGTCTGTTAGTTTACATGGCTGTTCCAAATGTTTTTTTAGACATATCTTCATAAATTCCCTCTAGATGTGTTTTCATGCCAAAACCCCATCTGGTGACAGCAAATCTTATATATAAGTATAACAGTCAATTTGACAAAGTATTATTTGAAACAAAAATGTGAATATCCCACAAAACAAATTGGAAATAACAAAATGTAACGGTTCCAGGAGAAATATTAATGCATTCGATAAAAGTGGTGAATTTTGCAGTAGCAAAAAGTTATTGCTATTGATCACAAATCAATAATTCAAAAACACTCGACAAAATAATTCAAAACTTTTTGGCACATCTAATATTATAAATATATATATATATATGTTGAAGCCATGTTTAGATATTAGCAATAATAGGTATCCAATTTATGTGAAAAAAGTTATTAGTACCAGCCTGAAATCAAGCAAAATGGATTATCATGGCAAACGTAAAACACCTCTTATGTTGTAATATGCAGCTGGTGAATTTGTATACAATGACAGAATGATTTTGGGAAAAAATTATCAAGATCAGTAGAACTCCATCATAAAACACTAATTAATTGAAGTTAAAATATGTGTGTTTAATTTATGTTTTTCATACAGACGTCACAATTTCAATCACCCATCAGTCAATTTATATTCTTGCTTACTGCTTTGATCACACAGCATAAATCCTCACATTGCAACCTTTTTATGATCCGAAAATACACATATCTCTTATCAAAATTTACCTTCCTTGACAAATCATTACTGTATTGGGTACCTATAAGAACATTTACAACTTACTTTTTTTATGCTGAACAATCGTAGCCAAAGCGGCTCTCTACTAGCCTACATCTACTCATGGGAGCTTTGAAGTGAATTTAAAATCTTACTGTCAATGTGCTTTCGAGTGCTGAACCGGTCCTAGGGCCTTCCCACTCAATTGATTGTTCCTCTATTTTGTTTTGTAATCTGCATTCTATCAGTTCTATAGTCAAGTATAGGCTATCGTGTAATATTCCATGTGCACAACTAACTTGAATATTTATAAGTCACTCACTTAATCTTGACGCGAGACAGTGCCGTCAGAACACAGAAAAACGCAAGATGTCGCACGATGATTTTCGAAGCAATAATAATCTGTCAGCACCAAGTCTAGCGTGTCGGTGAGTTCAACATCGGGAGAAATTTCCGGAGTTACACGGGGTTGGTGTAAGTGCTGAGCATGTCAAATGTTTAACAGTGAATTAAGTCAATTCATTTACCGATGCCATTACCTGCAGTATAATTAACGTCTAACCCAGCGTTTCCCAATCTTTTTTGGTCGCGGACTATTTTCTCACCGGCGAAAACCTTTGCGGACTCAATGTGCGTTTATTGCAACCGCACTCTGTGTGAAGAAACAATTAAACCAAACACAACAGAATTTTATTGAATCAAATTCGGAAATTCGCCGCAATTACGCTTTCATGAAAAGAACCGACTTTTTTAGTGTATAATGAATGGCTTTTTCTGTCGCCCAATATTTAATCCATGACAACAACGAGAATTTAAAATGTCTCTCTATTTTAATTGTGTTTTAATTGTGATTGTGTTCATGGTAACTTGCGGTTGCGTCGATTTACGACAAGATGAAAGCATTACTTCTTTAAAATGCCACAGCAATCTACGAACATATCAATTTGAAAATTTATTGCGCGATTATATTTAG
Organism: Styela clava; assembly: GCF_964204865.1. NCBI lineage: Eukaryota > Metazoa > Chordata > Ascidiacea > Stolidobranchia > Styelidae > Styela > Styela clava. The sequence goes on along the minus strand of NC_135252.1, from coordinate 15,642,797 downwards.
TTTTGATACATATTTTTTGCGATCTTGCGAATTTGTTATCGCCTGCTAACTGCTATAAATTTCCAGACAGTACAACTTGATTTAGTACTTATTAAAAATATATTCAAAGTATATTAGTAAATCAAAAATACACATTCATCGCCTTGCTTTATTATTAATTTAATTGGGATCTGCCTCGCATTTTAATTTTCGGTTATGTTGACAAAATATATGCAATACTACTCAGAAAATATCATGACAATCAGTGGACACAAAAATGCGTGGTAAAGTACCCGATTATATTTTGTTTTGATTCGTTTTTTTGTGAATTTGACAAATCTGAGATGTCCTTACAGCATTTACTGCGCTCCAGTACTTTACGTACTAATGTGGAGGCCATAAAGCAAAGGATCCTATGAAAAAATGCCCTGGTACCAATGACATTAAACATGTCATTGCTGGTGCGTATACTACGGCAGCACCCGAAATTTTGCGATTTGCAATGTATAAAAAAGCGTTTTCAATCGGTCGCGGATCATCATAAAAAAAACGTATGGTGTTCTCTGTTTTATTTTTAGTATAAGTATTGTCGTTTTTCATTTAGAAAATTTGGGTTGCCACCATTGACGCCTTTAAAAATTAATTCCTTGTTCGAACTCGCGAGAAACACCACTTGAGTATCTATCGACGCGTGTGCCGACTCGTGTTTTCGCCGGAAATCCGCAAGTGTGTTGTGAAATCCAATCGTTTGATTAATCGACGCACAAGTGACCTGTCGCGTCACCTATTACCAAATTTTCGAATAGTAAATTGCTATTCCATTAGGTGAATATTGGAAGATATGCCCAGCCCTGCTCAGTAACCAGTAATTATTGACTCGATTAATGTTACGTGAATAAAGTTCCTTTGTTTTATGTAAATTCCAACGTGAATCGTAACTTGGTGCATGTAAGTCTTAATACCAGAGCATACCAAGTTCATTTCATTTACATGTTTACTGTTACTGTGTTATTTTTTTGCAGTCAAATTAACTTATTCCATTTTATTTGTATGCCTGCAAGCTGCCATGTTTATGCTCATCTTGTTGCTCTTTTGTTACAGTTCTGCTGTCAACTAGGAATGGGACGAGTCCGGCATTACAGAGATTCGACGAATCCGAGTAATAGCTCAAGGACTCGAATCGAACCCTCCGAGTCCGTGACGTCATAATGTAAAAGTAGAAAAACACGTTTTTGACCATATTACAGCATCGCGCGCTCACAAACATACGTCGTAGCTCATATTTTTTGCCTAATGGTTCCGCAGATAGCTGTTGGATCAATTTAAAAATATATTTTTATTTTTTTTTGGCGATCATAATACAAACGTAAACGTGGGTCAATGTGCGCCTTGGCTGTGAACTGGATTTCCAGCCCACCACCTTGCGTCAATTCTGGGCGGCTTTAAAAATTCTCACATGTCAATATGAAAAATAAAAAGTTTTTGACTACAATGCTTCCCATAATTCCAGATATTTCTAGCCTTAAATTTACTATGTGGCGTGCGCAAATGGTAGAGAGATGCCACTCGTCGTCAATACAATGATTGCAATTTAGTAGTTCATGTAAACGTTCTAAAACGCTCCATGCTTTCCATTGCTCCCTTATTATAGAAAGGATTGCACGTAATAAACTCGATTTAAAAGAGGTTTCGATGAGATTTCCCATTGAGTTGATCTAGAGCATGCTTCATTTTTACGCGAATCAAAAACTCAAAAATATTGCGCTAACACATATTTTATTGTGTATCAAAAAGGATAGATAGTTTGAAGGCGACTGGCACAACATCATTGCTATAAGCGATCAATAGTTTTTAACATGCGTTATATTATCTGGATATCTGTTGTCGCTTTTATTAGAAGTGTTTATAGTACACGTGAGGGATATTTTTACAGATTTAATCTTGAATTTTAACTTGTTAAGGTATGTAATGAGATTTATAGAGGCAACAGTACAAATATAGGCGTAAATTAGTAAAAACAGAATTGATTATAGACTGGGTAAAAATGACGTGGACTCGGAATCGAATCCGAGTCCAAAAAATGCGTGGATTCGACTCGAATCCAAGTCCGGATCCGAATCCCGGCCCATCCCTACTGTCAACACAGAAACAACAAATATGTCAAATAAGAAGCATTACAACCTTCCTAACAACGTTCAACATGTTCTGAAATATGGTGGTCGCGGTCTCACTAATGCAAAAAATATTTGCTGGGTTAACGGCGTGTTGCAATTATTGTTGCGGCTTCCACTTCATGTACAACAGGACTTTTGTTTGTGCTCAATACCACAGGCCTGCCATCTCTGCTAAGTGTTTTCATAGTGTTTTGGTGTGCTGGCGCCTGGCAGTCAACCTGATTATACATAGGTGCTATTTGATTTTACAATGTAATATTTATTGAACATAGTAATGGGTGAGTGCTAGCTTACGTAATACCGCAGACTTTGCGAAGTTTAGATCAGTTGCAGTCAGTGGTGAGATTCAGCGGGTTCTATAGAACCATCTCACGGAATTTTATGAGATCAGCGAACCGGTTAGCATTATTCAAAAAATATGACTTTTTGTAACAGAACCGACTGAAAAATATTACTTTTACGATGGAACCGACTAACAAAAAATTTGAATCCCATCACTGCTTGTAGTGAACACTATAAAACATGGTCAATCCCCATGTAGTTTCAGTAATGTAAATTTCAGCAGTTCAAAATAAATTATTAACAATGTTTAAATGTGAGTTTAGGAAATATAATAATGAATATTTTCAAATGTTTCAGATGTGTGTAATAAACATAAAATACATCAGCGCTGCGCGTTTTTGATGTTTCTGCTGTAGTGAACACTAAAATATGTTAAAATTAGATTTGTCAATAGGAGCGAAACGGGAGTCATAGTTTTCCTTGTTCGGAGTCGGGACTCTGAATTCGAATTTTGATTTCGGATCAGGTCGGAGTCTCAAAATTCTGACTCCGCTAATCTCTGCAACTCACCAGAGACAACTCGACTATAGATAGACCTGGTGAGTTGTCCATGTAGTCAAATTGTCCATCAGCCCTAAACAACTATGACAGTCACTGTATCAAAATTTGTAACCTGATTCAGGTGGTGTTAAGTTGACGAATGTTATTTAGTAACGTTTTTATATGAAATGTTTGACTGTGGTTCGGTACCTGATCCGTTAATACGGTACATAGTTGACTCATATCACGAGATATTTCAATTGATGTTTCAATATAATCAAGAAGAATGGATCATTATCACAGGACCTAAAATATATATGACAGTCCCTGTACCGTCACGGTACCCCGGTCCCCGATACCGGTACTGGTAAGTCACCACATATGATTTTTGGTGAATTGTTATGCGTGTCCATATATTTGAGCATTGCACTCTTGTATATATATATATATATATATAATATTGCTGAGCATCAAAATTAATAATATACAATTCTTGGATGAAGAAGCCATTTTCTCATTGAAAATGCTGTAATTCTTGATAATCACGCCCTCACTGCCCAAGCTTGCAATCCATTTTCATCTTCAGTTGGTTTGGCCTTGCAAAATATCGAACGTATTGAAGTAAATTTGATTAAAGAATTGGTAAATCTTGCGACACAGAAGAGATCAGGGAGTATTCTTGTTGCTTATTTATGTATATATATTTATATATATATATATATGCGTGTTGTAATACAAAATTACTTCAATATTAGCTCTATCTTTATTTTCCAACTTATCTTGTTGAATTAAAAAAAGAAACTTGTTGTTAGACTACAATTACCAGTAGACCGACACATAAACATACCACAATCAGGGATCAACTGATAAGTTAAAAAGACAGGTAGTGACGGAATATTTTTAAAAACACAAAATTTGGGCCATTGTAATATGCAATTTATAAATAAAATCCTTTTAGTAGACAGTCCATTTAAAATCTGAAGCGACAGACTTTGTTATTAGGGAAAAAAATCTTCGTGTATCTTCATACAAACTCACCTTTCTAACGAAATCATCCTCACAAGCTAATCTAATTCTTTCAGCTGTAGCCGGACTGTCAAGTCTGAAAGCGCCAGTCATGCCAGCATCCACTCGTGCGGATTTTATTGCATCTTTAATTGCGTAAAGAACGGAAGAAGCTAGAAATAATGGCGGCTCACCAACAGCCTGAAAAATAAACATCATATAAAGTTCTCTGATCATGAATGAATATGTTGAAACTGTCAATATCGTTTCTCGGTTCAAAATTTACATGTGCTATACAAGTTTCAGACATATTATATTTGCAGTTGGGCATAACTAGGGCTGAACATTTTCAAATTCCTGAAGAATCGAATCGAATATTTTTTTTTCGAATCGAATCTCGAATACTTATGAGATATGTAATTGAAGGTGACTTTTTTGTAATGGGTCCTCCCAACACAAGAATTATACTGAAAACATAAAATTCACCACCCATACAGTTCGCTGAGTGTTCACATGCAATGAAATACATGTTTATATCAATAACTCACCAGGACAACAAGATTCGTATGTCAGGATTGCATTTCAAAAATATGGCCTTAACAAAAAAAAAATTGAGGAATTCCTTTCGACCTTCGATTCAAATGATATAATATTAGATTGCCAAGTCCCAGCCATAACTGGAAATGTTTGCAACTGTACTGTTCGAATTGTATTCGTTGAGCGTCAGAAACGTAAAGTATTGTTGTATATCAGAAACACAATACAATTGCATGGTATTTGAAAATGATACAACAATTTTTTGAAACAAATATAAATATATACGGACCACACTCCATGATTTTTCACTCTAAATCTTAATTTAAAGCAAAAACGATCGTTGTTGATTTTATTGCTAATTGCGAGTAAAACCAGAAAATCACCTTTGAAGAATAAATCGCCTTTTCATTAGGACAACTCCGCAACAAGTGTACGTTAAAATGCTTTGGCGTGTTAGCAAATCCTGGTATTTTATAGGCTCCTGGGCCCACAGTCCATAAATGTCCCGAAGGAGAATGAAGCATTTCTTCTAAAGTTACTAAGCCATATCCCTGCGCAAATGCACCCTCGATCTGAACAAAAAAGTAATGCACAAATGTAAGGAAATAAACGTCATGTTGCAACTTGCCGCCGCCATTATTTATATTCTCCACATTATATTCTTTGCGTAGATTATTTTCTGAATAGGAGTTTTTCTGTTATATATAGATATTGCGTTCTACTGCTATGTAGGCGTGGGCCTGCTTTCCTATTACTGTGTACCTGTCCAACATCAATAGCGGGATTCAAGCTATTTCCAACGTCAACAACTAGATCAGTTTTCAGCACAACATGATGCCCAGTCAATACATCAATTTCTACTTGAGAAACTGCAGCTCCATATGCAAGATAGCTAAACATATCTCCTGACACAGTTCCAGTTTTGTGATTCCATTCGTCAGTTAGCCCAGGAGTTCTGCAATACAAATGGGTATTGATAAACACTGGAAATAGAGAAGCGGGACGTATTCCGTGGCGAAGTAGCCAGTATAATAACAACTCTGATTAGGACGCTAGAATATTTTGTCAAAAAACTTATGACGAACGTGAACAATTTTAGGTGGGAAGTAACTCGTTGATGAGGCTTGGGGATCGTAGTGTTACCTTGAGTGCTTTACATTATGTATTTGAAAAATTATCGTAATACCTATAAAAACCGGTTGCCGAAAGACTTATGCGTTCCATATACGCTTTGTTAATGAGCTCCACCCAAGTAATATTGGGATGAGATTTCCTCAGCGGCTGAAGTCTCGACATAATTTTATCACAAGCTTCCTGGAACATAAATTATATGACGTTTTATTAGAATTTTAAGCGCTATGATAAGATAACATATGGCAGTCAATATTTTTCTTAGTTGATAGCATTATTTCTTTTAAGTAATATCAAAGTCTTTTATCATGCGCTATTTATTAGGTATGGAATGTAGTTATATAAAAAAATATGTTATAAAAACAGAAGGAAGTTGATGAAATTTGAACTTCAAAACCGAATGATTAATCCGTGCTTAATTAAATCAATAGACCTTGATCGCCATTCCATTTATATCGCTTGAAGTGCTTGCTGCTGTTGGAGATGCATTCGGTACAGACGACGTGGAACACTCAGAAATATGTATTATATCAATAGGCACTCCCAATGATCTACTTGCCACCTGTATTTACCAAAATTAACATCATTATTGAGGGCCAACAATCTGTTTGACTATTCTTGAATAACTGCAAGCTTGTCTGTGTGTGGCAATAGTTGCCTATTTTATCACCCTTACTTATAATCCTTCACAACGTTTTATATATGTTACCAAGTAAAATAAAATATTTACAAATACTGAACATTTTTTGATGATCCTAGTCTTAATGCATTAGGTACAATCTTGCAGAAGGTGGTGCGTGTCAAATTTTTATTTTTAATTTTAAAAATTGCATATAAAGGAATACAACCAAGAAGTACACACTGTACCCATGGATATCCATTTCGTATTCGATTAATACATATTTGCTATGAGAATATTAACGTAAGATTTGATTTACCTGAACCATTTTAGTGTCTAATCCCTGTCCCATTTCAGTTCCACCATGTGACAATAATACTGTTCCATCGGTATATATTAGCACCAAAGCGCAACCCTGATTCAAATGTTTAAGACCGAATCCAACTGAATATTTAGATGGTATACAAGCAATACCTCGTTTTTTCCATCTAGCAAAGGTGATTATATTAGTATGGTTAATTCATTTTCATGCAAGCTACATTGTTATTTCAAAACAAATGCAAATTTAATTTATAATATTATAATCTAGATTTACAAACCTGGAGGTTTTATTGAACTCACGAATTTCCTTTTGAGTATTGTGGAAATTTGATTTGTCAAGACATTCTTCCCAGCATCGTTTTGCCTTAAATTGCTTGAGTATGGATCCGTGTAAAACTTTGTCGCCGTCCGTATACATGTTAAATGCACGAACCTGAAACGTAACGTTAGGCATTGTATTTTCCAGCACACTCACAGCTACAATATTACTATAACAATCGTACCATTTCTGGGTCCATATTCAAAGTTTCAGCAACTTTTGTTATCCAACTTTCCGATATAATCATAGACTGAGGTCCACCGAATCCCCGGAAAGCAGTATTTGATGCAATATTGGTTCTGCATATACGTCCTGTTACTTCCATATGAGGCACGCTGATAAAACAAATAATTTTGATGATGTCATCGCACAAAATAGTCATGTTGGTATATATATATTAGATTGTTATTGGGGTTTAGCTAAATACATGTTGGTTTTTAGTTCTGTTTCCGACATTTAGGCGTGAATTAATGTTCTTTCGCGGAGCTTTAGTTGAGTTGCAATAACCTAAAATTAGTCCCCCAAAAAGCTGCAATAAACTGGGCTATAATTCGCTATCAGTACATTTGAACAACAGGTGGTTTGTTTGACTTAAAATACTGGTTATAAACCTGTAAACATGGCGCGACTTGCGAAATCATCCTCACAAATAAGCATCACAAATTTTGCAATGGTCGTACGAAGAATTTATCAGGTGTTAAGGTCGGGAAAACACCCAATATACGGACAATAATGAGGGGAGGCCTAATGATTTTTGAACACAAAAAAACTTCTCTTATAAATAACTGTTTGGACAGGGTGTGGGAGTGTTATTGCGATTTAGTTTGTGTGCATGACTTTATCAAGTTACTCTTTTGTCTAATACCACTTGCAGGCAACTCTGATTAAAAACAAAACCAGAAATAGTCTATTCTGTAACAGCCTTCTCGAGAACTTCGCCAGATAAAAGCCACTCGAAACTCCTTTAACTTTGTTTTGTAAAATTTTTAAACGTTTTTTTTTTACTTATAACAATTGTCAGCATGTGTAACAGCTCTTGTCATTACTCCATAAGATAAATCATCTGAATTCCCTCCATTGCTGTAAAGATCTATTTTCAGTGCTTTGATTCGGCCATCGTTGTCAAATCCAATCTTAACATAAAAGGAAAATATGAATAACGAAAGCATACGTAAATGTAAAAATGTGGATAAATAAACGTATTACGTGATGAGAAAGACTAATTTTTGCCTCAAGTCGGAATAGCAATTAGACTAGCCCTTTAAAACCCAATTCATTCGTCATTATATAATTTTAAATTAAAAATCCATGACGTCTGTTTGTTTTTTGCAGAGGCTTTCAATTTGACTACAATTTATGTTTTAACAGTGTAACATAAATATATAACTTCGACTCCTCTCACTTTATATTTTGCTAAAAATGGATGTCGGCCACCGGTGATTTGCATATCTTCTTGTCGTGTCAACACGCATCGTATTGGTTTCCCCAGTCTAAAAATGGGAAATCATATAATTCGGTTGTTTACAAATGACATCTGCAAATCGTTAGACATTTCTTTGAATGGGAATATTGTTATAACTTTTGTACGAGTACAAAACTTCGTTAGATGGGGCCTATATCTTGGTTAATTCCATGGCTTTCTATTCTCGGATTCACAGGATGGCCTTCGGGGGTATTTGAATGTCAGTTAAATTGTTATTTTCTTAATTCTGAATCCGATAACGCATTCAATACAAGTTTCAGATTTTCTATTTCAATCTAACAACAAACATAGCCATATTCTCTCACTTTCTTGCTGCTGTAACTGCAGGATTCGATATGACGCCAAATCGAGATTCTTTTCCGCCAAACCCACCGCCGAGTCGCTTCGTACGAACGGTAACCTTATTCCTCTGAACACCCAGGCATGTTGCAGCCTGACAAAGATAAGATGATTTAATTTATAATACTGACAATTTACGATTTTTTTTCATCGGTTATTCTAGTCTCACGTTTAATAATAATAATAAGCCAACAACTGAAAGTAGAAGAATAAATGCATTGCTGTAAAATAATTTAAACAATGAATTTTTATCATGAGCAATTCTGCGTGTTGCAAGTGTAAAATTTCCTACGTGGTTCAAAGAAAACAAAAAGTGTCGAATGGTAAAATCATCATGTAAGTCTTACCATAGATTGCAATCCGGTTGGATGTTGACATGAACTAAATACTTCCATTTCTCCATCTTCATTTTTCGGGATAGCAATACAACATTGAGTCTCCATATAGAAATGTTCTTGTCCACCAACTCTAAACATAGAATCGTTAATATTTTTTGCTAAATTTGTATTACAAGCATAAATATACCTGTAAACAAGATGCATTATAGTGCACCCAACCTAGCCATGCAAACTGGAGTTTTTTCCGGGTCTGTCTTTGGCACCCAACTTAATTGTTGAATGCTCCCTTCCTCCCTAGACCAGCGGTTCCCAAACTATGGGTCGCAAAAGGAATCTTAGTGGGTCGTGAATGGATGTAGAAAGCTTTGATTAATTATACTGGTTATTGGGATCGGTGGCGACTCGAATATGTAAATCTTCAAAAAAACAAAAGAAACTGAATTGAATTTAAATTCCAATCTGTAAAAGTTTCCTTTTTACGATCTTCTCAAAGGAACAAAAATTTGCTACACAAAGAATGACCATGTGGCTCTTTTACGCATAGCAGTTTTATACACTGTACAGAACTTCTTACCGTGTTTCCCCGAAATTTAGACAGGATTTAGATTTATTTTCTTTTGAAGAATAACACTATAATTTTTTTTTTGGGGGGGGGGGGGAAGAGGTCTTTTGTGTTTATTTATAAAGTTACATTGTAGAAAATCACGAGATTTTTTAATAAACATTATATAAAAACTGACATCCATTGTTTTTATTTGTATTTCCTATACAAAAATCAAGTGAGAATTATCATAATTGTGATTGTGACATCACATAATTTTGAATAGAGGTGTGATCTTCAACTTTCCTCTTCCACACATATTAAATTTATTTTAAGGGTTGGGTTTAATTAAAATCATTTTTAAAATTCAAATTAGGTCTAATTGTCAAGTCAGGTCTTATTTTCGAGGAAACACGGTAGTTTTGCGATGATTAGCCATTGCTGTGTTCTGTGTTATGCCATAAAAAGTTAAATGGGTCGCCATAAGCTGTGGTAATAAATAGTGAGTCCCAACTCTAAAAAGTTTGAGAACCACTGTCCGAGACAATTTTTTACTTAGAAGTCATCAATACAAAAGCTGAATAGGAACGAATAGGGAATTGTTGAATGTTTCCTAGACAATTTTTTACTTAGAAGTCATCTATACAAAAGTTGAACGGGAACTAGTAGGAAATTGTTGAATGTTCCCTAGACAATTTTTTACTTAGAAGTCATCTATACAAAAGCTGAATAGAAAATTGTTGAATTCTTCCTAGACAATTTTTTACTTAGAAGTCATCTATATACAAACGCTGAATAGGAAATTGCGTGTGAGCGTGCGTGCGTTTGAAGGGTAAAGTTGCGTAAAATTGGAATCAAAACCCGCGTTATAAGAAAGTGAATATTTCCTGAATTTTAAAACATGTCCCACAAACATTTGCGTAGTAGTAACAGAAAACAAAATATTTTATTGTAATGATCAAACCTTGCCTCATCCTCAATGACGTTGTCACAATTTTTAAATTCTTCTTCAGCGTTTCCTTTGTTTAATTTAATGGTGCTTGAAAATGAGTTGTGCAATATAGCGTCCTGAACATGCAAAAGAAAACCTTTGATATTATACCATATAATTTGATTCATGATACAATGACTGGGCGAATACAATTACTTACATCAATGGTAATAATTCGTGGTAATATATCTTCGTAAGTTATTTTCACCATTCGACTGGCTTTGATTGCGTGCGCTTGTGTGTCGGCTACAATAGCTCCTATGACGTGACCCACACATGATACCTGCATGTTTATAGAGGTGTTTAAACGTAGCTTTAGTAGTGGTATAGAAACTCCTAATACTATGAATGAAAAATTGCATCAAAAGACACTCTACTCCATCCACACTTATCCCATCCCATGTGCATATAAAGTTCACAATGCTAATCTTATACCCGACTTCAACTGCTAACCCAGAAATACCGTCGACTCGTGATTCGTCATGTAATGTAGCCGTTTCATCCGGTATTATTTTTTATGCCAAATGTGCCAAGTGAGCAAGTATGGAAAAACACTTGAACAAGCTGAAATTTTCTGTCCTACAACCAAGACGCAATCTGACCAAAACTACAAAAAATGCAAATTTTTACTCTTTAAACCACATTCTCGTAAGGCCTGATCATAAAAAAAATATTTGTTTATACCGCTTTTCTGCGTAGGATGGATTTTTGAATGACTGGGTCTGATCAATAATCTTTTATGAGTGATTTGGAATATCTAAATCGAAAGTTACTATAAATAAATAGTATGAAAAAATTTATTTGAACTTTCCTTTCCGTCGGCAAACACTTCGCCGTACATGCCAAGATCATTTTTTCCAATGACGTCATTTTTGTCCACGAATGATACCACACCGGTATATTCCAGTGCCGGGGTGGGGTCAACATTGATTATTTTTGCATGAGCTCTTGTACTGTATACCAGTACCATATGCAATTCTTCTGCAAATGTGAATAAATCAATTGCATTATACATATTGATATTTTATTTGTAATAAATAAATATTTAAAATATTGTAAGTCATTTATTTATATAAAATATACTTTTTATTAATATATAAATATATATCAACTTTTTCTAGTTTCGCGTAAAAGCAAAAGGCCTCTGTTGTTAAATCGTACTGAAATTTCTTACAAATTCACCTCTTCTGCATGTGTCGTAGTCACTAAAGATATGCTGGCTCAATATTTGACGATAAAAATGAAAAGGCCGCAAAGTGTATCTTATAATACCTCTATAGGGAGGAATATCATCGATGTATTGCGCTTCACCAGTTACTTGTTTTAAACCTGAAAGGTGTGGAATCGGACGACCGATCGTGTCATATGTATCTTGATCTTCAGGTACCTGAAAAACAAAATTTCAATATGATGTGCTTAAAACAAAAAATAAACAAACCGAAATACCTCTTGCCACGTCTGCGTGCTTGTGAATTGTTCGTTTTCAGCTGTTAAATCACCAATTATTTCTCGACTTATATTGATGTTTTCAACCTGTGTATAAAGGGAAATTTAAGCAGAAGAACTTGAAATTGTAAGAGATAGATAGATACTTGTCTACTCGGCCTATAGTTCAATCGACTGACCTGAAATTAATTTAGTCAATACTAACCTGCACAACCCCGTTTTCCAATAGAGCTTCCAATGTGTAATGGTAAAATTTGAAGAAAAAGCTCGTCACTAGTGCACGCCGATACCGAACCATTCCTCCCGGAGCATCAAGAGATAGTTTCATTTCTTCATTCAACCACGAGCAGACGTCATGGAGCAGTCTTTCGTCCCATGATCTATATTGCATAGTAGAGTAAATATAATCAATCTTTATTGTATTATCAAATATGAGGTGAAATTATTTGGTGCTCCCGAAGTATGTACACCAAGATGACGCACATCCTGAACCCTAACATAGTGCACATACTTCCGGAGCTCTAATTATTTATTATTTTATTAAATTATTATCATGTTGTTGTTGTTGTCTTTACAATAAAAAAAAACTTATTATCGAGAACTGAAATATTATATTGAGCAGTTGAAGCTCAAGTATTTAGCAGGTAAAGAGAAAGGAATATTGCTGAGAACTATTTTCATTGTGTTTTGCATTTTTTTATTGAGAGCCCTGGATTTACCCCTAAAATTACTGGTTTTCAAACTTGATTCACCACGACATTTTTCCGCTGATGGTTCTCGTCGAGCTCATGGTCAACTAACAGCAGATCTAATGTTGGGAGAAAAGTGATATTTGGGGGTTAGACAATTGAAACCAACGCAATTTTTGAATACTGATTACCTTCCAACAACTCTTTTCATTGTTTGTTTTGCAGCATTTGTTATTGCTGCCATTCCTCCAAAGGCAATTGATAGCTTTTTAATCGTTTTTGTTCCAGGTTCAAAAGCCACATGCATTGCTGAGTTTACTATAGCTATGTCATCTTCTTTTCTTTTTGATTGTTTAAATGCTTTCATGACGTCATCCTTACAAAACAAATTGAGGCAAATAACCATTATTGACTAAGAATATAATGAATGGGCTATCTACAAATTGACATCTGAACCTTGCCGATCCTTACTTGATAATATACTCTATCGCGTTGAACCATAAATTTAAGAAAAGTTAATTTTCAAAAAACGTACTTCAGTAAGAAATGGAATTTTTATTGAAATCAAGATCTCATCTTTTCTTGTGTTCGTTTTTCTGTATCCAATGAAAAAATTTTCATCCATTTGAATTTCTCTCAAACCAGAACTTGATGAAGCAAAAGTTAGTTTTGCTCCAACCGCAAGTAAAATGGGATTGAGGTCTGATATTGGACTTGCTGTCATGATGTTTCCACCGATGCACTGAAACATGGAAAAGTTTGGATTTCATTACTAGATAAGGAATTGCACAGTTTCTAAAAAAGGCAAACGTATTAATAAAACGTCACTGTTTGAAATGCGATAATTAGTTTTTGTATTCTGTCACCCTTTTGCTTTAGTTTAAGCTAAGTTTAAGTTTATTTTAATTTAAGTTTAGTTTTCTTTTTCGTTGAGCTGCCATTTATATTCAAATGGCTGTAGTTTAAATTGAAATGGGAACAATTTGGAGACTTTAAACATTATTAGGTTTAATGAAAATGACTTTTTATCAATGAAAATAAATTGTTTATAATATTAGTCTGTTCGCTTTGAAGTGTAGTTCGCTTTGCAGTGTGGTTTGATTTACATATAGTTTAATAATTTCAAAAGGACCTTGATAGTTTTTCGCTTGTGTCAACATTAAATCACGCATTCCAGTTTTATATTTAAGTGACTCTTAATACCACATTTTATATCTATTCTGCGTAAGGGTTTTATGACCACGAGATCCAATAATGAAATTATATTGAATTATAGGTACCGGTATATAAAATTTACAATGTATATATAGGCTGCAAGTTTAGTTAAAACTCATAAAATTTTACAAGTAGACTAATATTGTAAAAAAGGGTAGTGGTATGTATCAGTAGTATGATCAAAGCGCCGCTAGTCAAAATAGTAGACTGTTAAATATATGAGATAAATTTAACAATAGGATATTTCAACCGAAGCATTTGTAAAATTATAAAACTCAATGCGGAATGTGTTTAAACATTTCATTTGAACAATGTTAAATAAAAAAGTTACCATAGTGAAAAAAATTCATGGTTCTGATAGCACATCACTATCCATGCAATTACAGCCTCTCGTGGGGTATTTTGGATTTTCATTAGAACATTTTTGTATGTGTTTTTTGTTAATATATGGAAGTCATAGATTCAAGACTTCGCTTTTCCTCGACAACACATAATAACATTAGCTACAAATGTATTTATTATTGGAAGTAAATATTCTAACCGCTACGTTTCGAATTTGCATCCCAGCAAACAATTCTAGCATTTCAAGTATTGAGCAAATGACTTGAGTTTCTTGTTTTCTTCTTTTCTTGGACACAGATTTCAAAAATTGTTCAACATCGCTGAGACTGCACGCTGCGCCAATAGAAACACCTGAAAATGTCTGCTGATTAATTTTTCCCTCACGGCCAGAAAGAAATATGCCTCTGTGTTATAGGTAGACATTTTTGAAGCGGATTTTAGAAGCAAAACTTTAAGACTAGGATTGATTCGTATGGGAAAAGTTGAACCGATTTAAAATTTCAAATAGCACAAGCTATCCATTGTCGTTTGTTATTGCTGGCGACATATTTCTTTCTGTAATATCTATCTTGTGAACAATTTTAGAACATATATATGGTTCATGCCCGAAAACCTGTCTCATTGGAATTTTGGCGTCATGGTGATGTTTCAACATGGCGTGTTTTTGCGCCGTTTTAGGGTTTCAAAATATAAAACCAAATAATATTAAAATATAACTCAATAACCTTCATCGATTTCTTCCATGCAGTTCAATTCCTTCACATTCGTTGGTGATATTATTTGAGAATAATTTCTTCCTTTAATATGCATTTCAATTCCAACTTCTGTATTTCCAACTACTATTTTGGCCTCGGGATGCTCATTTTTTAAAAGCAACAGTTGTTGTAAATTTGTCGGTTGATGCCATGTAACATTCTCTCCAACATATTTCAATGATCGAAACGAACTTTTCAATTTGCCAGAGAGCTGCAAAAATAATTTCTCAGTAAAGTTGGGTTCAATTTGGGAAGGAATTAATTTTCAAATGATTTACCATAAGTTCCGGAGGAAATATGGGCTCTTGTGAATCGTCATATGCCTGCCATTTGGTATCGGTGTGTTCTGCTGATAAACATAAGTAGTAAATTTATTATTTTATCAGAAGTAGTTTTATCAAGTGACATTTTATCAGAACAAAAACTATTAGGAAATTTTGCAATTTCTTTCTTTGTCGAGAAATTACTGTTCTCTTCAAATATTCAATCAAATTTCAACAGTAAAAACGGTGTATTCTAGGAACTTATTGTTTGCATATATTTTATCATAACAAATTTCATCGTTGCATGGTTGATTTTGCGCATCGTGCACACGTGATCCACGACAGTCGTATATGGCGGCTATATGCTAACGTTAGTCTACCGGGACGAGGTCGATTTTTGTCCATTTTTTGGGGTATTGGTCTCTTATTCAATAAAGAAAAATAAGCTAGAAATACTTGCAGATAATTTTAAAACAAACCTTCAATTTGCTGCTCTGTAGGTTTGATTTTTTTGTCAATTTTGCAGCAGTTCTTGCCCATTGCACACGTGAAGGTTTCAAAACCTGAAACACAAATATGAAATGCAAAAATATAATTGCTTCACTTACACCTAATAACTTTCAGGTACCTATTCGTAGGCTAGTTCAGCAACCAAAATATACGTAGCTGCTGTAGCATATCATCATACCTGCTATAATTGGTCTATATCCAGTACATCTACAAAGATTTCCTTGCATACAGGTATCGATATCTTTGAGAGAAGGAATTTGTTTGTTACGTAATAGTGCGTACATCGACATAACTATGCCAGGAGTACAAAATCCGCATTGTGATCCGTGAAACTTTGCCAACCTTTCTTGGATCTCATGAAGTTTAGTTTTTGTGCTACCGATTCCTTCTACTGTTGTTACTGCACATTTATTCACAGAAACCAGCGGTGCAAGACATGCATTCACTGCGAAGTGTCTGAAAGGTAAATGTATATCTAAACCTATAACATATATTCTCTGGTAAATGCTTATAGTGAAAATGCGAATTTGTAAACATGTAACATACACAACCTTGTTGGCCGGGCCGGATTTTTTAAATTCATATCAGGGCTTGATTTTAGCAAAATAAACATTCTTGCAAAATCGATCAAAGTCAGCATATTAATGTTTATTTGAAGCAAATGTCATGATCAATTTAGCAAATCAAGTTTTGAGACAATGTCCAGGGTTGAACTAAATGTGAAATGTATTTGTCATTAAGCTAAATCCTGTCAAAACAGGGAGTAACTTAATACAATCATGTATTAACAAAATATATACCTCGGTTTTCCATTTCTGCCATCCCATTTCGATATCATGACTGTACATGCACCACACCCTCCTTCCCCACATCCTAGTTTAGAACCGGTGAGACGAACTAAAACAACACATAAAAATTATTTTGTTATTGTTTTAATTAGTGATTTTTCATGGAAACTTTCGATACCTGAGATAAAAAGTAAATGCAAAGAAGTCTTGCTTTATCCGGTATTAATCTGCCAAAGAAACATACTATGCAGTCTAATATCTACATCGGCGCAATAAATGTTTGGGTGTAGGGGGATGCAATTTTGATGGGAATTTATAAATATAATTGGTATATCTTGGAGGCTAGAATGAAATAAGCTATATCAAATTAGAAAACGATGGGCAACGATAGAGACCCTATAATTGAGCCGTTTTTTCTCTCTAATTCCTGCCCGAATGAATAATATTAGAGTAGCCTACTCATTATCACAGCCTACATGCGACTTGACGATCTTGAAATATTGATAAAAGCGTTGGAAGCGAATGGAAATACGATAGCGGAGTTGCATTCAAGTAGATATATATTCATTTACAACAATCATTTTTCTATGCCAAACATTGATAGTTGGCATTGAATTTCTATCAGATTAATTTTAAATCACTCACGATTATTCCTCAAATAGGTGAGTAACGTTGTTTCTGGATCTGCATTCTTTTCTACGATCTAAAATGCATGATTTGATTGTTTCATAGTTGTAAATGAAAGTAACAAACGTACTGAAGCATACAAGAGTTTTTTCGTGAATTAGCACAGCAAGCAGAGTGCATAAGATCACACCCCGTCAAGCTTCTACATAAGTTTCCGACTGGTGATTTAAACTCGAAAAACACATTTAAAACATTTACCGAAATATGCCACTACCTTTCAAAAGGAGTAGAAAAATCAAGCGGCAGCAACAAAATATTTCAAAACATTATGTGATTTTAAAACTATTACTTGCCAAAATATCTAGGGAATGTGTTATTATTACTAATTTCTTACTATGTGTTGAAGCCTAAATAGGCTGGAAAAATGAAAGCAATATAAACCAATTTTTAGGTTCTCATTTTAAGATCGATGAGATAAAAAAAAATTATAGATTATTGATGCAATTTCAAGTTCCAACTCTTCTAAATATTTTATTACCATCCTGGTTTGTACAAAAAAAATTGTATTAAGTATTGTATTTACCTTTTTTCCATTTACATAAAAAATGAGACTATCAGATATTGCTAACTGATTACTAGACATTTTGATTTCTATAAAACAAATCAGAAGTTATTTCTATCAAAATATAATAACAAAAACTTGTCTGTCCGGAAATAACATACTCAAACTCCTCAAAATAAAAACGTCCAACGTTCATTATCATATTTACTGATTTGATATGTTCAGTGTTATCATTATTATTTCGAATATTTATTCCATATCATGGGATTCCAAAACTTAAAAAAAGCGATAAGACAATAACTAACTAAACCCAAAACTCTTGCCGTTAGGTAGGAGTCGGGATGAACAGATACCTGAGGCAAGCGAAACTTTTTGAAATTATAAAATATAAAAATTCACTTTACAAAACTATATCTATGGCTAATATCGCCAAAGTATAAAACCGAAAAAGTCTAACGAGTAGCCTATATATTTAGATAAATAGTCGGTCGACTCTTTCGGAAATTGATGCAATAAAAGTGTGCACCGGATTCAAAGCTACAAGTATCTTCACTGGTTTAAAAAGCAAAATCTTTATTAAAAATATTGTTCTTCTGCGCATTATTTGCTCAAGTTACACACTCATTATATCAAGCTGTTCTCTACTGGTTTTGTAATTCGTATTTTTCTGAAACAATTACTACAGCTGCTTGTCAAATCCTATGGTTTAATATAAATTATCTAATAAAACTTGATTATAACGTGAATATTTTTGGCGAGTTCTTCGTCGCCGTTAATAGATAACATAATATAATTTTCTGATAAAATCGTAAAGTTTTTATTATCTAGATATCTTCTTCTCACACCAGTCGGTTGCATTCAACTCGGAAACGGTGTAAAATGTAACTTGGGGTATTTATTTTATGTAATATTCAGTACCACGCCTAACCACAAACGTTTTGGAGCATTTGCGATCAAATTATATTACTCCATTCAAAAGATATATTGAGTATAGGCGTTGTACGCATAGCTGACACGGTCATAACATTTTATCACACTACAGAAACAGAATACAATAAAACGCTGGAACCATTTTGCTACCATTCCAAGCAATTATTACTTGGATACTTGAAGAATACATCAAACATCGTTTTCGTTTATGTGGCAATCATGAGTTCCATAGCTGAGTTAAATTGAAAGAAGACATACTTCTTGTTATAGTCGTCTGCGTGGGTGCATACCTGTTTTATGTCATTTCGGTTCCATTGAGCTATACGGAAAAAAAACGACAGATCGCGGCTGTTCACAGTTGCGCTACTGCGCGAAATATGGAACGTGACATTGTACTCAAAAAAGAGCTCACGTTTCTTAATTGTAGGAAATGGTAAATTTTTATATCGCACACGTTTAATCGGAATTTTAAGACAGGGACAGGGCCCGTATAGGCATATGTCGTGCAGGAACAATTTCTAATATGTTATTCAAAACGTGGCGTGTGGGTTTCCTCAAATCTATCATTTTTGTATTTCGACGGGGGCTTTCTACAAAAGATCCATTATGTGTCGTGTGGCGATAACAAGTTTTTACTAACTGTTTTAGTTTTAAAAATAACAAAATTATGAATTTTAAGCTATTTATTATGCGAACTAGGTCAGACGAAACGTTACATAAATTCATTTGTGTTAGTGTGCAGCAAGACTCTTGAATTGATTAGTTAGAATGCTGTCTTTTTAGAATGCAGCTGTTTTTTTGCTACACTAGCAATATTATTGCCTAGGCTATAAGAATATTGCAGCATACCAGTTATCTCTTCTGCTCAATATTTGTTTTCCTATAACCCCTTAAATGACTGCTTGCGTGACTAACCCTATCGTTTAATCGAAATTATCTAATAAAACTCGGACATATCGTGAATATTTTGTGATAATATATATTGTACAATGTTTAATATCTAGATTCTAGTTAGCTTCTTATCGCACCATGCGATGGCATTTATCTCGTAAATTGTGTAAAATGTAACGTATTTATTCATTTTATTTGTTCAAAATATTTATTTTATGTAATATTCAGCACCACGCCTAACCACAAACGTTTGATGTATTCGAAATAAAATTTCAATACTACATTTGAAAGGTAGATCCATTATACGCGTAGTTGACAAGGACTACTCACGACGTATCTACTCACGACAGAAACAGAATGAAATGAAACCATTTTTCTTCCGTTCCTATTTTATGTCCTACCTTGAGTAATATGTAAATTATCAATCAACACCGAAGATTCTCGTGCGTCATTTTTTTGTTATCATATCATAACATATTTCATAAAAAGGTATATTTTAAACAAAATTGGCAAAAGCTTGTTTCTAAACCAATGCTTTCAAACAAATACTTCTGAAGTAATCCCTATTCATTAGCAAAATACCCTAAAGTAACGTGGCCTAGTATTAACGTAATGGTAGTAAAGTGAACGTAACTTTACGCATTTTCGATCAACTAAAAAGATGGATATAGAAGAAAAAAAGAATTTTGATGATTGCTGCAGAAATTGACAGAGTATGCATCTGGCAGGACGCAATAGTCATGAGAATAGGTGGACATTGCAACTTTCTAAATAATATTTGTTTTGTATATATATCATTATACTCCATCACCACTGTAGTAACAGAATTTTATCAAGTTTGCTCGAAGCGGAGCCATTTCTACTGGCAAAATTTGAAATTGTCATATCATGCTGCGTTTGTAAAACAACAAACGGCGTTTCATGGATGACCCACACTGCGTTCATCGCTACAAACAACCGGAACAAATATTAAACACAGTTCCAGATTATTTTCAGCTTTCCATAATATTATTTTTTTTCTTCAATATGCCACGCAAATATTTGCAGAGAGCACAACAACTTTGATGTGGGAAGAAGAAGATTTTATGGCTATATGGAAATTTGATAATATAGTATTACTTATTTCATTTCTCCGAAATTCAAATTTTGTTGCTGCTTTGTAGAAAAAAAATTGTTTTAAGTGTTGTACTTACCTTTTTTCCATTTACATAAAAAATGGGGGACCTCCTGAAGTATGCGCATCAAGATGGCGCACAACATGAACTCGGGTTGTGTACCAGGTTAGGGTTCAGGTTATGCGACATCTTGGTGCGCATACTTCAGGAGTACAACAATGAGACTATTATATAACTGATTACTAGACATTTTGATTTCTATAAAACAAATCAGAAGTTATTTCTATCAAAATATTATGACAAAAACTTCTCTGCCCGAACATACCATATAGTGGCTACCTGCCTGCGTGCTTGATCATTCTTCTGTTTCGAAGTGTCTCGCATTAAACTATAATTTACTGACGTTTTACATTGGGGTTTGATAAACTGCAGTCTACTGGTGAGTTGGTAATACCCAAGACACCCCTGTCGGTTTATTCCAAGAGGAAAATATTAAAAAAATGGCAAAACTCCTCAAAACAAAGTACTCTAACATTCTTTATCATATTCTCTGATTTTGTGTTATGTGTTGAGTAAAACTTCTAACAAAAAACAATGAGACAAATAATAACTAAACTCAAAATTATTTATATATACAATCAATGTCCGCTGTCATTAGGCAGTATGAGTCGTGATAAACAGAACAACAAAAAATATATCTATGGTGAATATCGCCAAAGTATAAGACCGAAAAAGCCTAGCGAGTACATATTTGAATAAAAGTGTGCACCGAATTCAAAGCTACGTAAATCTTCACTGGTTTAAAAAATAAAATCTTCTATGTTATAGATTGGTAAAACTATAGTTCTTCTGCGCATTATTTGCTCAAATTTCAACAAAGCTGTTTTCGACTGGTTTTGCAATTCTTATTTTTAGGAATTAATTGCAACAGCTGCTTGCGTGTCGAATCCTATGGCTTAATGCAAATTATCTAATAAAACTTGATCTTAACGTGAATATTATTGACAAGTGCTTTGTCGCAGTTAATATATAACTGATAAATTTACTGGTATAGGGAGAAAGACTATCAACTCTATGTACGTAAAGTTCGATTCCCGCGTTATTAGATTGACACGCGTTACGGAATTGTGACCTCAATCTGGATTCCTTCGGACGTTTAATAAGCACACAGTGTATGGATTGCCAAATGTTGTTGTATCATATTACACAATGTACATTCGCTAAACCGGTAAAAGGTTAAACGGTTGCTTCGGACGTTAATGACATATGACGTATTGTCTATTATGTATGTCGTCTCCGTGGAAAAATAAATTTGTTTATCATTCCCGCATTCGTGTGTATATTAGTCAAGATATTTACAATGGGTTGAATATTGTTATAAAATTATCATTTTGTGTTGCGACTTGCGATTGCGAAACAACAGACGCCGTTTCATGGATAACCGCAGCACTGCGTTCATTGCTACGAACGACCGCATCGGAAATTAAATAAAGTTCCCGATTCTTTACGGCTCTTCATATAATTATCTTTTGGACACGCTACAGTACACAAATATTTGCAAAGAGCACAAGAACTTTGATACGGAAGGTCATGAACTATATAGCTGAAGTTCAATGTCAGCATTTTCATAAAGAATTTGAGGCGTTAATATTTGATTATATAAGGTATGCAGTATTGAACTCTTTGATATCTCACGTCCCTTGGCAAATATACTCGTTCACGCTGTTGTATTTTGTTGAATCAAAATCGGTAGATTCTACGTCATCTTACTTCTTAAAAATAAAGATAAATTGGTGTAGAATAGGGATTTGTTTTGAAACATTTTCCTAAAAACAAGTTTGCTTTTGCTAATTTTGTTCCAATATGCAATCATAAACATATAAAGCTGCAATTATCAAACTTTTCATGTCAATATATTCGGAGAACGCGAGGGAGGTCTTCGACGGGATTCTCGAGTGTCATACACACGACTACGCGCAGCATTTCAAAGATATATGGAAGATTTCATGTTAAATCTAAGAAGGCTAACAAAGGGCCTAGTACAAACGTGTGGGATCTTTTGTACAAAGCCCCCGGCAGCGCTCAAAATGGAAAAAAAATGGTAATCATCTAGCTACAGTTAGAAATGCAGATTTCGCTGAAATTTCAAATTTTTAAATCAATCCTAATCCCGAATCGTTAAACAATAATTTGGTATTTAAAAACGTGGCGGGGTGTTTTTCTCAAAGCTCACATTTTTTGACAGGGCTTTTTACAAAAGATCTCACATGTGTCGTGTGTCGACAACAAGTTTTCACTAACTGTTTTAGTTTTATGAACAACAAAAATATGAATTTCGACCTAAATATTGTGAGACCTCGATCAGACGAAACGTTACATAAATTTATTTGTGTTAGTGTGCATCAAGACTTTTGAATTGAATAGTTAGAACGGCGTCCTTCTTTTTCTGCTGCACTAGCAATACTATTGCCCAGGTTATAAAAATATTGCAGCATACCAATTATCTTTTCTGCTCATTATTTGCTTTCCCATTTTTATGAACCAATGACAAAAGCATCAAACCCTATCCTTTAATATAAATTACCTAATAAAACTTGATCATAACGTGAATATTATTGACAAGTTCTTTGTCGCAGTTATTAGATAACATAATATATTTTTGTGATAGAATTGTAGAAGTTTTTAATATCTAGATATCTTCTTCTCTCACCAGTCGGTGGCATTCAACCAACTGGAAAAAGGTATAAAATGTAACTTGGGGTATTTATTTGTAATATTATTTATTTTGTAATATTCAGCACCACGCCTAACCACATACGTTTTGGTGCATTTGCGATCGAATTATAATACTCCATTAAAAAGATAGATTTAATATACCATTATACGCATAGCTGACAAGTTCGTGGGCCATATTCACTCACAACAGAAACAAAATGAAATGAGAAATGAAACCATTTTGCTCCTCCCCCCTCCCCCCTCCCCTTTTTCGTTTCTTCTTTATATCCTTCCGGTTACCTTGAGTTATATGTAGATTATCAATCAGAGAGAGAAGACTCTCGTGCGTCATTTTTTGTCATCATATCACAACCTTTTTCATACAAAAAGTATATTCGAAACAAAATTGACAAAAAAGCTTGTTTCTAATCAAAGGCTTAAAAACAATTCTTTCTGGAAAACTTCCTATTCCGTAGCAAATTACCCTAAAGTAACGTGGCCTGGTAGTAACGTAATGGTAGTAAAGTGAACGTAACTTTACGCATTTTCGATCGACTAAAAAGATGGATGTAGAAGAGAAAAAGAATTCAACAGAACGGGACTGTGATTGCTGCAGAAATTGACAGAGTATGCATCTGGCATGACGCAATAGTCATGAGAATAGGTGGACATTGCAACTTTCTAAATAATATTTGTTTTGTATATATATAATTATATTCTATCATCACTGTAGTAACAGAATTTTAAGTTTGCTCGAAGCGGAGCCATTTCTACCGGCAAAATTTGAAATTATCATTTTGTGCTGCGTTTGTAAAACAACATACGGCGTTTCATGGATAACCGCCACTGCGTTCATCGCTATACGAACGACCGGGACAATTATTAACCACTGTTCCATATTCCTTACAGCTTTTCATATCAATTATTTTTTTAATATGCTACGCTAATATTTGCAGAGGACACACGAACTCTGATGTGGAAAGTTATAAATTATATGGCTGAAGCATTTTCATAAAGAATTTCTGTAAACATAAATATGACAATTTGGCATTTTTCTTTTATCAAATTTTAGCTATATGTACTCTATAAATTTATTACCAAAATCCAAAAAAATACAAAGTTGCTGTTTTTACTGTATACCATAATAAAAACGGACTAATAAAAAACATTCAGAAAATCCTGCGAATCCAGTTGAAAGTTGCTGAAATTTTATGTTCTTGTTTTATTTCTACTTAAAAGCTATTCAATATTATTCATATTTACCAACATTAAATGTGGTGTTTACATTCATTATAGTCAATTCACAAAGCAATGAAACTTGTCGTTAAACTTTATTGTCCTTTTGGAATCAATAATTTTATAACATATCTGGTATGCCAAAACATGCACTCATGCAAACCTAAATATAACAAGCCGGCAGGCGCCCAGGATCTCCACTGATAGTTGAGGCCCTCACCCAGGCGACCGGTTACCATATATAGCAGCGCTTCTCAACCGGCGGTCCGCGGCCTCCCGGTGGGCCGCCAAACATCTCATGGTGGGCCACGAATCGTTGCGAAATTAATCGTATTTTTCCAAATTTTTGGTTAGATCTGGTAAATAATTCGACTTTTCAAAAGGATAGCAATGCTTTTCTCACGAGGAACCTAGTCGATTCCATAAATTTAGGTGTTCGAGCGTGACTGTGGGATAAGTCTGCTGTAAATCCATATCATTTATACCAGGGCTTCTTAAACTTTTGAACTCGCGGCCCCTTTTAATATATTAAAATTTTTCGCGGCCCTTGTCCACGTTAAATAATGTTTTATTGGCACTGCTAATTCTCAACTTTAACATGTCTACTCAATAACAAAAACAAGCACATATTTATTCAGATTGACGTTTCTCAATTATTCAGTGTAATGGGTACGAATGCTTTTTTCTGCATAGCAATGCTTTGATTCATAACACGTCATTTGAAACAATAAAACATTTAGAATAAATATGATGTGCAATATGTTTTCGAGGCGCACTCAGCAAATCTCTTCGGAAACCGCTAGCCTAATGATTAAACCCGTCATTGTTATGCAAACCGCAAATCGGGCTTCAGGATCAGAATATGCATTGTTATGCAAGCGCGATCATTCTTCCGTGTTTCCCCGAATATAGGACCAAGCCTGAATTTAAAAAAGATTTTAATATAAGCGCTCGATTTAAAAAAAGACTTAGTCGATAGCGCAACTTTTTTTTTTGACTTAATCTCGTGAAAGTGTGTCGTTTCAATTTTGCTGGGATGTCGCAAAATTCCGTGATTCGTGAACCTTTCAAACAACCCATATCTTCTACTTTCACTTGAAAAAAGAAAGATTAAATCGATCTTACCCGTGATGTTGCTATAATAGAAAAGTTCAATTCTGGAAATTCGGTTTTCTGTAGATAAAAATTATTTGACCTTGGTTCAAAAAGCGTTGCGCACTCCCATCTTCTTTGAGATTTATTATTTATATAAAGCAGGCTTTTCTACCAAAGCCCATTAATTGCGATTTCACTGACTGTCGTTAAGTTTTGTTTGTTCGTTCATATGAAACTCATTGGAAAAGGCTTTTAAAAGGTACCAATACGTATTTTCCCGGGTCGCAACTTGAGCATATTTTTGAAGAGCGTCACAATACGATGAAGTTCGAGAACCACTGCGTCCCAGTCGATAGCAAGAAATATTTTTTACTTTTTTTAAATGGTTAATAGTCTATATATAACAGTTATTTTAAATAAAAACGTGCTTTTATAAGTAAACGGAAATCGGTATTCATATTTTGTATAATAAAAAATCTCATTATTCTCTATTCCAAAAATAAGCCCTAGTGGTATTTTCGAAAAAAAATTGAAGACAGTGTCTTATTTTCGGGAAAACACGGTATTATGATGATGTATTCACTAGGAATCTTGAAATCTTTGTTTTACACTATTTGTATAACAATTGTATTTCGAATCAAGAGTCTGAAAAAAGTACAATATATATGGTACTTTGTGTAAAATTGGTGTTCTCTTTGCGGCCCCTAAAATTCTTTTCGCGGCCCCTAGTCTAGGAAGCCCTGATTTATACGATGTTGGTATTTTAGAGAACAGTAAACAGTAATTTATTTTTTTACAAGCGAAAATACGAAACAAACAGTAACGTAAAATAAAAATAATAAACAAGTCATGGTAATCGAGAAGCGTCGCCTGTATAGTAATGCCTTTATTTGTCCGTGAATACGAAAATAATAATTAAAAATCGATGATAATCAAGCAGTTTACCACATATTCTATGTCAACAGATTGCAGTGGTATTTTATTGTAGTTTTTTCCGTATTACGAAAATTGATTATAATCGGACAGTCTTGTTAACCCCACATTTTGCTTCTATTTTTTCATAATCCATGAGTTAGGTTAAACAAAATTGAATTAATATACGGCAGGGCATTTTAAAAGCTGGTATCGGTCATGGATTTGAACATTTTACGCAACAGAAAATTATCCAAATAAAAGTCGATACTTTTAACTATCATGACCAAAATTATTTGCCATAGCGTGGAAAAAATTACAAGTTATTTTCGGGTAGCTTTACAATGGCGGCTTCCCATAATTTTCACTTTATTAACGTAATAAAAATGAAATGCGTAAATAAGAAGTCTTGCAAGGAAATGGCGGCAATGCCCATCACGCAACGGCGCTAAATTGTTGAAAACATATTATGCGGCGCACGCCTGCACAGAAGATAACAAACAATCAGAGTGCCGATTATATTTAATCGTCATTATATACACTACACGTAAAAAGGCGCAGCGCTCTTCGTGAAAGTGGGCCGCATATAAAAAAGGTTAAGAAGCACTGATCCAGAAAACCTGTGCATGTAAAACGGCAGCGTTGTTAGGTGAGTGGGTCACCGAAACTATCAGTTCAATTTTGAGTTCGTTACGTGGACGTTCACGCGTGAGTGGTATACTGAAGCTAATAATCGAAATAATGTTCCGCAGGAAAAATTATTCCGCAGGGGGTAGCGTTCCTGGAATTTTATTTTCGTGTTGGTTTACGATAAATTGGCGAAAAGTAAGAGTAAAGTTTTCCAAAAATCGGCGCATATTTTTGCTGCTGCCATGGATAGGAAACACTAATCCGGATTTTCACTAAAACGCACAATACTAGAGTGTTAGGATAACCCACTTGATAAATTCCATTCAGAACTGTCTAGCCGTTTAGACGCTACAGCACGACATACAGACAGACAGACTTAAAGGCCTACTGCCAATAAGGGTCTCCTAGAGCGGAGATCAAAAAAATACTTGCATTGAAAATAGGTGACTTACTAAAACAGAACCAACACAGTTTAAACGAACATAAATGTTAAATATTACGTGAGTTCAATTTTATATTTCTGTGGCATTCAGAAATACAAGAATATTCATGAGTTTCGGGCAAGAGTCCTAGAAGACACAATGAAATTAATTTATTACTGTTACCCTGGGAACGTTTTTACAACTAAGTAGGGCCAAATAAAAATTAGATTACAATTTATTTAGACTTTTAAATAGGCAGAGATATGCTTTTTAGACACTTGAAGAAATATTCCGAAGTGTAGAATAATGTTTTAGTTTAATTTTTTAAGGTTAATTTCAGAATCATTATTTTATCTGAAGTAATGCAGTCGACAGTCAAATCAGATGTACTTAGTTTTTATGTAAACGGAAAAAAGGTGAAATTTTTAATAATAGTTTTTTCATTTTATTGTAAAATATCCTGATATGCGATCAATATGCACAATTTCAACACTTCAAAATTGATGTATCGATAAAATAAATTCAAGAACCCATTTCAATCACTTGTCTCATCATAATATAAAAAAAAATGGTAGTTCAGATAAGACAAAAAGACTATGTAATGTTTATAGTTGTTTATACTTTTATACATGTTTCAAGACCTAGCATGAGACGATTACGTGAATATCTCATCACATACCTAGCCGAGACTGGTCTTACTTACTTTCCGGCTGACTTTTCGCTTTCTTCCTCAAGTTTTTCTTTATATAAAAAGAAGCTTTAATTAGTAAAAAAATAAATTCAGTTAGACATGGACAAAGTTCCAGATCTAATAGTATATTAACAAACTATTTTGCATAAATAACCAACATTCAACGCTATTAGATCGGTTTATTTTACCAATAATGCATTTTTGATTGAAGTTTTTTTAAGTTCATCATTCGTAAGAATTTTCTGAATAGTTATAGAAGTGTTTCGTAGAAGTTTAGTGGCATGATGCAATTACTGGCATTGCCAGAGTACGAGACTGTCATGAGTTAAAAGCACTTGTGTTTCTTGTTATAGAGGCGAATTCAACTAGTTTACAAAACTTTTCATTTGCATAACTATTTACAAATTTCAGGTCGTGGAAAATAATGTGGATCCAGAAACAACGTTACTTACTTACTTGAGAAATGATCGTAAGTGAAATGGTGTTTACAATTTATATGCATATGTTATTCAAGCATGTACGACATGTTTTTCGAACAAGAAAAGTAAAAACAATATGATCCACGGTCGTTTACGAAAGAAGTATATTAATTTTTATATAAACATTTTTAGCAACTAAAAACAAGCTAATAATTTTAAGAATGAAACCATAAGTTTTTTCGAATATACTTCCATAATCCTTTTCTGTCAGAGCCATGAATTTCTATATATGTAACATTTTTTTTGTCAGCCGGTTCCATCACAAAAGTCATATTTTTCACCCGGTTCTGTTACAAAAAGTCATTGACAGTAACCGGTAATGCTAACCGGTTCGCTGAACTTATAAAATTCTATGAGACGGTTCTATAGAACCGGTGCGAACCGGCTGAATCCCACTACTGTATAAATGTAATGTTGGCACGACTAGTTTTTCGATTTTACTGGGTATCAACAATCATAATTGTGCAGATTAGCGGGGATTTTATATTTTTTAAATATCAATACATATCCTTTCTCAAATGTAACATTTCAAATATCTTTTACGATTTCTAGTTCGTCTCACCGGTTCCAAACTAGGATGTGGAGAAGGGGGTTGTGGCGCGTGTACTGTCATGATATCCAAGTGGGAAAGCGCAAGGGGAAAACCAAGGTAGGTAATATTTTCGACTTTGTTAGCTTTCCTTTGTCCTGGATACTACATTTTTCTACATTTCTACATTTTTTTAAAATAAAATCATATGATTTGTAAAGGGGTGGAATTCTAATAAACTCGGGCCTAGAAATTTTATATTCAGTTTTTCTAGTAATTATCTGATGCTATTATATAGGCTTACTATAATGATGAACGTTTCAGACAGGGTCGTATTTGGGCGATGAGAGGCCGTAGGCAACGCAATGACGTCAGAAATAATACATTATGATGTCATAATTGATGCCATTCACTTTTATGTATATTATATTATTATGAATGACATTTTAAATTGGGCAGTTACGGGCAAAATACGTACGTTTATCCCTCAAGTAAATAAGATAGTACATTATGAAACTCAAGGCAAGACAAAATGTGGTAGCACTAAACTACAGTTGTTAAATTTGGACAAATTCATTTATTCCACTGTATTTAATTTTTTACCTCCAAGTTAGTAAATATCAGAAACACGAATTATTAACTCGCTTACAAAATTAAATACATATCGGTTTTATAAAATTCTAAACCGTTTGTTCCGAGCCTTCTTTTCCACTATAAAAGTCGCCCCAAATAACAGGATTAACAACAACGATTTAGCGAATTGATCATTATGGCCGCTCCTTATCCAAAAGTCTGCAGGTATAACGATCCTTCGATCATCAAGTTTTCAGCTAAATACATTTGGTTAAGCTTGAGGTTTACACATCCGTCGTATTTGAATCATATTTCGAACGGGGAGAGGGATAAGGCCTTTTGTTTTTAAATAAACAAAATATAAAAAGCGAATGGTTGTTTGGACTTGTAACTAGCATAAGATAGCCTATAATCGTATATTGAAGCATGGAAATTTTGAAGAATTTCAAAACGATAAAAATACGAAATAACATGGCTATTCAAACAAAAACTTGCTTCGTATATTTTTCAAAAGGTGGTTTGTGTTGTTACGGAAAATTTGTCATGATATTTTTTCTATTCATTTAGGCATTTTTCAGTTAATGCATGTCTTGCTCCACTCATTTCTGTACATGGGTGTGCAGTAACTACAGTAGAAGGAATCGGAAGCACGAAAACTAAACTGCACGAAATTCAAGAAAGATTGGCGAGTTTTCACGGATCGCAATGTGGATTTTGTACTCCTGGCATTGTCATGTCGATGTACGCATTATTGCGTAATAAACAGATCCCCACTTCATCTGACATCGAGAGTTGTTTGCAGGGTAACTTGTGCAGATGTACTGGATATAGGCCCATTTTACAAGGTAAGATGTGTTGGTTATAGATATACACATGTGAAAGACATACAGTACAAAAACAGAGAAAATGCGCGAAAAAAAAACAAGTGTTACATGGCTAACTGAATTGATTTTGTGTACATCTGTAAAACGTTTCTCTAGGATATTTAACAGTATTTTAAAATGCAATAACGGTGAAATGTCATTCAACAATTTAAAGGCTAATTTTCAACAGTATTTTAAAATACAATGATGGTAAAATTCTATTCAACAATTTAACGGCTGGTATTTACAAAATACAATAACCGTAAAATGTTATTCGACATTTTATTGGCTGACTTTTTTAACAGAATATCAGAATACAATAACAGGTAAATGTCTTTTAACAATATAACAACTGTCTTTTTCAACAATATGTACAAATTGCAATGATTGAGAAATGTCAGCAACTTATAATCTAAGAGTACTGGGGATGGTTAATCGGTTTGCTGTTGTCAGATGGTGACCGTTTACAAATAGAGCCGTCCAAAATCAATATTTATTTTATTTAAACTGAACATTTCTCTCCAATGGTATAATCGAATGCATAAAATGGTTAATAACATGCCGCCAGGCGTGAGGAGATCTTGTTTTTTGTGCAAAAGAAACGCGAGAGATATCGGGACACCACTTATCGGCATTGTGGGTTTTGATTGTCATTTACGCACCAATCGGAACCGCTTACCTGTTGTAGATTGGCTGATTTCTGAGATTCAATTAGTTTTGCCCTACTTTCAGACAATTTTGACATTTGGCTGTCATTTCCTCATTCGCCCGATAAAGGATCATTTCGCAAATTAATTTTTAAGCGGATGTTATTTTATCAATTTGCACATTTATATCTTCAGCAGTGAACCGTTTGTTTTTAAACGATTAACCATGCGTTATAAACAATTTTGGGCGATACAGAAATTTGAGTACCAATATGAAGGTAACTAATTTTGTTCACCGACTCTACATCAAGTTGTGTTAAGAAACTGAAACCTATGGGCATGGGGTATATTCCCTTGGCTAACACAGACAATTCCCAAACTCGCAATAAAACTAAACAAAGGAAAATTGGAATAAAATTATGGCCTAACCCTAACCTGGTACACACACTACGGGGAGTACCCAATTTTGACCGTTGACTAAAAAGTGGTTCTTTTGATCATGTACAGACACCTAGTGAACATCAATTCCCCATTTAAACGTTAACCGCTGGGCTTGAATGGTTAACCGGTTAGCCGTTGCCACCGATAGAAATACAAACGAGCGTATATTCATGTAAGTCTATAAATCATCATCACTCGTTGAGCGATAGACCTACAGATGAAAAGGTTAAGGTTCATTCGTTGAATTATTTCAAAACCTCTCAGATGACGAGAAACCGTAGTTCGACTGATGTAGCAAGTTATAGGTCGACAAACTGCCGTCCTCGGGCAATTGGGGCTCGCAAACAAACTATTAGTGGCATAGGTGTAGCCAGGCCATGCTTTACCACTCGACTCTCACCTTAGATTTACCGTTGATGATATTTTCTTTGCGAATTCAATCAGTAAGCAAGATGATTCAGGTTGATTTGTTACATATCAATTAATTAATAAACACTATGTACAATGCGTAGGTTTTAAGAATCATTACAGAAAGTAAGTAACATAAGTTCTTCGCGCAATTTGCTCTGCCATGTAGAAAAATATTTGGATGAGTATACTAAATTCGGACTTATAAAATACGAGAAAAGAAACAGATTGAAAGTATAAGTTGGCATGAGACTGGCTTTTTCTAACATACAACCACAAATTTCAAGGCTGGCCACACATACATAAATACACATGCCCAACCATTGCAAATAGATACGTATGTCTTGGCTATACAATTAATTCCTTTTTATATGATATCAGCTATTATTGACAATAGTATCGGGGTATGTTAGGAAATGTTTAAAGGTGATTGTAAAACAAATACGGCTGCACGCAAGTTAGTGAGCAATAATGCTCAACAAACTAGTCAATGATTGAAATCCATTTTAAATGTTTATGTCAGCTATTTCCATAAAACTGCTCGACACAAACATGATCAGTGTACAATTTCGACAGCAAATGACCAAATACTTGAACATGGGGATCGGCAAGACCTCGGATTGCTGCAGAACAAAGCGATTATTCAGACAAATTACGAAATTACCATCCACGCATTCGAGGTAATTGGTGTAATAACGTCAACAATAAAATTAACTGTAACTTCTTAAACTTGGAAGCATTTTTTGACATTATAAAATGGTCCATATACCACACTGCCGATCAGATTCGCCATGCTCACCAGTTCGATTAGTTGTACTGTGGTTGTTATTGCAGAACATCCCAGATATCGTCTTGGTTAATTATTGAAAGTAGCAACTCTACACCAGGGTCGTCCCACCTTTTTGGCAGAAGGGCCACATGTGATTTACTAACAATTGCGCGGGCCACTTAACATAGCAGTTATGTCCTAGTTTTGCTACACTGACTACAGGTTAATGAAGAAACAAACAAAACTCTCACACCGAACTTTCACAAATATAAGAACAATAAAAAAAAGAACATACAGTAAAGTCAAAGTAGTTTTTTCTACACGTACATATTTCGGTGTGAAGTTTGGCACTGCTTTTCGCTAACAAGTTTGTCAATATTCGTTGAGATGGACGATGTGGCAATGCGAAGCTAATTATTCATATGATTGTCAGAAATTAGTGATCTCCGGGGCGATTTGACATAGTTCATCTGTGAAAAAACTTGCTCGCACAAGTAAGTGCTGCCAAATAATGAGGTCATGAAAACTGCCATTCTGTGAATCCTCTGAAATTTTTTTTAAAAACGTACTTTTTGTAAAATTCTAGTAATGGCAAGACTAAACCTCTTTTTCAAATCAGATTGTTAATTGTACGTTCTTTAGGCGCCAAAGCAATCCAAAGTTGTCAACTCATCAATATTTTGCTTCATTGCCGAAACATCAGGGATTTTATGTATGTACGTACCACGCCTAAACACACAGCATTGGCAATCATGCTTATTCCCCCTGCAGGTTTGATCAAGTAATATTTGATTAGTACTACATTTGAACGAGGGACCAAGTGATAAAATAGAAGAAGATTGTCTCACAGATCAGATAACGTCGAGTGGTAAGAGACCAAGTGTGTAAGCGACTATGGCACATTTATGTATCGCATGTCAGAAAAATAAACAAATCGTTTGTATCACATCTTTGTATACTACATTACATACACATACAAAAATAGAAGTTTTTTCAATTTTTTTTAAATTCAATTTCGAAAAATACAGCGAGGGCAACTCGATACTCTTCCGCGGGCCACATGTGGCAAAAGTGACAGGTGCTGGCTAAATAAGCGGCAGTAGACAAGGATCATTGTAGTTTATTGGAAGCATCGTTACATGGCATCTGCCAACAAGTCTAGAAGAAATGTTGTCACTAAAAAGCAACAACAAATTTTCAATACTACTAATCAACCAAATAATATAATAAGTGTATCATGAAAATTGTTTCAGCTTTCGAAACTTTCACCTGTACAATGGGTAAGAATTGCTGCAAATCCAACAAAATTGACATGGCCAAAGATCAAAAAAACGGAGGTATGTTATTTATAACCGAGTAAAATCTACCAGTGATCGCGTTTTAAAATGTTGAAGAGGTTGACACAAATATGTGATGATACATCTCTATATTTAATATTCATCAAAAGTTTGAAACAGTCCAAAAAATTGGAGTAATTGGCACTGTGGATAAATATTTTTAATTAACAAAGTCGTAGACTCTCCTTGAACAAAACTTTCAAGGTTTCATGTCAACACTTTTACTTTTTTACTGCTTGACAGAGCACGATGGCGTAAAATGGGACTTGTACGACGATTCGCAAGAGCCAATATTTCCTCCTGAACTCATGGTAAAGTTTAATATATATAACATTTTATTTGTATATATATCTCAATTACTCATCATAACGAAATATCTTTTAGATGTCTGGCAAACTAAACAGTGATACACCCAGATCATTGAAGTTTGTTGGAAACAACGTTACATGGCATCAGCCAACAAGTTTACGAGAAAGTTTGACACTAAAAAAGCAACATCCCGAAGCCAGAATTGTTGTTGGAAATACGGAAGTTGGAATTGAAATGCATATCAAAGGACGAACTTATACTCATCTTATATCGCCGATAAATGTAAAAGAATTGAACAACATGACGGAAAGCGAAGAAGGTATACGTGCAGATTAATTTGATAACATTGCAATATGTATGTGCTGATTTTAGTAAGTTTAGAATGAAGTTGCTATACGCGTGGTTTTCTGGACACGTTCCGATCTTCAGTATTAAAATTAGCGTCCGAAAAAGACGATAAAATATCCGAGATTTTGGTTCACAAATAAATGAGGCTGCGTGTGCCTGCCTTAATTAGGAGCTTCAACCCAAACCGCGAGTTACAAGCTCAAACTGTCTACATTGCATGAAATCATTAGTCTTAACCGTTTCAGGTTGAAGAAAATTTCGACTCTAGATGCTAACTCTAAGAAAACCAAATTTTGACCACAAAAACTTTTTAAGCTACGCAAGTCTCCCTTAATTGTCCATGGATAATGCTTATTCATGTTAAAACGCTTTGTTAGTATCTACTGGAAATTTATTATTTTAACCCAATTAGAAATCTGAATTTCCGATTACCAAATACGAAGAATTCCAATTCAAACTTCCATTCTGATTCCTGATCTGGGCGAGTTAAACTCAAATTCAGGCGTTTCAGAGCTAATATAGAGTTTTTCATGCTCTGTCCGATGCCAATCGACTAACAAGTAAAATATTCTGCATGCTCACAATGATTGAAGAAAGGAACAATGACATATTAAATAACCCCGCAATTGCAAGTGCAGCCATCCATTAGTACATAATCACTCTCACGGTATTCGAACCTGCGTTCGAGGTGCAAGATAAGTAGCGGTGCTAAATCGAGAGTATATCAAACTCCCGTTACAGTGAATCCACAAAGTTCTAAATCGATGCCTATTTAGATAAATTTATCATACTATAAACATTACAGGTGTTTCAATTGGTGCAGCATGTAGTCTAACCGACGTCGAGCAATTCCTTAAAGCTATAACCAAGAAAAGAAATGAAAAGCAATGTCAAGCCTGCGGTTCAGTGCTTGAAATGTTGGAGTTATTCGCGGGGAGTCAAATTCGAAATGTGGCGGTTAGAATAATTTTTGTATTTTGAGATGTATAACTGAATATAGATCTTGGTGAGGTCGAATTTTAATTCTTGTTGTTATAGTTCAAGGCTTCCCAACGTGGTCCAAGTGAACACCCAGTGGTCAACAGCGCGATTTCGAAGGGTCCACAGACAAAAAGTGCTAATATTATTTAAATGAGTACATTTCATTAAAGTTGTTGCACTTTTCATATGTTGTTGGATAAATGAAAGACCTGTTAGATTAGTGCTTGGATAAGTGTTACATTAGATCTCATTGCTTGTGAATAACAAAGCCACCACCACAAGATTCTCACTAAAACTTCTGTTAGTCTTTTTAACAATAAATTTTGTTAGAGAATTAAAAACTTGAATTTATTTGAAAAAAAATTGGGTACCGGTACTAGAAAACCAGTCGGCAGTACCCGCCCAATATATGCAAGGTGTTTTAGGGTTCTGATTTGAAAAGGAAAATTACAAAATAATTGAATAAACCTATCATAGTTATAATAATAAAATGCTTTGAGCATAGAACATTTAAATTGGAATCAAAGTGAATATGCAAACCCGAACCAAACGATTAGCTCAGTTCCATTGGACAAGCAGCAAGTGATTAGGACGAGCAGCAAGTAAACTTGGATATTTTAAATAAACACTTGAGGGTCCATACAAAATTGAATAAAAATTTAAGGGTCCACAGCGATAAAAGTTTGGGAAGCCCTGATATAGTTTAATAAGCTATTAATTTAACAAACAATTTTTCACCTAAAAATCGAAGAAAGTTCTTGTGTGGTCTCTTCGATCTTTCGTATATATGGCTTCCGTTTCAACAAACTGAAAGAAAGGGGATCTCAAAACAACACTGGAGTGTTAGACGAGAAAACCTTACGAAGTGTAAATATTTCGATATAACCATTTCACTGTCATTGCTATTTTTAGTGCATTGGTGGAAACATCATGACAGCAAGTCCAATATCGGATCTCAATCCCATTTTACTTGCGGTTGGAGCAAAACTAACTTTTGCTTCATCAAGTTCTGGTTTGAGAGAAATTCAAATGGATGAAACTTTCCTCACTGGGTATAGAAGAACAAACACCAAAAGCGATGAAATTCTAGTTTCTGTCACTGTACCATTTCTAGATGAGGTTGGACATTAGTGAATTTTTTAATATTAAGGAGTACAAATTTCGCTTTTATCTTTAAAAGTCCAAAATTTCTGCAAATATTTTATGTTATAAATTTTTACAATTAAATGTTGTTTTTTACTTATATCCTATTCAGAATGACATCATGAAAGCGTACAAACAATCTAGAAGAAAAGAAGACGATATTGCTATTGTCAATGCTGGCATGTATGTTGCGTTTCAACCAGGAACCGCAGTAGTTAAGAAATTATCAATGGCCTACGGAGGGATGTCAGCTGTCACGAAAATGCCCATCCAGACAATGTCAAAGGCTTCTGGAAGGTTGCAGTACTATATACTATTCTTAGTTAAGAGTGGGTATGATTGTATGGTCCCTATCGCCACCCAAACTGCTTTCACCGTAGAGCACACATTGGGCCTCCGTATAGCCAGTCTGCAGGTCTGTACGATTTCAAGAGCAGTAGTGGCCTGTGGGCAATCTCTGGTGCTATTGCCCAACTGTGAATATGGAGTGATATTTTGTGATTCAATGTACGGTAACATCAGAAATACTTGAACAGACCATCCAAACAGACCATTAACCTAGTTTGTTGTATTGACTTTAGTTCAGTAATAGACAATAGTGAGCCAGTTTATTCCCGCAGTTACGCACAATTTAATCCATTTATATGACTATCACTCCAAATATTAACTAAATAGATAAAAACAAAACATGAAAAGTAGAACTTACAAATAACAAAATTCCAGAGCTCAATGACAGCGGCGCGCTCACTAAAATATAGAGAAGAAACAAGAGAGCTATGCTCAAATATATGGACACGCAGAGTCACATAATTTTGATGACGTCATAGCGAAAAAAAAAGTAATTGCCTTCTGGAGAAAATTTTTATCTTTAACCACTAAAAATTTCAAAGCAATTGGTCCAGTATTCGAAGAGAAAAGTGACTTTTTAAAAACGTGTCAAGCGGTACTGAGTTAGCAGTCAGGCAGCATCTTACCTGTACACTGTAGGCCATATACGGTAATTGATCACAGAACAGTTGTTCCCTTGCAAATTTTATGTTGTTTACACTTTAGGACAGATAATTGATCACAGAACAATTCTTCCCTTTCAAATTTTATGTTGTTTCCAGTAGACTCTCATCAAAATAAACAAATATAGTAGGCTACAAGTGCTACAACGCTTGCATTACTGCACTGGTAGGACCGTGAAAGAATAAGTTACGGTAATTTCATTGTGGTAAGACACCGGTACCGGCACCAGTACCAGTATCGTACTTACGTACTGAGCTACCAGTACCGGTTAGCAGTCAGCCAGCATCTTACCTGTACACTGTAGGCCATATACGGTAATTGATCACAGAACAGTTGTTCCCTTGCAAATTTTATGTTGTTTACACTTTAGGACAGATAATTGATCACAGAACAATTCTTCCCTTTCAAATTTTATGTTGTTTCCAGTAGACTCTCATCAAAATAAACAAATATAGTAGGCTACAAGTGCTACAACGCTTGCATTACTGCACTGGTAGGACCGTGAAAGAATAAGTTACGGTAATTTCATTGTGGTAAGACACCGGTACCGGCACCAGTACCAGTATCGTACTTACGTACTGAGCTACCAGTACCGGTACCGAACCTGTAGGTCTGATATTCCGTTCCGCATACGATAGGCTATAAAACTTGCATTGCAGCATTAGTAATACCGCGGAAGGAATAAGTCAATTTCACTGCGTTACGGTACCTGTATGGCAACTTACCAGTACCGACCTACAGTAGCTGTAGTACTGAGCAAGACAATCGATCGCGAAACCGCTTGAAATAAGTGTAAAACAGTGTTCCCATGAGTAAAAATAAATACCGCGAAATTTTGTATGAAATATCATATCTCATAAGATTCATATAAAATTTAAGAATAAACAAAAGTAATAGCCTTCTAGCGAAAAAATTAATCTTTAACCACTGAAAATTTCAAAGCAATTGGTCCAGTATTCGAAGAGAAAAGCGACTTTTTAAAAACGTGTCAAAGAACAAGAACAAGAACAAGAACAACAACAACAACAACATAATATTGAAACGATCGTTATGTCCACTACGTGTCCAAAAAGCGACCTGCGAGAGAACTCACGGATGCCAGATTATTGGTCGGAATAGACAGTAAAGTTGGCTCAGTAAAATATATTTGGGACCCCTGTGTTATAAGGCATAGTCTATAGGAATAATGCATACAAATAATTATCATTCTTGAATTTTAAATAAGAAACCATTTTATTTAACCGAATATGAATCTACTGAGCTTAAATAAAATTAAATAATTATCGCAAGACTGGCACGACTACTGGTATAGATATTGCGAAAGACTTTTCTAGAACACAACCTAGTGTCCATAACCTAAATGAGGGAACTTTTCCTACAGCAATTACACAAGACATCAGGTTCCAGTGAGAAATAATATAATTTTAGCACTTTCACATGTTACAGAAAATGGGACAAAAGTTTACTTGAAGATATTTGTTGTTGGCTGAGTGAAGAAATGAAATTACCACTTGATGCTCCAGGAGGAATGATTCAGTATCGACGTACTTTAGTCACGTGCTTCTTTTTCAAGTTTTTTCATCATGTGGGGAAAAGTTTAATAGACAGGGAAATACAACAGGTATATGATAATAATAGAAAAGTAATTTATGTAATACAACTTGTGGAAATTATTGGCGCCATGCTAAGACATCGAAATTCAATTTGTTTCTATTTTCCATGATTTAAATTAGCTCTTGCTTATATGTTCAAATCGAACGTATGAAAATCTTCCTGCTCCTTCCGGGGGCATTGGAATTGGTTAATTTTAAATCATCTAATGATATCGAATACAAATCTAGCTTCAAATTTCAAAAGGATGAATAATAATCTGCTGAATATGATCCGCGAGACTGTAATCAGAAATAATTTGAGGCCTTCACAATTATAAAAAAATGTATATATGCGAAATTACGATGATTTCCATAATCATTCAATGTCTAAAAAATATTTCAATTATCTCATAAACCAGAATGTATTAGGGTTTTCGTCTTATAATTAGCATTCACAACATGATTGCGCAATGCATAATTTTTTTTATATATATCTTTCACTCAACCGTTTATGTCATTTTTTGAGTGCAACTAATGATATCGAATACAAATCTAGCTTCAAATATCAAAAGGATGACCCCTTTTTAATAGGTAGAAAAAACCAAGACAGATCTTGACGTACTACAGCCTATGTCAACTGAAACAGAATCATTTACTGCCACTCAGACTTGGCAAGAGGTACCGTAATAAATTGATTTGATTACAATATTCTTCAAAAAAATAGTCTCGCGCTTAATTTTATACTCACTGTACTTGAAGACGTATACAGAACAACCAAATTATGATACAATTGGAAAATCTCGTATGCATGTGTCTGGGATAAAGCATACTACAGGAGAAGCAGTATACATTGACGACATTCCACTACACCAAGGTACGTTGAATTGCCATATTCGTTGCTGGAATAGAACTTTGTGCCAATGTTTGTATATGGGGTTTCATTGAAATGTTTTCTTGCACTCACCTGTAAATTTTGCATACACATACATTGTGGAATATTCTTGTATGTTTCAAACTCATACAATAAAAGCTAGGTTCAGAAAGTTGTGAAGAGAGTATGTTTTCTTATTTTGCATCAAATTTCGTCAACGTAAAAATACGCGCTTTTACATACATTCCATCGGCCACTGTTTTTCAATTAACCACATCATACATATATATTATAAGGGGAAGTCCATCTTGCGTTAGTGTGCAGCACTCGAGCGCATGCACGAATAACGAGTGTTGACTCAAACCTGGCTCTTAAATCTCTTGGTGTTGTGGACTATATCGACAGAGGTGACGTCATTGGGGAAAATGACATGCATGAATTTGGTGAAGTTTTTGCTGACGGCAAGGTAAATAAATACTTAAATCCTACACCACTTCTATAGCTATGATTGATTCATGTTCAACCATACAAGAAAAAGATTTTCCGCGCATTACTATTACAATTTTTCTCCATTTTAGGAATGTTTTTACGTGTTAGTGTCGATTCATTTATATTTCGAAAAACATCACATTGTTCCAGAGTAATCAAACAGCTCCTTTTACAAATTACTGCCACCGATTTTACCTCAGTCTTATTCGGGGCCGTTTTTCAACTATTGCAGTTAAACTAAGACATACCTAAATTTTAGAAACATTAGCAAAAACTCACATAGAAAACTAAAAGCACAAAACCGGTCAATGTTAAAGAAAATCTAAAAAAACGTACGGTAAACTATCATTATATAAGAATATAATTTAAATTGCGTATAAATATCTAACATAAAAAACAAGCATAGAATGATATTAATGAATTTTTTATAAATAATGAAGGTAACATGCATTGGTCATGTCATTGGGGCCGTAGCAGCTGACACTCAAGCACACGCAATAAAAGCAAGCTCTTTGGTAAAAGTGACTTACGAAG
Source organism: Styela clava (assembly GCF_964204865.1). Lineage (NCBI taxonomy): Eukaryota > Metazoa > Chordata > Ascidiacea > Stolidobranchia > Styelidae > Styela > Styela clava. The sequence goes on along the minus strand of NC_135252.1, from coordinate 15,601,040 downwards.
ATATACAACCAAAAATCATTACTATCGAGGTGAGATTGAGATTCAGTTTTTGAGCATTGTCTTTAATAGTTTCTATCAAGCTTTTTTTAATTATTTGTCTCAATCTGCTTGAGATAATGTGGAAGACTGCTTGATTCATGCTACAAGTTCGTCATCATCGGCATCTATGGTTACATTAAGTTTAAATTCTTTTAGTAAATCTAGTTACGATTTATACATCAAGTATGAAAATATTTGCTACAGTTTTGAGAATTATGGGAGATAAAAATTATGACTTCCGACTGTTCCAGGAAGCCATATCACACAACTCATTCTACGAATCCTCAACTAGACTTGTGAAAGGAAATGTTGATGATGGTTTTAGGCTTTGTGATAAAATTATCGAGGCTGATTTAAGGTAAATATAAAATTATTGCATCCGTCTCACCAATAGTAAATAGTGTATTTTACTGCTTTACCGGATTTGCTGAAAGTTCAAGAAAGTCCAATAAAATTAGTCAGCGATGGGTGACATCATTGACATGTTTCATTTTCTACAGGGTTGGTGGACAAGAGCATTTTTATCTAGAGACGCAAGCTTGTATTGCAATCCCAAAAGGTGAAGATGGGGAAATGGAAGTTTTGAGCTCATGTCAAGATATGAACGAACTTCAGAAAATGGTGAGAACTCTAAACGGATAGCAAGATTTAATTAGTACAACTACCGTAGGCATAAAATCGTGGGTTGAGGGCTTTATTCACTTCATTTTATCTTGTACATAACCCTAATAGAAAAATATACAACCTTGCTAAGTATCGAAATAACATTAATCATCTATTTGATAGGCGGCGATGTGCCTTGGAGTAGACAGAAACAAAGTAACAGTCAGAACAAAACGTCTTGGTGGGGGTTTTGGTGGAAAGCAAAGTAGATTCCATGTTGTGTCAAACCCAGCTGTTACGGCAGCACGAAAGTGAGTAAACTAATACATTATAATTTGTGATGAAGCGGTAAAGTATTTTCTTGAGTCAATTTAAGTTCTGATTCCATATTATAACTAAACCCCCGTGATCTATTTTGCATATTTCAGACTAGGAAGACCAGTTCGATGTATTTTGACAAGACAGCAGGATATGCAAATCACTGGAGGAAGACATCCTTATTTGGGACGATACAAGGTAATCATTCTAGACCAGTGGTTTTTAACCTTTTTCTGTCGTTGCCCATTTTTGTTTCACAAAAATTTCTGTGACCCATTGAATTTCCACGCCAGAATGAAACTACAAAAAAAACCAATGATTACTGCAATATAGACACTTTCACTTTAATAATTAGAATGAAAATTACCACTCAGCAACAAAGAACAGCAGCATCATTTAATTCTACTGCAATCAAAATTCGGGGCTCCCGAAGTATGCGAACCAAGATGGCGGACATCGGAATGTAATATGTGTAGTAGGTTAGGGTTAGGCCATAATTTTAGGTATAAATACTACGGGAGGCTCTTGGCTAGTCTTCGAACTGATAATAGGACCAAAATAAGGAAAATTGGAAAAAAAATATCGCCTAACCCTAACCTGTTACCCATGTTACGTTCCGATGTCCGCCATCTTGGTTCGCATACTTCGGGAGCACCCAAAATTCAACTAAAGGGACACAAATGAAACTAAATTTATCAATAAAACTTGCAATTTTCAATAGGTTTGTGGCCCACCTGGAAATGTTTCTATGGCCCAGCAGTGAGCCATGTCCCACTGGTTGAGAAGCTGTATCTAGACTATGTGCCCAAAATATAGAATGCATCCGTGAAATTTTTTTATTTCTAGGTTGGATTTACTAATGAAGGTCGTATAATGGCATTACGCGTGGAGCTGTACAGTAATGGAGGAAATACTGCTGATCTATCCTTCGAAATTATGTTGAGGGCAACCACCCATGCAGACAATTGCTACAAGTGAGAATGAATTTTAATACTTTGAGATTGAAATAACTTGACCGCTTATGAAACATGTACAATCCGGAAGGATTCGTACCAAAAGATGATGCACAACCTGAACAACCCTAACCTGGTACAATACTATGTTCAGGTTGTGCGCCATCTTGGTACAAATACTTCGAGAGCACCCAAATATGTACGCAAATACGATGCAAACGGGGGGAAGGCTAGTTGTGAAAATCGTGTCTTGGTAGTAGATTTGAAAAGTCAGTGTTTCTTCGATTTTAATGTCAAAGCCTAATATTATGCAAGTGCTGTTCTACTATGTTCTTTGGGAAAATGATGATAAAAAAATCTTTTTGTGCTTTCAGTATACCGCATATGGAAGTAATTGGGCGCATTTGCAAAACAAATATAGCATCAAACACCGCATTCCGAGGATTTGGAGCTCCACAATCTATGATAATTGTTGAAGATTGGATTACACGCGTTGCTGATACTTTGAATAAAAGCCCAGAAGAGGTAGGACAAGAAATAAACAGTAAATAAAGCTACAATTTTTTACTACAATTCACACAATTTTAAGATTCGTGAATTGAACATGTACAAAAATGGTGATAAGATATTGCATGGACTCGTGCTGGAGAACTTCCAAGCAAAGCGATGTTGGGATGAATGCATGGAAAGATCGAATTTTATCGAAGCACGTAGAACTGCTGAGGAATACAACAAAAATAATAGGTAAATTACTTTGTAATATGCTACAGTTTGAGCAGGATCCAAAATATGATGGTTCATTCCTGCTTGGCAATATAGTTTAACTAAACCCCAGCAACTAAGTCAGTGATTAAATTATCAAACTCAGATCATTGTAATTGGAGTTTTATGAAATATAAATCTAATGATAACATATGTCATATTATGCGGCTGCAGATGGAAGAAAAGAGGCATCGCATGTGTACCGTCCAAATATTCCGTTGGATACGGCGTAACTTTTTTGGAGCAGGGTGGCGCTCTTGTATTGATCTACTCTGATGGTACAGTGTTGTTGTCTCATGGAGGAGTTGAAATGGGTCAAGGGTTGCACACAAAAATGATGCAGGTATATTGTGTTGCAATAAAAAATAGTATACAGCTAACGATTTGCAAATATTATGATTATTGCAACTAGGATCTTATAAACTAGATTCTGGAAAGTTTCTGATGTAGCATTCTATTCTGTATTTTTGTATAATGATATTTTCCATGAGATAACTCGAACTTTTCTGAGTAATTTGCAATTATATATATTTATTTATTTTATTTGTAAGTTTATTTTTGCTTCAAAACCAGGTGGCAAGCAGAGAGTTGGGAATACCAATGAAGTTTATTCATATTTCTGAGAGTACGACAGCATCTGTTCCAAACGCTTCTCCATCAGCAGCGAGCATGAGCAGCGATTTAAATGGAATGGCTGTTAAAGTTAGATTTATGTCACTGATTTGGTGGTCGAATGCGTGAAATTTCCCTTTTTCTTTGCAATATAACTCAAAATCTCATCAAGTCTCATGAAATTGAAAATATAATGAATCATGATCTTGGGATTAAGTGTCATCATATGCAATAAAAACATTTGGTAGTAATATATATATAGGTAAAATATGGCCTGACCTATAAGTTGATATACAATATTAATTACAAGTTTTTAGGTTGAAATTTCTAAAAAGAAACTACACACATCTTGATTATGTATAAGAAAATTTTAACCCCTAAAATGAATAAACATTCTCGGATAAATTTTTCCATTGCATGCTCACGCATAAATTATTTTATTTCATTAGAATGCTTGTGAAAAGCTATTGAAGAGACTTGAACCATTGAGAAAACGTAATCCCAACTTGGTGTGGTCTCGTCTGATCGAAAAAGCTTATATGGAAAGAATAAGCCTTGCTGCAACGTGATTTTACAGGTAAAAGTTTATCCGATGATTTTGAAAATTCAATTGTCATTTGAGTTCCTAATGACGTATTCCTATTCAACTGAAAAAAAGATTCACCTCTAATTCTTATTGAGACTAGATTGGAAATCAATGACAAAAACATATTTTTTATCTAGCACAATTTATTCCCTCGAAATGTAATGATGTCATTCTCTCCAATGCCATTTGATCAATTACCGCTACCAAAAACAAATGACATTGATTTTTTGCAATGGTAGGTCACCTGGAATTGATGTAGAATGGAATCAAAAAACTGGTGTTATCACTGGAAATATGTTCAATTATTTGGCTTATGGAGCAGCAGTTTCCCAAGTTGAAATCGACGTATTGACTGGACATCATGCTGTGTTGCGGACGGATATTGTTATCGATGTCGGAAACAGCATAAATCCTGCAATCGATATTGGACAAGTGAGACATGATTATAGATTTAAAAGATAATCATTGTTGACTACAAAAATATTTTTTATTTTTTTCAGACGTACCATTCCATTTCGTCTACCATTTTCTTTAGATATTGCTAAACTAAAACGCGTTTTGTATTTTTTTAAATTGTAGATCGAAGGCGCCTTTACACAAGGATATGGCATGATGACACTCGAAGAAAAGCTTCATTCACCATCCGGACACCTGTGGCATACTGGTCCTGGATCTTATAAGATTCCAGGTTTTTCCGATACCCCCAAGAAGTTCAATGTGCATTTCCTACGGAGCTGTCCCAACGAAAAGGCTATTTATTGCTCCAAAGTAAGTGAGTTCAACATTAATTGAAAATCTTTATAATTAATTGTTAGAAATTACGTATGCAAAGCCGAGTGAATAGGAAGCAATATTGTTTACTGGTGAACCCGACAGATCTCTAATGTAGCATATAGTTTAACGTCAAGTAAGAGGATTATCTATGTAACCTTTTGTTGTATTGATTCTCACTCATTTCCAGCTTTGAATTTTTTCAAGTATTTATATTTCACGTATTTATTTTAGGACAATTGACCGAATAGTCGTTTCTGATCAAGTTTATTTTTGTTGTTAATATTATTTTTAATTAAAAATAAACGTCTTTATTTAGGCTGTGGGTGAACCACCATTTTTCTTGGCAGCTTCTGCAATGTTTGCAATCAAAGATGCGATCAAGTCTGCACGCTCAGATGCCGGAATTGTCGGTCCATTCAGACTTGACAGTCCAGCAACTTCCGAAAGAATTAGAATAGCTTGCGAAGACGATTTTACCAAAAAAGTAAGTCAACATATCGTCAGGTAGCATTGAGATAAACTAAATCAGATTCTCCATAGATTGCATCTAAGCAACGACAATTACCGGTGTGCTACTTAAAAACAAAATATCCCGTTTTAATAGGTTTTGAACAATGTATATTTTCTTCTCAGGCTAATGAAAACGAAATGCTCAATCAAGGACAGACGCCATGGGCAGTTAGAACATAAATGTTACGAGATAAGAATACTTTGAAATGAAGAAAAATACATGTCTTGATAATATTAATTATGTTAACTTTATGCCATATTATTTTGTAGTCTATATTTGCTAATTCGTCAACAAAACAAACACATTTATTATAAATTGGCTTGTCCTGCTTCTAATTCTCAAATCATATGCAAAAGAATTGATCGGAGCGATTTTGCTTGCTCAATTTTTATTCTTGCTTTTTATTTCAACATCAAATAGTTGTCATTTGGAGAAGTCACGATTCTATACAGTTAACACAATTACTTCTGATTTAAAACATTGCTGCATATAACTGACTTTTTACATTACATGTGATTTATTTTACTTGCTTAATCATATGTAAAAAATAATACGATTACAGCAACAGCAACGCGTTTGATGAATACTGAACAATGAAATCTATATATTGATAGTTTTTTATCAGTTGTTTTTAAGGCTACCACATGTAATCATAAAATTTTGTGTAAGAAGGTCATAATTACGGCAAGAATCACTTATACTCAATGTCAAATTACGTAGTTTCAGGCGTGATAAGCACTTTTGTTATAGCTAATCTGACATTCCTGTCGCTCTCATCTTAGAAATATTTTTAATTCGACATTTTTGATTTTACGTCAGTTAGTCCTTTTATAAAGTTCTTGATGAACCATCGACTATTGTTAGTTAAAATACAGTTTATTATTATTAATAAAAATATCATGAATCACAGTTCGCTACATCTTCTTGATGGAATGAAGACATGGGTTCCCGTGCATGGGTTAGAGGAGGACATTCGGGATAATGTATGATTGGTCGTGTCGCAGTGTAAGTTGTAATACCAACTGTGGTTGAGAGAACCAAAAATGATGTATTGCAAATGAGAGTCAAAAGGGTGACATCCCAATTCAAACACTTCCTCGAGGTTTACTTTTACATGGTGGCAGTTCTGATAAACTGTATAAAACTTGGGGCAATTGATTATAATGAAGTAATCCGCTCGATTATCTTTATTGGTTGACGTCCGGTTACTAATTAAAAGCTGGCTTTTCCGTCAATTCTATTATCTGGGGTAAATAAGTTGTTTAGAACTGACGCGATTATTTAAATCATTTCAGGAGAGGTTAATTATTGTGTTCTTCAAATAGGAAAAAATTAACGAGCATGTCAGTAATGATTTTAGCCTTCTTGTACACTTGTCGCAACCTGGAAGGTGGCCAGACAAGAATGGAGAGGCGACATGCTAAATCGGGGTCACGTGGACAGTGGTGCTAGGAGTGTTCCAGTTTCTCAAAGATTGGTACCCAAAATCAGGAAAATGGTCAAAGTTGCGTCAGTCGTTAATTGTTTACAGAATTTCACCGCAACTACAATACTATTAAAAACCGTCAGTTGTTAATTGTTTACTAGCATTTCGCCGTAACTTCAATACTGTTGAAAAAGCGCCGGTCGTTAATCGTCAACTAGTATTTTGACGTAACTTCAGTACTGTCGAAAAGCGCCAGTCACTCAATATTAACTAGCAATTTGCCGTAATTCAATTATTGTAAATACTGTTACAAAACGTTAATCGTTAACTAGCATTTCACTGTAAATTTAATCAGCGTGCATACTGTTAAAAAGCGTTGAACGTTAACTAGCATTTCGCAACAATTCTAATCTGACCAAAATCAGTCTACACTCTACTGTAGAGTCTACAGCAGGGGTCACCAACACGCTGCCCGCGGGCACCAAGTCGCCCGCAGGGACCATATAAGTCGCCCGCAGGTCTGTTTTGAAGTACTCAAATAACGGCACTCATCAGTAAGCTACATCTATTGGATCTCCGCTCTTTAGGAGACCCTTATTATCAGTCGTTCTGTCTGTCTGTCTGTCTGTCTGTCTGTCTGTGTATCTGTCTGTCTGTCTGTTTAGATGTAGCGTCTTAACGGCTGGACCAATCTGAAAGAAATTTTTCACATGGGTTATCCAGCCACCCTAGTATTGTGCGTTTTATGGAAAGTCCGGATGGAAGTTTCGTTTCCATGGAAACAACGAAAAACTCGCCGATCGTTGGGAAATTTAAATTTTTTTTACAATTCATCGCCATTTTCTCGCCAACCAAGTCGAAAATTAAAATTCCAAGAACGCTACCTTCCGCATAGCAAAATACTTTTTCCAATAAGTTATCTTTAGTCTCGATACTCCATAAACTGGAGGAGCCTTAGGGATTTTAGTGGAGATTATTTTTCAATTTTCAGCCACAATATACCAGTCACGCGAGTAAGACTACGAAACGCGCAGCGTTTGAAATGAACTCAGCGGAACGCGCAGCGTTCAAAATGAACTGGCGATTTTTAGTGGTGTCTCCTATTATCTGTTAGTAAACTGAAATGATGCGGGCCTCAAGCAATGGCGGAGATCCTACTGGGCGCCTACCGGCTTGTTGATTTTATTCTTGTTTAAACCTTATATGAGAAATGGAAATGACAACATATTAATTATCGTAACGGTGAGCCTTTTCTATATGTGACGTCGGTAATGTCACGTGCAAGGTTCCCTCTAAGCTGCGCAACTGCGCAATTGCGCAGTGCCACCAGAACATTTGCGCAGTAAAATCTCATTCTCGCGCAGTTGCAACATTTCGTTATCAAAGCGTGGCTCATATTTTATATGTTATATTTATTAACGCTTAACTAGAATGCTCGTTCTATGTTTCAGGCGTATTTTGGTGACCACAGGTCATTGTGAAGTCACACACGTGTATGTCACGCTAAAGTACATTGATTTCTGTATGCCGGTGACGCAAATTTATCGCTGTTCCGCGTTAAGGAATCTGATAATCTGCAAAATCAGAAAAAGCATATATATTGACGCACTACATCAGTGGTTCCCAACCGCCGGTGCCGGTCCACCAAGCTATTTTGCCGTTCAGTGGGAAATTTCGTTTTGTTGATTTTCTGCCGTTTCGATCGCTTTATCGAATCCGAAAAGACGGATTTACGTTGGTTTATTACGCATTTCTCTTCCGCCGTCATATTACTGTTTGGTGAGGGCGGTATTAATCGCCTGGCAACGTCTTGGCGCCGTGTGATCCCACTTTCCGTTTCCGATTCATCGCAAAATCGCTCCGTCAAATCTCGCAAGATTCATAAACCTGGAAATCAGCATGCGTGCTTTTTCCGTTCTGCGTGCTTTTCTTCATTAATATTACCATTCAAATATAAGGTTATGAACATTTCTTTGTTTAAACTAGAAAACAGTCAAGAATTGTATAATATTACAGAGTATGCCTTGGGAACCAGCAAGATATGAACTTGCGGCCCAGCAGTTGGTCATGAGACGCGCAACAAAAACATTAAGATCTTTTCTAGATGATGCACAGCAGGATTTTGACCCCCTGGTCCCAAGTTAGAAACTACTTTATCATTGTAATATAAATTCATTTGTCTGGGGCATCGATCAAATGCAGAGGGATGATATGATGAAACCACTAGTTTACAGTCCAGATTTATAAAAGAATCACTGTCACAATATTTGAGCTCTCTCGATAACGAATGCTTATCGCTAGGTAATCGAACAATCAAACTGTTGTCCAAATATTCAACCAGTTACTTGTACGAAAAAACTATATCATTGTTAGCTTTAACTAAAACGAAGCAAAGAAATAGACTGTGAGCCACTGCAGAGCTAGGTGTTGCAAAATCATTTTTTATGCCTCGTTTGCAATCTTGTATTGGCAACGAAACAGCAGCAAATTCTCGCTCGAGGTAATTGTGTTTGTACATGATTTGGCATGTACATGTTTTTTTTGTGAGGTTTTTCTTGGTGTATTTTTTACGCGAAATCGGTGCCCAGCACTTCATGTTGTTATGCAAGTATATGTTATTATTTTATGTTCCACCTTTTTGCCGGTCCGCGAATACATTTAATTTAACCGGTCCGCGAGGGCAGAAAGGTTGGGAACCACTGCACTAGATGCATTAACTCGGAAGCGAAACGTGGAAGCAAGAGGAGGTTGTTCGAACTTTCTCACCGCAATATCAACCGCTGAAGAGAGTGAAGTTTTGAAATAAAGCCTCACATAGATAGTGTTCTACCACGTGTTAAGCTGAATTCATCAATATTGTCGCGAGGTGATAAATAGTCGTGTGTCAAAATAGACTAAATTGCCACTTTGTATGATTGTCGCTTAATTTAGCAATAAAACACAACAAACATGGACAAAGTGTATAAACGTTGGAAAAGCACGTAAACAAGAAGAAGCTATTTAAATTTAATGTGTGCTTTTTTCGCATTCCGATAATAAATAATAGGCTACTATTGTAACATTTCACAAAGTTGGAATAATTTAGGATTCTGCTCCGCGTTAAAATAGTCTTGCTCAGTAAAACCAACATTTGCGCAGTGTGAAATTTTCTTAGAGGGAACACTGGTCACGTGTCATTCCAATTATGACATCACGCACACTAGGTCACCTCATTAAGGACTTAACAAGTTAAGGCATCAATGGTCAGCTGGAGCCATGCGTGTCGTTCATTTCTAACCAACTTTGGACGTGTCAAGCATTGTTGAGCAACGCTCAGCCTAAATGCGGGACAGATGGAGTTTACAATTGTAACACTACTAAATGACCTCAAAACCAATCAGATCCTGTCACACTTCAGGGCTCTGGTTGACACAGAAAGTTCTATGGTGTATAAACAGCAGCTTCGATAGTCGTAAGCTTGTTTGGTTCAACCTGCCTTTGTGAATCAGCCTTTTAATATATGAACTTCATCAAAAACAAACGCTGAATACGCCACCGATGAATATCTGCAACTCACTCAGAGTTTCGGCCTCGAGTTGCAAACCGGATTACAACACGAAAGTGGAGAACATGCAATACCAGGTTGACCACGTACTAAGGAGGAATACACCAGGTTTGGTCGTGGTTGAAAATATGATATTCATAATATGTTAAAGGTGTCAGTTAAATATAACATTTTATAGCACAACTACTATTGATAGTTTCATGAATAATTAACATCATCAGTGTCTCCTTGACTAAATTTCATTATTATCAAATTGGCTTTTCAGAAGAGTGCTCTTAGCCTAGTCGGTACCCTGAACAACCCTAACCTGGTACAATACTATGTTCAGGTTGTGCGCCATCTTGGTACAAATACTTCGAGAGCACCCAAATATGTACGCAAATACGATGCAAACGGGGGGAAGGCTAGTTGTGAAAATCGTGTCTTGGTAGTAGATTTGAAAAGTCAGTGTTTCTTCGATTTTAATGTCAAAGCCTAATATTATGCAAGTGCTGTTCTACTATGTTCTTTGGGAAAATGATGATAAAAAAATCTTTTTGTGCTTTCAGTATACCGCATATGGAAGTAATTGGGCGCATTTGCAAAACAAATATAGCATCAAACACCGCATTCCGAGGATTTGGAGCTCCACAATCTATGATAATTGTTGAAGATTGGATTACACGCGTTGCTGATACTTTGAATAAAAGCCCAGAAGAGGTAGGACAAGAAATAAACAGTAAATAAAGCTACAATTTTTTACTACAATTCACACAATTTTAAGATTCGTGAATTGAACATGTACAAAAATGGTGATAAGATATTGCATGGACTCGTGCTGGAGAACTTCCAAGCAAAGCGATGTTGGGATGAATGCATGGAAAGATCGAATTTTATCGAAGCACGTAGAACTGCTGAGGAATACAACAAAAATAATAGGTAAATTACTTTGTAATATGCTACAGTTTGAGCAGGATCCAAAATATGATGGTTCATTCCTGCTTGGCAATATAGTTTAACTAAACCCCAGCAACTAAGTCAGTGATTAAATTATCAAACTCAGATCATTGTAATTGGAGTTTTATGAAATATAAATCTAATGATAACATATGTCATATTATGCGGCTGCAGATGGAAGAAAAGAGGCATCGCATGTGTACCGTCCAAATATTCCGTTGGATACGGCGTAACTTTTTTGGAGCAGGGTGGCGCTCTTGTATTGATCTACTCTGATGGTACAGTGTTGTTGTCTCATGGAGGAGTTGAAATGGGTCAAGGGTTGCACACAAAAATGATGCAGGTATATTGTGTTGCAATAAAAAATAGTATACAGCTAACGATTTGCAAATATTATGATTATTGCAACTAGGATCTTATAAACTAGATTCTGGAAAGTTTCTGATGTAGCATTCTATTCTGTATTTTTGTATAATGATATTTTCCATGAGATAACTCGAACTTTTCTGAGTAATTTGCAATTATATATATTTATTTATTTTATTTGTAAGTTTATTTTTGCTTCAAAACCAGGTGGCAAGCAGAGAGTTGGGAATACCAATGAAGTTTATTCATATTTCTGAGAGTACGACAGCATCTGTTCCAAACGCTTCTCCATCAGCAGCGAGCATGAGCAGCGATTTAAATGGAATGGCTGTTAAAGTTAGATTTATGTCACTGATTTGGTGGTCGAATGCGTGAAATTTCCCTTTTTCTTTGCAATATAACTCAAAATCTCATCAAGTCTCATGAAATTGAAAATATAATGAATCATGATCTTGGGATTAAGTGTCATCATATGCAATAAAAACATTTGGTAGTAATATATATATAGGTAAAATATGGCCTGACCTATAAGTTGATATACAATATTAATTACAAGTTTTTAGGTTGAAATTTCTAAAAAGAAACTACACACATCTTGATTATGTATAAGAAAATTTTAACCCCTAAAATGAATAAACATTCTCGGATAAATTTTTCCATTGCATGCTCACGCATAAATTATTTTATTTCATTAGAATGCTTGTGAAAAGCTATTGAAGAGACTTGAACCATTGAGAAAACGTAATCCCAACTTGGTGTGGTCTCGTCTGATCGAAAAAGCTTATATGGAAAGAATAAGCCTTGCTGCAACGTGATTTTACAGGTAAAAGTTTATCCGATGATTTTGAAAATTCAATTGTCATTTGAGTTCCTAATGACGTATTCCTATTCAACTGAAAAAAAGATTCACCTCTAATTCTTATTGAGACTAGATTGGAAATCAATGACAAAAACATATTTTTTATCTAGCACAATTTATTCCCTCGAAATGTAATGATGTCATTCTCTCCAATGCCATTTGATCAATTACCGCTACCAAAAACAAATGACATTGATTTTTTGCAATGGTAGGTCACCTGGAATTGATGTAGAATGGAATCAAAAAACTGGTGTTATCACTGGAAATATGTTCAATTATTTGGCTTATGGAGCAGCAGTTTCCCAAGTTGAAATCGACGTATTGACTGGACATCATGCTGTGTTGCGGACGGATATTGTTATCGATGTCGGAAACAGCATAAATCCTGCAATCGATATTGGACAAGTGAGACATGATTATAGATTTAAAAGATAATCATTGTTGACTACAAAAATATTTTTTATTTTTTTCAGACGTACCATTCCATTTCGTCTACCATTTTCTTTAGATATTGCTAAACTAAAACGCGTTTTGTATTTTTTTAAATTGTAGATCGAAGGCGCCTTTACACAAGGATATGGCATGATGACACTCGAAGAAAAGCTTCATTCACCATCCGGACACCTGTGGCATACTGGTCCTGGATCTTATAAGATTCCAGGTTTTTCCGATACCCCCAAGAAGTTCAATGTGCATTTCCTACGGAGCTGTCCCAACGAAAAGGCTATTTATTGCTCCAAAGTAAGTGAGTTCAACATTAATTGAAAATCTTTATAATTAATTGTTAGAAATTACGTATGCAAAGCCGAGTGAATAGGAAGCAATATTGTTTACTGGTGAACCCGACAGATCTCTAATGTAGCATATAGTTTAACGTCAAGTAAGAGGATTATCTATGTAACCTTTTGTTGTATTGATTCTCACTCATTTCCAGCTTTGAATTTTTTCAAGTATTTATATTTCACGTATTTATTTTAGGACAATTGACCGAATAGTCGTTTCTGATCAAGTTTATTTTTGTTGTTAATATTATTTTTAATTAAAAATAAACGTCTTTATTTAGGCTGTGGGTGAACCACCATTTTTCTTGGCAGCTTCTGCAATGTTTGCAATCAAAGATGCGATCAAGTCTGCACGCTCAGATGCCGGAATTGTCGGTCCATTCAGACTTGACAGTCCAGCAACTTCCGAAAGAATTAGAATAGCTTGCGAAGACGATTTTACCAAAAAAGTAAGTCAACATATCGTCAGGTAGCATTGAGATAAACTAAATCAGATTCTCCATAGATTGCATCTAAGCAACGACAATTACCGGTGTGCTACTTAAAAACAAAATATCCCGTTTTAATAGGTTTTGAACAATGTATATTTTCTTCTCAGGCTAATGAAAACGAAATGCTCAATCAAGGACAGACGCCATGGGCAGTTAGAACATAAATGTTACGAGATAAGAATACTTTGAAATGAAGAAAAATACATGTCTTGATAATATTAATTATGTTAACTTTATGCCATATTATTTTGTAGTCTATATTTGCTAATTCGTCAACAAAACAAACACATTTATTATAAATTGGCTTGTCCTGCTTCTAATTCTCAAATCATATGCAAAAGAATTGATCGGAGCGATTTTGCTTGCTCAATTTTTATTCTTGCTTTTTATTTCAACATCAAATAGTTGTCATTTGGAGAAGTCACGATTCTATACAGTTAACACAATTACTTCTGATTTAAAACATTGCTGCATATAACTGACTTTTTACATTACATGTGATTTATTTTACTTGCTTAATCATATGTAAAAAATAATACGATTACAGCAACAGCAACGCGTTTGATGAATACTGAACAATGAAATCTATATATTGATAGTTTTTTATCAGTTGTTTTTAAGGCTACCACATGTAATCATAAAATTTTGTGTAAGAAGGTCATAATTACGGCAAGAATCACTTATACTCAATGTCAAATTACGTAGTTTCAGGCGTGATAAGCACTTTTGTTATAGCTAATCTGACATTCCTGTCGCTCTCATCTTAGAAATATTTTTAATTCGACATTTTTGATTTTACGTCAGTTAGTCCTTTTATAAAGTTCTTGATGAACCATCGACTATTGTTAGTTAAAATACAGTTTATTATTATTAATAAAAATATCATGAATCACAGTTCGCTACATCTTCTTGATGGAATGAAGACATGGGTTCCCGTGCATGGGTTAGAGGAGGACATTCGGGATAATGTATGATTGGTCGTGTCGCAGTGTAAGTTGTAATACCAACTGTGGTTGAGAGAACCAAAAATGATGTATTGCAAATGAGAGTCAAAAGGGTGACATCCCAATTCAAACACTTCCTCGAGGTTTACTTTTACATGGTGGCAGTTCTGATAAACTGTATAAAACTTGGGGCAATTGATTATAATGAAGTAATCCGCTCGATTATCTTTATTGGTTGACGTCCGGTTACTAATTAAAAGCTGGCTTTTCCGTCAATTCTATTATCTGGGGTAAATAAGTTGTTTAGAACTGACGCGATTATTTAAATCATTTCAGGAGAGGTTAATTATTGTGTTCTTCAAATAGGAAAAAATTAACGAGCATGTCAGTAATGATTTTAGCCTTCTTGTACACTTGTCGCAACCTGGAAGGTGGCCAGACAAGAATGGAGAGGCGACATGCTAAATCGGGGTCACGTGGACAGTGGTGCTAGGAGTGTTCCAGTTTCTCAAAGATTGGTACCCAAAATCAGGAAAATGGTCAAAGTTGCGTCAGTCGTTAATTGTTTACAGAATTTCACCGCAACTACAATACTATTAAAAACCGTCAGTTGTTAATTGTTTACTAGCATTTCGCCGTAACTTCAATACTGTTGAAAAAGCGCCGGTCGTTAATCGTCAACTAGTATTTTGACGTAACTTCAGTACTGTCGAAAAGCGCCAGTCACTCAATATTAACTAGCAATTTGCCGTAATTCAATTATTGTAAATACTGTTACAAAACGTTAATCGTTAACTAGCATTTCACTGTAAATTTAATCAGCGTGCATACTGTTAAAAAGCGTTGAACGTTAACTAGCATTTCGCAACAATTCTAATCTGACCAAAATCAGTCTACACTCTACTGTAGAGTCTACAGCAGGGGTCACCAACACGCTGCCCGCGGGCACCAAGTCGCCCGCAGGGACCATATAAGTCGCCCGCAGGTCTGTTTTGAAGTACTCAAATAACGGCACTCATCAGTAAGCTACATCTATTGGATCTCCGCTCTTTAGGAGACCCTTATTATCAGTCGTTCTGTCTGTCTGTCTGTCTGTCTGTCTGTCTGTGTATCTGTCTGTCTGTCTGTTTAGATGTAGCGTCTTAACGGCTGGACCAATCTGAAAGAAATTTTTCACATGGGTTATCCAGCCACCCTAGTATTGTGCGTTTTATGGAAAGTCCGGATGGAAGTTTCGTTTCCATGGAAACAACGAAAAACTCGCCGATCGTTGGGAAATTTAAATTTTTTTTACAATTCATCGCCATTTTCTCGCCAACCAAGTCGAAAATTAAAATTCCAAGAACGCTACCTTCCGCATAGCAAAATACTTTTTCCAATAAGTTATCTTTAGTCTCGATACTCCATAAACTGGAGGAGCCTTAGGGATTTTAGTGGAGATTATTTTTCAATTTTCAGCCACAATATACCAGTCACGCGAGTAAGACTACGAAACGCGCAGCGTTTGAAATGAACTCAGCGGAACGCGCAGCGTTCAAAATGAACTGGCGATTTTTAGTGGTGTCTCCTATTATCTGTTAGTAAACTGAAATGATGCGGGCCTCAAGCAATGGCGGAGATCCTACTGGGCGCCTACCGGCTTGTTGATTTTATTCTTGTTTAAACCTTATATGAGAAATGGAAATGACAACATATTAATTATCGTAACGGTGAGCCTTTTCTATATGTGACGTCGGTAATGTCACGTGCAAGGTTCCCTCTAAGCTGCGCAACTGCGCAATTGCGCAGTGCCACCAGAACATTTGCGCAGTAAAATCTCATTCTCGCGCAGTTGCAACATTTCGTTATCAAAGCGTGGCTCATATTTTATATGTTATATTTATTAACGCTTAACTAGAATGCTCGTTCTATGTTTCAGGCGTATTTTGGTGACCACAGGTCATTGTGAAGTCACACACGTGTATGTCACGCTAAAGTACATTGATTTCTGTATGCCGGTGACGCAAATTTATCGCTGTTCCGCGTTAAGGAATCTGATAATCTGCAAAATCAGAAAAAGCATATATATTGACGCACTACATCAGTGGTTCCCAACCGCCGGTGCCGGTCCACCAAGCTATTTTGCCGTTCAGTGGGAAATTTCGTTTTGTTGATTTTCTGCCGTTTCGATCGCTTTATCGAATCCGAAAAGACGGATTTACGTTGGTTTATTACGCATTTCTCTTCCGCCGTCATATTACTGTTTGGTGAGGGCGGTATTAATCGCCTGGCAACGTCTTGGCGCCGTGTGATCCCACTTTCCGTTTCCGATTCATCGCAAAATCGCTCCGTCAAATCTCGCAAGATTCATAAACCTGGAAATCAGCATGCGTGCTTTTTCCGTTCTGCGTGCTTTTCTTCATTAATATTACCATTCAAATATAAGGTTATGAACATTTCTTTGTTTAAACTAGAAAACAGTCAAGAATTGTATAATATTACAGAGTATGCCTTGGGAACCAGCAAGATATGAACTTGCGGCCCAGCAGTTGGTCATGAGACGCGCAACAAAAACATTAAGATCTTTTCTAGATGATGCACAGCAGGATTTTGACCCCCTGGTCCCAAGTTAGAAACTACTTTATCATTGTAATATAAATTCATTTGTCTGGGGCATCGATCAAATGCAGAGGGATGATATGATGAAACCACTAGTTTACAGTCCAGATTTATAAAAGAATCACTGTCACAATATTTGAGCTCTCTCGATAACGAATGCTTATCGCTAGGTAATCGAACAATCAAACTGTTGTCCAAATATTCAACCAGTTACTTGTACGAAAAAACTATATCATTGTTAGCTTTAACTAAAACGAAGCAAAGAAATAGACTGTGAGCCACTGCAGAGCTAGGTGTTGCAAAATCATTTTTTATGCCTCGTTTGCAATCTTGTATTGGCAACGAAACAGCAGCAAATTCTCGCTCGAGGTAATTGTGTTTGTACATGATTTGGCATGTACATGTTTTTTTTGTGAGGTTTTTCTTGGTGTATTTTTTACGCGAAATCGGTGCCCAGCACTTCATGTTGTTATGCAAGTATATGTTATTATTTTATGTTCCACCTTTTTGCCGGTCCGCGAATACATTTAATTTAACCGGTCCGCGAGGGCAGAAAGGTTGGGAACCACTGCACTAGATGCATTAACTCGGAAGCGAAACGTGGAAGCAAGAGGAGGTTGTTCGAACTTTCTCACCGCAATATCAACCGCTGAAGAGAGTGAAGTTTTGAAATAAAGCCTCACATAGATAGTGTTCTACCACGTGTTAAGCTGAATTCATCAATATTGTCGCGAGGTGATAAATAGTCGTGTGTCAAAATAGACTAAATTGCCACTTTGTATGATTGTCGCTTAATTTAGCAATAAAACACAACAAACATGGACAAAGTGTATAAACGTTGGAAAAGCACGTAAACAAGAAGAAGCTATTTAAATTTAATGTGTGCTTTTTTCGCATTCCGATAATAAATAATAGGCTACTATTGTAACATTTCACAAAGTTGGAATAATTTAGGATTCTGCTCCGCGTTAAAATAGTCTTGCTCAGTAAAACCAACATTTGCGCAGTGTGAAATTTTCTTAGAGGGAACACTGGTCACGTGTCATTCCAATTATGACATCACGCACACTAGGTCACCTCATTAAGGACTTAACAAGTTAAGGCATCAATGGTCAGCTGGAGCCATGCGTGTCGTTCATTTCTAACCAACTTTGGACGTGTCAAGCATTGTTGAGCAACGCTCAGCCTAAATGCGGGACAGATGGAGTTTACAATTGTAACACTACTAAATGACCTCAAAACCAATCAGATCCTGTCACACTTCAGGGCTCTGGTTGACACAGAAAGTTCTATGGTGTATAAACAGCAGCTTCGATAGTCGTAAGCTTGTTTGGTTCAACCTGCCTTTGTGAATCAGCCTTTTAATATATGAACTTCATCAAAAACAAACGCTGAATACGCCACCGATGAATATCTGCAACTCACTCAGAGTTTCGGCCTCGAGTTGCAAACCGGATTACAACACGAAAGTGGAGAACATGCAATACCAGGTTGACCACGTACTAAGGAGGAATACACCAGGTTTGGTCGTGGTTGAAAATATGATATTCATAATATGTTAAAGGTGTCAGTTAAATATAACATTTTATAGCACAACTACTATTGATAGTTTCATGAATAATTAACATCATCAGTGTCTCCTTGACTAAATTTCATTATTATCAAATTGGCTTTTCAGAAGAGTGCTCTTAGCCTAGTCGGTACCCTGAAAGTAGCCCGCTGCTTCATAAAGGTTGTTGACGCCTGGTCTACAACTCTACAGTCTACATACTGCTTCACACAGTAACTGTTATCCTGTTTAATATGATTTTATCGATTTGTTCTCAAGCATAGATTCTTCTATCAGATTCACCCATACTAATGTTCCATGCAATGCGCGTTTATTGCATAAAAGTGTTGGATGTAAATACAAAAATCATATCCTGAACGAAGCTGAATTTTGGAATAGCTACGGGTACCGTAACTTACCAGTACCGGTATACGTATACCGGACTGTCCTACCTTATCCAGGTACTGCTACGATGATTATTCATGCATCTAATCTCAACGTGAATCGAAATACCAAATGATTCAATTATCGTGTAAGTTACAGTATTCTACCTTACCTTTACAGTCTCTCACTTTGGTGACCGTACATTTGAACCCATGTGTATATCCGCGGGTTCAATCTATATGCTGGTGCTAAAACCCATAGGTTAGGGTTAGTATGGGTTCAAATATCCGTAAAACAAAAAAATTTCCATAGGTACAATATTATGCAGGTGCAATTGTCGTGGATTCAGATGTACGTGGTTCAAATGTAGTGGGTTCAAATGTACACGGTTTCAAATGTAATGGAACCTCTCACTTTATATAGTCTGCTGTACTGTAAGATCAAAAACTTGCGTCTTTCGCGTGGCGAGAACAACAACATCATAACAATACTAACAAAACGATAGTGTCGAAAATTCTAAATTATTTGCGTGGGCGTTTGCGGTAATTTCGTATTCATTGATATTTAAAACATTTAGATGTCCTTCATTCGTCGCAAATGGCAATGAAACCCACTTTTCATTCAATAACTATTGCCATGGGTGCTATTGTTCATAGGCGCAAACGTACGCTGTGCAAATGTAACTGCAAGTAAATGAACGAGCGTGCAAATATATAGGTGTCTTATGAAAATTAACTTCAGTTATTCTTGTTGTAGTGTGCATACTTTGGACATCTTTGTTCATATTCCGTTATTATTACTTATCGATTTTAATCGGTAAAGATGTTGATAGGTATTTGTCTGTCTGTTAGATGCACGCGATATCTCACGAAAGCGAGATTGAATCTGCTCCAGATTTTGTATGTGCATTCCTCATATGTCGTGCCTATTGATTTTGAATGAATTATGTCGCATAATTAGCGAGGTATTAATTAATTTGTGATGGGACACAAGGTGTCACTATGGAGTAAGAGTGATGTTTTGGGGGATCCCCTAACTTTCGATCGATGAGTCTTCGGTCTCTGACCGATATTCTCGTTAAATTATTGTTCTTTGTGTTGTATTTGTGAATGAAACAGACACCAAATTGCAAATTAGTAATATATTATAACAGCAATTCTTATATATATAACTATGAATTACTAAATACCTAACTTAAACGTCAGTTCAATTGTTACAGTGCAGTGCATAACATTAAAATATTATGAACAATGTTTGTATCAATATTAGAAAAAAATGATTTTATGCTCGAACTGCCCATGGTTGTAACCCGTTCTCACTTTCAGGAGGCTTTGCCTGTTGAATATAACAAAATAGCATTGGTATGTGTAATATCATGATTTTCCGTAAAACGTCAATAAATATTGAAGTCGATACATATTTTAATACTGCATATCGATATTAGCTTGATATCCACATGTCAGAAAAGACAGAAAAAAAGAAGAAGATGTGTTTGCAATAAAATATCAAATTTGCCAGTTTATTTGAAATCCAAATACTGCACCTTTCCAGCTAGATCTGCTATTAGGGTCCATTTGGAAACGTTTCCACAAACAGCATTACTGGGACAAAATGATGTTGCTGCTTTTACATATGACCAAGACGGTTCCATTACATTTGAACCCACGTACATTTGAACCCATGACAATTGCACCTGTATGCTATTGCACCTATGGAATTTTTTTTGTTTCACGGATAGTTAAACCCATACTAGCCCTAACCCATGGGTTTTAGCACCCGCATATAGATTGAACCCGTGGATATACGCATGGGTTCAAATGTACATGGGTTCAAATGTACGGTCACCGACCAAGACAATCCGCCAAAAAATGTAACACGTAATTTAATGCTATATTTGTATGTTTATGATGCGGAAACGCAAAACATAAATTAATACCGTCCGCACAAAATGGATTACCTTGCTTGCAAAGACATCTTCACATGCTATTCTGATTCTTTCAGCAGTTGCTGGACTATCAAGTCGAAAAGGACCAGTTATTCCAGCATCTGATCGCGCAGATTTGATTGCATCTTTTATGGCAAATAAGACCGATGCTGCCAAGAACAACGGTGGTTCACCAACAGCCTAATGAAGGTAAAAAAAATTTATCCGGATTATTTCCATGGATAAAATCCGATAATAATCGTCACTTTTACAATGTAAATCGGAACGTATTTTCCGCACCGAATGTATAAAATTCATCGACATTGAAAATAATTAGAACGTATTACGAAGGTAAGTGGGTAATAAATAGTCTAATATACCGTGGAGACTCGCAAACAACCCGGTTTGTCGTTAGTTTTGTAATTGTGTAGTGCTATAACTTAAGGATATTTACTAGATAGACAAAAAATAAATAGAGATGTGCCTTCGATGTTGAAGCTTACCTTTGAACAATATATCGCCTTTTCATTGGGACAATTTCTCAATAGATGAACATGGAAATGTTTCGGAGTGTTAGCAAATGCTGGGATTTTGTAGGCTCCTGGACCTATAGTCCATAAATGCCCTGACGGTGAATGAAGCATTTCTTCTAAAGTCATCATTCCGTATCCTTGAGAAAAAGCACCTTCAATCTGAAAAATATGCGGACGTTCGTCCTTCAGCATATTTTATGGGATATAACCGATTTTCAATAGATCAACATGTATGCGTATAGACTTTCCAGGTGACATACATAATTTTGTAGTATGTATAGTTTATTACACTTATCCCAGTGGTTGCCAACCCTTTTTTACACATTCCTTGGCCTATTTTAAGCTCCAAAATCCTTCCTCCCTAACTACGCATAAAACTCTATTTGCATTTGTTATTTTTCTCCCCAAAAGCACTCAGATTCCTCCCTGCGGAGGAATTCGTCCTCAGTTGAGAAACGTTGACTTATCCGACCATTACCTGTCCGATGTCAATTGCTGGATTCAAGCTATTTCCCACATCAACAACAAGATCAGTTCTCAGCACAGCGTGATGTCCAGTCAGTACATCGATTTCTACCTGAGAAACCGCTGCCCCGTAGGCTATATAGCTAAACTTATCTCCTTTAATTTCTCCAGTTTTGCAATCCCATACATTTGTTAGGTCTGGAACCCTTTGAATACAGAATAACTTTAACATGAATGATTGTTCACACTTATTAAAAAAAGAATGTGTCACTTCCATATGCGATCTCAGTGTCATAAAACTACATTGCTTATTGATCTTATTTGCTTAACGTGATCTTAATCGCATAAAGACATTCCCCTAGAATTCAGTTCCTAACCTTAACTAAAATGAGCAAGATCATACAACCGCGAGATCGCATACGAAAGTGGCAGCAAAAAGAATGTTTGTAGCAATACAAACTTGTAAAATCCAGTAGCGGAAAGACTGATTCGTTTGGAATAGGCTTTCTCTATTAGTTCCTCCCATCCAATATTTGGATTCGATTTTCTGAGCGGTTCCATCCTTTTCATGATTTTTTCACATGCTTCCTAAAGTTGAGATTTTGCATTGCTTAGCAAAATGTAAATGTTTTTGTAATTATGGTGCATTGTTTCTGTTACCATGACGTGCTATTAAAGCATTCATAACAGCAATATTATATTTGCGTATATTTGTAAATTTATAATGCCTTAATATTTTTCACGGAAACACGGTAAATTCAACTACAAAAGGATTTTTTCTCGACGCAGAATTATGTCGTCACATTTTTCTCGTTATTTAAATACAAAACATGACGTCAAAAATTGCAAATTTTTTAAAGCTCCTTCCTTCTTCTTGTCAACAAAATTTATGCACGCCACTGGTTACACTGGTATTTTCGACCAAAAATTTACCTGAACTCTATTTTATAGTGATGCTTTGAACAAGATACTATAGAGCTGATTTAACTAAACGTGTCATAAATTAAGTTATGAATATTTAGGCTAGAACTCCTTGAACCAATTTGAAAACATGAAACGAAATGTACCAAATTATCTGAAAAAGGTATTTGCAGATGTTTCCATTTATAAAGAACGAAAGCGTTTTTGTTTGTAAATAAGATTTAGTAACTAAGACATACAAATCATTACCTTAACCGCCATACCGTGCAAGTCGCTCGAAAAGCTTGCTGCGGTAGCTGATGCATTTGGTACAGATGATGTTGAACATTCGGAAATGTGGATCATGTCTACAGACACTCCCAAAGCTCTACTTGCAACCTAAAGCACATATTATAACAATTTTGAAAATAGTAGATGGAGCATGATGGCATCCCAAACTTGAAGTAATTCGTATGAATTCACGTGGCAATGCGATTATTTTGTGACTTCATCTTCTTGATGCAATGAACGACCAGTAAACTACCTATCATGTGAAAATTGATTGGAATGAAGTGCTGAGTTTTGGAAGTATTTGAAATGAGATGCGTAGGTAAAAACATTTCTTAGCAAGTTAAAAAATGATCAAAACCAACAATATAGGCTACATTTAACCAATTTATGATGTCAAATAACCTGAACCATTTTAGTATCTAATCCTTGTCCCATTTCAGTTCCGCCATGTGACAACAAGACCGTTCCATCGGTGTATATTAGTACCAGAGCGCAACCCTGGTTCAGATGTTTACGACCAAACCCAACCGAAAATGTTGAAGGAATACAAGCAATTCCTCGTTTTTTCCACCTGAAAAGAAATACTGGCGTGCACATACTATACCAGGATGTCCATAAAGTCCCTTTATAATTTTGGTATGAAGTCAGGTCTCAATACATCTTAACTAGTTTCTCTTTTAATCAGTAAAGGTTCAAGTATGTTCACTTCATTTAATACATCTGTGAGTGCCAAAACAAAAACAATATATATGTATATATGGGTGTTAAAGTATTGCACTCAGTCTTGGTACTTGTGAGTTTCTGTTTATTTAAATTTTACCTCGAAGATTTATTGAAGTCCCGAATTTCTTTTCGAACAACGTGAAAGTTTGACTTTTCGAGACATTCATCCCAGCATCGTTTTGCCTGGCATTTTTGCAGTAAAGTTCCGTGCAATAGTCGATCGCCATCTTTGTACATGTTCAATTCACGCACCTATACAGAAGTAGTTTGTACGTCGACTCATTGACAGATCTACACGCATTATAAATTGAAATTGGGCGCTCCCGGAGTATGTGCACCAAGATGGCGCACAACCTGAACCCTAACCTGGTACTCATATTATGTTCAGGTTGTGCGCCATCTTGGTGCACATATTTCTGGAGGTCTATAAATCAATATAACAAATATTTTACCTTTTCTGAATCCATATTTAAAGTTTCTGCAACCTTCGTTATCCAAGCTTCAGATATGATCATTGTTTGAGGAATGCCAAATCCTCGGAAAGCAGTATTTGATGCAACGTTGGTCAGACATACACTTCCTGTCACTTCCATATGAGGCACGCTGCAGGGATAAAGAAATATTATTCAATCTTGTCCGTTATTCATCAAATTAGTGATGGTATTTAGTTAATTATAATACTTCAGTTCTCAGTAGTTTATTATCCATAATGGTATCAGTTATTTTTTTCAATGACGCTATTCTCGCACGGATACAGAAAATAACACTCACTCACTTGCACACACATTTATCAGTGACTCCTATTACTAGGAGCTCTAATTACTAGATCCCTCCACGTTATTTGTCATTCTCCATAAAATTTAGACGTGCTACAGTTAGTCGTCCATCCACATAAAAACATTTTTGATTGGCCCCACAATTTCACCAACCTATCCAAATAATATCATTTTGTAGAATATTACTTATAGCTGTTGTCAGCATGCACAATTGCCCGATCCATCACTCCAAACGACGAATCATCTGAATTTCCACCGTTACTGTACAGTTTTATCTGTAATGCCATAATTTGACCACCTTTACTGAATCCAATCTTAAAAAAAAAAGTCATGTTCAGAAATATGTAAAAGTTGATTGTAAAATTCTATTGCTATTATCTTACCTTATATCTGCCTAAAAACGGATGTCTACCACCGGTGATTTGCATATCTTGCTGTCTCGTTAAAACACATCTTATTGGCTTTCCCAATCTAGATATGAAATCAGTGTTTAACGTAATTACACAATACGCAAGATTACATATGACCAAGTAAACATATATATGGTCATTAACAGCTCTAAGTTTATACATTAAAAACGGAAACGAAAGCTTGTATTTTTCCATATTCTTTCATGCTAGAATTTAATGGCACAATGAGTCGACAATTGCTTACTTTCTTGCCGCTATAACAGCAGGATTTGATATGACACAAAATCGGGTTTCCTTCCCTCCAAATCCCCCGCCAAGTCGCTTCGTGCGAACGATAACTTTATTTCTCTTCACTCCAAGACACTTTGCAGCCTGTAGAAGGAAATTGTACTCCCGGTGATTTATTAGTTAAATTCAACTGCAATAAACAGTGAATACAGGTAGCCACCGTGAGTTCAGCTTCAATATTTGCAATCGCGCGAATTCAGAGCATATTCTTAGAGTTGTTATGAATAGTGGAATAGTCGGTAATAAAAGACACTCACAGACAGATTCTTAGATTTATGCAAAAGCAAGCCCCGAGTACAGCAAAACAATGAAGAAAAGTGAATCCGCAGCAAGGACATACCGTATTTCCGGCGAATAAGTCTACCCGGCAAATAAGACGATTCCTGTTTTTACGCCTGAAAAAATGTGTTTTTGCACATAACCTGCCAATAAAAGGAGTAGTAAAATCCCATCAACATCGGAATCTCAATTTACCATGCAAAGGGTTTTGAGCGATCGCCGCGCATCGGTTAAAATAGCCTATAATGACTTTTTCCTATAGCGTAATTTTCTATTCATAACATCTACGGAATTCAAACTGTCTTTGAATTTTAATCCAATTGTGTTCAACGTAACTCGCGGTTGCGTCCTCCATATAAGAACATTGCCGATCTAAAGTAACACGGCCATCTGCGGACATAACAATGTGAGAGATTATGTTTGGTTTTTATAAATAAATATACATATAAAGTGTAAATATGAAACACAAAACGAAATGTGTTGCCTCATTGATTTAATTGTGATCAATTTAATCTGCGATTGGGACAATATAAATAGTATCACTGCTCTAAAAATCACCAACGCAATCCGTGGACATAAACATGTACAATTATATGTTGTTTTGATTCGTATTTTTGCAATTTAAAAACAGATCTGAGCTGTTGCTGCAACAATTCCGCTTTATCGCAATGCTGCCACTCATTATTTTGAGGATTTCACGGTGGGAAAAAACCTTTTAAGTCTGCGATGATATCTCGCCGAGTAAAATTTATGTTTATAAAAATATGAATTGAATACACTTCACATTACGGTATTATACATATATCATAGTCGCGCCAGGGGATGCTATCGCCGAAGGTATTTTATGGTCCGAATTGAATAATAAGGCGACACCAAAAAAAAATGAAATTATCATACTCGCCAAATAAGACGACCCTCCCCAAATCAGGCCAAAAATTTGGGTCTAGAAAAGCGACTTATTCACCGGAAAATACGGTAATTCTGTGCAATAGCAAAATGTGTTTGGCGTTTGAAGTTGATTTGGCCAAGATAAAATATGACATAACGCAATAAAAAACACGAGTAAGCTCACCATAGTTTGCAATCCGTTCGGAAATTGACAAGCACTAAATACTTCCATTTCTCCATCTTCATTTTTCGGGATAGCAATACAGCATTGAGTCTCCATATAGAAATGTTCTTGTCCACCAACACTGAAAGTCAACAATAGGTATAATAAAGGTAAACAGTAAAAGTGTTTTCTACAGTCCAACCTTGCTTCATCTTCGACGACGAAATCACAATTTTTGAAAACTTCCTCAGCATTTCCTCTTTTTATTTTTTTACCCATTGACAATTTGTTGTGTTTAATAGCATCCTGCAAACACGGAGAAGAAAAAGATGTTGCGTAAAGATTAAAACTGAGCTAACCAGGTGTCGAACTCGGGATGTCTGTATGAAAACTACAATGGTATTACCTCTATGGTAATAACTCTTGGTAACATATCTTCGTAAGTTATTTTCACCAATCTTCTTGCTTTGATTGCGTGTGCCAGAGTGTCGGCTACAATAGCTCCAATAACGTGCCCAACACATGTTACCTGTGTATAAATAAGTTAGTGAGCATGCATAATACAAGCTAAAAAAAAAAGTAGAGTAAAAAAGCATTTTGTATGTTTTGAATATCTTAATATTACGAACTACCTTTCCATCCGCAAACACTTCGCCGTACATGCCAAGGTCATTTTCACCGATGACATCATTCTTGTCAACGTACGAAACCACTCCTCGATATTCAAGTGCCGCAGTTGGATCAACGTCAATAATTTTTGCATGAGCTCTCGTGCTACAGACTAATACCATCTGCAATTCATCTATGGAAATACAAAAACAACAACAAAACTTTACATTACGAATGTAGCACATACATAAAAACTACAATCGCGAACATCATCGGTAACCCCAATTGAATAGCTTTTGCTAAAAATATGCCAAAAGGGTAAAGTGGTGCGTCTATTGGAAGAGATGCGTTACATTCACTCTATTATTCTGATTTCACAGAAAGAAAGGATATTCCACTCGGACAATACCCGATTCTAATCTAATCTTTTTTTATCATACTGCACACCATAATTTTGCGTTTGAACCATATAAAATCGAATTCTATCGTCGATCACGACAACACAAGGATTTAACATCGAAACAATAAAACCTTTGTAAGGTGGAATATCATCAACATATATTGCTTCTCCAGTTGTATGCTTGAATCCAGAGAGATGAGGAATCGGACGACCAATGGTATCGAGTGGTTGTTGATCTTCGGGAACCTAAAATAACGAGTGTAAAACATAAAGCTAAACAGTCTATTACTACTACGAACTTCAAAGAATAAAAATATTACCTCCTGCCATGTTTGTGTGCTTGTAAACGATTCTTCTTCGACCGATAACTCGGAAATGATTTCTCGACTGATAGCGATGTTGTTTTTCTGAAATGCGATAGCTTATTAACTAGATTAAGGCTTGTTTGCTAGAATAATATGCTTGTTTGGTGAGGGTAGGAAAATATATATACATTTTATAACGCATTGAATAATTAAAGTGAATAAAATATGCTTCAAAGCTAAAAGCAGCAAGTATAAATATTTCTGCTATGACCCATTTGAATGAAACTCATTTTCCAATTGTATATTAAACTATATATATATAGAACTTTAGTCGTTTGCAACAGCGATTCCCGACAGCTGGTCCGAGAACCGGTGCAGTAAATTTCATCACTAATTGCCTCTGCACTGTTTGTCAAATATCTATTTACTTTCCAACAAATAAAAAATATTGCTTACTCCAAAATTTATGCACTGATTACTAATTGAGATTAATTTGATTGTTAAATATTCAAAGATGTGTGTATGGTAGAGAAAGTAAACTCGAATTTCATTCAAATAAAAACAAGGACTAATTCAAAGTTTATTTTTTTCAATTTTAATTCAATCAGTGTCGTGTGATAGTCATTCTATATATACCAAATTACAAGGAAATGCCATAAAATGTGCATTGTTTTTATATATAGCAAAACAGTAAAGCACGAATTTGAAAAATAATAATGTTAGTCTATAACAGTGATATCAAGCGACAATGGAAAACAGTAATAATGACGTCCTCTATATATTTCAGGTTTTTACGTCCTCATATTGATATAGGCCCATTTTCATAATCTTTGATCGCCGTCGACTAAGAAAGAGATAACGGCACACTTTTTTCGACCAGCTGAAAATGCCCTATTATGACATAAACTTATACAAGGAAAGGCTGAAGCGATATAGTTTGTGTTTGGGAAGAACATTGGAATATGCTCGAAAATTATGTGTTGAAGATAAACGTTGACAAATATTTGAATGCAAGCATGATTTATGTTGTAGATTTCAATATTAAAATAACTAACTTTTGAAATTCGTCTTTCAACCAAAATATTCATTGTATGATGGTAAAATTTGAAGAAGAAGCTTGTCACAAGTGTACGGCGATACTGTATCATTCCTCCCGGTGCATCAAGTGACAATTTCATCTCCTCACTCAACCACGAGCAAACGTCATCCAGTAAACTACCGTCCCAGGTTCTGTGTCAATTTGAATATTTTTATATTTAGTGAGTATTATTGAGTTATTACACAAAATAAACTAATAGGGGCGTACGTTTGGACGAAATATCCGTGATGAAAATAGGTGTGATTGCAAAATGATGAAGTACCAACAAAATTCTAAAATATAATAACCTTCCAATTATTCTAGACATTGTTTGTGTCGGAACTTTTGTAACTGCTGCCATTCCTCCAAAAGCTATCGATAGTTTTTTAATCATTTTCGTTCCAGGTTCAAAAGCAACATGCATTGCTGAGTTTACTATAGCTATGTCATCTTCTTTTCTTTTTGATTGTTTAAATGCTTTCATGACGTCATTCTTGAATGTGTTTGCAAATTAAATTAGAAGGCAAACAATAAATCATTACAATATGAAGTTGGAGCATTGTAAATAGCCATTGGGAAAAAATTTAATCCATATAAATCGTTAACGTGAAAAAGTTACGCATAATATTACCTATTTATTTTTTTATTACTTGATCAGGAATGTCTCTTACCCATTTATGTAAAAAGGGAATTTATGTAAATATCACATACTTCGGTTAAAAATGGAATTTTTATTGAAATCAAGATCTCATCGTTTCTTGTGTTCGTTTTTCTGTATCCGATAAAAAATGTTTCATCCATTTGAATTTCTCTCAAACCAGAACTTGATGAAGCAAAAGTTAGTTTTGCTCCAACCGCAAGTAAAATGGGATTGAGATCCGATATTGGACTTGCTGTCATGATGTTTCCACCGATGCACTGAAACATGGAGAAATCGAGATTAAGTGTGGTTTTCAGTTTTAGAAAAATCACTGTCCGTGAAATATTTTCATATTACAATAATTTTGATCTTATTTTTAAAATTATTTGCACATTTGACATATATATAAAATTATAAGTATATATAACATGTGAATGAATAAGCATATTCCGACATGTTATATTCATCATCACGTTAGTCCACGTATGACTTTTATACCAGTGATTTTCCCTTTTTTATGAATCGCGGAACACTTTTTATTTCAAAAATTCTTCGGGAAACCCCAAATAAAAATTTCAGAATTTTCGAAAATAATCGATTTAATTAACTAATACGAAAAGACCAGAAGTTCATCGACTCGAGTTGGGAAAAGATGCCAGTCTACAAGGATACCAGTACAAATGAAAGTTTTTCAAACTCAGACGCTAAACAAAACGTCGAAATACCAAAAAGAAACATTTAAGACGAACTTTATATGATTGCAATATTTGGGATTGCCTCGATGATTGCAAAGCTTCTATTCGGTCTGCGTGACGAAAGACTATAGGTTAACATATTTTTTTGACTTAAAAGCGGGACGCCTCCAAGGACACGACCCCTTAGCTGTAATCCTGTAACTTTACAATTTCCAATTTTACTACATAGGCCTACATTTAAAGCCATCCCGGGTTCAGTTCGAAAAAAAGAAAGGAATAGACGATAACGATACAAATGAACGGAATTTAGATTTTTGTTATGTACAGCAAAAAGAATAAGGAATAATTAAATAGTCTGCCGTTTTCAAGCATTGAGATTTACTTATTCGCCCAAGCATGCTTTTCTGTAGATCACACCTTCAAGAAGACGTTGTTCAATGTTACATTCACGTGAACGTCCGAACAGGACTTGGATTAGAATTGAAATTAGAATTGATTTTACATGTGATACGTTCGCTGACAATGTTAGCGGGAAACAACGAAGCGAACAAAACAACGCATTCACCTTAATTAAGTAGGCTAGCGTTGCGCTACACAGCAACTACAGTAACGAGAACATGTTCGTGTATTATGCTGGATGGCTGAACGCCAAAGCGGGACTTTTGGCTGACTGGGCGGGACGGCGGGACAAGACGCTGAAAAGCGGGACTATCCCGCCTAAAGCGGGACGTATGGTAAGCCTACGAAAGACCAACACACTGGTCTTCTTCTATGATTCTTAGTTGGCACGGGATCAGACTAATCCTAAAACCAAATACTAGATGTTTGATGTTCAAGTCATATATATTATGTTTCATCATAAAATTTTTAACCAGAATAAGGTGAGACAATAATTTTTCGCGGACTACCCGAAGGTCATTCACGGAACACCAGTTGAATATCAATGATGTTCGCCATAACCCTAACATAAAGGGTGGGACAAAAGGTATTTTCATTCCTATTTTCTACCGGATGAAATCAACAAAAAAACTTGTGAATAACTAAACTTTTAAACGAACAATAACTTTTTAACGATCCATTCTTGTTTTAATATGTTACCGAGAATAAGACAAATAACTCGATAAATTTCTGTTTCAATGGTAGCAATGAAAGCTAATGGACAATTTTAAAATTTACAGCATAAAGTGATAAATCAAATTAGTTCATTCATCGAATAATACTTAAATTTTATGACATTTTCTTGTCGATAAATGATTAACCTGTGTCGCAAAAGAATATCTAATGTAAAGAAGCTTAAAATCATTACAATCTCTACCTACCGCCACATTTCGAATCTGCAATCCAGCAAATAGTTTCAACATTTCCAATATTGAGTAAAATATTTGAGTTTCTTCATCAGTTTTGTATTTGCGCAGAGATTCCAAAAATTCAGCAACATCTGAGAGGCGACACGATGCACCAATGGAAACGCCTGACAAAATATACAGTTAACGTTAACAATGAGTCAGCTTTCTACTGAAATTTGTATATGTTTAGCCAGATATGAAATGAATAATGTAACGAAGATTACCTTCGTCATCGACGCTCATTTCGTTAAGTTCTCGTATATTTATTGGGCAAATGATATGCGGATAACAATGTCCTTTGATATTCATTTCTATCCCAACTTCTGTGTTTCCGACAACAATTCTGGCATCAGGAAAACGTTGCTT
Organism: Styela clava; assembly: GCF_964204865.1. Lineage (NCBI taxonomy): Eukaryota > Metazoa > Chordata > Ascidiacea > Stolidobranchia > Styelidae > Styela > Styela clava. Next base: position 15,568,924 of record NC_135252.1, on the reverse strand, counting down.
GAGCGACAACATTTCATCCAAATTGATTGGCTGATGCCAAGTCACTCCCTCTCCCACAAATGTTAAAGATCGAGCTAAATTGTTTGTCTTGTTCAAGATCTGCAAAATGTGAATATTAAAATGGATTAATGGATTTCGCAAGTTAAAAGTATTCGTGTCGGCTGTAATTTTAATTATTTTAAACCAAGTGCAATCAAGGCTCACCTGTTTAATACCATATATCACAATTACTAGAATAAAATGAAGTATACTGACTTCTTTATATTTATACTTACCATTAGTTCTGGGGGATATATTGGTTCTTGTGAAGGGTCGTAAGGTAGCCATCCATTTTGTTTGTTTTCTGTTATATTAACAAATAAGTAAATTGATCAATGTTTACATTTATCATTTTGCGGTATTGCTATAAAATCCTACTACATTGTGAAAATACCAAGCATTGCATACCAATTCCATTCTCTTGACTGTTACGTGCATCTTTTTGAAATTTGCAGCATTTTTCACCCATTGGGCAAGTGAACGTTTTGAACGCTGAAAAAGGTTGAAACATATTAGGTTTACGACTGGGGACACTTTGTTTCAGCTTCACTTGATCGGCTTGTAGTCACCCAGAGCTATTTTTAGACGTTTTCAATATTTGACAGTTACACAACCCGTTTATTCAAACGTATTTGACATCCAATTCGATGTTTCAACCTTATAACTTCATTGGCATTTCCACCATTCCGTCGCATTTCCAATAACATTTTTGAAGAAGGTGTTTTATTTTCATCTAGTCATATATATATTTAGCAATTATGCTTTTTTATATTCATTCGCCCCCTAAGGGCCTAATGTCATCCTCCTGCCAATATTCATAAAATGGTACATCGGCGAGTGAACAAAATTGCGATGACGTTCTCGATATAATTTCTAGTTTTAGTACTATAAGAAAATCCACCCTTCATATATCACACTACCTGCAATTATAGGTCTATATCCAGTACATCTACATAGATTTCCTTGTAAACAGGTATCGATATCACTTGCCGACGGAATTTGGTTGTTACGCAATAATGCGTACATCGACATAACAATACCAGGAGTACAAAACCCGCATTGTGATCCGTGAAACTTTGCCAACCTTTCTTGGATCTGATGAAGTTTTGTTTTTGTGCTGCCAATTCCTTCTACCGTTGTTACCGCACACCCGTGTACAGAAACCAGCGGTGCCAGACATGCATTCACTGCAAAGTGTCTGAAAGTAGATTGGATATTTTGCCATAAAACGCCCACAAAACTGCTGTAATTTACAGTTCATCGAATAACATATTTAGGTGTTCACCTTGTCTTTTCTAAACTTTTCTCCCATTTTGATATCATGACAGTGCAAGCACCGCACCCGCCTTCTCCGCATCCAAGCTTGGAACCAGTGAGTCGAACTAAAAGCATTATTTAGTTTGATTGTTTTATAGTATACAATAATATTGGTTATTACAATATTATATACCCTAACCCTAACATATCGCAAAGTGGTGTTAGTTCCACTGTACAAAACTGAATGGTATTTGGTATTCAGCATTAAAACAAACAACGAATGAACTGAATTATTCCGAAAACATGTTCCCAATTATGTTAAACTTGTTACAGACAGAAGATGCAACATTCCTCATAACATATTTAATGCTATGTCGATTTGTCTATATGTTGCATTGTTTTTACGATATATACCGAACAAGACATGATATATTTTATACTGCAATATTGATAATTTCGACCAGCGAGCATGTTGTGCAAGCCTGGTCTGGAAGTTCAAAGTGCCTGGAGTGCCTTGTGTCATTGCGTCCATTTTACGATTAACACTTACGATTATTTCTCAAGTAAGTAAGTAGCGTAGTTTCTGGGTCTGCGTTCTTTTCCGTCACCTGAAACATTAATTTTAAGGTACATCGAAAGAAATTGTAAAACAAACGACATAACAACAGAAAAAAACATTATCAGCTCATATTTGGTGTATATCATTTTATATATCCATCTTCAGTTATTTACAGTACAATACTTGAGGCATGTCATATCTATTTTTTATGATCAGCTTTAATGAGTTAATATTTCTGATAATCCACGAATCTTGTGCACACAGCTACAGTTAGGTCTCCAGAGACAGTCTGATTTGAAGATAATTCGATGCCAATATTGGTAATATTCGTTCCATCTAACCTTCTTTCCATTAACGTAAAATATAAGAACGTCGGATTTCTCCACTGACGGCATTTTCCCCAATCAATGCTGTGATACCTGAGGACATGAAAGGAGAGTTCATTTTATGCAAATAATTTGTATATTTATCTTCTGCGAGTGGAAATCCGATAAGACATATTAAGGATCTGGTAAATGCCCTTATGCCCGGTTATATGAATGCCGGATATAGGAATATTCAAATATTTTTAATCGTTCCAGACGCATGGGATTCGGGGTGTGGAGTAACCGAACAGAGAGCACGTGAACCAAACTTCAACGGCTTGTATCCCCGCAATACTTTCGCAAAATCAACGCCCACGGGATTCAAACTAACCAATCCGCGTAGGGCAATTAGAGATGCGATAGTAAGCCTGTGAATAACGCTAGGCAGGATACGGATTATATTTACCATGTAAATTCATATAAGCATTATCACATCCGTGTTCGGTACGACGACAATTATTTTATTGCAAAACAAGTTATAAAAAATATGTGATAACTACGCAGCTATCTAATGGAAGCTTTTTATAATTTCATTATTAGCGTGCAAGCCGCGACGGATTATCCATTAAACGAGAATATCGGTCAGAGACCGAAGACTTATCGATCGAAAGTTAGGGGATCCCCTAAAACAGCGCTCTTACTTCATAGTGACACCTTGGTTCCCATCACTAATTAATTAATACCTCGCTAATTATACGACATATTTCGCCCAAAATCAATAGGCTTTTGGTCCGAGATATGATGGATGCACATGCAAAATCTGGAGCAGATTCAATTTCGCTTTCGTGAGATATCGCGTACATCTAACATACATACAGACAGACAGAAAAATACCTATCAACATACTTACCGATTAAAATCGATAAGTAACAATACGAGAATATCGGTCAGTGACCGAAGACCTATCGATCGAAAGTTAGGGGCTCCCCGAAACAGCGCTCTTACTCCATAGTGACACCTTGTGTCCCATCACTAATTAATTAATAACTCGCTAATTATACGACAAAATTCGCCCAAAATCAATAGGCTTTTGGTCCGAGATATGATGGATGCACATGCAAAATCTGGAGCAGATTCAATTTCGCTTTCGTGAGATATCGCGTGCATCTAACAGACATACACACAGACAGACAGACAGACAGACCGACAAATATACCTATCAACATACTTACCAATTAAAATCGATAAGTAATAAGCACGTGCTTCGGGGCGCCAAGCATAGAGGGACACCACGAAAATTTTAGAGCGGAATTTTATATAGTTTATCGGAGTTTATTAAAATATTACGAGTTCACCAGACGACTCAAACTTCAGAATGTTCGCCTATTTTTTGTCTTCAAGTATCATATTAACCTTCCATATTAAAAATAAACCATGAAACCTATTTATTGGACACGAAATGGGCCTATGAGTCGTTTTCTTAAATTGTTGTTGTTTTTTCTTTCTAGTATTCTCCTTGTTGCTGCATTTTTGTTTTAAAAAAATTTCTTTTCTCTTCAACAATTGGACAATATTTTAGCTATTCCAACTGGGATTGGGATCCCGAGAATCAAACTCTTTTTCTATCGCTTTGTGCCTTTATTTTAGTAAAAACACTCCTCTGTTTTCAAGCGTCGGTCATGTGACAGTAGTGACGAAACGCAGAGCCGATTCAACGCCGCACAATCCAGTTTTTTTAGCTAGGTCCCGAAATACCAACTTAGACGAACTATCTGTCACGAAAGAATATAATTTGAAGCGACATTAAACGCGAGATGCGCAAAATACAACGGTAATTCTCGGGAATTAACTCTAATAACTGAGGGCCTTGTATATCTTCATTAAAAGAACGCCACTCTTGCAACATAATAATAGTCTGATTAGAACGGTAACCTCTAGTTGTTTATTAAATTTGGTGTAAGTAAACTCGCGATATTTCGATCACTTTTGGGTTCTCTCCGACTTGCGGCCCGCGAGACCTCGTCAAAAGTTTTTGCGGTCCTTCAACCTAGCAACCTTGAACCATCCTGAGGTAGACTACTAGGTACCGGTAAATTTCAAACTACAGTTGTGACTTGTATCCTTTGGGGTATTTCGATTCACGTTGAGACTGGAGGCATGAATCTTCATCGTCACACCCACTCAGTATTAGAGCTTAACCGATATATCGGCCGGATATTGCGTGTTTGCCGATATATATATCATATCGGCAGTAATAACAGTTAAAAAACCTAAAAATGTTCGTAAAAGTTGTTTTATTTACTGTTGGTTGTGATTATTTTTGTGGTTTATTGTTTTTATAATTAAATTACACATAAGGGGGCACAAAAGTCTTCAGTGCTTAAGGCATCAGTGGGTCTTAATCCGCCCCTGCGTGCAAGCATTAGGGCCACCTCCGGCTCGGCACTTTGATGTCCACGGGGAACATCGCCAAACATTTCATAACTGCAAAAGTGGGTGTGTCAAAATGTCGCGGACCATGGTGTCCGCGTTTATATTGTGTGTATATATATTTTTATGTTCATAGACTGTTATGTTGACTCTTGTTTAATGCCGTTTTGTTGCATCTGGACTCCGACCCTACTACACGTGAGAGGAAAACTATATCTTTCGGATTTTCTTCTCCGGTCGCTGCGCTGGCGGCCGGATGTGTTTTTAGTTCGTTAGTTATGTTTTGTTAATGCTGTTTTAAGTTTGATATTGGAGTTGCCGTACAATAAACAACCAATCCCGAACCGTTGAGTCTTCTGATTTGTCTACAACCACGATAGCAACATCATCGTCCGTGACAGGAGCATGCCTCTAACGCCCGTTGTGAAGTATCAACTAGAGAGTGGCGTTTTTCACGGAAGTCTTTATATTTCTTTATCATGCCCTAATTTATTTTATGCAAAAATATATTCAAATGGTGAAAAGTTGTTTTAAAGAAATATGAAGAAACAGTTATATGAACTAAAAGTAGTTTAAACTTATTTTGAGTGAGCAGAATACTACTGGATAAGTTGTATACACGCTCAGGGGGACCAGATTTCGAATAGTTAATAAGGTCAAATCTACAAAACTTACCTGCAACAAAATTCAGCTTTCGATGAAATGATATATGTCATCCAATATTAACCCATCAGTTACTATATCCAAATGCCGACAACAAACTATTGTTACAACTTATAACTGTCCATATCAGAGTTCTTGTGCCTCTGCAAATATTTGCGCAGCCTATTATGGAACAAAATTTTTTTTATGAGGAGCCCATAAATTCTCCGTAACCACGGTATTTATCCCAGAAGTTTGCTGCAATGACCCAAGCGAGGTTAAGAACGCGTCTATTGAATCACAATCGTGTCACAGTCCGATAATGTTTTGACAATATTTCGATAGATATGGAACGTACTAGCTATCATGATATTGTGGCTCATTATTTTGAACCTGCCGGAAATGCGAGCTCACATCGTACTACATTGTAGTAGAACTAAGACAAATGAAGCGCCACGGGATTATGGTAACAAATTGAAAGAGCTTGTTATTCTTGCTTACCCAAATCTTGATATTGCTGGTCAGGATGATATTTTGAAATCTCAGTTTCTCGCTGGTTTAGCTGATAAAAACATGATCAAACATGTTACCATTCAACAGCCTGATACTTTTGAAAGTGCTTTATCTCTGGCGACACTGTATTACTCTGTTGATACGAACCACTTTGAGAGGAAGGGCATGCCTAAACCGCGCATTGCAGCAGTGAAACAGAGTGATACTAGTAATGTAGCTAACCAGCAAAACGACATATCTTTCGTAGACAGTATTGGCGAACGCATTTTAGCAAAACTAGATGAGATACTAGGATATGTTAATAAGCCGCGCTTTAACAACAATCGCAGTTTTGGTGGTACACCACGCAACCCATGTCCTCGATGTGGTATACATGGTCACTGAGGTAGAGATTGCAAGGCATGTTTTAATTGCGAGCAGACTAGTCATCTTAAACGGGATTGTCCACATCTTCAGCATCCCGCTGATCTTGCAACAGCTGCTTCTTCTTCGACCGCAAATTTAAACGACACTTAGCGGAATTGAGGTTCCAGTGTCCTCTGAAGTATTTGTTTGATACAGACCAACGAACCATAATATAGATCTGAATATTTGTTCTTTGCAATATGACAATAGTTGGCATGCAAAGGTGCTCGTAAACAATCAACCGTCCAATTTTCTTGTAGATAATGGTGCAATGACTACTCTTATTGACATTTCCATCTTTGAGGCTATAGGTGGGAAGGAAGCACAATTGGCACCTTTCGAAGAATCTCTTGTTGCTGTGGAGGGCATTAATTACCACCACTGGGTACATTGGAAGTTGATTTGTCAATTGATTCTTTTGCATCACGACGTACTGTGGTTGTTGCCAACCTAGGCATGTCAAATGGCACTTTAGGCATGGACTATCTCCGAGAACATGATTGCGTTCTTTACTTATCATCTGAATAATAGGGGTCATGAAATCTGACTGTTCACTGAAAAGTCTGTGTCGTGTAACCGTTCAAAAAGATGTTACGATACCGCCATATTCCAAGGTTGTTATTCCTGCACAACTTAGTCATCCTTGGCCGAAAAGTACTTTGTCTGATGTTGCTGCTCTTGTTGAACCGCTGAATTCATTTTACCTTGCTGATGGCGTTCAGCTGATCTCTTCTGTGGTGGATCCTGAAAAGTCTACTGTTCCTATTCTAGCGGTCAACCAGTAAGGGACACAACTATCAGCGCCACAGAAATTTTTATAGCAGAATTTTATATATATTATCGGTGTTTATTTAAAATATATATTACGAGTTCACCATACAGCTCAAACTTCAAAATGTTTGCTCATTTTTCGTCTTTAAGTATTATATTATTCTTCTTTACCAAAAATAAACACTTAAACTTATTTATTGGACACGAAATGGGCCTATGAGTTGTTTTGTAAAATTGTTGTTTTTTTTTCCTAGTATTCTCCTCGTTGCTGCATTTTGTTTTAAAAAAATTCTTTTCGCTCCAACAATTGGACCAATGAACTATTTGCACTATGTGGAGATTCCACGATCGCATTTCAACGATCTAGTGGTCAGCGAAGTCGGGAGTTTTTTGATAGGGTAGACCAGGATGGTCCACACCCTGTCATGCTGATACATTCCGTGCGGCCCACAGAACAATTTTAGCGTATATTTGTATCGAATAGCAGAGCGTTTTTAAGTTTTTTTAAATATTCCAATTGGGGTTGGAATCCCGTGTTTTAAACCCCTTTTTCTAACGCTTTGTGCCTTTATTTTAGTAAAAACACTCCTCTGTTTTCAAGCGTGGGCCATGTGACAGTAGTGACGAAACTCAGAGCCGACCTAACGCCGCGCAATCCAGTTTTTTTCAGCAAGGTCTCGAAATACCAACTTAGACGGACTCGGTGGTTATTTGACGATGGCACTAAGCTTGCTCACGCTACGAGTTTTTAATTACTCAAATATAATAATTCGATTGATAATGATTGTCCCAAGAAAAGTGGCATAAGGAAAACACGGCGGAAACGTATTTCCTTGCCCATCACACAGTGTCTGGTTTGATTTCAAGTAATATCTGTCACGAAAGAATATAATTTGAAGCGACATCAAACGCGAGATGCGGAAAATACAACGTTGATTTTAGGGAATTTATATTTAAATACCTGAAGGCTTTATATATCTTCTTTAAAAGAACGCCACCCATGCAACATAATAACGATCTGATTAGAACGGTAAACTCTCGTTGTTTATTAAATTAAAAGTAAGTAAATTCGCGATATTTCGATCATTTTTAGGTTTTCTCCGACTTGCGGCCCGCGAGACCTCCTCAAAAGTTTTTGCGGTCTATCAACCTAGCACCTTGAACCACCCTGAGGTCGACTACTAGGCAAGGGTAAAATTGCAAAATACAGTTGTGACTTGTAATATTTGATATTTCAATTCACGTTGAGATAGAGGCATGAATCTTTATTGTCACACTCCTTCAGAATTAGAGCTCAACCGTTATATAGGCCCGATTTTATGTGTTTGCCGATATATATAACAGTGAAAAAATCTGAAAATGTTCGTAAAAGTTGTTTTATTTACTGTTGGTTGTGATTATTTTTAATGGATAATACACTTATGTGGTTTATTGTTTTTATAATTGAAATTACACATAAGAGGTCACCAAAGTCTTCAGTGCTTAGGGCACCAAAGGGGCTTAATCCGCCCTTGACAACTAAAGATCAGGTTTGGATATTTGCTTGGTATTGCACACCTTAAACTAGTACCTCAGACTCAAGTCGACGAATCCGAAGGGATTATAGCTACTGAATTACCAGAGCATCTACATGACATGGTCAATTCCGCTGAAGATCTAACCCCGACTCAACGTTGGTCAATTTGATTTTTGAATTCCATGATTCATTTGTATGGCCAGATGGTGAACTTGGCCGTACTTTAGCAGCAAAGCATAGGATCATCACAACCACACCGCAGTCGACTCGGCAATCTCCTCGCCGTATGGGGTGGGTGCGTAGGAAGAACGCAGAGGGAGCTGTTGATATTATTCTGGCTCAGGGTGTCATTGAACCAAGCGATTCCCCTTATTCTTCTCCCATCGTCTTAGTTCCTAAAAAGGATGATTCCACCAGGTTTTGCGTGGATTTCAGATTGCTCAATAATGTCACGTATAAGGACGCATATCCCTTGCCGCGTATTGAGGATATCATTGAGTCCTTAAAAGGTGCACAATGGTTCCCTGGCCGTGATCATTTTCCCTTTGTAATGATGCCATTTGGATTGGCGAATGCTCCCGCAACATTCGAACGGATGATGGACAATATCTTCGGTGATATCCTGTGAAATGGGTGTTTCAATTGTCTTGATGATGTTATGTCTCATGATAGTGATTTTCCAATGGCACTCTCCAATCTTCGGGAAGTTTTCATAAGACTTCGCCGTGTCGGTTTACGATTGAAGCCCTCGAAATGTAAACTTTTCCGTCACCTCTTATTACTTATTGATCTTAAGATTGGTAAGTATGTTGGAAGGTATTTGTCTGTCTGTTAGATACACGCGATATCTCACGAAAGCGAGGTTGAATCTGCTTGTGCATTCATCATATCTCGGATCAGCCTATTGATTTTGGATGAATTATGTCGTATAATTAGCGAGTTATTAATTAATTAGTGATGAAGAGATCTGGATTTTTGCAAATCGAGAGAATGATTTTTGCAAAGAGAATATCTTATTTCATTTGAAGGTGTCTGTTGCGACTCTGGAAATGTTGCGGCTATCAAAGAATGGAAAACGCCAAATTCTGTTAGCGATATTCGCTGTTTTCTTGGTACAGCGAACTAGTACCGAAAGTTTGTTCAAGAATATTCAACGATTGCTGGACCTCTTATTCGATTAACCTGGAACAAGATTGTTTTTGTATGAAGTACTGATGTCGGTTCTCCCGAAGTATTCGTACCATGATGGCGCACAACCTGAACATAGTATATTTACCAGGTTGGGGTTGTTCAGGTTGTTCGTCATTTTGGTATGTCGCCCTGATGTCAAAAGGTCTTTGACACTTTGAAGCATTGTCTGTCATCGGCCCCAATTCTTAGTTTTTCTAGAACAATCGGTGGGTTTGTATTAGATACCGATGCCAGTAGTTTTGGAATTGGGGCGGTGTTATCTCAAGTGCTTGACGAGCATGGGCATATACTTTCTTATGCCAGTGAAACTATGTCCAAGTCTCAACATAGATACTGTGCTACACACCGGGAACTATAAGCCGTGGTGTGGGCTGTTTGTCACTTTAGTTATTTTCTTCTGGGGAGACTTTTTAGAATTCGCACAGACCATGCTGCTATAAAGTGGTCGATTAATTTTTCTGAACCACAAGGAATGTTAGCAAGGTGGATATTAACACTTAGAGCTTATGACTTTAAGAATAAACACAGACCTGGCGTGAAACATGGCAATACTGACGGATTGTCACGCCAAGTTTGCAAATGTAAACGAGGAGATTGTTCTGATTGTGGTACCAATGATGATGTAACTGTGAATAGTCTTATTGTAAGTGCAATCTCTAAACAGCCCAGTCTTTTATCAGTAGATAGTTCACATTGTAATTGGCTAGATACATACATAGAGGAGCAAAATAAATCTTGGCAAAGTGAAGATCCCGATATTCCTGCTGTTTTTAAATGGAAACAAATTTCAGTTCAGAGACCTGACATTCAAGAATACATGCCTGAATCAACAGTGACCAGACGTTTAATGTCGCAATAAGATTTGAATTTTGTAGATAATGGGACTTCTTTATCGCCGATGAATTCCTGATTGTAAATTGGAGGAATCCCATATCCAATTGATTGTCCCATCAAACTTGAGGCAGGATTTGTTTCACAGGCTCCATTCTTTGCGCACTGCAGGTCATTTGGGCACTAATCGAACTTTCAAAAGTGTGAGGCGTAGATTTTATTAGCCAGGTTTCAGAGAGGACATTCTGAGATGGTGCAAATTCTGCAAGTCTTGTGATTCAACAAAAATGCTTTATGGAAGAAGGCAAGGAGATCTTAAACAGCTTATATCTGGAGCTCTTATGGAGAGGATTACCATCGATTTTCTTGGACCACTGCCAGTGACTGAAAATGGAAATGAACACATTTTGCTTCTTTGGATTATTTTTCTAAGTGGGTAGAATGTTTCGCGTTACCAAATCAACGAGCTGACACCACTGTTGATGCATTGGTTCCCCAATTTTTTTCACGATTTTGGGTACCAAGGATTCTTCATTCAGATCAGGGAAGAGACTTTGAATCGAAATACTTGTATTCAAAAGACTCGAACAATGCATAAATCAATAAATGAAGCTGCAAAGACTGATAAAAGTCAATGTCACTGGCAAATTGGTGTTTTCACCATTTATCGGGCCGTAGTTTGACTACGAGTTTTCCAATATTTGTGGATTGGTTCAGTTCACTAAGTCTTGGGCAATTGTGTGGCATTATCGCTCTTAATGCCCTTGGGGTTCTGTTCATCTTCTTGGGTGTTGATTTCCGACGCATCATTATCGAGTGAAGGCTCTAGAATAGGTTTAGTCATCTGGGAACCAGGTAGACGTTGAACATCGGGTGGAGGTCTTTGAGGAACTGTTGGTTGTGCCAATGCAGGAGACAACAGGTTGAGGAGGAGTGTGGAAATTCTTCATCAAAGGGGATACTGGTGTCGTTTGGTTTTGTATTCGGACATGATCACCTATGGATAGTGGATGTAATTGTCGTGTATGTTCTAACAAACGCTCGGCAGTGAGCATGAGGCGGTTTCTTAAAAGCTTCTCCTCTGGCCATTGGAGTTGCTTGCCATGTCATATGGGGTGTGTATTTGCCAGAGTGTATTGGAATGAAGTCTCGTATGGGCCGGCCAAATATACACATAGCTGGGGAGAAACGTGTGTCTCTGTCAGGTGTGTTGCGGTATTGAAGCATAGCTCTTTGAATGCAGTCAGTGTTCAATGATCCGTCTTTATCAGTGTTGTCTGTGATCAGTCGTTTGACTGTTTTTACAGCTATCTCTGCGCGTGAGTGGCTATGTGGAAAGGCAACAGAAGAAATCCTTTGTCGTACACCCCAGTTACGTAAAAATGTGGTGGTTTCTAAAGCAGTGAACTCAGGACCACCGTCTGAAGAAAAGTTCATCGTCTATGCCTTATGTCACAAATGTTCTTCTCAGTGAGGATATTAGGTCTTTCGCACCTCCTTGCGCTCTTTCGACAATGGGCCAATTGCTGTATCGAACGACTGCTACCAGGTAATGGTTGCCCTTAAAGGTGAAAAAGTCTGCAGCAATGCACTGAAAAGGGTACATTGGTTGTAAAGGTTGTGTCGGAGGGGCACTTGGCTGAGAGGGTTCCATTCTATTGCATGATGAGCAACGTGCAAGAGTATTCATTATAGCAGCTGTGAGTCCAGGCCAGAAAAATGAGTATTCTGCTCGAGCACACATAGTAGATGTCTTTGGTGTGCTGAGTGGAGTGATCGCAGTGTTCTTTCCTTCAAGCTTGGTGGAATGATGATCCGGTCATTGTACAAACATACACCGTCAAATTCAGTGTGGTGATCTCTGAATTGGTGGTAAGGCCTAATCTCAGCGATAAGATCTGACGGACGCTCTGGAAATCCCTCCTGAATGTCATCAGTGAGTTGACGCATAGTGGGATCACAAGCAGTTGCCATTCTAACATTGTCCCGATCCACAGTTAGATCCACAGTGATCGATTTGATGATTTCCGTTGGGGTTGAAGACTGGGTGCAGATGTGAGAACATTCTGGCTCGACTGTGCAAATCGATGCGAGTGCTGTGCTGTTATCGATGTCATCTGGAAGTTCAAGAGTGCTTGGGTCACTTACAGGATGGCGAGAAACAGAATCTGCAGCTGAGTTCCGTACGGAAGTGGCGAGTTCTATCTAAAGCATCAACCACTGCAAGTGCCTCTCCTTCCACAGGCCAATAGCGTGACTCAGCACCTGATGTAAACCGACTGCCGACAAGAGTAACCTTCCAGCCCGTATTGCAGCAAAATGGTTTGGCTGACAGGCAATCACAGTGTTTTTTCAGTAGCCAGAAGCCCATACCATCTTTGACTAATCAGTGACAAGGCAGGTTGTCCTCATCTTGTCAAATATTTCTACGTTCTTTCGGATTTCATCGACAATTTTAACTTTTGATTCTTCAAAAAGTGAATCAAGTTCATCAGTTAACTTGAACGGTAGGTTGCGAAACGGTTGCATGTGTTTGGCAGATGCAAATGCGAACGCAACCTGGTTGACCGACCAGAACCAGCTACGCATGTCGGTGATGTTCAGAGAGGTAGGAAAATCTGCTATGGCCTCAAGGGATCTGTTGCAAGGACGAACCGTGGAGGGAGCAATTTCAAAGCCAGCAAAATCCACTGTTGGTGACGCAAACTTGAATTTGGTTGGATTTTGAACGATGCCAACGTGACCACATTTGTCAAGCCATTCTACTGATTGAAAAAATGCTTCCTCAATTCAATCTGACCAAATCAGAGTGTCGTCAACACATTTCATTTTTTTTGGTATGTCTGATACGATTTCATCAAACCTGCGACTGTATCCATCACCTGAAGCTATATATCCTTGAGGTGCAACACAGTATCGACATCGACCCCAGGGGGTGATGAAAGTTGTGTAGTGTCGATCATACTGCGTGATAACCATTCCATGCATCAAAAACTGATTTTAGTGTATTGGGTGGTACTGCACGTGCCTGGTGAAAAAGTGATTATGATGCGTTTCTCCGAGACAGTGTTTGTTCAATTTTTGAAGGTCAAGGTCACAGGTTCCCCAAAAGGCACTGGTTCAATTACACCCAGTCGGCAATCACGATCGAGTCCAGCTTTGACTTCATCTTGCCAGTGAACTGGAATTGGGATCGGTGAATGTATTGCGACTGGTTCCGCTTTCGGGTCTATCATCAGTCGCATCGGTGGTCCACTCATGCTCGCCAACTGCGGGAAAGTCCTTGGAGATTAACCCTGGTGCTTTGCACGCTTGTTGAGACAAATACATTCTGTCTGTAGAATCTGTGAAGTATACAACTTGTCGAGTTTTTGTCTTCTGTGAAAAGGTGAGGTCGCTCACCCTTAGTGTGAGTGAACCAAGAATGGTGATTCGGTGATTGTCCGCAGCAGACATCCTGAGTCTAACTGGATGGAGGTCTTTGACTCTCAAACCAAGCTTATGAAGTAACTGTGCCGGCCAAGCATGATTGGCATCATGTATCAGCAATAGCTGAATATAGCACGGGGGTATTTTCCCTCGAGGAAGTAGGTTTGAGTCCAATTGACGAAGCGTCTGGTAAATTATGAGACACGGAAACCGTTACGGTGGGTTGAGAGTCTGATGGTCGATTTTCCCAAACATCATTGTATATGTGATGTTCAGTGTAATTATGTGCGCTTGCTGTTGAATCTCTATCGGGTCGTCTTCGAATACAGAAGCGGCTTTATCATCTGTGTTGGATTTGTTGATTTTGAATGACGCAGATGAGTTAGGTCTTGTGCGCCTTTGCCTTGTTCTCCATGTAGGTGCATTTCTGACCATACGCCGGGCAAAATTTATATCGATCTTTATTTGGACCATGATGTTTGTTGCCGCAGTAATCACATGAAATCTTTTTCAAATTGTCAAATTCACGAGAGCCTTTCATGCTAGCTCGCCTCTTGAAAGAGCTGTTTACAGCAGAGGAGACTTTGTCGGCGTGGAGGAGTCCAGCTGAACGTCTACCACTTTCATTTGCTTCCGCGTAAGCGGGCAAGGAAAGCTCTAACAGGTTCATCTCGATCTTGTAGCAACTTGTGAAGCTCGACTCTGGCGACGAGAATGTTTTCTTTTCTGACAGCCAAAGACATGATACGATCAAGTGTGGTAGGCTCATCGGTGGAGGACACGTTGCTGTAGGTTCGTGAAATGCCTCTGCGCAATTCTTCTGTACAGCAATCGAGAAGTTGGTAGATGATGTCGACGCCGGATATTCGGGCAGCTACCTCGTATTCATTCCATCTTTGTATGAAGTATGTCCATTCTTCTGCAGTGCCTCTAGGAGCGACAGTGGGTCTTTTGGGCTTTTCCATCCTCGTCGTAGGGGTAACAGGGATGGAGTGTGTTGCTTCTTTGTGAAGTTGAAGGAGACTCACGGCTGCGGTGTAGTCTGCATGTTCTGGTGTTGAGTACTCACAGTCTGTCCACGGGCAGTTTACAGATGGCATGTTGCTTTATGAGCATAGATAAATATCAATAGTCATGGGACATTTGCAGAGTATATTATGAATATATTGTACACACAGCCTCTGCATAGCCCCACGAGTGTGAATTTAAAACATTGCTTAGCTTGTAAATTAATTAAAACTATCCGGTTATGTCCCTCTCAAATGCGATACCGGTATAAAAGTCTTTAGCGCAGCCACAGAATAACCACCGGCAGTCCGGCTCTCTTGGTTGGTTGTTCAATGATATGCGGTCACCATGGCGACCGCGGCCTGTCGTGTCTGGAGTTGCTTTCTTTCGTTATTATCCGGGTTAACGGGTCGCTTAATGGCGTCTCAAGTCCGGCTTTTGTTAGTATTTTATGTTTGACTTCTTTCTCATTATGATTTAATATTAGACTTACTGCCTCAAAGGTGACGCTGCTCGATAACCTTCTCTGGTTTATCGCGTCTCCCTTCACACTGAAATGTAATTTTTCATTTTTTTCAATTTTGTTCGTCAATGTTTACATTCGGTTTGTGATAAAATAAACTACTGACTGACTGACTATTGCATTATAAGCAATGCTCATAAATAACTGTAAAAAGAACAGAACGAAAGTTAGAAGCAATAGTAATATTCATGTATTTAAGGCTACCACTTGTAATCACAAAATATTGTGTAAGAAGGTCATGATTACGGCGAGAATCAGTTATACTCTATTCCAAATTACGTAGTTTTCAGGTGTGATAAGCACTTATGTCATAGCTAATATGAAATTCTTGTCGTTCTCATCCTAGGAATATTTTTAATTCGACATTTTTGATTTTACGTCAGTTAGTCCTTTCATAAAGTTTTTCATAAACCATCGATAACTGATAATCAAATTACAATTTATTAAATGTATTGTAGTTCGTTACGTCTTCTTGATGGATTGAAGGCACGGTAACATCCCGCGCATAAATTGGAGGAAATTACGATAATGTCTGATTGGTCTCGTCGCAGTGTAAGCTGTAAAGACAACTGTGGTTTATAAGCACTGAAAATGTTGTATTGTGCGTGCGAGTCAAAAAAAGGGCACACTTCATCCGGATTTAACGCGATTGAAACTAACCAACCGAGTCCCCATCACAGGTGATACCGGTGTTCGAATTTACTGTAGCACCTATGCAGTTGTATAACCCCGTTGGATAAGTTGGTCACTTAAAACTGCCTATCTATACCAATATAATAATTGATCCGCAGATACCTTATGCCGGTCTTGGACGCAAAGTGGACTTATGGACCGTTTTGTTCAATCGTTGTTTTTGGTAGCATTCCTCTTCAAAATTAAATAATATACATTTTCGAAATGGTTACCCGGTAGTGGATTAACAGTTACAAACTATTTTGTCCATTCATTGTCATCGCAGATAGGATATTCTGCCAGATTCCGACGGAAGAATGTTCCATGTATGCAATACGCGTTTATCGCGTATAAGTGTTGACTGTAATACAAAAGAGAAATGCTAAAATATATGGGCACGAAAACCAAAACGAAAAATTTCACAATCACTGAAAAAATCATATTTTGTAGAAGCTGGAACAGCTATGGGCATCATAACCTAATACAACCGGTATACCCGGACTGTCCAAGCTTATCCAGGTCCTGTTACGATGACGATCCATGCATCTAATCTCAACGTGAACCGGAATACCGAATGATTAATTTTTTGTAAGTTACAGTTGTCTACCTTACGTTGTACAGTATAGTATCTCACCTTATATAATTTGCTGTACTGAAAGGTCAAAAACTTCAGTCTTCCGCGTAGCAAGAACAGCAACATAATAATTACAAAACGATCGTGGCGGGGAATCCAAAGTAATTTCGTATTCATTGCTATTTGTAACATTAAGATGTCCGTCTCTCGTCGCAAATGGCAGTGAAAACTATTATAGTTCAACGACCATTGTTCATGGATGCTAATTATCATAGGCGCAAATGTACCTACAGGCAATATGCACAGATGCAAATATAAAGGTGTGTCATGAGTATTATTATTTTGTTTGCAGTGTGCCACACTTTGGACTTCTTTGTTTATATTCTGCCATTATCACATTATCGTACTCATGTTGTAATCACTGATTATTGCCAAGCGACAATGGAGTGCATTTGTCTCACTGCTTTAGTTACCAGCTGTTACAAGTATTGGCGGTGGCTCGATTAAGTTTGGCTATACTCAGTGACTCAATCTGATTATGTCGCATAATTTTGTGTTTGGGTTAACTTGTTTTTTAGTTTATACAGCCATAATTTCGGTTATAATAAATAAACTGTCACAAAAAGGTTCAAAAGTCCGCCGGTGCAAGTGTACCGGTCCGAGAGACAAATTTGAAAAAATATGAATAGCCCTAACTTCTTCAAGTATATATAAACTGAAATTTTGAAATCGAATAGCAAGGAGCATCCATCCTCTAAAGTCTAAATAATCATAACTAAGCCATATCCAAATTCATTCTTGGTTGTGATTCTTAATATAAATCTTATGAAGCGATATCGTGGAAATTTTGAGACATCTAACTCTTGAAATATGGCCATTGTGTATCTATATGCAGTTAGTTTCCACCCTTACTTCGAAAGTTATCTTCCAGCTTACAAAAAACAACGCCAAGAGTTTTATTTAGGTTATTTGTGAATGAAACAGAACTGAATTGCAAATTAAGTAAGTAATATATTATAACAGCAATTTTTAGATATATATATATAATTATGAATTATTAAACACTTTATTTAAACGTCAATTGCAATTATTACCGTGCAGTTATTAACATAAAAATTTTATGAACAATTTTTGATAATTTTTGGAAAAAATATAAATTTTATGCACGGACTGCCCATGGTTGTAACCCGTTCTCACTTTCAGAAGGCTTTGCCTGTTGAATTTAAAAAGTAGCATTGGTATGTGTAATATCATGATTTTTCATAAAACGACAATAATAATTTAAGTCATTATATATTTTAATTTTGCATATCGATACTAGCTTGATGACCCCATGTCAATGACGACAGAAATTAAAGAAGAAGATGTGTTTGTATCATAAATATCAAATTTGCCAGTTCATTTGAAATCCAAATACTGCACTTTTCCAGCTAGATCTCTATTAAAGGTCCATTTTGAAACGTTTCTACAATTAGCATTACCGGGAAAACATGATGTTATTGCTTTTACATATGACCAAGACAATCCGCCCCAAAATGTACCACATAATTTAATGCTATATTTGTATGTTTATGACGCGGAAACGCACAACATAAATTGATAACGTCCGTACAAAATGGATTACCTTGCTAGCAAAGTCATCTTCACATGCTATTCTGATTCTTTCAGCAGTTGCTGGACTATCGAGTCGAAAAGGACCAGTTATTCCAGCATCTGATCGCGCAGATTTGATTGCATTTTTTATGGCAAATAAGACCGACGCTGCCAAGAACAATGGTGGTTCACCAACAGCCTAATGAAGATAAGAAAATTTATCCGGATTATTTCAATAGATAAAATCCGATAACGTTTTTTTGAGATTGAAATGAAGATGCATAAAGACTGTGGTACTGTATGCCGATTTGATTTAAATTAAGTTGGACAATTCAAATCACTTTTCAGTGAACAAATCCCTCTCAGTAATAATCGTCACTTTTACAATGTGAATCGGAACGTATTTTCCGCATCGAATGTATAAAATTTATCGACATTGGAAAATAATTAGAACGTATTACGAAGGTAAGTGGGTAATAAATAGTCTAATATACCATGGTGATTCGCAAACAACCCGATTTGTCATTAGCTTTGTAATTGCGTAGTGCTATATCTTAAGAATATTTACTAGGCAGACAAAAATAAATAGAGATGTGCCTTCGATGCTGAAGCTTACCTTTGAACAATATATCGCCTTTTCATTGGGACAATTTCTCAATAGATGAACATGGAAATGTTTCGGAGTGTTAGCAAATGCTGGGATTTTGTAGGCTCCTGGACCTATAGTCCATAAATGCCCTGACGGTGAATGAAGCATTTCTTCTAAAGTCATCATTCCGTATCCTTGAGCAAAAGAACCTTCAACCTGAAAAATATACGGATGTTCGCATTTCAGCATATTTTATGGTAAAGAACCAATTTTCAAGGGATCAACACGTTTGCACATAGACTGGTGACAAAAACAATTTTGTAATATCTATATATGTATACTTTGAAGACCATACTTGAACAGTACAAGTTTTGGTTCCCAACCCTTTTGACACGTTTCTTTCCTTTCTTATTTTTAACTTCGAATTCCCCCCTACTACGTAAAAAACTCTATTTGCATTTGCTATTCAATCATTAACGGAACATTCACGATACGTGCATTTTGTACTCCGGATTCTGTACAATTAGAATATTTCATAATGCATCACAATAATATTAAATAAGCACGAAATACTGCACGCAAATAAAAAGTAAAATTGTCATCCCCAAATAATCAAAATTCGTCCCTGCGGAGGAATTCGTGCTCAGTTGGGAAACGTTGACTTATCCGATCATTACCTGTCCGATGTCAATTGCTGGATTCAAGCTATTTCCCACATCAACAACAAGATCCGTTCTCAGCACAGCGTGATGTCCAGTCAATACATCGATTTCTACCTGAGAAACTGCTGCTCCGTAGGCTATATAGCTAAACATATCTCCCTTAACATCCCCGGTTTTGCAATCCCATACATTTGTTAGGCCTGGAACCCTTTGAATACAGAATCATTTTAACATAAATCCTACTAATCGAATACTTTCTAACTACCGGTAATTACGAAATAAATGAATGTTCACAGTTATTAAAAGAATGACGTGCCACTTCGATCTCAGTGTCATAAAACTACTTTGCTTATTGATCTCACTTGCTTAACGTAATCTCAATCGCATGAAGATATTCTTATATAATTCCGTTCCTAACCCTAACTAAAATAAGTGAAATCACACAACTGTATACCAAAGTGGCACCGAAAAGAATGTTTCTAGCAATACAAACTTGTAAAATCCAGTAGCGGAAAGACTGATTCGCTTCAAATAGGCTTTCTCTACTAGTTCCTCCCAGCCAATATTTGGATTCGATTTTCTAAGCGGTTCCATCCTTTTCATGATTTTTTCACATGCTTCCTAAAATTGAGATTTTCCATTGCTTAGTGAAATTTTTAGTTTTTGTTAATATGATGCATTGTTTGTTCTAATTGTTTTCATTCTTTGCACGTTCACGTCAATCAAAATATCTCAACATTAACAGGAAGTGTATCATACATACGAGTATATAGATAATGATTAAAATAAACGTATCTGTACGATTCATTACAGTACATCTTGCTTCGGAGGTAGAGGGTATCATATGCCATTCCTTGAGTCAACGCCGAGGTTATCCCATGAATTTTACGTATTGATTCCTCACTGGTGTACCGAGAGAATTTCCCCACCCTCGCGACAAGAATCAGACCATGTTCTCTACCTTATTTTTAAATTCTTGTTATTACCAAGTATACATATTCATAACTGCAATTTTGTATTTGCGTAAATTTTCAAATTTATAACGCCATAATATATTTTACGGAAACGTGGTAAATGCATTATGTCTTCAAAATGAATTTTCCTCGACGTCGAATTATGACGTCACAGTGAATTTTCCTCTCGTTATTCGAATACAAAACATGACGTCAAAAATTTCCAATTTTTTAAAGCTTTTTCCTGTCAACAAAATCTGTGCACGCCACTGGTTACACTGGTATTTTCGACCAAAAATTTACCTGAACTCTATTTTAAAGGGATGCTTTGAACAAGATACTATAGAGCTGATTTAACTACACGTGTCATAAATTAAGTTATGAATATTTAGGCTAGAACTCCTTGAACCAATTTGAAAATATGAAACAAAACGTACCAAATTATGCAAAAGAGGGATTTGCAGATGTTTCCATTTATAAAGGACGAAAGCATCTCTGTTTGTAATTAAGATTTAGTAACCGAGACATTACCTTAACCGCCATACCGTGCAAGTCGCTCGAAGAACTTGCTGCGGTAGCTGATGCATTTGGTACAGATGATGTTGAACATTCGGAAATGTGGATCATGTCTACAGACACTCCCAAAGCTCTACTTGCCACCTAAAGCACATATTATGACAACTTAGAAAATAGTGGATGAATCATGGCGACGTGCCCAACTTGAAGTAATTCGTAGGCATTCACATGGCATCAAATGTGGTGGAAATGCGAATATTTTGTAACTTGGTCGGCCTGATACAATAAACGAGCAGTAAACTACCACCTACCTTGTGAAAAATTGACTAGAATGCAGCACTGAGTTTCGGAATACTCAAAATGAGATGCTTAGATAAAAACGTTCTTCAACGAGTTGAAAAAGCTATTGAAATCAACAATGTACATTATGGTTTCACTAAATTCATAGTTTCGAATTACCTGAACCATTTTAGTATCTAATCCTTGTCCCATTTCAGTTCCGCCATGTGACAACAAGACCGTTCCATCGGTGTATATTAGCACCAAAGCGCAACCTTGATTCAAATGTTTAGGACCAAATCCAACAGCATATGTTGATGGAATGCAAGCAATTCCTCGTTTTTTCCACCTGAAATGAGATACTGGCGTATGCATATAACTTGTGTTTATATATATATATATACTTCTCGTAATAAGAACATGCACGATATATGACATCATGTCATTCATTTAATTGGGTGGCTTAACAAGCCGCGTCTTTGAGCTAGTGGTCAATTACTTAACTCTGTAAACCCAATCATACTCTATGGTCAAAAACACTAATTTTGACAGGTGAGGACGTATTGCACTAGTCTTTATACTTTCTGTGCGGTTTCTGTGTATTTTACCTTGAAGATTTATTGAAGTCCCGAATTTCCTTTCGAACAACGTGAAAGTTCGACTTTTCAAGACATTCATCCCAGCATCGTTTTGCTTGGAAATTTTGAAGTAAAGTTCCGTGCAAAATTCGATCGCCATCTTTGTACATGTTCAATTCACGAACCTGTACAGAAGTAATATGTACGGCGACTTCTTAAAATGATCTACTATTTTGTACTCCCTTTCTACTATTATGAATCAATATATCAAATATCTTACCTTTTCTGAATCCATATTTAAAGTTTCTGCAACCTTCGTTATCCAAGCTTCAGATATGATCATTGCTTGAGGGCTGCCAAATCCTCGGAACGCAGTATTTGATGCAACGTTGGTCTGACATACACTTCCTGTCACTTCCATATGAGGCACACTGCAGGGATAAAAAGTACTATTCAATCGTGTGTGTTATTCATCAAATTGGTAATAGTATTTGGTTAAATATAATACTTCAGTTCTCAGTAGTTTATTATCCATAATGGTATCAGTTATTTTTTTATTTCATTGAAGCCATTCTTACACCGATACATTTATTAGATCTATTGCTAAGAGTTCTAATTAAAACTACATTCACGTTCTTTGCCATTCTCCCCAAAATTTAGTTAGTCGTTTATCCACATTGTATGAAACTTATTTGATTGGCTCAACAATTTCGGCAACCTATCCAAATATTATCATTTTGTAGAATATTACTTATAGCTGTTATCAGCATGCACGATTGCCCGATCCATCACTCCAAACGACAAATCATCTGAATTTCCACCGTTACTATACAGTTTTATTTGCAATGCCTTGATTTGACCATCTTTATTGAATCCGATCTAAATAAAATTGCCATGTTCAGAAATATATTTTAAAAGTTGATTGTACAAATTTTATTGCTATATCATTTACCTTATATCTCCCCAAAAATGGATGTCTACCGCCGGTGATTTGCATATCTTGTTGTCTCGTTAACACGCATCTTATTGGCTTTCCCAATCTAGATATGAAATCATTGAAATTCTCTGCACCATTACATATATATGAGCAAAAGTACACATATGACCATAACAGCACTAAGTTCATGAATTAGGAAAGGAAAAAATCTAAAGTCAACATAATTATTCCAAGTTTGTATTTTTTCGTATTCTGTAAAATTCAATGGCACAATATGTCGGTAATTACTCACTTTCTTGCTGCTATAACTGCGGGATTTGATATGACACAAAATCGGGTTTCTTTTCCTCCAAATCCTCCACCTAGTCGCTTCGTGCGAACGATAACTTTATTTCTCTTCAGTCCAAGGCAAGTCGCAGCCTGCAAAAGACAATTGTTTAATCGGTGATATATGGTCATTCACTAACTTGAATTCAATTGCGATAAACAGGGAATACAGCAGGTAGGCACTGTGAGTTTAGTTGCAATCGCGCGAAATCAGAGCATGGTCTTAGAGTTGTTATGGATAGTGGAATAGACGATAATATCAAAGTGACAGTCACTTTGGGTAATAAAAGACAAATACTTAGATTTATGGGAAAGCAAGCCCCGAGTACAGCAAAACAATAGAGAACAAGACAATACAGCAAGAACATAACTCTGTGCAATAACAAGATGTATTTGGCGTTTGAAGTTGATTTAGCGAACCAAGATAAGCGGTTTAAAACCATGAGTGAGCATACCATAGTTTGCAATCCGTTTGGATATTGACATGAACTAAATACTTCCATTTCTCCATCTTCATTTTTCGGGATAGCAATACAACATTGAGTCTCCATATAGAAATGTTCTTGTCCACCAACTCTAAAAATTAAAAAATGTTTACTCTACTACACAAGAAAGAATGAAGATAAAAGTAAAAGTGTTTTCTACAGTCCAACCTTGCTTCATCTTCGATGACGAAATCACAATTTTGGAAAACTTCCTCAGCATTTCCTCTTTTCATTTTTTTTACAATTGACAATTTGTCGTGTTTAATAGCATCCTGCAAACACGGAGAAGAAAAAGATATTTTGTATAAATAAAAACTGAGCTAACCAGGAGTCGAACTTTGGATGTCCGTATGAAAACTACAAAGACATTACCTCTATGGTAATAACTCTTGGTAATATATCTTCGTAAGTTATTTTCACCAATCGACTTGCTTTGATTGCGTGTGCTTGAGTGTCGGCTACAATGGCTCCAATAACGTGCCCAACACATGTTACCTGTGAATAGATGAGTTAGTGATAATGCATAATACAAGCTATAAAAACAAAAAGTAAATTAAGTGGCAGTTTGTATGTTTTGAATATCTTAATATTACCAACTACCTTTCCATCCGCAAACACTTCGCCATACATGCCAAGGTCATTTTCACCGATGACATCATTCTTGTCAACGTACGAAACCACTCCTGGACATTCAAGTGCCACAGTTGTATCAACATCGATAATTTTTGCATGGGCTCTCGTGCTGCAGACTAATACCATCTGCAATTCATCTAAAAAAATCAAAACTTTACATTATGAATTTAGCACATGCTATGAAATTGCAATTGCGAACACTGCATTAACCTTAATTGGAGACACAATGGCATACCATAATTTTATATTTGAACAATATATATATTCTAATTCTTCCGTCGATAATAACAGCGCTAGGAATTTAAAATCGAAAAAAATAAGACCTCTGTAAGGTGGTATATCATCAATATATATTGCTTCTCCAGTTGTATGCTTGAATCCAGATAGATGAGGAATCGGACGACCAATGGTATCGATTGGTTTTTGATCTTCAGGCACCTAAAAATAACAAATGTGATCAACAGCCTACTACTACTACAAACCTAAAGTGATGAAAATACTACCTCCTGCCATGTTTGTGTGCTTGTAAATGATTCTTCTTCGACCGATAAATCGGAAATGATTTCTCGACTGATTGCGATGTTGTTTTTCTGTAATGCGATAGTTTATTAACTAGTTTAATTAATGTGGCGTATGATTGTTTGACAGGGATGGGGGCAATATTTTATCACGCATTGAAGAATTAATTTAGGTGATTACAATAAGCTTTAAAGCTAAACGCAGCGAGTACAGTTATTTCTGCTATCATATGTGACCCATCTGAATGCAACGCATTCTCAAAGTGTATATTGAACTGCATATAAAACTCCAGTCGTTCCCAACCGCTGGTCCGCGAATCGGTACGGAAATTTTATTCCAGATTAGCTAGTCTGTTCGTCAAGTATTTACTTTCCAACAAATAAGAATATAAGTTTATTATTTTAATTCACTCAGTGTCGCGTGACAGTCCTCATAAATACCAAATTATATGTGAATGCCATAAAATGTACATTGTTTTATATATACAAAACAATAAAGAGAGTATGAAACTGAAAAATATTAATGATGGGCTAACAGTGACATCCAGCGACAAACGAGAGCAGTAATAATGACGCCATGTATGTCATCCTACAGAAAAATTTTACATCGTCATATTCATATCGGGCCATTTTCATAATCTTCGATGTCGACTAAGGTAATGATAACGGCACACCCTTTCGACGAGCTGAAAATACCTTATTATTATGTAACCTTTCACACCGAAAGACTAAGGCGATTCGGTTGTGTATGAAAACAACATTGGATTGTGTTTGAAAATTGTGTGTTAATCTGAACTCAAACATAATTTTGACGTAATAGATTTCAATATTAAGTGAACTAACTTTTGAAATTCCTCTTTCAACCAAAATTGTCATTGTATGATGATAAAATTTGAAGAAGAAGCTTGTCACCAGTGTACGGCGATACTGTACCATTCCTCCCGGTGCATCAACTGACAATTTCATCTCTTCACTCAACCACGAGGAAACATCATTCAGTAAAATACCGTCCCAGGTTCTGTGTTAATTTGAATATTTTTATATTCAGCAAGTAATACTGAATTATTGCAAGAAAAACTCCGGGGCGAATTATGATAAAAAGAGCTGTGATTGCAAAACGACGAAGTATCAAATATCATCACCTTCCAATTGTTTTTGACATTGTTTGTGTCGGAACTTTTGTTATTGCTGCCATTCCTCCGAAAGCTATCGATAGTTTTTTAATCGTTTTTGTTCCAGGTTCAAAAGAAACATGCATTGCTGAATTTACTATAGCTATGTCATCTTCTTTTCTCTTTGATTGCTTATACGCCTTCATGACGTCATTCTTGAGTTTGAAAAGGTAAATTAAAATGTGTTAATAATATATCACTAATCATAACAAGAAACTGAATTTGCTATGTGGAGCATTTAATCTCGTCAACGGGAAAAAAATCGAATTCATATAAATGTGAAATCATCATTAATGTAAAATCGTTAAGTACAACAATTTCGTTTCATATAGACCTCCCAGATCAGGATTTATGTAAAAAGAGCATTTAAGTAAAAATCACATACTTCGGTTAGAAATGGAATTTTTATTGAAACCAAGATCTCATCTTTTCTCGTTTTCGTTTTTCTATATCCGATAAAAAATGTTTCATCCATTTGAATTTCTCTCAAACCAGAACTTGATGAAGCAAAAGTTAGTTTTGCTCCAACCGCAAGTAAAATGGGATTGAGATCCGATATTGGACTTGCTGTCATGATGTTTCCACCGATGCACTGAAACATGAAGAAATCGAGATTAAGTGTGGTTTTCAGTTTAAGAAAATCACAGTCCGTCCTATATTTTCCTATTATACTCACTCTGATCTGATTTTTAATTCATTTGCACATTTGAACATATAAAATTATAAATATAACATGGGAATGAATAAGCATAATCGGAGATTTAATATGTCATTTTTCATCACGTTGGTCCACGCATGACATATATAGACCAGTGATTTTCCCTCTTTTATGAATCGCGGAATTACTTCATAAATTCGCCGTGAAACTCAGATTAAAAATTTTAGAATTTCCGGAAATAATCGATTTAATTACCTAATACGAAAAGACCAGAAGGTCATCGGCTCGAGTTGGTAAAAGATGCCGGTACAAATGAAAGTTTTTCAAACTCAGACGCTAAACAAAACGTTGTAATACCAACGAGAAACATTTAAGACGGGCGATATCTGGCTAGAAATAGCTGTGATATTTCAATGCAATGTAATATTTGGGCTTGCTTCGGTGATCACAATTATTCTATTCTTCCAGAGTGACGAAATACAAACACACAGATCTTCTTCTACAGTTCACGGGGTCAAAATAATCTTACAACCAAATACTTGATCTTTGGTTCTCAATTCGCAATATTTCACATCATAAAACTTCAACCAGGATGAGGTGAGACAGCAATTTGATGCGGACCACCTGGAGGGTCTTTCACACAACGCCAGTGTTTCGTGTAACACCGGTTGAAAATCAATAATATTCGCCATAACCGTAACGTAAACGGTGGGGTAAAAGGTATTTCCATTTCCTTTCCTATCGAATGAAATCAACAGTAAAAACTTGTTCAATAACTAAACTTTTTAACAAACAATAACTTTTTAACAATTGATTCTTGTTTTAATATCTTACCGAGAATAAGTAAATATCTCGATAAATTTATGGTGTGGTGGCAAGAAAAAGATAATTGCCCATGTTGAAATTTATCTCATGTAGATAAGCTCAAAATTCTTACAATCTCTAGTTACATACCGCCACATTACGAGTCTGCAATCCAGCAAATAGTTTTAACATTTCCAATATTGAGTAAAATATTTGAGTTTCTTCTTCAGTTTTGTCTTTATGCAGAGATTCCAAAAATTCAGCAACATCTGAGAGGCGACACGATGCACCAATGCTAATGCCTGACAAAAAATCCGTTAACATTAAAAAAAAGCGATTGAGTCAGCTTTCTGCTTCATTTCTAAGATGTAACCAGATAAGAAATGCAAAGGTTTATCATAGTTGATAATGCAATGATTTTTACCTTCGTCATCGACGTTCATTTCGTTAAGTTCTTGTACATTTATTGGGCAAATGATATGCGGATAACAATGTCCTTTGATATTCATTTCTATCCCAACTTCTGTGTTTCCGACAACAATTCTGGCATCAGGAAAACGTTGCTTGAGCGACAACATTTCATCCAAATTGATTGGCTGATGCCAAGTCACTCCCTCTCCCACAAACGTTAAAGATCGAGCTACATTGTTTGTCTTGTTTGAGATCTGCAAATTGGGAACATCAAAACGATTCGTGGATTTCGCAAGTTAATGAGAGTATTCATGCCGGCTGTAATTTCAATTATTTCAAACCAAGTGCTAACAAGCGTCACCTGTTTGATTACATGGATAGATCACACTTAATGGAATAAAATGTAGTATACTGACTTTTTTATATTTATACTTACCATGAGTTCTGGGGGAAATATTGGTTCTTGTGAAGGGTCGTAAGGTAGCCATCCGTTCTGTTTGTTTTCTGATATATTAATGAAAAAGTAAGCTGATCAATGTTTACATTTATCATTTTGCGGTATTTCTATAAAATCTTAACTACACTGTAAAACTACCAAGCATAGCATACCAATTTCATTCTCTTGACTGTTATGTGCATCTTTTTGAAATTTGCAGCATTTTTCACCCATTGGGCAAGTGAAAGTTTTGAACGCTGAAAAAAGTTGAAACATATTAGGTTTGCGACTGAGGGACTTCGTTTCAGATGTTATTTTGACATGTTCACTTCATACTACCCTAGAAAAAAGTTGTCAAAATTTAATTAGAGTATTGTTTTAGAGCTATTTTTGAACATTTTCAATAATTGGCAGCTACATAACCCGTTTATTCAAACACATGCGACCTTGAATTCGATCATTTCACTCCAATGATATTTTCAATATTGCGTGGCATGAAAAATAACATATTTGAAGAGAAAGCTTCAAATTCTAAATAAAATAGTTGCAATATAAATTTAACTAGGTACGGCTGCTTTTCTATGGAATCCATCTAAACCTAAACAAGATCAAAGCGTCAAGATAGCACACACCGGAGAAGCAGTTAGCGATAGATAAGTAGGATAGTTCTGGCCGACATATTGATTGCTTAAATTTTCAGTCGTTTAATTTCACTTCTATGATCAAGCAGTTATGTTCACAATTTTTCACGAGATTTGTGAAAGATTTTTGAATAGACCAATTGATAGCACACAATCGAAACTAGTAATTTTACCATGGCAACATTGCCAGTAATTTGTATAATTATGGGACCACTAGATATGTAGTACTGTAGTAGATAATCTAGCCATGCACGTCTTGACGTTGAAGTATTTGTATGGAATAGTCATATGACATTAAATGTAAAAAAATAAAGATTAATTTTTTTTATGTTGCATTTTGCACAGTTGTGGAAAAGTGTATGTAAAAGTGACAAAGCGTGACAGAAATGCTTTTACATTTCTAACGCAGTGGTTCTTAACCTTTGCAAATGTGTCGAACCCCTACGTTATACTGGAAGATTCCGCCGAACCCCAACGTTTTGAACAGTCAAAACCTGGGGCGAAATTAAAACTTTAGGAGCGGGAACATGAATTGCAACGAGAGAAGCAGAAAGATGCAAAAAGAAACACATATCTGTGCAAAACTACACATAGCTGATGATTTTCCGTTGAAGTTTGAATACTGCTGTAAAATAAATGTTATTTTGACATAATTTATAGGTTGGATAATAGAAATAATTTAATGATATACAAATTAGCGCTATAAAGGTATTTGTGATGATTAAGTCTTTACCGCTATGGTCTTGTATTTTATTTTATCTAGTGATACATATATTTAGCAATTATGCTTTTTTTATATTTATTTGTCCCCTAATGCCTTCCTGCCAATATTCATACACCAGTAATACATAGGCGAGTGAACAAGATTTCGAAGACTTTCTCAATAGAATTTCTATTCCATAGTCGTGAGATTGAAGAATTTTAGTGTAATAACAAAATACATCCTTTATTTATCATTTACCTGCAATAATTGGTCTATATCCAGTACATCTACATAGATTTCCTTGTAAACAGTTATCGATATCACTTGCCGACGGAATTTGGTTGTTACGCAATAATGCGTACATCGACATAACAATACCAGGAGTACAAAATCCACATTGTGATCCGTGGAACTTTGCCAACCTTTCTTGGATCTGATGAAGTTTTGTTTTTGTGCTGCCGATTCCTTCTACTGTTGTTACCGCACACCCGTGTACAGAAACCAGCGGTGCCAGACATGCATTCACTGCAAAGTGTCTGAAAGTAGATTGGATATTTTGCCATAAAACGCCCACAAAACTGCTGTAATTCACAGTTCATCGAATAACATATTTAGGTGTTCACCTTGCCTTTTCTAAACTTTTCTCCCATTTTGATATCATGACAGTGCAAGCACCACACCCGCCTTCTCCACATCCAAGCTTGGAACCAGTGAGTTGAACTGAAAGCGTGATTTAGTTTGATTGGCTATATATAATAATAGTTTAGATAACATTTTTATTTCAAAACAAAATAATGATAATATATACGTAGTGAAATTATTAGAGATTACGCCATCTAGTAATCTGAAATGTATTTTCATTTATCCTTTCAGTTGGTTTTCGTTGATAAGGTGTACGTGTACGGTTATATGACTGATTGTCTGGAACAGGCCTGTGCAACTTAAGGCCCGCAGGCAGCATGTGGCCGCGAAAGTTTTATGCGGCGCGCGAGGTGAACTAAAAATATTCAATTATGCGTACAAAATGTATGCGATTGGTGCTGAAAAACAATGTCAAGTGTAGATATTTTCATTGAAATTTCCAAATACTGATTCAAATAGCGTCCAAGTTGCCTACTGCCGTTCAATTTATTTCAGTACTTTTGTACCCGATTATTATGCATCGCCGTTTGTTGCATCATAATGTCTCGTGCGCCTTGCACGATAAATGTATGGAGTGCATGCGATAGTGGCGTTTGTTTTCAGCATTTCTCAATAAAATCGCAATGACCGGAAACAAAGACTGAGAACGAACAATTGAATAAAATAGTCAAACAAATTTTTATTTGTGGTCGAAATATTCAAAACTACTCTGTCTAACATTATCGCAAAGTGGTGTCAGTTCCACTGTATAAAACGAAAGCTTAAAAAGCTACTGGTATTAGCAAAAAATATCCAGCTTGATCGGAAGCGCTCATACCTATGCGAGCATACCTTTTGATATTCAACATTAAAACAAACAACAAATAATTTTTGTGTGAACTGTGAAATGTAATAGTTCTCCAATTACGAGAAGCTTGTCGCAAACAAATGATGCAACTTTTCTCACTACAGATTTGATTTGGTGTCGATTTGTTCATATGTTGCATTGTTTATACGTTATATACAGAACAATACATGATATTTTACATACTGTAATAACGATAACTTGTAGCCCGTGAACAAATATTTTTCTGTTTTGCGGCCCTTGAGTTATTTTTAGTTGTGCAGGCCTGGTCTAGATTCTAGAAGATCTTTATTCAAAGTAAAAATACCAGTGTCATTGCATCAAATTATAAAACACTTACGATTATTTCTTAAATAAGTAAGTAAGATAGTTTCTGGGTCTGCGTTCTTTTCCATCACCTGAAACATTAATTTAAGGTACAACGGGGGGAATTGTAAAACAAACGATATAACAGGTAAAACATTATCGACACGTGTTTGGTGTACTGTCTATCATTTTATATATCCAACGTCGGTTAATTACAGAGCAATACTTGAGACCCGTTATCTATTTTCTTGTCGCTTGTTATTTCGATATCGTCAGCTATAATAAGTTAATAATTCTGATAATCCACGACACTTGTGTACACAGCTACAATTAGGTCGCCAGAGTCGGTCTGATTTGAAGATAATTTGATGATTTGGGTAATTTTAATATTTTCAACCAATTTAACAATTCGTTACTTCTTACCTTCTTTCCATTAACGTAAAATATAAGAACGTCGGATTTCTCCGCTGACGGCATTTTCTCCAATATATGCTGTAATACCTGAAAAAGAGCATGTAAGGAGAGTTCATTTTATGCAAAAGTGTTTATGATACAAAATAGGAAAATAAGATGTTCATATTTATCCCATCAATTCGTTTCAGATGCATGGGCTTGATTGGGCAGTAACCGACCAGAGAGCACGTGGACCAATCAGCGTGTAGTAGGCTACCCCAGCAATCCTCTCGCACAAAATACACTCGTGGGATACGAACTTACCAATCCGCACAGGGTTATTATAGAGATGCGACAGCAAGCCTGTAAATAACGCTTGGCAGTGTACGCTAACCGCGGATTACATTTACCATGTAAATTCATATAAGCATTATCACATCCATGTTCGGTACGACGACACATATTTTATTGCAAAACAAGTTATAAAAAATACGTGATAACTACGCAGCTATCTAATGGAAGCTTTTTATAATTTCATTATTCACGCGCAAGTATTGAGGCCACCTCTCGCTCGGCACTTTGAAGTCCACGTGGAAACATCGCCGAGCATTTTATAACTGCAGAGAAGGTGTGTCGGGGCGTCCTCCGTCGCCCAATGTATAGTATCAACCTGAGAGTGGAGGTCTTTATATTTCGTTACTATGTCCTAATTTATTCTATACAAATTTATATTCAAAGCAAAGCTGGTTTTGAAATATGAAGAAACAGTAATATGGACTGAACGTAAAGTAAACTTTACTTATTTTAAGTGTAAGAATACGACTGGATGTGAATATAGGGACTTCAGATTTTAAATATTTAAAAAAAACTTACCTGCAACAAAATTCAGATTTTGGTGGAAGGATATATGTCTTAACCCATCAGTTTCTACATCCAAATACCGTTAACAAACTATTGTTAAAACTTATAACAGTCCATATCAGAGTCCTTATACCCCTTCTGCAAATATTTGCACAGCCTATTATAAAACAAAAAAACTTTTATGAGGAGCACTAAATGCTCCGTAACCACGGTTAATATTTATCCCAGAAGTTTGCTGCAATGACCCAAGCGAGGGAATGTGTCTATTGATTCACAATCGTGTCATAGTCACTGAGGTGTATAGTCACAGTCCGATAATGTTTTAACAATATTTCGATCCGATTCGGACATGTTGGCTAATATTCCCTTGTATATGATATATATAAATTCAAATGCGGGATAATAAATAAAAAGCATCACTTTAGCACGAGGGAGACAATACGTGATATGAAAATCGTCATTATGCCAGTTATATATTAAATGTCCGAAGCGACTGTTTGTCACCAGTACGACAGTAGCCTGTTATGGGGCAAATCCAGCCTTTCTTGAATTTATGGGTGTAAATGATATCGCGCGGTGACTATGTACAGGATGCATAGATTATAATGACTGCACTAATCCCGTAACGTAACCAATACGAATATACACACATTGCCGTAACCAACTCCCTAAATCACCGCGCGTTTCTCCTCTTACATGTCCCGAACTATCTTCCACTCTCGTCTCTGCGTGCGCTTTCGCTCAGATGAGTCATTTTATCGTTTATACTGCCATTTATAATTGCATTTTAGTAATTTTATATTCAGAAATATTGAAGATTAAAAGGGAATTTCAAGACACGCCCTACAGTTGAAATATGGCAGGTATATTAGTCTAAAACTTCTAACACGACTACACTTTATATTTGCTGTCGCCACAGTTGAATTAATTTATATCAAATTAAGCTGAAACCTTGGAAAAGTCGAACGATGCTAACTTTACCAATTTAAAGCCAATGGTTTTTGTTAAGGATCAAACATGACTGCGCTTGTTAGAATGAATGTTACATTGACAGGTTTTGATAACGTTTCAAACTTAGTATCGCATGCAAGCCCTTGCAAACTTTTGACTTCCCTACGAGATCCGTCGACTTTTGCTGAGCACGAGATCCACTGAGATGCGGAACCGCTACACTTGATTTTATTTGTAATTTCGTTGACGTCACTACACAAAACCTAAAATAGAAAAACGAATCCCACAGAGCCCACATAATGGCCTTCTAGTGACAACAGCGATCTTTACCGACTGAAAATTTTAATAGAAGTGGTTCGGTAGTTTTTCCACAAGAGGAAGAAAAGAAATACTAACAAGGATAAATAACAACATAATAACAAAACTATCCATGGTACATTTCGTGGTAAAGACGTTTACGCTTCCATATAACAAAGTTAAAATTAAATACTTTGCCGAAGATTACGCAGTCAAACTAGAGCTGTTTATCTGTCTAATCTCCAAGTAATACCAAATCTGCTTATTCGCGCATGTACACACATGTACTAATTTTATCATTGTGTTTCGGAAGTTGTTATTTCACAATTTGTTATCTCGTCATGATTAATTGCGATTTTAATACACGAATATCACATTATATAATCGTGAATTTCCGGGTTTCTTACTTAATTGCTTAAATACATTTTCTACCTGCTTACGCTCTTATTTATCAGTAACGATAAGTCAATGACGACATCGATATGACGACGCACGAATGCTATTACATAAAAATTTTGTATATGCCACAGCTTCATATTACATTAATTGTAGTTTACTGTCATATTTTGTGTTCCTAGTATATTTTGATATTCACTTTTTGATAGTTTTTATTTCAAAGAATTTCTCATATATATTACAAGCACTGACCAAATTTGTTGTTGGTATGGAATCGAATTTGAAAACTTAGTAAACGCTTAGGCATACGAAAAGTGATGATTCATATGAATGTGCTTCGGTTTCACCTCTAGTTTTTGTTATTTAAATAACGGTATACATCCGTATGTGGATATTTACTATTTTACGTTCTGTCACGCACGTCTGTATGCTATTTGCAGTTTCGATTAATATTTTTTGAAAACATTAACATATCGTTGTTCTAAGTCTAGATCAAGATAATGGTTTCTAACTGCTGGTTCGTGAAGAATTTTTGCCGGCCCGCGTGAAATTTCGTAGTTTTTTTTCTGCCAGCGCAACGTTTGGTTGACGAAAGACGAAGTTACTTTGCTTTATTAGAAAATTTTCCATCCGTCGTAATATTGGGTTGGTATTAATTGCCCAGCCGATATCTTCGCCGGCGAATAATCACATTTTTCGCTTTCGTTCCACCGCATGTTTTAGTCTAAATTGTCCCCGCATGAAAGTGAATAAAGTTAAACGGGTGAGCCACGTTCGCCTGCCTAAAGTTAACGTCTCTCTCGCCCGCTTTCGGTTTTGCCTCGTACAGTACGGAGTGCTATAAATCCTCGATTTGTTAACTTTTTAAAGGTACATACATACATACAAGTTATGAGATTCTTTATACACAACAATATAGTACGAAGTCATGCTGGAAGTATAGTAACTTACACAGTTTTATCTCTCTTCTTTTCTCCTTGACACCACTATTATAGACGGGCTCCGCTGTAGATTTCCCCCACTATTCTGATTTATGGTGCTAGTTTTTACAATGGCGGCCAAAATCAGGGTACAAAATACTGAGTAAATGCTATAATGCAGTGGTCGGCAACCACCGGGCCGCGGCCCATTGTGATTACTACCGGTCCGCAGAGAGGTGACACAAAAAACGTACAATGCCCTAATAGCATTGTTACCAGTGTGTAAAGTCAGGTTTTCAAAATTGACAACCACAAAAACGAAATATTTAAGTAGGACGAACGTGAGAAACACGTTATACCTTTGTTTTTGAATGTATTGTTAACATAACTTTTCTAGTGCATATAATTTATTAAATTACATCAGTTCGTCTGTAATTTGTATAAAGGCGGTCCGCCAAAATTTTGGTCAGGCTTTACCGGTCCGTCACTGAAAAAAGGTTGCCGACCACTGCTATAATGCACGACAATCGATGGTGCCCTAAATATGCCACCATTTAACCATGTGATTACGCTTTCTCATCGGTCTTCATCTCTGTCAGGATAAATATGTGAATGTTATCCTAATGCTTACACACGGCACTACCCTTACCTCCCAGGCACAATAGCCACATGCATGATAATAGTGGGATAAGGAAAAAAAATTGCAGTCGGACGTCATCGGTGTTTTCGGAAGATTTTTCTAATCGGCGGAATTATGGGTTTTTTCGGCAGTTTTGGTATAAGTACCTTTGTTCTGTCCGTATTTCACGCCTATTCGATCGATTTATCTGAAAGGTGTTCGAGGCAAGTTTAGTTTTCTCAACTCAAACGGATATAACTCAGAAGACGTTTATTTCAATTAGCGTAAATAGCCAAGGCAGACAGACCTAATACCGCACATTAGATGCATGTTGGATATCACTTTGGAACGTTGCTCTAGTATTGCTGGCTAGCACTACTAGACATAACTCAATTTCTTCTGAAATCCCCGGGGCTCAACTAGATGCAAAGCCCAATAAACAAAATCCATTTTACTTCATCTTCAGAAACGAACTTTTTGAAGTTTGTAATTGGGCGAATGAATCAACCAGTGTCGGGCAAATCAGAGATAACACTCGGGCTAGGCAATTCGAATAAGTTCAGACAAAAATTTCGAATCGCCGCCACATTTTTACAATGCAATTCTGACATAAGACATTTTTCCCAGCGAGTTATTATTGAAATATGTTTTTCATTGTGTGTGAAATTTTGGTGTCCGAAGAATCCATTACCATTAATTATCACTCATCTTACAAGTATTCGAAATTCGATCCTAAAATCACCCGACCCTAGTCCCCATTTATTAAATACTCAACGATCTAAATGAAATAACCCCGATTCCACTAACCAGTGAGACTTATCTCAGTGATTCGTTAGGACTTCCAGCGTCTCACGGTTACGGGACTTCCATCCAATACCAGAAATTTGTCGATATTAATGGTAATTTTGCCCAATTTCAATATCTGGAGATATCCAGAACGAATCCTCTAAATTTTGTCTCTCTGTCATTGTCGCTAAAAATTAACTGTCAGTTATGATTGGTATGGGAATACAGACATCCAAAGGATAGCACTTACCCAGTGGGGGGAATTAAAATTTTTGGTGACCCGGTTTCATCACAGAAGTTATATTTTTCAGCCGGTTCTGTTACAAAAAGTCATGTTTTTTTCAGTAATGCTAACGGTTCTAGGGCTACCATATTTGAAAAAGCAAAATCCCGGACAGTGCATGAGTATTTTCGGCGCTCCCGAGGTATGTGCACCAAGATGGCGCACAACCTATACTACGTTCAGGTTGTGCGCCATCTTGGTGCACATACTTCAGGAGCTCCGTATTTTCATGAGACCATATATATGCGCTACCGAAGGCTGCAAACGCTGTACGATACTCATTCTAAAGCGCCAGCTACAATAATGATAAAGTATTGTCTTCAGTCACAAGCAGAATCTCACACCAGGCGGGTTAGCACTCTCTAAATATAGCTCTAAGTCTAAATAAATCTCAACTTCAGAGTGGAAAATAATAATGCGAATTAGGTTGTGCCGAAAAGGAAGAACAGCAATTGCATGCTTAAAACAAATTACAGACACGCTTGTAGATCAAGTCACTACAAATTCACTCTTCTGACCATGCATATTTTTCTGGAGACCTAATTCTCTTCAATAGGGCATTTACAGTTGTCTCTTGTAAATGCCACACATTTTTTTAAAAACATCTTTTTTCTAAGGTGTCTTTTACATAAGTGGCAATTGTGTCGGCAGTCTCGTTTGCCTTGTTTGTAAACTCAATCAATTTTGATTGCAAACCACCTTTCCTCCAGTCAAAATATTGAATGATTGTAGGAAATAATTTCAGTTCATTGTGATTGCTGCCATCTGTTGCAACGCCAAAATACGCGATATCGTTTTCTTCAAAACCTTTTAGAACAGCATCAATAGAATATTGCGCAAGTACGCTAGTAACAACTTTTTCTGTCTTTGTGCGGCCACTACTAAACTTCTTCGCTGCATTAGAATCAAGGAAAATCTTTTCAAGTGGAACAGATGTACATGGACAAAAATCTCGAGAAAGTCTTCTGACGCCGAAAGCCGCTTTAGCATCCCGTATGCGCTACACAACTTTGAAACACTCATATCTCGCGAACCATATATTATATTTAGACAAGTTTCACATCGCGTGAAAAATAATCTACAGGGCTAAGTATAATTTTAAAATTGAGATAAAATATTGTGATAATCTTATGAAAATTGGCAAAATTGAAAAGCATAAAAAACTTCTGAAAAACTCCTAAATCTAATTGGAAAAATTTAACCTAGTAGATTATCGACAACATTTGTAGAAGATGAAGATAGCTTTCCAGTGATACCATTAGATTGAAGTTATGTTGCACCATTCAAATTTTAGAAGCATTTTTATTCGTGATTTTCTTTGTCGCAAGATCGAGGCGACGTCAAGGTGACGTAAATAACAACCTGACACATTTACGCCGTTACGCAGCGACGTTAAGCAATTACGTCGGCACGTAGCACGTTTACGTTCTATACGAAAAACACTTTTCCCCGCATGCTCGTAGCGTCATTTACTTTAATTCGTACTCTTGAAGCGACTAACGACTTGTAAACGATACAAGGGAGAATTTACGCATTCCATCCAGTCTCAAAATCTGTTCGACTAAAACACACAATATGCAGTGTTATTGCCGTTTTAATTGCATAAAGATATATATGAAAAATTCGAATAGCAAAAATACGGATTTCTAAAAACGGAATGCTGGAACATATCGATGGATGCATTGTTCAGCGCCAATGCTGGACTTTATTGTGCCATATTTTCTTCTTCCGATAGATGGATACTTTCCAATATTTCATCTGGACAAAGCTTTCGTTTAAAATTCATTGTAAATATAGCGATATCAGGAATGTTGCGTAGGTATATGCAGTAATTTCGAAAATCGAATGAGGCCGCAAAATGTAAAACACTGACCCGGTGAGCTACTGGTGCCACCATGTCTTGCGCGTTGCCGTTATCCGTTTTTTTTATTCAATTTTCATGATATCCAACGGTGAAGAATTAGCCTTGATGTTTCCGGCGGAACCTCATAAATGCATGAGGATCAAATATTTCACTTTGGCCATTCATTTTCGTCCCATATTTAAATAATTAACGTATATATATATAAAATGGCCTTTATATTCTAGCAATTTCACTATGTTCGATCAAGATTCGTCTGAATATAGAGGTTTTATCTGCGGCCGAGGATATGATACTGATGCAATGATGGCACATTCCGAACTCAAGCTGTGCAATTGCGCAATCTATATCACGCAAAGCGTTACACACGAAACGTCGCATGAACGTTATCAGGACAATGTCGTCGTCGCCCTTTGCGTCGTTACGCAAACTTGGCGTCAAAATAGTTGATCAATTTTGTTCACAAACCATTGGAATCGATAGTACAAATTCTGCAATAAAATGAGTTATGCGTATGTTAAGAAAGTCATCCGTATATTCCCCGAAAGGTAATTTTGTATACTTTTCAAAATTTTACATATATTGATGATACATATCTAAAAAAGGTATCAAATCCTACTAAAACACAAAAAATTAGCAGATTGGACTAAAAATAGGCTTACACATCTCATCAAAACATCTCATAAAAAATAATGCCAGTTAGAAATAAAAGACTAGATAAGCTTTTATATGACATATTACAGACCATCTGGTTTAAAAGTTATGTTGATTTAAAATTAGAGATATTACAATTTTTGACGCG
Source organism: Styela clava (assembly GCF_964204865.1). Classification (NCBI taxonomy): domain Eukaryota; kingdom Metazoa; phylum Chordata; class Ascidiacea; order Stolidobranchia; family Styelidae; genus Styela; species Styela clava. Next base: position 15,529,403 of record NC_135252.1, on the reverse strand, counting down.
TCAAATCGATGCGACGCCGTGGGAGGTCAGGGTGAGAGAGTAGCGTCGTTCTGGGGATTCAGAGTTCAAAAAGCAGCGTGAAATGCAAGAGTGGCTTCTGCGACGGTGATTTCATCCTCGTATTTGCTTCCTGCTGTAACAAAATAATTTCACATTTTTGTTGATGCGACAGCCCCTCTTACTGTTTTGCGATGTTTTTCCGATTGCAGATGGGTGTTTAAATCACCATTACCATTGTGCACGACAGATACATAGGTTCCTGATTTGCAAACCAAGCATTCTGCCCAGTATGTTCCCCAGCTTTTAATTTTTGGGGGGTGTTTCGAAATTTAGGGGTGGTAAATAATTTGCTATTAGCGATGAAACTATTTGTATTCTCAAAAATTGGTATGTATTTAAGAAACGATGTACATGAGGGGGTCCCCCGAGTTGATTGTCGGCGAGCCAAAATACACAGCAGGATAAAATTGTAGGGCCAGAAAAGGGGAGCGAGGAAAAGTGCGCGACGATACGGCTGGGGTTCAGGGCGCGCTTGAGCGGCCTGAGAAAATTTTGAGAAATAGGCTCTAAGCTTGATTTTAGATACACCTAGCATCGCAGTTTGTTATGTAATGAAATTAATAATTATAATATTTAGCTGATAGAATTCCCGAGGAATAAATAACAAGCACGGCTTTCAGCAAGTAATTTACAACTTATAGTGACTAATGAAGTTACTTGCTCATGTAGCATATGGCATCGTATGATTGGCTACTTATGGCTTGTTTTGTTACACATTTCACATTTTTTTGAACATGTTTGTTTGACTTTTGTACGAATCAAGCAATGAATTAAATTTTGAAATACGCGCGTCAACTGATCATAAAGGCGCATAATGTTGTATTCCTTCAGAACTGAAATATTTTGTTGGCAAGGAAGACAAATGGCTGAAGTTTGATTTTTTCCAATAAAGAAATAAAAACACTGCCATTCATCTAAAAAATGTATGTTTTCAGTGCCTACTTTTTGTTTTGTGACATCTTTTAAGCTTTCTTAATATATGGCTAATATGGTATCTAAAATACTGCGGTGTGTAATCCTAATACCCATACGTATACATAAGATACCGGTATAATTCAATTGTTACGAAATAAAAGTGCTTAAACTGTGATAATGATGTAACGATAGACGGAATCTAAAACTCAAACGTACCATATGAAGTGTTAAACTATTTCACTCAAGTTCGGCGGGCCATTTTAAATCGTTACGATGTTTTTCTTGCATCTCGTTAGTGAATGTGTACTTTCGTTTAGAATTAGCCATTTGAAATAATATCTATTTTTATTAACAATAAATACAACCCAACTAAAAATGCATACTCTAGTCTAAAAAACAAAGTAATTTACCACCAGACTAACTGAACCAAAATGCTTCAGGGACAAGCACTTTCGATCCCTAATTCCTGACTAGCTTCTTATTTGAATAGAAAAATCCACAAGTAAGGCTTCGCGGTATAAAACTCCTGTATTCAGCCAACTTAACAAGGAACTAGCTGCTGGTCAGCGAATAATAATCAGGAAGTTCTAAATGGTAAACATCATTGATAAGGAAAACGCTCTGTTACATCATAATTCTACACAACCTCCTAGTATTAACAGTGTGCACAGTACGATTGCAGATGTAGTAAAATTGCGGACATTTGAGCATTTTTTTAAATTCTTCCCGGACGCAAAATATAACCCTAAATTCCGGACATGTCCGGCCGGTATGGCAACCATATGCTAACCAGTTCGCTGATATCGTAAAATTCCGTGAGACGGTTCTATAAAACCGGTGCGAACGGGCTGAATCCCACCACGGCACTTACCTAATGTTGTCCTAATTGCCTACGGTGAATAGAATTTTTGCAACTGAAAATGAACTGCTACAAATCAAGAACACCGTATTTCAAAGAAGTCAAGTGTATAAAAGAGCACTTTATAATATAACTTGATTAAGTAATAATAAGTATGTAGTAGTTTCCAAGCTTAAATATAATGTGATAACACTAATACTAAACTGAAACAGTAAATCAGAAATTGATGAGAAGAAATTAAATCTGACATAACAGCTATTACTTCACGCACACAATCATGTGGCATCAAGCCCCAGTAACCAGATTAATTTAATGGGACAAAAATCAGTAATTAATCTGCAATTATTATACAACATCTACAAGCATTTGGTGTGTGGAAAGTAGGTAAATCATCATCAACAAATATGGGAAATTTTTTCTTAGAAAATTTATGACGAGTTTATTGTCAATTACAACCATTTTTATATACTATACATGTTTCTAAATGTCTTCCAAATATGCATATCAATAAGAATCATATGTCACACATGCAAATACAATCCAATAAATCACTGGAGAATGTGTTAAACAATTGTTGGTATGAATCTTCCTCATCATTGAGGTTCAAATGGAATTGTTAAGTTAAATCAAATAGCTTAAGCCATGACATAATTCATTTTCATGTTTGTAAGTTTCATTATTATGCCCCTTTTTCCATTTGAATACCTGTGGCCATAATTTATATGTCATGAATGTTGAAAATCTGAACAAAAACAGCGAGATGGATTCAAGTATTACTCGTTATTTGCTCTTAGACAATTTACAAAACATATTTTTACAGGAGTAAAAATTTCCCAATAGACATTTCAATATTAGTTGAGATCATCACTTTTAATTGAAGCAGCTGTTTATTTTGCATTGAACAAGCATTTGAGTGAATCTTATGATATTCATTTGTAAGAAATGAATTAAATTGTGTGAGATTTCATGAGACAAATATGAAAGTATGAGCACATGGACAATAAAAATTCAACTACCAAGGAGAGGAGATCGTGACTTTTACCAGATCAGAGCCTTAAAGATTGGTTGAATTTATGCACTGAAATGCTATTAAAAAGATATACAGACAACTCCATATTTGTTCCTCTATACATAGCCTATAGCCAATTGGGAAAGTAATGTATAATAAATTGTTTTTAACAAGGCTGAAAACAAATCACTTTTCAACACTTGTTCAGCGTCATCTAACATTATATTTGTATGGCTTTGCGTGTGATATATACCGAAATATCACGAATATATGATCAAATAGAATATTCATTTTATCGATTTAGTTTGTTGAGGCTTGACGAATTAAATATAGTCAGAAACGATATCGATGAAAAGCCACAATGGGATATCATAATCCTATGTATGCATGAATTAGAAGTGAATAACTCTTTACAAGAAAATGCGAAGTTTACATAACGGATAATAAATCATGACAATATGCAATATTTCATAACCGGTACTTATACGTTGATTACACTAATTTTATAATAAGTTATAAGAAAAATTATCGCTGAAAACTGTATCTAACATTTTATAATTATCTGCTGAGCTTCACGTTAAAATTTAAACTCCTTCATTTTGCATATCATACAATAGATACTTTCAATATACGATATGGTAGGTAAATTTAAACATGCATAAATATTAATTCAATAAACGAATAACATTATTTACGATTGATAAACTGTGAATTTGCTACCAGACCAATGACTAAAACCTTGTACGTTTTTTAGATTAATCAATCGTCAACTCATAGTCTTATGTGTACTTTATTAACTAGCCTACAAACCTACAAGCTGGTCAAGGTATGGCTAAGTTGGTACGGAATGATATGAGAGAGACTTTTCAGTACTTACTCATACTCAAATAGCATAATTTGGATTGACATTTCAAAATTTCAGGTATTATCCATGATAATAATAGAGATGACCAATGGTACACACCATTTAGATGTCTCAGAGCAATTAAAAGAGACACATAAATTATTGACATCAGTCAAGAAAAATTTTGTAAAATGTATTTTAACTATTGTTGCTGTTAATTGAAGTTGAGCTTGACAGAACCATAATAAAAATTGACTATAATATTTTTTCTCCATGAATTTCAGCATGAGTATATGCTCACAACTCAATAAGAATTTTCATTCAGAATTAGGTAATTCTTAGCATTGAAATCTAATTGAACATCCCTCTACATATAAAGACCATGTTTTTTTAAACTCAAAATAGTCAATTTGTATACTAACCATTCTCTGTATAGTTACAAAACACAAGGGCATCCATAATTTCGCTAATAATGATTACACCAAAATGCCAATCAAATGCAGTTGAATGAGTAATAATAAATACCCTTGTCAAATGAAATGGAATAGTAATACATAATATATCATGTCTGTTTTTGTAATCAATACTAATTCTTTAGATTTAGACACTATGCATGATTTCGAAGTACAAACAGACATTTATTAAAAGCCAAAGTTCATGAATTTCTACTATGAATACAGCTGAGTAATTGTGATGGCTGATTAAAAGGCTGATGCATTGAAAACAGTGGGTGACAGTACTGCTTTCTTGCTATGACAATGGCTATGAATACGGCTGTCTCAACTTCTAGGAATAAAGACCCCAAAACAAATAACCGTCTCTCCGTCAATAGCTGTTTTTTGGTTTGATTTGAACCATATTATTTAAACAACCTTACAATTATGGCTTAGATTTTTTTTTTAAACACAAGACATATATAATAAATTCTTTAATTTAGGTGTTTTTCAAGTACTCTGATCTACAACAATAAGATGTGTTTTTTTGAATATTTAAAGCACTTCCCAGCAAAGATAATTCGTTTATTAGGAGAATGTCGTCTTATGAGAAATGTATAGTTAGAGACAAATCAATTAGAAAAAGTTGAAAATATAGTAATCGATGATGAAAAAAAGCACTGGAGCTTCATGAATTAAGTCTCCATTCTATAAATACACTACAAACTGCATTGTATAGACATGATTTTTCTATGAGTGTGAGCTGGTCAATAAGCATTATCAAATTATGTTTCCAGCGTCAGGTTCTATTTTTGATACAATGTGTATGCAACTTTCTATGTGTTGAATAATGAATTATATCTGTTACTTTATGCAGTTATAACATGTGGCAAACCCCAGGGTACTGATTTTGAAATAATATAATATAGAAATTGAGTGAAAAGAATTGATGTTTCTTATATTAAAAGACCTAATATCATTTAAATGGCTCTTTCAACCATACCTCCAACTCCACTGTGATATTTTTCTAATATTTTTACTCCACTGTAATAATATTTTGGGTTATTCAATAATATAGTCAGCTTCTGACAACTGGGGCACATATGGTGATAATTGGGGCCCAGAAACCAGATTTTATATATAATTCGGCGAATAACCAATCTCATTAACAGCATCCACCCTTCTTTTTCCCCTTTTTCTTTGTATCTAGTTTAACTGTTTCAATGTTTTGATCTCGACCAGATGCCTCCGCAGATTTCTTGGTTCTTAAAACTTGTCGTGTAACTTCAGTGAACATCTGAAAAGTATAATAGTAAAATAAACTAATCATGTTTATTGAATAAAACTTAGGCATAGCCTCATTAACCAGTCATTCTGTGCTTATATTTATGACAGCATAATATTTCATACTTCTAGTATTCCATTATTATAAATAAGGCTCAAATTGGTGTATACCAATTAAAACTGGTATAACTTGAAATAATGTTAATAATTTGACGTACAGATTTGATGATAAAGAGAAAAATTGCGTACATACAATAGTAGTTATTTAGTCTTGTTTATTTATTTACAATTACACATAGTTTATACCTATTTATCTGTTGTTCAATAGTGAATATCAATCACTTTAGACAAACCTTGCATTAGTAAAACTTCAAATTATTCAACCGGGTATGTGGGATGACTGAAAACCAGTCATCATCAAGTAATGAGTAATATAAAAGGTTATTTGTGTCAATACAGTAAAGTATGCCGAACATGAAAAAAGGTTAACTAGCTATGTCTTCCTAGTGACAAAAATACTATGTGACAGTACATTTTAAAATGGATAATTGAACAATGATTCTTATGGTCATAAGTCAGTAAACTATCATTTTAGGCATAACATGTACTAAGTCATCTTGAACCGTTTTTTTGTCAACATTTATTGAACCAACATGGTATAGCTCCTATGATCAAAAAGCACATAATTTGTATAATGTCATAATTTGTAAATGTCATAAATTGTATATCTCCTGCCTATGCTATAACTAATAGATCTCTAAGGTATATAAGAATCACACGAAAAATTTACTGTAACCTACGAGACAAGACCGCCTCAGCCATCACACCAATTACTTCCTGCTATGACCTGACTTGTTGATAAAGCAACAGGCAAAATCCTGAAACTTCTTAAAATGTGAAAATTTCCTAATGAACTTACTGCAGTCAATTATGATTACTGATCAAAAAAGGTCAGTCAGCAGAATACAATGGCATGATTATGGCATCATGAGATGGCAGTGATTCACAAAACTGGTCTTGACTAATTTGAAATGTATTACATTTCCATAAGAGATTCATACTATTACGAAAAACAATTTTGTACCTTGTTTGCTAAGAGAAATTGGACATCAATGTGAATTCTTTGTGCAAGTAGAAAATAGATAGTTTTTAAAATCTATACAGTATAGCATAAACTATACACATATTATATGGATACAAGTTCAACTGAACTGAATTGGAGTAGATTTCATTTCCATGGAGGATTCAGAATATCACAATAAACAATCGTATTTGCTGAGAGAAACTGTAATGTATAGTTAAATATTGACACAAGTATGCCAGTTTTATCTTATTAGCTGGTGATATTCACACACAAAAAACAGTAGCCTACATGGTTGTATTCTAAAATTACTTTCAACATGCCTATCAAATATGCAGAAGCTTATAAACTTTTCAAACTGTATGATCGGCAGACTCACCTCTTCAACATTTTTATTTTCTTTCGCACTTGTTTCAAACAATTTTATTTTAATTTGATCTGCAAATTTTTGAGCATCTGCTGTTTCTACAACTTTTTTGTCAGGATCATCATCTTTATTACCAACTGTAGAAAGAAAAACAATCTTCAAATTAATTTTCAATACAAAATTGTTGATTTCAACCGATTCTACTTGAAGAGATTAAGGAATACTAACCTAATATTTTATTGACGATATCACAATTTTGTTCAATTTCATGAAGCCACCTCTTGACATTGACAAATGATTCTGCACTTTGCACATCATAAACAACAATAACACCATGTGTCCCTCTGTAATATCTGTTAAAATCATTAGTACAATAAAACTGTTAATGTCCGACTGCGATATATTTTGTTACATGTTTTCAATATAATACACAGAGATACTGGAATAAAATACTGATCAAAACAGAAATAGATTTGTTTATTCCAATTTTTTTAAAGACCTCGCTCTACTTTTCTGAATCTTATTTCGTAAAATTTGACCTACGGTAAATATCATTTAGAATGAAAAAAATTAAAATTGGAACTAAATTTTGATTACCCTTATAATTTTTAAAAAAGTGTTATTTACTCATTACTACACGGAATTCAAAACTAACTGAGATGCATTTTTAAACATTCATAATTGAAAGCCTGAATGAGTTAATAAAACAACAGCTCACGAATTGTACTCGCTACAATTTATATTCTTACGTTGATGTTATTGTACGAAATCGTTCTTGGCCTGCTGTATCCCAGATCTGTAATTTGACTTTTTCGCCTTCAATTTCAACTGTTCTGATTTTGAAATCAACTCCAATTGTTGTAATATAACTCCCTGTGTGTGGCATTCAATAAATAACACAAAGTGCAAAGTTGAATCAATGTATCACAATCATACACAAAGCATTAAGAACGTAAATTACACTCAAATAAATTAACTCTTTGAAAATTGAACATAATTCAAAATAAAAACCTAAGGATGAAGCTTGGAAACAAATTAAACTGGAGATATAAATACCTGAAAATGTGTTGTCTGCAAACCTCAACAACAAACTGCTTTTGCCGACACCTGTGAAAATTTACACTTTAGTCATCAACTTTTTACTTGGTATGCATAAAAAACAACACAACAAACGATAGACACAAAGTACTTACCACTATCTCCTATAATTAAAAGCTTGAACAAATGATCATATTCCCTTGCCATATTTCATATGGAGGTGTAATTAGGGAAACCTCCCTTTCAAATTATATAATAAGATAACAGGCTTGACAAAAAATAATCCAATGCAATAACTTCCACAAAAACCTGGTAAAATTGTATAAAAAGTGCAGTTGTTAAATATTCAGAATCAATCAAATACTTGCCATGTCAATTGTTATATTTATCATTGACTAGGTGGAGCATTACTGTACTGTACTGTATTCCAGTGTTTTCATCAATAATATCACCTTATATCAGAAGAGTTACTTGTTCAGAGCCATGTTCAGGCTAAGGCATTGTCCATGCATATGAAAACAAATAACTGGCCAACTACTCCCATACCCAACATGGATCGGTAACAGGACGAGGGGCCATGGTTTGACATATGATTAAGCCTTTTAATCGACTTTCCTCTACTCTGGGATAAATATGTAAATCCTATTCTAATTCCTGAGCAATGAAATTGTACGACGAAACGACAATTATTCCATACAGGAGTTGTATTCAAAATCTTTGATCATTCTTATACTGTCCCGAGTTTCGTACCTAACTTACCTAACGTAGGCGTAGCATAACAATTTTTTCACGTGTCAATCCTAACCCCCACCTGACCACACCATCCAAAAACTACGTCACTACGACGTAATAGAGCCCTTCAAACTATGCGAACCGTCATTCAAGACGCGCAGACGAGAACCCGAAATCGAACAGCTATTTCTCTCGTTTTCTCGTCGCAACGATCCCGATAGGAGAGAGATCGCTGACGTTAGTCAGCTCTTTATCGTCGGCGCCGATGTCATTTCGGGCAATCGTACGAGTATTTGGCAAGCTCTATGACGGGATTGTGACGACGTAGTGACGTAATTTTTGGATGGCGTAGTCAGGTGAGGGTTAGGATTGACATGTCAAAAAAATGTTATGCTACACCCACTAGAAGTACGTTAGGTACGAAACTACACGAGACCCGTCCCGAGCTTAGCATGTTGAAAACTAAAGATGTGCCGATATCACTTTATTGCCAATACTGATATCAATACTGCTATATTTTTAAATTGTCTATATTATCAACCTAATTCCAATATGTAATTAACATCAATATGTATATAAAATGTTCTTGAATGTACAGAACAATGGGATAGAATATTTGTTTGTTTATTGAATTTACGATGAACATTTTTTCAACTAAAGTAAAATATATCCCAGAATATGAGTATGCACAACTTCAAATCTCTATTTATGATTCAAATGCATAAATGGGTTATAAATTTAGGTCAATGACTCACTATACTAACTGTAAAGAGTTTGATAAGGCTGTATAATTCCTCCACAGCAAAAATAATTCCATCTCAACAAATGGGAGCATACACTACAGTTTTCACTAACAAGTTTCAGAGTTTACAACTCTTGTCAGTCTAACTAACAATCTTCCTATTTAATCCTTTTCTTAAAAATTTGGTGAGCTTTTCATGGGACATTTCACACATTCACTTCAAGCAAAACAATAAATCTAGCTAAAACAATTCATAATGACTCATTCTAATCAATTCAATCGCAACTATAATAGTACATAAACAATTTTTAGTTTCTGGAAACTAAATTATAAAATAGCACCACCATTCGCAGAGAGATTTTAAATCAGATAAGCAGAGTCTAGATATTACATAAGTAAATTTTGGAAAATCATGCTTGTTTTGAGTTATTTATATATATCTTCGTTAAAGAAGTTGTTTATAGTTTGTTATAGAACTTATTTAGCACAGCTATAGCTTAGGCACAATATTATTATTATACTGTTTTAATTTAAATCCAAGCAAAGTCAATTAGGTTATGAACATAAAAGTTTATTTAATTAGAATTACTGCTTTTATGCCTTGCATTTCTAAGAGCAGCATGAGGAAAGCCATAAACAGTGGTCTCAACTGGTCAAAATGACCAATAATGCAGTGATTTCAAATATGGGAATTCATTACACCGGTTTTTCTCAATTCCAAGGCCAAAAAGATTTGAATGTTTTACGTGAGCATTTTAAATTTTCAGTCACATCTATACAAGCTGTAAGGTAACTATAACTATTTAAACAAATTTGACATTTTAGTGTGAAGATTTTAGCATAGACCTTTACCAAAGCCAAACATAGTACTGAACTATGTATGTTATATAAAATCCATCAGCTCTGATGAAAACATTTTCTTGCCAAAAATAATCAATGATAGTTGTAGCCTATATGGCATAGCCAACAATATGAGAATACAGCATCCTTTACATTCATAGAGCTGTAGAGGGATGGATTGCAAAAAACAATTTACTGACAGATGGTAGACTATATTCTGATCCATACACAAAATATTCTGGTAATTAAAAATATTTCACATGCATTTTTATCTCTCAGTGAAGCTGTCTGCAGTATGGAACAGAACATTTGCAAGATATAAAGAGAATAGAAAAAATCAATGGAAAGGTATTGCGGATAATGGTTCATTAAAAGGGATCAACATACAAACAGTCAACATCAAATCTCAAAAGATATTCATCCTTCTCAAAATCCTCATCAAATCTCGAAAGATATTCATCCTTCTGTTAGTTCTTACTTTGGTATTGATACTGAGATGCTAATACTAAAACCTGAAAACTGTGGGCTGTAGAGTAATCTGGTGTTAAGGGTTTTATTTTGTAATGATCAATAAATAATATTGTAAAATACTTTCGAGAATTGGAAATAATATTATCTGTTGATCAAGGTTTATATTTGACGCCAAGGATCTTCGGTTTATCGCAATATCATTGATGGATGGGACAAAATAAACATTACTGGTACTTTAAATAACAACATATATCTGTATATTCAGATATTGCTGTATCAGTGTACTGGTGTAAGTCTGAAAAGATTGAAAATTGAACTTATATTTCCATCCTTTTAGGACATTCAAATTACTGAATTAAGGCATATCAGCATATACCTGTATACCAGTATCAGATTGAATTAGTCATTATTACTGCTGTACTGTATTAGCTTGAGTGTTTTAAAAGTATAATAGCCCAAAAGTTCAATACATTTGCGCATCTCTTGTTTGGTCATTTCTGACCCTAGCCTGGTTAATTGGGTTTGTTTATTTTTTGTAACTTTTTTTTGTGTGTGTGCTGGTGGGCGGTTTTAAGGCTTTGCCCGCTCTCCAGAATTCTCCCTTTTTAATTGGTGTGTATTATGGAGTTTTCAAAATAAAGTATCTACTACCTACAGACCTATGGTTCGGCAAATAATTAAGCCGTCTTATCAGCTCCCCAGGATAATTATGTGAATTCTATCCTATACCTTAATTCTATCCAAAGTCAACAGAATCACTGTATCATAAACATAATTAATTAAAGATAATATTTTAACAGTAATTAAACATCGTTTTGTGCGCTTTACAGCTAGACCATGTAACCAAGTCCGTACCTTATGTTCGGATGTTAGCACTACAAAACACTGAAACATGAATAACTGTTTTACTATGACTAAATACTGAAATATCACATATATACAGAATAATTCAACAGCAGCCCACCGGCATTGCTTTACGACTGTACGACAGTACGATGGCCTCAGACACCCAATACGCCTATGAAATGACGTCATTCAATTCCAGTCCCTTCGCGAACCTCGCTGGGTCCGAATCTCATTCAGGAGTCCGGAATTGTCCACGTTCACTTACTAAAAAGAAAGACATAACTGTGTCTTGAGTTGACTCATGTCTGCATTTTATTACCGTACTAATTACTGTATCGAGTCGGATAATTTTTTGGACAGGCATTCCATGATATCGTGCGACACCTGACCAGACTTGTATCTTGACAGTTGAGAAGCGACCAATTCAGGTTTCTTGCACTTTTCCAAGAAATTCGAAGGAAGTCTCGCAGACGCAGAAACTGTTACACCCAACTCTTAGCTGATATTGTTATAGACATGACAGATATTTTTTGATACATCATTGGTGATTGACTTCCATGGTCTTTGGTCCTATCGCCATCTCCCAGTCTGTACCAAAATGAGTTCTGTTCAATTTTTTATCACTTCGAATATGCATTTTGGTTGAAAAAAATAATGAGCCTCTATATTTCTCCTCATACACGACATATCTGATGAATCAGTAATTTATTTTTCCACCATAGCGAATAAAAAATACAAAAAATGAAGTAAAATGGTACTTCAGGGTGAAAGGAGGCGCGAGACACCAAGACTGGTTATCGAGCAGGGACACTTAATTTCGGGTGGAAAAAAGTTAAACAACGGCGATTCGTGGTGGACATTCGTCCCTGCAGCTCGCGGATTTGAAACCTGTGATAAACCACATTGTACATTTATGTATTGGCTATGTACAATTATTTATAAATGCCGGACTTATAGCCGCCGAATGAGATCTCATGTTTACGACCATCCGGTAGGTGCCCGTCAAAGTCCCAGCTGAACAAATAATTGCGCCTAACCTTTTCCCATGAGCAAGAAAAATTAGATCCAATACACGTCGCAAGCGTGAGGCATATTCTTCTCCCTGCTCTGGGCAAGTACGATAAGATGGTTCAAATTGCTGCTAGCAACTCTGGCACGTTCCTCTACTAACAAGACGGAGCATGGAGCACATGTTTACTATTCAATGACCCTTGCCAACTGATAGACGCCAGTTTAAAACAAAATTTCGAATAGACGGACACATAATGCTAATGCCGACGCGCGATGGTAAACGGGTATAACGCTTAGTACCACGCACAAACCGCAGTGCATAAGCTTGCCTCACAGTCGGCCAAACACTAATCTTAATTAAATTTTTGGTGAATGAATTCTACAGAAAATCACAACACGGCTGAATGTAATAAATTGCACAATTTCCTCGTAGACTGGGAGACAGTACTGGTTAAAACATATATAAATATAAAGTACATATCGAGAATTTCGCATTTTCATCATTACCAATATTTCAACAAATTTTTTTTTTTGAGGCACATAACGTCAGGATGAAAAATTTAGGTCCTATATTTCTTCCAGTTTCTACACTTAATGTGCTACTGAAAAATATCCAAGAATCATACAAAATTAGCTCACAATATCGAGAACAATGTTAAAAAATAAAACAACAATAAAATTGAGCAAATCATAAGATTTATAAAAGTTATTGCCTTATGAAGCCCTATCTTAAAAGTTTTCAGTCATACCCGTCCAAATCAAAATTAGAAATTACTCCTCTCAAACACCTATACCATTGTTTTTCAAACATATTATGCAAAAAGAAGGCTCGCATTGAGTTGAATCGAATTGAAAATATTAGCCAGTCGCATGACTACGTCCAGTCCTATCTGGCTCTGAATCACTATATCCAGATAAACTTTCTGCATCAGACTGTCTAGTGAATGTAACTCTTCCATTACTAGTTTCATCCATCTCTTCTGATGATGCACATATTGCAGCTGCAGCTCGCTCGGCTGCTGGTCTTGTAGAGTGACGAGGTGAAGTTTGACCTACACGTTGTTGATGATTTTGATACGACTTCACCGAAGTATGTTCTGATAATAAGATATAATAAATTGAAGAGATCCATATAAATTATGGGTTTTATTGAGGTGTATTGATAAATGATTATCGTCATTGCAAACGAGATAATAAAATAGGATTTTATGCAGTGGCAAGTCAGAGAACAAAGTGAAACAACTAATTTAATGCCCTAATTTCGATGTTCCACAAATATGTGTACCAATATAAAAGTAACTAACTTTGTTCGCCTACTTTACATCAAGTTGTGTAAAGGGACTGAAACCTATGGGCAAGGGGATATTCACTTGGCAAACAGACAGTTTCCGGAATCGTAATAAAACTAAAATAGAGAAAATCGGTACAAAATTATGGCCGGAATCAGAATAAAATTATGCCTTAACCCTAACTTGGTACTCTACAAGAGTATCCTAATTTCTCCAAATAAAAACAATGAAATTTGTCATCTGTTGAATGAAAACTTGAAAATGAATAAAATGAGAGTAAGGGCTTTAAATAGTTGCAAATGACTACCTTCTTTTACCACTAAAACCTCGGATCGTGGTGGAGCGGGTGATGCAGTCTTTCTTGTCAGTTTCTGTGTCAATTTCTTTTCCTTGATCATAAGTGCTCGCATTTTTTGCAGAATAAATTCAGGAAGAGTAAAGACTTGTAATTCCTCTCTCATTATATGTGGACTATCTCTGCAATCGAACATAGGTAACCATGATGCATAATTGTGTAAACATTAATTTCATTCAGTAATAATAATCTAAACTAAAATTATAATAGTACATACTTGTATTCATTATCTATCAGGTCAAATATGTTGTCTGCAATCATGATAAATGTCTAAAAACAAAAACAAGTTAATGCAACTGCTTCCATCTCAAGACAGATTTGAAGGATATGCTTAACATTACTTACATTTTTTCCTCCCGTAGCCAACATACAGTTGTTTTTCACCATCCATTTTTTATCATCTGGGTCACTGGAATACTGAAAATATTTAAATGGTAAAAATTATGTTGCAAAACGAAAAACTGGTTATTGAAAATATGGTTGTATATCAGTATGATAGTTTGTAGATGTAAAAAAGATTGATGGTTTGATGCAACATATTTCTTTCCACATCTACGCTGGTAAATTTTTGGAATGAATAATACATAATGCCAAAAGGCATGAAGAAAATTGGATTTATACGACACTTAATTTATATGAACTTATATTTCCGAAAATATCATCAATTATGAGATTTATGATTCAGTTATACCTTGAATAATTCTGGATGCTTCATATAAATTCTACCTCTGGTTGCTCCAAGTCCTAACGCTCTGAAATGAAAAATTTTATCAAGATACAGTTACAGATATGTCAGGGGTACGAGTAAATGCAAACATTTTTCTACAAATAATTTGTAATATTTTAGAGATTCTAAAATGTTGATCAGAAAAAAAACTGGTAAACAAAAATTTAATAGATCTAAACATTAAAATTTCCCCCAAAGTTTAAAAATGTAATTAATTTAGGCAAAACTTACTTGTTTGCTCTTGTTCCCATTATGAACTTGGTATCAGTATTCAGCTTATCTGGATCCCACTTTAAAACACAAACGTGTATAAGTTACATGTCCTCAGATGCAAACACAATCGAAAGTTCAAATTTCGTGGAGGATAATTATGAAAGGATTGTTGCACTCCTCGCCGCCGTAGGGTGGTTCACGTAACCGCTGGCCGGTTACGGCATTCTCCACTAAGTCCATGCATCTAAAACAAAAAACTGACTAACTAATCCCATACCCAACATGAACTGGTAACTGGACGAGAGGCTATGGTTCGCCATTTGATTGGTCTTGTCAATCGCTCCTCTCTCCCAGGATAAATATGTATCGGTGAATCTTATCCTAAACATGACAGAATCAAATGACTTACATTATCACGACTAAGTGGTTCTCTTCCACCCTGTTGAGGGCTTCCATATCTTCTTGGAGTTGCCTTGCCTCTTTTCTAAATGTAATATATTTACAAAAACTTATTCTGTCACCATAAAAATATACACATTTAGTTCATTTGAGGCAACCCTTTAAAAAATTTCTTAGGTTTCATAGATTCAGAAAATATGGGATCTTTCAAGTAGATTTGAAGAAAGATAACATTGGGTTATAAAAGATATGTAACAAAAATTTGATTCCATAATTCAAACAGATCAATTTTTTCATTACACAGATATAAAATAGAGATTTTTGGAAAATGTTGTTCATTATAGCAAAAAGTGAATTTTATACCATTTTCGCTAAACCCCCTTTCCCATGTCATTGTGATATCACAGTATGTTAATAAAATTGCCTAAATTACTCACTGCTGATCTGGGAGTTGGAGAGAGTGATCTTCTTGGCGAGTGTTTTGCAAGTCTCTGAAATTTTATAAATTTCTATTCATTTCAAAATGTATTGAATGATACAGGGTGGGCAAAAACATTTGTTTGGTCCACCCTGTAAAGAGGAAAGTTAAATATGTAATATGCTTGTTTTCCAACAATGCAAATATTCAATCACTTTCAATGCCATGTTGAGCCGGCCAGCATTTAATTAAATAAACGTTCAGTACTTTTTGTATACACTAATTAACATATCACCTATTTTTGTCTAAACAACATGACAGTTTAGCTATCGTATATAGGAAAAATTACAAAACAATATCTATTTCGCATTAGTTATTAATATGGTGGATGGTTGACAAAAATACATTGCTTTTTAGCATAAACACAATAGAAACATTAGATGAATGACATTGAAAGTTTCTGTTCTAATATGCTAGAAAGCTTCAGTGACAAATACCTCAACGATGGAAGGTCATCAAAATTGTCACTATTATTTGCATATGCAGATATGCTTTACATTTAGTTGGAAAATTCAGTCATCAGCCATCAAAACTATTCCAATTACTCGAATGTGATGATCAAAGAATGAGTAAATAGTTTTAAAATGTAAGTAAATTAGAATAAATATAATTTTAAATTTTACCTTTGTCCAAGGAAAATCTGGACTTGGCACTCTCTTCATAACCATCCATCCAGGTAGTGATGACGCTAAAATAATTTAATTTATAAAACAATAGTTTAGACCATGGCTCTTCAAATTGGATCCCAAACCCCCCTGGTGGGTCTTAAAAGTGATCAATGGGGGTCGCGGTACCCAATATTGTCAGAAGTAGCCATACTTACTCTTCTTACATTTGACTCCACTTACCTGTGCGAAAAATCTTTTTTGACACTAACTAATTTTAGGACAAAATAATGATTTTTTTTTGTTTGATTGATTTTAAAGATTTAGAACCAGTGTTAAAGCCCACCATTAACGAAAGCTGTGATAATATAAAATGACATTGTAATTACCTATAGATGTCTGTTGTTGCCCTTTTCCAGAACCTGCATTCTGGATTTTAGCAATTTTACTTTTTGGTTGATTCACAGGAGTCCTGGTGTCAAATAATGATTTGCAATGTTCAAGAGCATCAGAACAAGCTTTAAAAACCTAAGAAGAAAAATTGGGTTCGTAAATTTCAGTATTATACAGCATAGAATATGATATGATCCCCCCTACCTGAATTAATTCTATGAATCGCTCATGTACTGTGTTTATATTGGAAGAAAAATTCATGTTTCTGCTGGTACTTATCAACTGCATTGCTGGTTTTCAGAAGTTATCTTAAGTTTAGTCTTACAACATATTGAATAAAAAGCCAATATTTGTATCAAAAAGCTCAGATTTGAGTATATCGGATAATAAATTGTGCAATAAAAAAACTAGATAGTTTTTCCACAAAGAAATTAAATGATCCCGTCTCACTGATATAGACCTTGAATAAAAAATTATTATACGAAACGAATTAATGGACAATTATAAAAAAGGTAAATATTCCTACCATATTCTCAACATTGAGTTCATCAGAAGTTGCACATGAGGTAAATGGCTCAGTGTGCATGTTTGACACTATATTTTCTGTCGCATCCCGAAAAACCTGGCATGATTGAAAGAGGTGACATTTAATTCCTTTATAACTTGATTTGACATATCAAACAGACAGGTTTTGAATAATTCTCAACGAGGAAATAGTCTTCCAATCAAGCACTTTAAAATGCTTGACCCAACAACTTTCCTACGTTTCGCAAACATTTTGATACCGAATTTTAAAATCGAAATAAACAAATTGATAATTACAACTAACGGTAGGCATGTTCGGCAAGTAAACAATATTAAACTGACATGTGCTTTCACTTATGCTAGTTACAACTACAAAACAAAGGCCATACGACAGTCAATGTTACAACAAAAATCCGTATGCAGGCGATAATAATTTGATGAGCAATTTTTAATTTAGGCATCAAAAGTAAAATCTTCCACGGCCACAAAAAATTTGTTCACGACCCCCAGTTTACCACTGATTCAAATTGTGGGAAAATGGCCCAACAGTATGTTAAATCATATTTGGCAATGAAAATTTATCACAACTGACAACTGTATTTGACAACTTAATCTTCTCATTTAAATTTTAAAATGAGATTAAAAAAATAAATGTATAGCACACCGAAATATACTTCTTAAACACTTCCACAACATCATAGTTGATTGCTGGCTGTAAAACTTTTCTAGTGAGATCCAAAGAATCGGTAGCACTTGCACGACACCGCGGTGAAGCACCAAAATGTCCGGATCGTTTTCTTATAACATGGGGATGATCAAGATGATACACGCTGAACGGTTGCTGGTATTAAAAAAAGATATAATTGACTTGGTTGAAATTGATATATTTTTCGGAAAATTTATCTAAACCTAAAAAAGTAGAAATTTACGATTTTTTCCTGAAAGATGCCTGGTCCCAACATGAATTGACTAGCATTAATTTATTCAAATTTGATAAATTGGCTTTAGATTTCACTCATATTGAAAAAATTAGTAGGTATAAATGTATGATTGATTATGAAAAATTTCTGTGAGCCCTTCTACACTAGTTAGGTTTTTGAACTGTAAGTAAACATTGTACATCAATGCAACTCGATTGAGATAGTTTGAAGCATAACATTATAAAGATTGTAAACACAGAAAATAACCAGTCTGTCAGAGAATAAAAATATACTGTCATTACACTGAGGTACTTACAATTTCAGTTAGGTCAGGTTCATCCAAGTTTTCAGAAGGTATAGATGACTTTTCAACAGGCCAGAATGTTTTTGAAACATAACCACGAGGAATGAAAACATCTGACATGACGACTTATACTTCTGTTGACACAGAGACTTGCAACTTTATTATTTCCAGATTTAGGTGACTGTTTACAGGTATATCATTTAGATATGACACTTATATTTCCTGATAAAGTATTCGATAAAGTCAGTTTGTGCCACATTTCCTTATTCCAGTATTCAGTTACTTGGGATCACGAAATAAAGAGCTCATGCAGTCATGGGCTATTTGTTTGTTTTGCTATGTATTGCTTCTTTGTTTTGTTGGAACAGAAAATTGAAATAAACTTACTTACTGTAATTAGCAGTGCTATAGTCTGATCGTGGACCAATGCAGCATACAATAAATGTTAAACATAATGAATCAAATACCTGATTATCATTCGATATTAGATGTATTTGATGTACTGGTTGTACTGATGTATACTGATACACGACTTGAAGATTAATCAACAAAAATAAAGACCAGATAATTAAAACAATCAGAGAATTTTGACCTGTGTCAGTGTGTGGAGCATTTGCTAATGATTGAGCAGCAGGTAATGAAGTAATGTGGTGAAATGAGTTAGGATAGGATTTATATAATTGTCCCTTTGGTCCGGTTACCAGCCATTGTCGGGTGTGGTACCGGTACCGACATATGCATAGTTAGCCAGTCCGTATTTGTTTCACTTTCAGATCAATTTTGGAATGCAATTTCAACCTGGTTTCCTTTCAAAATTTTTACTTGCAGAATTAACTGTGTATATACGGATAAACTGAATATGTAGCTCTGCTCTGAACCAAGTGTTTTCACTATTCCATCCAACTTCAAGCGGAATAGACGATTTCGGGAACCTGTTGACTAGTTGCGAAACGAGAAGGGTGTCCATCCCCGGGAAAGTCCCTTTTCTAATTTGGGCGGACGAACTTGATCAATTTTGCCTCGTAACGCGCTTCTCGCAATTTCACTCACCCAAGCTTCAGGGCTAACCAAAGAGAATAGCTCGTAACTACTATTGAATATGAAATGAGTTTCTAACTCGTGCTCTTTCATTAATAAGCGAGCGTGTGTGTACTTAGCAGCATCATTTGGCTAAAAGAATGCCCAATATGCGTGTCAAGTATAGTACCACAAGTAGGTACCAGTAGGCGTGACGTAACGAATTTTGCATATGTTAACTCTGGGTCACTCATAGCATCCAATAAAACTAAATTGCCCTGCCAACACACGGCAACAGCTACAACTACTGTATATAAATATTCTAAAATATGTGCAGCAATTGCTGCGTTGCATTTTTCAATATCACCATGCCACCATCAGTATTCAGAAATCGAACTAGAACTTTATAAGCAACTTACAACTGTTTTTTAGCACTTGTTCCGCTCCTAGTTTCATAATTCACAAATTCTCTGATCTTAGTTTGTTTTAAAGCAAAGAGAGGGATATAGAATTTACATCTTTTTCGCGTGGAAAGACGATAAGGCTGCATAATCATGACGAACCACGCCTCTCGT
Source organism: Styela clava (assembly GCF_964204865.1). Classification (NCBI taxonomy): domain Eukaryota; kingdom Metazoa; phylum Chordata; class Ascidiacea; order Stolidobranchia; family Styelidae; genus Styela; species Styela clava. The sequence continues at coordinate 15,509,070 of NC_135252.1, read as the reverse complement.
CGTGCCACACCCACTAATATAACTTTTCAACAACTCGAGTCAGACAGGATTAATTTTACAATGTGTTTATTCAGTTTTTGTAGACAGGATTTTTTCAACTAAAAATCCGACACTAGATGAAACGATTGTTATCCATATTTTACCGAAACATATCACAGATGATATTACCTACAATCAGCTTAATTAAGTAGGCAAGAGAAATGCATTTGGCAGAGGTTTGAGCAAACATAATCGTTATGACCTGTATAATTATGGATGCAATTTCTGTTGCAGGCGAACTTGTGTTCAATGTCTGCCCAATGCGAATGACCTATAATTAAGACTTATAATGTTCAAGCACATGCTGCATTATTGTTATTGGCATTTATTTTGAAAAGTTGGATGGACTGTTCAGATTTTAACTTGAGGCCAGAAATTATATGTTATTTGTATAAAAAGATCCGGTCATGTGTCTATTATTGGAAAGTATGTGAAATTGTACTTATCTATTGCTCATACTTGACAAGGAATAAATTTTCTATGCAAGGAAAATGGGTGAGACTTAAATATTCAAAATACTTAAGACATGGATATATCCTTGTATATATCAACCAGCTCGCAGCTAGCAAAAGTGATTCAATGAGTAAAATATCCTAAAAATCCTATTTAAAATTGAAGAAAATCAATGAAAAATACAATAAAGCAAAATAGAATAAATAAATCATAAGATCACAAGAAAACACTTGATGATTTTCAGTTTTAAATATAAACTGAAAATGTTAACAAGGGTGGTAAACCAAAAATCCGCAAACAATAACAACTGAACAAGATTGAAGTAGTGACTACACAATCAACAAGGACAAAACGTAAAACTGTCCTATTCAACCCGGGGAAGGCTCTCAAATTATGCCGAAAATTGAGTTAACTTATTCGTTAATATAAAAAATAGCTCTGAGATATTATTTGTAGACCTACAAAAAATTTGTCCAATAAGTTGCAAAAATACAACCAAGTAGGTTTCATTGAAATTGGTTTGTTTGATCTGAAGTAATTTTTATGTGTTGACTACATGACTACTCAAAACATGACCTTACAGATGATTATGTTGTGGAAAAAATGCTCGGTTTTCACATGAATCCATATAATTCAGTGTTTTTTTTATAGAGCAATGCTTCATTTATGAAATCTGGACCATAAACTAATTATAGTTGTATAAATCAATCGAGATAGTGTGATCCAAATGAGTGATTTACTTCAATGTGTTGATTATAAGTAATATGGAAGTAGCAGATGAATCCAGTGCCCACGATTGACCATATATCAAAAAAAAATTGAGTTCGAGTAACAGTGTTATTCTCGATAAGTGAAACTTGCCTGTTTGGGTATAAATGAGAGTGAACTCCAAAAATCAAAGCTACGATTATAAGTATACAACTATGAAAAATCCCACCTAAATCCAAAGACAGTTTAGCATTATTGCGCAATATGAATTTAGGATAAGTTATTTGGTGAGCTTGTGTAACGTTTTTTACAGAAAATTCGTTTTATAATATATCATATTTCCTAATAGGAATACTTTTGCATGTAAACCAGATTTGATTATATTGATATATTCTTTATGAGTATGATATCTCTGTGTTTGGCCAACCAGGAGCACACAAATGACACATGAAACAAAACATTATTAAAAACATTAACTCTCAAGCTAACAACATGTGCTTAGCAGCAAAATGGATGAGTATCACAAGATAACACAGCTTGAGAGTCAGAGAAATTGATTAAAAGCGACATAAATGAATAAGAGTAAATAATAATAATAACAGCAACAGAGAAAAAGAAACGCAACATACATTCATAAAAGGCACAAAACATTTAAAATAGCCTGTTTCGGTGAATTTGGATCTTCATTAATCACGATTTTATTCACTATTTTGTCTGGAAGTAGGGTTTCTAAATTAAGATGAATTTGTACTTTTATACCTAGAGAATTATGCAGTAATGACATACAAAATGTTTCAAAAAGTAGGTATATAGGAAATAAATAGGAATAAGAATATAGGGAACCCCAGCTCTTGAGCTTGGCATTACTTGTTGTAGACAATCTTTGAGACTTGAATGAAGACACTATTGAATAGCATAATGATAATAAATTGATAGTCATGAGTTTATTGAGCATTGAATATAACCCCAACAATTTTTTAGACAGTGTCTATTCAATTTGATTTTTTTTTTCAAATAAAACGCTAGTTACAGCGAAAAAGATTGTATTTCTGATTTGTAATTATGTATTAGGGAAATATTTGTCAGTGATTTAATGGTGATATTCTATCTACTCCTTTTTCAGTTTGAATATTTTTAAGTAATATGTCATTTTTATCCCGCTTATGAATTAACACAAAATTCAAAGATGATTTACAAAACAATGTTAATAACAGCACAATTTTAAAACATTTAACCTAGCATAAAACGACCACCACCTTGGGCACCGAATCAGTAATACAGTGGATCGAAGCTGATAGAGAGATTGAATGAGACTTGCAAGAAAACTTATTTTTATGAAGGGTTAAAACAAATTATAGCAGTATACCCTTGTCCAATGGTTTCGAAGCTAAATATTAAAATTAAAAATGTTCATCTTTAATTTTTATGTCAATAGATATGAAATAAGAAACCTCATAATGCTTAACAATGATCATACACAGCAGAAGATAACCACAAATTCAGACTTGCCCCATTATCATGCTGCTTACTCAAATGCAAAAATATGTATGAATGAGACGAAAAGTTTTTTACATTTCACTCAGGAACAAGTAACCTCCGATGTCGATGGGCCAAATTATACTCACATGATGATAAACAGTTTATAACAAAAATTAGCCGTGTCAAAATATGTGTGTGTTGTTAAGGACTTCGATTATATTGTAGGATTTCAAACATTTCACTGGGCGTTTAGTTGATGTTTTCTGTGGTTGCCAAGATAAGTCACAATTTATAAGTAAAAAAACTGTAATGTTTACGAATTCTTTTTTCCTGGAAGCAAGAAAAGCACTAATTTTAGTGATATCACACATGCCATTTGTATTTATAGATGATTCGCTATGAGAATATTATTGAAGCTCAATTCCTATGTCCTTGAATTTTAGAAATGTGAATAAAATTTATTTGGAGGAATTTAGAATGTATTCGAAATAGACCAGTATTTGGTTATGGCCAACCAGCTGGTTGCGATTAAATTTGTAAAATCAGCCCTGTGGTACGATCATGAAAAAAGTTCAGCCAGCTAACTCGACATAGAGACAGTCTGTAGAGATGGCGGGGCACTCAAGAAAAACCATATCAAGGTAATCGTTCCATCACAGCACCAATAATAAACAAAAAAAATGACGAAAAATAGTAAATAAGTTTAAAGTAAATAAACACACACACACACACACATAGACATAGATCTATCGTTAAGAAGTTCCCCATTTGCTACTTATGGTTGACCTTAAAATTTATTCAATGTTCAAATATTCTTGTTCACTGATTGTTTGCAGAAGGTGATTGATATTGTCCATCTGAAGAAGAATAAAAATATAATTCAATGAAGCCTAATTTAAAAGTTCGACAATTAGGTGAAGGCGTAAGCATTTCTGTTACACAAAAGTTCCTATAATAATGATGGCCACAACAGGTATTATGTCACATTTCGGGGTTTTGGGCAAATTGCATTTTTGTAAATTACAGATCTTCACAGCCAAACCTAACAATGGACGTAAGGCAATACCTAAAATCAAAACTTTAACAGGCACAACTTTGAAACCATACAAATAGCCTCGATCCAAAAAGTAAATTTCTGAAAATTGTGAAATAACTACTGCGGCGATATAATGTGTTGTTGCTTTAACCATCCCACACGCTTCCTTGTCTCCTTCCATATTTAGCATATTAGGTTTTATTAGGATCTATATGTTTTTCATATTATCTGCCAAGTATCTCCTTTATTTTTACCCGACTGATTTTTGTTGCACTCTGTAACTATGATTTTCAATATTTTTAGAAGATGATAGGTAAGCAAAAAAACTATGCAGGCGAGTCAATATATTACATATTAGAAAAAAAAATCTTACATGATCTCTGCGGGGTTTGAGCCATATAGTGTCCAGCTGGGATTTGTTGTTGTTGTCCTTTTTGTTGCACAGGATTGGACATTGCAACTGATGAAGGAATCTGTCCTGCTGGCATAGCACTCAAGTAGTGGGTATGTTGCGGTGGTTGATTCATTTGCATTGGTTGAGGTTGGCCGCTTGGCACCATCATTATATTTGAACTAGAAAATAACATCACCTGTAACTTTATATCTGTATCATATTCATACCGTTATAATTCAGTTAAAGTCGTTCATTTGTATGAATTCAAACATTATAATACATACAGCTAGGTGTATTGTATGAGACTAGGCCCAATGTGGTTTAAAATAACACAGTATAAATTTACATTGAGTAGGTGCATGAGTGATTTGGCATGAGAATACTTAATGTTTCCTGACAAAGGGTCAAATATTCTGGAATGTCGTGTGCGGCCCACAACTAACTCTCAAGCCTTCTTTTTTGAGTTGAATGAAAGGAAATTTCGGGGAAAACATTCAAAATTTATGAAATGACCAGGAAGCCAGGAAAAGCCACTCATCTTGAGAGTTGACTCGCACTATGACCAGATTCATTTATGCTCAATATACTCAAAGGGACTCAGTTCATCTATAGCTGGAAGAAGATGCGCCAATGACTCAAACACCGTAATGGTGATTTTTAAAACATACTTTGCGTTAATTGGCATCCATACTGGTCCGCCCCCCTGTTGAACTCCATGTGCAGGAACCATAGCCGGATGACCTGTAGGTTGCTGGGTTTGCTGTGTGGATTGGGTTGCAGGACTTGAAGCTGTGACGTGTGTAACCTATGCAAAAGCAAAGGCAGATATTTTTTTAGAAGTCACCAACATTAACTACAGGATTTGTAGAATCCTTTTAATTTAAATTTTTCCCCTGACAGGCATAAGGATTTGAAATGGGTTAATCTATTTGTTACGGTAATACAGTTGTGATATTACCTCAAAAAAAAAAAAAAATTCAAGATAATGGGTCGCTTATTTTTCTCAATAAAATCCTTTGTAGTAAATTTGATTTATTAATTTATATTTGGTATTAATGTTTTGCTCAATAGTAATTGTATATTACAGAAGTATCAACGAGTAAAGGCTTGGCAGCGTTCAGTTTTTTTTGCTTAAGTAGGCCTAAAGCTATGCCACACAATATCAAAAACTCGCTGATGGCAAATGAGCACAGCTTCCTCATTTTGAGGAAATTTCTGGGAAAATAAATGTCACATAAAAATGATTGTTTTATACAAGTCAATTAATTTTGTGGCCATGAAAGCACTACATGCCGTTTAGTATTTGAGCATATCCAGGGGTCGCAAGATTTTACAATTAATTTTTTAAAAATTCGGGTTGTTGGAAACCACTGGTATAATCTATGTGGATAAATTAGGTTCAATGAACAACTAATTCTTATCTTACCTGAGTTGGCGTATGTGCAGAATGGGGTCTCTGCTGCATAAAGTTTGATCCTTGTGGAGCCACAGGTACTGTAAAAGATATCAAAAGGATATCGATTGAGAATAACTAGTATACCTAAGTGTCAAATGTTTCAAACATTGTTAACTTGACATAAAGGCTTGTTATGCATCTGGTCAATTCCGCACACGTCAATTTGATTCAATTGAATCCTAAGAAAAAACTAGATATTGTTTTAATAGCAGCATTGGTCATAACAATGAAACATCTAATACTCACCATACACAGGTGCAGGTCCTTGATCAGATTGATATTGTTGAATATGTTGTTGTGGTGTGCCCGGTATTGTAGCAGCCATTCTAGCATTTTGAGCCATCATTGCCTGCTGCGGTGCTGGACTAGCATATACAGGTTGACCATTTTGATCAAAGGCAAATTGTTGTCCTGGCATTTGTACCGGTATATATTGCTAAAATAGGATATAAAAATTGTTTTGGTGAATGAAAATTTCTTTACGAATTCTATAAATTGAAAAAATGAAACAAAGAAAATGCTTACTTGTGGGAACTGGGTGTGATATATTTGTTGCATATCTGCATGCATTGGAGGCATTGGAGCTGGTTTAAATGAAATAAGAAAATAAATTAATACAATATAAATACAAGATAATAGTGTGCCGTGCTAAGCATTAGAAACTAAGCTTGTCATCACACTTCTGATTACCCTGCACAGGCTCATATTACTGGTCGTACGTCTTCCTCCACTATCAAGTCCATACATCTGAAACAAATACCTGGCTAGCTAAACCCAAACCGGACATGGACTGGTAACCAGATGAGAGGCCGTGGTATGCCATCGAGCAGTCTCTTCCCCGGTATAAATATTAAAATCTATCCTACGTAGGCTAATGAACAGTTCTACTAACAAGAATCAAGAATGTTCTAAAATCGAGTTTGTTTACCTGCGTTGTATACTGGTGTTGCAATTTGGGTGGGGGTTTGTGGTCCCATACCACTTGCCACTGGTGCTTGAACAAAAGCATATATTGGCATTTGCTGAAAAACAATAATAATGGAGGATATGATGAAAAAAAATTCAGGAAATCTAATAACGCAATAAGAATATTATTACTTAAAATTCAAAGTTCAGAAAGAATGGTTTAATAAAATTATTTTTAATTTAACCAATCAAATTTGCCTATCTAAAATTGTATGCAGTAGCATATCTCCCCATTACACGAAATCCTTCATGCAGTCTTATACCAAGGCGCTGCGTAGCCAACCTGTCACATGTACTGTCATAGCAACAATGTTCTCCGCACATCGAGTATTCCTAATCAGCAAATATGCCCTACAACAACTATGTCTGATATACATAGACACACTGAGGGCTAAGAATTTGAATGAACAGTTGACAAATTTTTTGCGTCAAAATAGCATATCTATTATGATACATTTTTAGCTGCCACATTTTAAATAACAAAAGAATAAAATACATACTGCTTGTGGTGTTGTTGCTCTTGTAGCAATGGGCGACGGTTTCTGAAAAAATAATGAAGAAATGCCACCAGAGTTTATTAATACATGTTATGTATGAGAGATGAGACAAGCTATAATATAGTCACATTAATTCAATATTATACAAATGCTAACCAAATTTATTGGAAACTGATTATAATAATTGGATCCAATGGATTAAAGATCCAGAAAAAGCATACTAATAGATCACATTGTGTGGCATTCAAAAACTTTTTTCATTTGTTCAAAAAATTTTAGAATTGCGAAAAAAATAATGATATGCCATATTTAAGCTTGAATTTGGCATTATTCACTATTAGTCTTGCAATACAAAGAAAGTTGAATTAAAAGCATTACTTTAAATCAGTGGTTCTCAAACTTTTTTTGTTCGCGGCGCACTAAGCAAATGAAAAAAAATTTGCGGCACACTTGTAAAAAAATTAAGTTAGCGTTAAACAAATTATTCTGCAAATGTTAATACGATGTGTGTGCCTGCTTTAAAAAACAATTAAAATGAGGTTCCATCGCTCCCTTTTTTTGCTTTTAATTTCAGCCTTAGCAGATAATCTATTTTCACGAAGCCATGAAGATGCAAATGACTAGATTACTTTTATGGATTTTACACCGATGATTACTGGTAAATAGAATTTGTAAGCAGATAGACTCGTCCAATTTGCTTTACTGTTAGCCTAACTAAGCGCGCAAGTCAACATAGCGGAAGATGGCGTCTATATAAATACATTATTGCATAACAATACAATTATGATGTGACAATCACCCTTACTACAGCAATAAGGCAAATACAATAATGTTACCAGTCTAATACTGCTGGATACTCAAGTCTTGGCCTATTGATGCATGCCTATATGTTATACAAATAACTTATTTTTTTAACTTCCAAAAAGCTCTGCGGCACACCTGAGAATGTCTTGCGGCACGCACACAGTTTGAGAAACGCTGCTTTAAATCATAAAATGAAAAAATTGAAAAAATCGTGCGAGTAGAAATTCTTCGGGTATTTTCTAATATTCGTTTATATTTTACATTAAATGCTGAAAATGAATTTCTCACCGCAGGTGTTCTTGGTTTGAATTCTTGTGCCTCTGGGTTGAGGGCTTTACTAAAATGAAGTAAAAAACCAAAATAAAATCTACAGATGATAAGGTTTAAACATAAAAACAGTCATTATTTAAGTTCAATTTTGGATTTCCAGCCTATTCTTAGAAGAATAAAATAACGAAATTACAAAACAAGTATACATGAATAAATTAATATCTAACTGCTAACTGGGCAAAAGTTGAAATAAATCAGTTATTTTAACTTACAAAATGTTTGAAATATAACATCTTTCATAATAATTTATGTACTTTTATTTGAAGTAGCACATCAATTACTAAGTTCAAAAAGAGAAATTTTTAATTGAAATTTGCCATAATTGCAAACTATATAATTAGTCATGCATTGTTAATGCCGATCACTTTTTTTTCTACCACAATTCAAATAAATAAACTTACATTCCCGCTGTGGGTGATGTGATAGACGTGTTTGCAGAATGTTGAGAACTAGGTACAGGGGTTGTACTTGGTTCTATTGTTGGCGATGATGACGGTTGACCCACTAAAAAAAAGAACGCAGGTACAAAATATATTAGAAACACAAACATAAAAATAGTCCTCTTTCGAGGTTGATATGGGGGATTTGAATTAGAGATGATAACCGCCAGGCCATCCCTCCGTCAAAAAAAAAGCAACAAAAAAAAAAAACGGTACCAACCTTGGGCTGCTGTAGGTGATTGCCTTTGTGGTTGAGCAATTTGAGTCGTAGGTATTGCAGGAACTTGATAATGGGAAGATACAATGGGGGACGAATTGGCGGCACTTACTGTAATAACCGCAGATGGATTTGCCTGAGAAACAGGCGGACCAGTAACAACATGAATATTAGCATTATGTTGAAAGTTCGAAACTTCCACTTTGGCAGAAGTCAGTGGTTTCTGCTGCACCGGTGGAATGTTTTTGTCAACCGGCTGCATCATTCTATTTGGCATCATTTTCGGGCTGTCCATCGGACGAGACATCGGTTGCATTGCGGGATGCTGCGGTGAAGGCACTGGTGCAGAAAACTGTTGAATGCTGGGAGCAGCCACTGGAATCTGTACATGACTCATTTGTTGAGGATGAGAATGCATTTGATTTACTACACCTGGATGCGTTTGATGTTTTGGTTGTTGCAACATCACGTTCCCAGGCACGGGGCCTGCGTTTTGAGGCATGCCATGCTGCATAGCGGCACCATGATCCTGTGGACCCATCGGTCCAACATAAGATTGCTGAGGATGCTGTTGCTGAGGTGATGGATAGGGGTGTTGCTGCTGGTGTGCGGGATTAGGATATGGTTGTGGTCGATTCATTGTTTGAGGAGGTGGTTGACCCATATTGGGTGGCGGTCTTTGTTGTTGTTGTTGCTGCTGTGGGACTTTGTTCACAGATTGTGTTGTAGCAACAGATGATTGATTTGTCGATTCCTTCTTTACATCAGTCGGAAGCTAACGAAAAGAATTCACAAAATGACTATGAAAGACATATTGAAGTGTAAAACAAAACTTTCCAATTATTGATTTTTTTAGTGTAATTCATCTATTAATACACGTACATTGTTTAAATATACGCTTCCAAAATGGTTGAAAACCACTGCATTAAGATGATAAACAATTGCAAAGTTGACTACTACTACAAAAAAAAAACCATGCTACTTCGATATGAACGTCCAAGCGATATAAACGTCCAGGATGTATCTATCTTAGGAAACACCCTAAGTAAGGCATGATAGGTCATCTGAGGAAAGGAACCAATTCTGAAAGTTGTTTCAGTATTACACTACGATACCTTGAACTTCTCTGCAAAATCCTTCAGCTGACTTATTTTTCCTCCTGTTGGTTGTGTTTGTGGCTGTTCAGCTGGTTTCTTCATCACTAAAATGAAGCAAAATTGAATGAATGACCATGCAAGTCAAAAATTACTTTTATTTGAAGTGAACAACTGAAGAGGGCATGCAGGTTATTTCTGTACTCATGGAATGCAGTGAGTAATAATTGGCAAATAGGCAAAAAACAAAACACAGAATGAGTCAAAAAACACAGGATTTGAAAACAATTTTCCTTGCATGGAGTGGAACTAGTGTCAAATATCTAAAATTCATCACAAAAACTGCAAGCCTTGCATTCCTTAATAGAAACAAGAGAGTGATGTGCATATATAAGGACACGAAGGCCAAAATGAAGTAGTAAAGGTATACAATCTTTCACAGTACTACCGGTACCGCAGTTTTTAGGACTTCTGATCACAAGATAACAACAAATGAGAACGCCACAAGTTGCCCATTCTTAATTTTGATGAAGTCATTGGACACAAAAAATAAATCCCATAGAAAACACAGAACATTTTGAAATAAATAAAAGCAAAAACCTTCTAGCGACAAGAGTATATTTTTAAGAAGAGGAATTTTGGAAATCCAAATAGCATAACGAAGTCGATTTTCTGCAGATTATACACAAATTGAGCAAACATGCTAGATCTAGCATCAAACTTATAAAATATAAATCCTACTTTCTGCTTTTTCAGAATGTTTCTGAGCATTCTCGGGGGAAATTGAAGTTTTCATAGCTTGAGGTTGAGATGGTCTTGGACCATGTTGCCCCTGCATAGTGGGCATTTGCTGTATGGCTTGCTGCTGTGGCGGACTTGGGACCATTTGTTGTGGTGGCGGCCCCCGTGGTATCATTTGTCCGGGTCCGGGCATATGGTCAGCACCCATCGGATGCATTTGCTGAGTGTTAGGGTGGACCCTTGGGCTTCCCATGTTGGGCATCTGTTGATTCATTGACTGTGTTCCACTCGGAGGATAGGGAGTAGGCATACTAGAAGTTGGTGGTGTTCCACCTAAAGAAAATCAATCATTTAAATAATGGACGTTTCCCTAATTAGTCCATAACATTGCTAATCAGAAATGTGTCAAATGTGACATAACAATCAATATCTTCACAAATTCTCAACAAAGTTTTTACGCACAGCGACAGATTTTAAGGCATAATTGTAAGTAAACATTAGCTTATTTTCTTGGTTTAGCTCGCAACTTTAGTTATAATTTCCAAACGTTCCAATTTGCAAAAACACTCTCAAAATAAGCATTAAAAAGTCTTACCTCTTGGTGTATAAGTATATGTTGCATTCGATCTAACACTGACAATACCTGGCATTCTGTTAAAACGAAAAACATGGTGATGAAATTCTACCGATATTAAAATTAGCCTGAAATAGATTCATCCTTTCAGTAGTGCAACCAGGGGCGGACACCCGTGGGGGAAGGAGGGGGGGGGGCAATTCCCCCTTCGTTTCCGCCTTACAAAATTATCATTTTCGAAAAGTGCAATAGTCAAGCGCAATTAAACGGTTAATAGTTACCGATATTATACCTGTTTTCTTACAATAATGTGGACCAAAGCGCGCACCTCACATTTTCGTGAAACATGCGCGCCCGAATGAGTAATACTCCTTGTTCAAACGCACCGCCGATCACGCGACACGGTTTTGCACAACTAATTCATTTTTGTACAATTTAATATGGTTTTCTCATTGTCAAAATCTTTCAATAGTGTTATTGTTGGCACTTGCGAGAGAAGTAAAAGAGGCAAACTGTATTTCATTACAACAATTAATTATTATCGCTAAAAAATTAACTGGATCTAAAGTTGTTATAAACAATTTTCACCGCTGGTCTTCAATTTTCACGTTATGGATTTCGTGCAAGGTCAAGCATAATTTGCGGGCAAAGATCAAAGCATTTACTACGTCGAAGCCTATTCGACTTTTCAGACCACAGAAACTATCTAAAAAAGATACCCCCCACCTCTTCTGAATTTTTTTGAAAACTGAAAAAGTCGCCAATAACGCGTGTAATTGCCTTTTGCTAAAATCGCAGATTGTTTTCATCATTGTGATCTATTATTTAGGTCGTAAACACCTTTACGTTGGCTTTTATTCTCTCTAAATCACAAGTTTTCCACAAATTTGTGACACGATGACTATGATAATTATTTTATTTTCGTACAAGCACGGGCTTATGAACCCGGCGAGAATTCTAATAAGTATCCATGAGTTGAAAAGCGACAATATAAAATACTAAAAATAAAACTGTAAACAATATAAGTTTTGTTGAGGCCCGTGACAGTCTAAAAACGCTTTTCTGGGCTTCGAAAATCGCAAAATTTCGTGTGCCTACGGCACAAATTACGTTTGCTTGACCTTTAAAAACATCGTCACTAAAATCTAAACACGGTCGATTGTGAGCAGGATTTGCCTTTTTATCCATTACTTTTAAATTGATGTCGAAAATTTTCGTGTTAACAATAAACAAAGCAGCAAACGCGACTTTTTCCCCGAATATATAAGATAATTAAAGTATATTCGATCAATTTTTGTATTTATTTAGGTATTTTTATCGTACTGAAATAACTTTTACTGTGTGAGAATTGACAGAAAATTTACGAATTTTTCGAAAAGTTTTATCTTTAAAAATAATCGGAGTGACATCATTGCGATTGGGCAGAGCCAGTGTTACAAGTACATCTCAAATTTATCGAATTCGCAAAGTAGCAAAAATACGGATCAAAACAATATATAAAAGGGCAGTTTTACTACACCTTTTTATTTTGACGTAAGAAGTCGCAATCGCGAGTTACGTTGCACACAATTAAATTAATATATAAGGACATTTTAGAATCTCGTGGCTGTCATGGATTGAATATTTTATGCGACAGAAAAATCATTATACGCTTAAATAGGCGGCTATTTTAACGAGCGCGGTGCTTGTTGCGGACTGCAATGGCAAGTTCCGTGTCTGAGCAAAGCATCCTAGGTACTCGTCACACAAGGAGCAAAATGACATTCTAATACTTAGAGAATGACATCGACAGGTTCGGTCGGTAGGCGATCCAAGTTCGCCCCCCCCAAAATTATGGAAAGTGTCCGCCCCTGAGTGCAACATAATTTCAAATTTTATCAAACAAGACAAACCTTGACCGAGGAGATTGTTGCGGAATACCAGAGGATGACCCTTGGCCCATATGTGAAAGTCCCATCTCGGACATACCATGGCCCATTTGTTGTTTTGCAGGATTCCTGCTGGCTATCGATGCCCATGAATGTCCAGGAACCCCACCATCTAAACAATGAAAAATAAGTATGAAGCAATAGTCAATGCATTATCCCATAGAATAGGAATAAAATCGTTTTTATCACGACAGAGAAGAAAGCTAATAAGACAACTTAATCAAACAAAATCGTCTGGTCCAGAAATACTTAAGCAGATAATTGTTTCAAACGCATGGGACTTGCTTGTGGAGGAAGCCATAACTGGCCGGTGGGTATGTCAACCACACTACGATGACAAGGTGCCCAGCATTCCTCTTGTACATATTTAACCACCTTTAAATGCGCACAGGGTAATCAGAGCTGCAAAGGCAGCCAGATTTCCAACGCTTAGCATGATGCACCAATCGCTGAACAATAGACCTATGTCCTCTCTGCTACTAATACCTACAAGCACAGTAGGAATTTATCACCTAACCACTCATAAAACAAGTTTCATGTTACTATTAACCAGTGTTTAGGAGGCTTGAGTGATTGAATCAACTCATCTGAGTAAAACGAGTCAACTAAATGCCAGTGAGACTTAATTCAGTGATTGACTCCACTTTGGGACTCAGATAACCCATTTCTTGAGAATCGGAGTTGAGGGAATCTACCCACTGCAATTAATTAAACTCGCTCGATGCTTGATGACCAATACATGAAGGCCAATTACTGGCAAGAAAATTGGCTTGTATTCGGCTATCCGCCAGTGAGATTTGAACTAAGTGATTTACTCTTTGAACTCAAATTTAGATGACCCATGACCTGACTAGGGGTTTAGGGACTTCAACTCCAAACTATTAACAAGTAACTAAACTCACTTGATTCTTGTACATGGTGCCCAATCACTGGCAGAATCGGTGTACCATCATGTAACACTCCTGTTTGATTATGAATTATAATATACTGCAGACCTGGTGTATGATGCTGATGATGATAGATTGGCTGATGTCTCATACACTGATTACCAATTGTTAATCTGACACGCTGAAGCTGTTTTGGGTTAGTAGTGTAAAACACTGGGCGATGTAAACTTTCTCGGTGATTAAGATATTCTTCTTGAGTATTGTCTATGGGTTCTACTAAATTAGACTCAAGTAATGCAGACTGTTCATGTACAATCTCTCTGCTTGATTTTGAAGGTGACATTTCGTTGAATTTTAGGTCTCTTTTGGCGCGGATTACGTTTTTCGAAATTACTGGTTCAAGCGATTGCACATTGTTTGTCATAGATACTCCCCCTGTTTTCTCAACTCTTGTTGAACTTTCATTTACTATATTCTTAACTGTCTTCTTTACATGTTGTTTTGGTGACGATAGTTCTGTAGGCCTCTTCAATACTTTTTCTGGTGACTCTACTCCATCTTTATTAGGTTTAACCTGACGCTTTAATATTTTAGGGCAGAAGTCAGCAGAGATAACTTTTTGCTTTAAAATCGTTGGAGAAAGTACTGTCAATATATAAAGAGAATCAAATATCTTAAAAAAAAAAAGATTTGGCATGTCTCGAAAAGACTGAATGCTTAAGCCCTAATGTAATTCCTGAGATGTTCATTTTCACTATTTCATTGTAATTAAATCTTTATCTTTTTCTACTTGATGATTGTAATATTATGTTGTTCAGCACCTAATTCTCTTTCGATACAACTAAAAAAAAAACTAAAATTCCCACAATCAAGACTAAACCTGCCACAGACTGCCACAAGACAGTAGTACTTTTGCTCTGAGCAAGGCCCTGTACACGCGTCTTCTTATATCTAAGAGCTACTATTTTTGGAACGACCGGAATCATTCCGGTGGTTCGGCATTGCCTACCCACCTTATTACACTTTGGGTGATGTGGTGGGCATGAGATTTGAACCGGCAATGTGTAATCTACGATGCAAGTCTAACGCTTTAACCAGTATACAATCGCACCCACATCTGTTATTCGTCACAAAAACTACTAAACTAAAATTATGAAATTTTAATTATAGCTGTATATATGTTGGGCTTGGATACTGGAATTAAACAGTCAAACATATTGTTCAGTTTAGCGTTTAGTTTAGTTCAAACATATGCTATATATCAGAACTCTTCAAACTGGGGGTCCAGACCCCCCGATTGGTCGCAAAAGGACTCAATGAGAGTCGCTGTAAATATTTTTCAGCACTAATGTTAGAACAAAATATCGATCAGATTTAAAAGATTTGGAACTGGTAATGATATCCATATACCGAAATAGAGCAAAGATTCAATCTTTTGTACGAGAATAAGCAAAATCATCGGTCTCATTGTCTATTTTATCACTTTTCCGAAATTTGTACTGTATTATTGAATTTCACCTTATTTTTTTTAGTTCCTGGGGTTCATGATGTAAAAAATTTGAAGAACACTGTTATATATAACGCTACGACTACCCTAAGTTAAATCAACCAAAACGAATCACATAATTCTATACAATTTTTGAAACCACCTACCTGTCCCAGGTATAGCTGTAGGAGGCATTCCTTGTGGTGGTGGTCTGGCTGATTGTTGTTGATTATTCACTAGCGGACCACCTGTTGGAGAAGATGAAGATGAGATTTGTCGAAGGTGTTGGTGGTGTTGCTGTGTTGGGGGATGTTGGGGTGTTGGCTGTTCCTCCTGACTCGACGTTGACAGATGTTTACGATGATTTTGTACTGGTGTCGAAGTATTAGAAGAGTTTGATGATGATCTACTCAATGGAGGTCCACCTACTCCAGATGAGGGCCCAGACGATATAACTGCAGGATCCTGGTGCTGGAAAATTTCAAAGAAAAACTTTTAGAATACATGAAAAGGCACATTGATAATGATTTATACTGGCATTATGCGCTAACCCATTGGTTGGCAAAGTTTTTTTTGCAAGCGCACACTCAGACCGCATTGACAATTGACTGTGACATCACGGTTAATAGTTCCATTCACTATGATAGTGTCGAATTTTATGGTAGCTAACATTGTTAAACTGCAGTTGAAGGAAAAATATTAATATTTTTTTAATTCATAGTTTTAATATCTCAAATGATGATCATGATTAGGAATAAAATAAAAATTTTGTGTGCAGTTGTATGAATTTGCCACAATTATCGCAGGGAGGGCGCACTTCGTTATCTGTAGTTTTCCTATCCCTGCCAACCGATATTCAATTCAATTTCATATTGGCCGATGATGGACTAAATGAGTAGTCATTGTGAAATATCTTAAAGTTCATACAATTAGTAATCTCAAATCCCATCCCACTTATCCCAAATGAAAATAGACAGAATACCATTTGTGTTGGGCTGTGGTGTGGATAATCTGCTGGTGGGGATGTGGGTCCTCCCCATGCTGGTTGACGCCCCATGTTTGATCTCTGCATACGAGGTTGTCTTTGACCTTTTGGTGGTTGGTATGGAGAGTGCATTGCTGAAATTATATGAAGATAAATAGTATGTCGTCAATTGGTCTAGTTTTCAAAAAAAATGTACGTGTATACGCATTAAAAAAATCACCATTGTTATCATTTTGTCTCATTCTCTCTTCTTCTCTTGAATGTCCTCCACTACCAGTCTTTGTAAATCTTGAAAAACAATTGCAATCTTAAATTATAGACAAACAATGATTTGAAGGCTTAAACCTTAAAGAACAAAACTGGAAAAGGATGTTTTCAAAAAAATGAGTAAAAATATATTTTTGAATTTCAAACTTCTGTAACTTTTTATTGGAATATATATTGAATATGAATATTGCTTCAAACTAATATTAGAAACAATTAAATAAGCACATATTGGCAAAAAAACATTTCCGAAATCACAATATTTGCCATTCTGTCATAAAAACCTCGAATTCACAATCCAGATAATACTGGAAAACATGCATTACAATTATATATTAAAAAAACAAGAAAACTGGCACATCTAAAAACTAGCACATTTTATAATACTCAACCCATAAATTAGTAAATGCATGACCAAAATGCTAAAAATACTAAATTTTTTTCCCAGGAAATTATACCTTGGAGGCAGATGAGTTTGTCCTGACGAGGAACCACGGTATTTGCCTTGTGAACCTCCTTGTCCAGGTGGACCGTCCATGGGTGACATTGGTGGTTGATTTCGACCACCTCCACCAGATTGTCCACCTGGTCCCCCCATTGATCGATGGGGTCCCATATTAGAGCCGGTGAAGCCTTGCTGGTTTCTTTTGTCCCAACTGTCTCGACCACGACCCCTGTTGCGTCCTGGTATATGGGACCTTCAAACAAAATTCATAACAAGGATTACTTATTGAAATAAAACTTAGATAAAACGACTGTATATCACCATCTCTTCTGTAAAATCCAATATGTAAAACTTAACATAATCACATCAATTTCAATTGATCAATGTTATGGATCAAATCACATAACATAGTGTTTTTATTACTACTGAATATAACATAACAGTGTAATAATAGTGTGTTTTGTGTGGTATATTTTTCTAACTGTCTAACCTAAGCAATATTATGCGCCATATAACCACATTGATACCATTTTTCATTGTAATGATAGTACTAGGTAATGATAATCCCAATCAAAGGCGATGAACTGTTGAAGGTTATTCGTGAGACAAAGAGCAGTCGAGCATATTATGCAAAAACACTCTCACCTTTCATAATCATGTTTGCGATATCCCTGGGGAGATGTCAGATGATCACGGTCTCTGTCTCGTTCGCGGTCACTAGAATGAAAATGCAGAATTTGTGTCGTTAACAACATCATGACATTGCTACTTATTCACTCAATACAATATGATACAGCAATTAACCGAGTGAAAATACCAAAGTACTAGCAAGGATAACAGTAGAAATTCTTTAAATAGATAGGTATAACATAAAATACACTGATGCTGAAAAAAGCATATTTTGAAATTGGAATTTCCACTGACAAAAATAACAAAGGTTTCCAAAATCTTTTGAAACTTGAATAACTAACAAAGTGAATTCTAGAATTTACAAATTTAGAACTAGAACTACTCAGACATCAAAAACTACTGCAAAGCAAAACCTAACAAAAACAATATTTGTATGCAATACTTTAAAAAAAAAGGAAAAACCGATGGATCATAAAGTAGTTTTACATAGCTTTCTAAATTCAAGAATAAAAAGGCTTGAAATTGTAGATTTTCAACTACAAACAAAAATCTTCCAATTTTTACTGAGTTCAACATAACACATGTTGAGAAAAACTAGATTGAAAGTGGCTTGAATATCCTGCTATCGGCAAGTTGTGGGGCATTCAAAATCATTAGCACCCCCAAAACAGTCTCATTAAAGCAACTTACCCTCTATCTTTATCATGATATCCCCCCTCACCAATATCTCTCATATCTCGGCGATCTCTATCTCTCATTTCACGAGATCCTCTATCTTTTCGGCTACAAGAGAATAGAACAAGAGTAGTGTTAATACTTGTGGAGGTCCCGGCCCTCTGGTAGGACGCGAAAGGGCCCCAAGTGGGATCGTGGTAAAATCGTTTCTGACAGTAACTTAGTTTAAAATAATATATTGATTAAATTTGAAAGATTTGGAACCAGTACTGTGATCCACCATTACCAAAATAGAACCAAGATTAGACCTTTTGTGCAAGAATATGCAAGCACATCGGTCTTTTCTAAAGTATTGTCTATTTTATTATTGTTTTTTTTTAAATATTTCCTGTATTATTAAACTTCACTTTATTTTCAATCTAGTTCCTGGAAGTGGCAAAAAAATTTGACCATGCAAAGCGAGCCGTAATGAAAAAAGTTTGAAGAAGAAACTCTTAATAACTCATGGTAGAAAAAAACAACTATTAATTCACTTGATGGTTGCATAGGTTGTTTATAAGCGAGGTAAACAGTAGAGAATTTTGAATTCCCATCCCAAAAAGCCAGTAAAACTGAACTAGAAGACATACCTGTCTCGAACTGCACTGAATTTATCTTCTTCTGTTCTTCCATCATCAAGTTCAAGATCAATTCTACGTTTATAATCACTGCCAGATTCTATTTCTTGGGCAAGTCTTGTTGCTCTTGCAATGGAATCTTCATTTGTTTCTTTCATATCCAATTGCATTCTAAAGTTATGTTTTGCATAGAGAAAACAATTTTACCAAAGCATGGTCCATTTAAATTACAATATACAAATGAAAACATATCATTATCAATACAAGCTTTCATATTTGGAGTATTTTACAAACAAATTTCATGAAATGTAAACAAAATAAAAACGGTTGTATGCAGTGTTCCCTCTAAAGTGTGCACGTGTGCACGCGCACACACGCATAGATTTACTGCGCACAGACGTATTTCGATGTAATGTAACAATGTTCTCGGTTGGCAGGTTGAGAAAGTTTGTTGTTGGCCCACCCATTACCCGGTTAGAACGCCACAATTTCTTCATTGGTTTTTGCACAATTATGAGTCATTTCCAGAAAAATGCGCACACACCAAAATTTCTGTGCACACATACTACAAAAAATTAGAGGGAACATTGGTTGTATGTATGTAATATTTGCTTACGTATAATTAGAAAGTGATGAGTCATAGTCAGACTTGACTCCATATTTTTCTTCATTTGCTCTAAACATCTCATCAGCACCCCAGCCGTTGGTGCCATCACTACCCAAACCCCCTTCTAATCCCCCAATTGTTAGAGGGTCTGTGTCGCCACCTCCATTCCATGGCTCTAATTTTTTCTCACCACTTTTGAAATTAGACCGTTGTAGGCTTGATGATTCTCCATTTGTTTCGTTGACTTCTGTTGAGGTGAAGTAAAAGTTTTAAAATACTTTTTAGCTAAGCAATGTTAACAACCCTCAAGTTTATCAACCAAGAATTGTCCATACAAAGTATTTTGGATTCAGATTCAAAAAGTCCCTAATTTAATCGATGAAAGCTATTGAAAGAATGAACCAATCAGAACATCACTTTTCTGTAGAAAAAACAGAAGATTCGTGAACACTCTTTCAATAGCATGATCTTACTTTCATAAATTATATTCAATATTCCCTATTTAAAAGTATATTTCCATAACTTATCTCAAGAGTGGTCTATCAAGCAGAACCTAATTGGGTTCTTGACTATTTAATAATTCATTTGATCGAAAATGTATTCAAATATTATAAATAGTTTTGAACCAAATTAAAAACAGAAGCTGCATTTCTAATATTATTCCCCCATAATAAAACGAATTTCAAATTGATTCTAATATTCAATTCATTTTAGATACCAATGGATATAAAACTGACAGCGCTCCAGAAGTATGTGTAAAGTGACGGAAGACTTTGGGCTATAGATTTCACTTGACTAACACAGGCAGTCCCCAGACTAGTAGTAGAACTAAAATAAGGAAAATCAGAGTAAAATTGTGGCCTAACCCTAACCTGTTACACATACTACGGTAGTACCAAACTGACTACCTGCAAACCCATAGTTTGTTCCTCTAAATAAACAAGGAGGTTCTCTCTTGACTATCCTTGTGTCATATCCTTGAAAAAATTAAATGATTGAAAAAAAAAAAAAATTACCAAGTGTAGCAAAAGTCATATCGACATCTTCAAAACTTGCAGACACGAGACTTTCAGATGGAAATAGCATTTCCTCAATCAATTCTTCTTCTTTTGGACAATCATTGCCCTCATTAGAATCAATACCATTTGTTGTTGGATTGTGATTCAACATTTTATCACATTTATGTACTACATTGAGTGCAACATCCATCTGTAAATAAGTATTTCCAATTTCCAATATTAGTGTTTGATCATATATTATGATGTCTTGCTTGTTGCTTCCATAGGATGTGTCCACAGACATAATAAAAGTTTTTAATCATTCTAAAAAGTTTATTGTTAATCTACACCAATGCTTCACAAACTTTTATTTACCATATCCCCCTAATCACTCTATACATCCATCATCTGCAATATTTGCTACCAAATAAATGAATTAATCCACGTTCTACTTCTTTAAAACTGAGCGAATATTTTACCGGATGACTTGTGCCAAAATATATCATGCCTATCTTTTATCAAATTAATTTTTGTTTTGTAATTTTTCAAAGCTTTCTAAAAGTGAACTACTTCCTCTCAATCCCAGTGGTTTTTTGTAGCGTTTCTTTGGCCTCTTTCAAGGAGCAGTATCTTTCACTTTGAGAATCACTGATCAAGACTACCCAACTTTCGAGGGAGATCAAATATATATTCATGACAATGAAATACAGAGAAACACAATATAAAGATAGACTATGGATATCTTCATTAACACTTCGCTGAGTATGGGAAAAGTAAAACATGTATGGTGCAACAAAACTGATGACACCAAACCTTCTCGAAGCAATGTTTCTATACTATATTTCAATTTCTAACCTTTCATGATGTTATAAATGATAATGATCAAAACATATAATATTATAGGCGATAGCTAATTTTACATATAATTTGCCACGAAGCAAAATAACTAAAATTGCACTAATTCACTCAAGTGATTTTTACGAGCTTCTGACTTGATGTGGTTGTTTCTCCTTCACCACATGATAGTTGGACTATAGACAAAACTTAGATTATTCTAATTATGGTTCTATTTATAATAATAGTGTATGAAGCACAGCGAAGCAAACAAGTACATTATCCACATAAAATATTTCACTGCTTTGTAAGAAAATAGGTATTCATAATTTACTCATCTTTCATTCTGTATTTAAATTTATTCTATAATTTCCAAATCTGATTAGCTACCCTGAATGTATTACTAATAAAGACACATTATATTCCTAAATATAGAAAAGCTATTATTACCTTTGGGTTAAAAGTATGGAAAACCCCTTCATAGGAACCACCATTTTTTACTTTAGCCTGGCATTTCTTTCCCTGGAATGAAACACAAAGGAGAATTAAACTAATTTTTTAAACTAATATTACAATGCTTACTCAACACATAATCATGATTGATTAAGTATGACCAGATATCAATCTGAAACCAAGGTTCTAGGAACTATGATTCATTATGTTTACCTACCACGAGAGACAGAAGAACATGAACCAGACGTGCATTTCCATATGCTCCTTCATATGGCTGAAAAATGGAATAGTCAAAATAGGAATAATGAATTTCTCACAAAGCAAATTAATAAATGTCACAGATTGGGTTTAAAAGACGAATTTATTTTAAGAATAATAGGAGGAATAACCATTTCACAATCTCAATATTTATTAGAAATTTCAAGTGTGGATATCGAAAATAAATACAAATTCTTCAAATTTAACCGCTCCACACCAATTAGGTATATCGATGAAAAATTGCTTTGCTGATATATGCACTGCATGGCATATGTTATATTTGATTTGGGTTTATTCCTCATAATACATTGCATTGGCACATGTAAGAATACTATTCAAATAGTAGTTTGATTCCCCTATTGCTGAAATATCATATTCATTAGAACTGAGTTTGTAAGAATTTCAGTTTCTTTTGGAAAACCAAGTTGAGTTTCTATATGAAGCTAATATAGAAGTGTCAGAAATTTATAAAAAGATCAATATGGAAAGGGAAGTTTAGAAAATAATTAGGATAATTCAGTAAATTATATTCATCTAGATTATTTGCATACCGGACTTTGATTCTGGCTAGAATTCTTCTTCGACCCCGGCCTGAAAAAAAAATAATGATAAATGTTCCCTACTTTAACCGAATAAATTTCCTTGCCTATTTTGGGTTATGTTTCAAACATCTCACGAAAGTATATCATATCTACAAATCTGACTTGAACAGCAAGGGAACAGAGTTACATCGATCAGTTTTGTAATGATTGATATAAAAACAAATGGAACTGCAGGAAGTAATAAAGAAATGCGACAAACGTAAAAGGTTGAGACAATAAATGTAACAGTGTTATTAAAAAGTGTGCGACATGGTAATAAGGTTGTAGTATGAAAGAAAATATCCTACTATAAAACACTGGGAACATTTGAATATTTAATGGGCTGGCATTTCACAAAAGTAAATTTACGAAGTCTATATGACAAATATAGGAAATGTTCAGGGCATCTCTACAGAGAACTGTTACAGAAATACATTTGTGTTAGGGTACAAAAAGAATTTAATAACTGATAAATTTATTTAAAATTAGAAAAAAAGCATATATAAAAGCGAGGGCAAACTCACCTCACATTCTTTGACTTTCTACCTTTGCTTGCTCCAGACATTTTGGATTTGAGAATTTATCGATGAACGATTAGTTGTCGTATCAGTTTCAGCATTGACATGAAATTATCATAAATACAAAGCTTGATTCAACACTTGGTTGCATAAAATCGCTTCATGAAAAATGTTATTTCACTATTTCACGAAACAGTGTATACATTTTCCGCAATTAAAAAGATGAAAATTGATCCGATGTACTTCTTTTAAGAACCAGATTCCAGAATTTTCATTTCAGGTTGATTTCAAACCTTCCTAGTTTTCTTTGCTTTGAATCATCAAAAAAATTTTGAACAATAAATTTGATAAGGCTATTATAGAATAGCAATTATTGGTCACTTTCAAATTTAGAAAGCCTGATTTGGCAATAAGGTAAATAACCTAAAAACAAAGTATGTTATAACTAATTTCAAAACAATATATTACGGACAAATTGGTTATTATTTACAGCGTAAACTTGAGAATTCCATACTACCGTAATCACTAACAAATTGCAATTTAAAAATTCCATTTTAGGTAAACTTGGATAAATTACAAAAAGGTTTAGCCAATAAGAAAAAATTTCAAAAATAGCCAATGAGGAAAATTTCAAATCAAGATTTTTTGCGAACTGGCAAGTACATCCAAAATTGTACCAAATGTGTAATTAGTTCATGCTGCCTCTCGCAATAATAGCAACTTGATAAAAATGCATAGCTGTTACAGCAGCGTTTTCCAACCAGGGAGATATTACAGAAAAATAACTTTGTATTCGGTGTAGCTTACTAATATTGTTTAGTCAAAAATTATTACTCAGTTATTGTTATAAATATTTATGCACACACTATAAAAATTCCAGCCATACGAAAGCTAGAGTGCAAGTTGCACACTCTCTGTGGTTGAAAATGGGGTGCTTTGAACTTATTTGATTTATATACCTAGTCAGTTATTTATTTTTGTTAATATTGCTGTCACTAGGTTATAATTTCTATAAAATTCCCATAAAAGATTCATGATACAAAAAATTCATTCATCAAAATATTTACTAGCATCGTTATGACGATCATATTCAACTACAATATAGAGCTGAGAGTATGACTCGAGATGCATCAAATTCTTCTGCACACTGCCTGACTGCAGAGTATGACTGAATGAGGTCAATTTTGAAGTCTCAACGCAGATAGATGTTCAAAGTTCTGAAATGCTAAACGTTCTATTCGAGGTTGAGTGTGAACAGTTGAACAATGAGCATATTTTTCACTTTTAAAAATAGCAAATTTTTTTGGAAAAATTTATACAATCCATAATGCTGTAATGTGAAAATCATTGCTAGTGCATGTTTTATACGTGAATGAACTGTACGGTACTGATTTATGCAACAGTATGACAGTGCTGTATCATACTGCTATACTGATATTTTCATAGGTGTAATATCAGAATATCTTGCCCGGTAGGGTACCGTACCGTACTGCACAATACTACAATAGGTCAGTTGGTACTGTGGTACGTTCTGACGTTACGGGTATATCTGTACTGTACAATCAGACAATGGTTTCTAACAGTTGAGGTTGCGTGAAACTAACTACCTTTCCTTGCTTTCTATGCGTTTGCGCAGGTGGATCCGTATGCGTATTATGCAAGGATGCTGTAGCAAGAGTGTAAATGGCTATTCTATTCAATTTAAGAGTCTTGCTGCACACGAACACACATATATTTCTGTAACAGTTGAGTCTGACCTCAGTCAGACGAAACGTTACATAAATATATTTGTGTTCGTGTGCAGCAAGACTCTTGAATTGAATAGTACAATGGTTTCGTTACCATACCGTATGCTGAATTGCTGGTACATCACATGCTGACATGCGTGACCCATTTATGCATTTAGAAAAACTGATACCGGTTTCGGTACGAGTACCGGTACGGTACCGTGATATTTTGACAACAATGTCCTAGCTAGCCTATAATGTATTGTTCATAAATCAGTCATCATGGATAGTCTACTTATTATTTCATTACTACCAAATGTTAAATATTCTGATAGTTTACTTGTACCGAAACGCATTGATGGCGCAGCCGAAACTGAAAACAAATTTATCAGACGCAACAACGTCTAAAATACGAAGCCGCGCGACATGTGATGCCAAAGTCTCCTTCATCATCGACGCAATGACGCAACATGGTTTTGCGCTTTTTATCGGTTTCCATGATCGCGGGCCTGTCTGATAGATCTGTCGCTTGATCTAACAAATTCACTTTGATATTCTGCCACAGAGATATTCATATCTGGTTCGATCATTACAATTTTGAAGTCCGATTTAAGCTGCTAATAACGATAGAGCACAAAGTTGCACCAATTGACGCTATTTATCAGACGCTTCCTGTGAAGATTTTGTGAGAATGATCAGTCAACGCACTTGCTTAGGGGTTGGAATAAGAATTTGAAACATTATCTTGAATTCTTAGGGCCCGTCCATTCACCACCATCTTTGTACCAACTAAACTCTACCAAAAGCGCAATTATGTTAGGAGAACAAAATCGAAATTTTACTTTAAAAAAAGCTGTTGCAGCACTGATTCGCGAAAATGGCCATAGAAGTGCCGCAATGGTAATTTATGGGAAGAATGTATATTTCCGCACCTAAATATGTCATTGACGTGACCAGTGGAACTTACAGTTTCTGCCAGAGCCATTACGATCGAAAGTCATAGCATCTGCCCCGACTAGTGGCAGGTGTCATTTACGCGAAAATCCCTGGACGAAATCTTACACGAATGCGAGGATCTCGAACTAGCGCGTCCTTTCAGACGCCGACCGTCGAGAAACATGCCATGCATGAACGGTCATCAAAAATCCACCCAAAGTCGTATTGTTACTGAAACCTAGTTTCACAAAAGTTCACTCTTACATGTCTTTAAACTTATGGTGAAAATATCCGTCATGGTCTGATAAAAAATTAATAGGTAAAAGTGTTCAGAACATTCCGTGTTCTATTTAACTAGCTGTAATATTTAACTCGCTATAATTCCATCTCAGGCACAAGCAGATTTCATAATTTTTTCAAGTATCATTGTATTGTTTATAAACAGAAGGTGATTGATATGAAAATACAAAGGATATAGCAGCTCTAAATAAAAAAATATATATCTAAAACACATTTTGGATGCAGTCGTCACTGAATCTAGTACAAAATATAAAAAACAGCATCCATTATTCACAAATGATAGCAATGTAGTATATAATCAACATGTTAACAACAACAAATTAAAAAAGGTATAAATTCACAAAAAAACATTCCTAGTTTGTTTATCAATGTGTTACTCAATGTTTTGGCAATAATTCGGAAAGAAAGATGTGCAAACTAAATTTCAAACGCAACACATATAAAAAAAAATTTCAATCAAAACACCTGAGAACTGAGACCGTAGCCAAAAAGTCAAAAATTTCATATTCAACTCAATCTGAATCATCTAGTATATTTTCAGTCATAACTACTAAATCCTTGAGCATCTCTGCAGTACAATCATTCACATTTTCAGTCGAATCGGTATTGCTCGAAGCTGGTTTAGCAGGAACTGATTGGGTTGCACTAGAAGTCGTACAAGGTTCAACCACTTTGCCAATACTAGTTCCATCAGTGCTTTTCAATTTAGGTTTATTTACCGATGTGTCAATGTCAAGTTTTCTTGCTTGTGCGCGAGCCTCTTTGAAGGTTGACGAAAGACCTTGCTGTCGTAATGTAGCCTGTAAATATTTAAAGAACATTTTAATTTTATTCAAAACTTTAACTTGTGTTAATTCATACTTTATACCAAAAGTCAGGTTCATTTTTTTGTGATTTTTTTTATGCCCGTTGACGCCGATGGGCAAAAACAAATCTTGCATATATAGAAATTCATCAAAATAACTACGAATATACTACCATATATTTGATAATTAGCTTGAAACCATGTGGTACAAACATGCCTAGCCCTGTAAAAAATTAATTAGCAGAATTGCTATAAAGCGAAAAAGTACAACTTGAAACGAATACCATTAGAAGATTATTATCCATTTTTAAACTTTTCACTCGAGTTTGCAATTTTTCAGTTTCTTGTCTGCATTCTTCAACAACTGCTTGTAAATTTTCAGCAGCTCTTTTCTTCTCTCGAACTGCATTTCTGTAAAGTAATTATACATGTAATGAAAAATAAAACAGAAACAGAGAAAGCACGAGAGCTTTGTGACTAAACAACTTGTTAAAAGTAAAATGCATATCTGAAGAGTAACGTTAAATCTCGGCCATCATCATCAGCCAGCTTCCAATCATTATATAGTTGAAGAGATAGAAAGATTGTAATTCAAGAAACAACATTTATGCTAACGAATAAATATATGCTATAATGCATAAAAACATTCCACAGTTTGGATATAGTTTGTTGGGGTCAGTTTGCAAGAACATGAAGATTATTGAGGCTCATGTCATGACCCGTTGTGTTTCACTATGCTTAAGCATTCATGTAACAGTAAATATGGTAATATAAAAAATATATATATAAATATGAAGTAATTTAACTATGTCGAAGTTAATATTCAATGATACATGTTTCATGCTTAGTTTCGAAAGTTATTTTATGAATCAAATGATATTTGTTAGATTATGATACAAGCAAATATATGATGATGAGAAACAATTACCGTTCACTTTGTCTTGAAGTGACAACAGTTCTAGCATGCTCCCTTTGTGATTCCTCGAGTCGTTTCTCCAACTCTCTTTTTTCTGCATCCCACGTTTTCCATGCTTCTTCCAATTTCTTTTCAATATCTGGAATACAGAATGATGTGGTTTGTAAACTTCCCAAAATTCGCTGTCTTCTTAAACTCAAAACATGGGAAGTCAGAATGTGGGTCTAAATTTGTGTCAGATTGAAGTTATGACAGATAATTTGCATATTGAATTATTTTCATAAATATTTACTTACCAAATATACATTTCACTATGATATTTTGAACTGTCATTTTAATACCTAATCTAATATATACAAACCTATAAAACATGAAAATTAAAGGGTATAAAATATGTCAGATTGTTAAAAAGAATTATCCGTAAAAAAGCACCTTCAGCACAATTCTCTTTAGCGGCTTTTTCACTATCTCTTGCATCAGAAGCTATTCGCTCATAATCCTTCAGTCTATCCTCCATCGATTCTATTTGAATTTTGCACTCTGCAATCTCCTGTTTTTGAACAAATGAAAATTCTTCATAATCTATAATAAATCTGTATAATATAGGGCATGGGGACATAGATTAGAAAATAATTTCATAATTCTAAGCCATACTCTTCATATTTGAAATAGCAAGTTACCTCAGATTTTTGTTGTACGTCATGCTGTAATGTTGTGACATTCTGTTCCAATTCAGATTCTCTCTGCCTAAAGTTTGTCATAGCTGCTTCGAATGATGCCGAATCACTACTTAACCTTTGACTCAATGTGTCTCTCTCTTTTGTTAATTGTGAAATTTCAGCAACTAAGTCGGGTCGCCTAAAGAGAAATTGTGTGTAAATTTGTCAATTAAAATACGGCCGTAGCCAAGCAAAATTGAAAAGGTTCTATTTCTGGTATCAAAATAAAACTCAAGATTACAGAAGCAAGAGCATATGGTATGATATGATGGTTGGTATGATAGAATCATCAAATTGGTATCAGGAATGTCCAAAACAAATCGAACATTCAAATACATATGACATTCAATATATCGAATATAGTAAATTTTTGAATTTAGGAATAATATAGAATTTATAATAATAATAAATTCGATGATTTTGAGCTGTCAGACAAGCAGATCAAAACATACGATATCTCAACTGAAACAAACAACAGCGCAAATAAAAACAATGACCTTTTATATTTGTAATGTTTCAGATGTGATTAACATGAAGACGAATGTATTCGATATTTCATATTCGAAAATATGCTTTCAGAATGTATTCGGAATGATAAAATACTCGGTTTGGACCATCCTATATTGGTACTTAAAAAAGTGAGTGCTTTCTTCTACTTCAGTTAATAACTTACTCAGCTTGAGTTAAAATGCCTTCTTCCTTCTGAACTGATTCATCAACAGTGACTTTTGAGTGATCTTCTCTTATTTGTTTAAGTTTTGCCCTCCATATATTATCTTTTCTCAACATGAGATCTTGAACTGTACGTAATCTAAATCAATAGCATGACATATCTCATTATTTAATCATTTAATCAAGAAGTTTGAAAGTAATGAGTTGAATCTAGTAATCTGGTGATGAAAAGTTGAGTTGATGCACCAAAATTTGTGCCATTATTAGATAAATTAGGGATTTATTTATTTACGTAGCTTTACCTGTTACTTGCAAACATAATCCTTTGCTCCAAATGGATAGTTTTTTCCGAGAGTGAAGAAAATTTGGTTTGAAATTCCTGGGAAAGATTTCCTGTGGACTTGGCAACATTTTCCGACATTGATACTAAACTTTCTTCTACAAGGCAATATAAGAGATAGTTAGCTTCTAAGTATACTTCAATAATGTGAATACATTATAAACTCTCTCCGAACTGAGAATTTATTCATTTTTATTAAAATGACAGAAAAATTTGAAAAGCATCGTACCAGATGCTACCAACATCATTACAGGACCATGGCCATGTTAGATAGAACAACTTATTCTCAAAAGTTCATAGGAGAGGATTTACATATTTATACTGGGGGAGAGGGAACCAGTTATTTGTTGACTTGATGGTGAATGAAGCTGTAACCGACCATCAGTTACGTAAGCCACTCTAAAGCGACAAAGAATCCATCCACTAGCACATAATTAGCTCCAACAGGATTTGAACCTGCGAACAACACATCAGAGGTGATGTGGCGAGCATATTACTAACGCTTAGCACGATTGGCCACACTGCAGAGTCATTTTCCATCCAAATTTCATGCATATAATGCTTCATATTGTATCTATTGCTATCATAGGCAATTAAGATTATGCAACTATGATAATCCGCAACAGCCAATAGATACCTAATTGGGCAATACTTTGTTCCGTTTCCTTTAATTTTTCAGTCAGATGGTGATTTGAACCGGACAGCGAACTATTTTCTCTTTCTTGCATTTCAAGTTGAGCTTTGCATTCACACAGTTGATTCTCCAAAATAACGCTGACTCGCTGTTCCTCTTCAAAATGAAAAGATGGATTTAAATCACACAGAACGTTGAACATTTTATGAACAGATTTCACGAACATATTTCATTTAAATTAATTTTTATAGTTATTCAGACCCAATAAACCTTTAACCTAGCAATTAATAGGGTTTGGAATCTTCTTTGAAAACAATTTTTATTTTGAGTATACTAAATAGTTCAATCAGATGATGAAATCGAAAAATACTGTATAGAAATGTAGGTACTCCCATAGTGTGTGTACCAGATTAGGGTTAGGCCATAATTTTATTCCAATTTCCCCAATTTTAGTTCTATTACGAGTTCGGGGACTGTCTGTGTTGGCCAAGTGAATATACCCCATGCCCATAGGTTTTAGTCCCTTTACACAACTTGATGTAAAGTAGGCGAACAAAATTAGTTACCTTCATATTGGTACATATATTTCTTGGGTGCCTTTTAATATAATTTCAATAGGTTCAACATTACTTAATATTTCCAGATGAAAAGGACATGGAAAGGACATGATTTTGAAAAGGAATATGTGCAGTAAAAAAGTTGCTTTCAGTTTATAGATTTCAGGTAAACATTTCCAGAAACATGGGATTGCTAATAATAAAAACATTAGAATACCTCCCAACTTTTCCTCTAAATCTTTTTCAGCAAGCGTATACTTGTTCTGTATATTCTTTGTTGATATTTCATTAGATTTGAGTTGAACCATGAGTTCGAAGACCTTTTCTCTCCACCTTCTGATGACAACATGTTCTGGATTACCTCTGAAAATAATTATAGAAATGTTTATATTTAGTAACATGATGCCCATCCATATAAATTGAAAAATAATATATTTCTGTAGAAGCTCACGGTACTGCCTATCAATATGGTGATCATATGTGCTTTGCGGTACAATATAAAAAACATTGAGCATGTTTGAAATAAAGAAAAGATTGAAAGGCTAGACTGGCGCCATGTACCATAGGTGTGACATAAAAAGTTATATTTTATGAACAATATTTACAGTGTTACAAATGCAAAAGTGGAAAACAATAGGCCACGTGCCAAAACTGTGAATTTGTTGATTGCAATATCAACAAATTTCTTGAGTTATTTTTTAAGCTAAAACATCAAAATTTGGTTTTAGTTTGGTTATGGCAGCATAAGGCGGGCCAGATTGAATTAACAAACGGGCCGAATTTGGCCCGCAAGTCGTAGTTTACCCATATCAGCATCAGACCCTCTCGCTCACAATATTTTTACACAATCCAGTGTTGTGTTTTGATGAAAATCAGCTGATATTTGGGTGAGATATTTGCACAAATGATATATCTCTTTTAAACACTACAGTGCATGTATATAAATGGTTTCGACATTTTTTTTTCGATATTCTCATAGTGTGTGTACCAGTTTAGGGTTCGGCCATAATTTTATTCCGATTTTCCTCATTTCAGTTCTATTACGAGTTCAAGTACTGTCTGTGTTAGCCAAGTAAATATTCCACCTGCCCATAAGTTTCAGTCCCTTTTTACAACTTGATGTAAATTAGGCAAACAAAATTAGTTACGGCCATACTGGTACACAGGGGCGCTTTTTCATATAATTTCAATAGGTTCAACATTACTTAATATTTCCAGATGAAAAGGACTTCGCATTGGCTTGAATTGCTTCTTCTTGAGTTGTCAAAATTTTAGTTATCGATTGAAGTCTAACATTCTGCAGTTCTAATGTTTTATTCAATGATTCTTTTTCACTTTGAAGAGCCTTAAAATCAAAAAGTTTAAATTTTTTTATCAATAACATCTTCATCTTCTTTCACAAACGAGTACTAGACAAATTAATAATAGTTCACTACTCTTTAAGCCAAGGTTTCTCCGAATGAGCCCTTGACTTCCCTTCAGTCACAAGGTGGTTCTCTACCATTCGCAATGGCCATAATAATTTAAACAAAAATTAACTGCGATTTATTCATTATTTGGCCGCAATGCATTTATTCCTTTTACATTGGTTTGCTGGCGTTTTGATCTTAATGTGGTAATCAAAATCACTGATCGAAATCATTAGATACAATTCTTTTTTATTGAAGAGCAGAGAGTCGCAAGTGTGTTGAGTCATAGGAAGGGGGGCTACAAATTATGAAAACTCGATAACCACAGTTTTAAAGCAGGGGTGTTCAACAGGCAGCCCGCGGCCCATCACCCAGCTTGCCAAGTGTGGCCCTTGTCAACAATTTTCCCTAATCTGAAAGTTCATGTTTAAAAAGGTGCACCCATGTGTAAAAATCCATAATTTTTTTTGCTCTTGTCACTGCGGTAAATCTTTCACAGTTTTACCACACAGTTTTTACGGTGAGTGACTATATTATTGTAAGGCTAAGCAATATCTTTTTCATTGTGGGAATTTTTTTAATTCATTGTGTACATGCAAAACTTAAATTTATTGTGTGACTCAGCTAGATGTCTGAAGTTGGTTTTATGGCCCGCCGACAAAAAAAATGTTGTACACCTCTGATCTGTTGCATCAGAAAAATGATTGCGACTGCATCACCATTTACCTTGTACAAATAAGCGAACACAAGTTCGAATAATCTGATATACTATTTCTTAAAAATGAACAAAAAATTCAGATGTTTACCACAATGTTACTTTCGTATTGGTTTTTATGATTTTTCCATTGTGATCTCTCATAATCTTCCGACTGTTGCTGCCCAATGTACACTTGTAATTGATCGACTTTTTCTTGATGTTTCTCACAAGTTTTTTTAGATGTTTCGAGAGTATGTTGAAGGTTATTGAAGTCAATTTCCAGCTTCTAATAATAAAATATTTTTGTTTTACAGAGAGTATATTGTTCAGCAAAGATAAATAAATGTTAATCCCTTAATACAATAAGGAAGGAAAAAGGGTATTCTGACAATACAGTCATCAACAACAACATAGCGCCAATTGTCATATTTCAAAATAGAATAGAAAAAAAAGCATGTATTTATTTAAACATTATTCACAAACGTTCTAACTGTTTGAGAGTATAATGCTTTTTAAAGATAAGCACAGCAGAGAATTTTTGTTGCTAATCAGTTAAAGTGTGTGTGGCATAGGGCTCCAGTGTTGTCATTGAACTTTATTAAATTAATATTATTGACTCTTAAAGTACCGGTAGTTCACAAAGTATTAAAAAATTCTACTTTTTTCTATCACAACAAAATTGACAAAAAATGAGAGCCTCAGAATCGAAAACAAAATAATTGTAACATAAACATATCTACTCATCATATAATGAATACATAAGAGACACTTAAACATAAATGCATTCATAACACACAAGTTGATAACTCCCCAACTTAGATATTATTATCTAACCTGATTTTCAGATATTTTGTTTTTCAGAGATATATTCATATCTTCACAACTTTTTTTCAATCTTTCTATATCTTGATTCAATGCTTCCACAATGTTATTGTGAGAATTAACTCTTTCAGTAAGATTACTATTTAGTTGAGTAATTTCATCTTGATGACAGCTTTCAATTGTCTCAATCTATAAATAAATAAGATATTCAGGTAAGTGGCTTGTTCGAAAGTATTCAGCTAGATGTTTTACTTAGAATACAGTAAATTAAAGATAATTAAAAAATCTAGTAGTCAGGTAATTGAAATATCAGCAATGTGTTACTAATAATTTATCTTCAATTCTTTTTGTTGATGATTAAAATGCTATTAACTGCTTGTATTCTTCAGTTATTTTCAAACTAAATAGAACATTGCCATATATAGGGTTGTTCTAAAGAATTTTCTGACACAGAATAGTTTCTCAGCAAACCTATGCATTTTTTTAAATTTCATATAAACAGCAGAATAATAAACAAATCAAGTTGATTATGTGCAGGATTAAATGGACTAAACATTCTTGATATATTTATACCTTTTTTACATGTTCAACTTTCAACTCTTCCATTTTCCTTTCCAGAACAAGTTTATCAGCCTCATATTTCCTTGATAATTCTTCAAATTTACTGGTTGAATTAGATGCATTCATTTGTTCCGCCTCATCAAATTCTTGTCTCAATGACTCAATCTCAGTGGAGTGACTAAAAAATATAGTTAGGTGATTTTTGTTATACAACACAACACTCATTCGCAACTATCACCCTGAATAAGCCCAGTTCAACCAGCCACAGATATCTAGCTATATATGAGGCACAATTTTTGGAATCTTTTTTGTTTGATAAGACTGGTAGATTAGATTTGAACCTGAAATTCCAACACGATTTATGTCTAATGCCAAACCGTTAGGCCATCACTCCCACTTCAGCTTTTATGCAGCAATGAACAACCTACGATAATAATGAGTGCATCAGTCTTCATTGCTATTCATTTCAAATATTATTCCCTTTACTCAATTTGAAGAAAAGTTTCAGGATTAGCCTTTATTACAAGAAAACCATGATTTTGAGTATCTGAATTCTAAAATATTTTTACTGTGAAACACACTATTCAGAAAAATAAACTCATTGTATAATAATACCTTTTTGACATTTTGTCCTTTTCTGCTTTCAATTCTTTGACGGTTGTTTGCAAACTTTCAATCTCCTCATGATAATTTGTCTCTTTTTCATTTTTTCTCTCTATTTGCGATTCCAATAATTCCATAGAGCTTTGTAATTCCTTGTTTTCTTTATCTTTAGTTGTGATTGCAACTTGGTATTGGGATAACTCACTATCTCTGTACATAGAAAAATATTGACCTAATAATATTGATTGTTCATATCTAACCCGGGGGAGAGGAAAGTCGATGAGATTTTATCATATGGCTAATCACACTCCTCATCCAATTACCAAGACATGTTAGGTGTGAGAATAGTTAACCAATTATTTGTTTGAGATTCATGGGACACTATGGTGGAGGAAGCCTAACTAACCAGCAGTTACGCAAACAGACCTGCAATGATGAGAAGTACAGCAATCATATTCCACTGGTTTCGAACCCATGCAGGGTAATCAGAGGTGCGATGGCAATCTGGGCAAAACGCTTATTATATCATAATTCATAAGCCATAGTAATGTTGCAATCAAATAAAACTAAAGTGCTTGGAATACGAGTGTTTTATTTTCAAAATAACCTGATGTAATGATTTAATACCTTTTAGCTATGATTTCTTTCTGATTATCTATGTCTTTCTGAAGTCTTGAAATATGTTGAGTTTGATGCTCAATCACTGCTTGATGGGCATTATTATCACAGCTTCCTGGTGCAGTGTTTTCCTTTGATGAAAAAAAATAAAGTTCTAACAACAATTCATAATAAAACTGTAAGAGCTTAATATTTTACTGAATAATCAACAGAAATCTATTTAACCACCTTATTTTCAATATTGCAGGAATCGCAATATACTTAGTACCATAATGTTAGCTAATGCTATCATGATATAAACAATTTTGATTTTGTAAAAATTTTAATAAAGACTATACATGCAATAGTTTGGTAATAGTTAACCTCAATGACCTAGTTAACTGACCAACTGTTAATAAAAGTATTAGGTTGAATTCCACTTCATCAGGAAACAAGCAGACACCAGATGCTGCTTAAACTTGCTAACTACGGCATGCTATTGATGCCATTTAAATAAGAGGTTTTAATAGGGCCCGATGATAAAATTCGGCACATACTTTGAGAATATGAAGATTAAATAAAATACTACCTTCTCAGTAATTCTTGATTTCTTGCATTGTAGTACTGATTTCAGAGCTTCATTTTCAGCCTGTAATCTTAGAAGTTCAGAGTATTTCTCAGAAGAAAGCTGTTGTGGAATCTGCATGGATTCACTTTGAGATGGCAACATTGAAAATCCTTGATTACGTAATATTTGAGGAGGCGTTTGATAATGTCCTGAATTATGAAGAAAAATTCGATGAACATTGTGAAAATGTAATACTGAAATGCTATGCAATTATCCAACTACCATGAAAGTTGAATACAATTCGTCTAAAGTATAGCTATTCATAATTCGATGTAATAATATATTTCTACAACAAAAGTACAGCTTTTTACATCATTTGTTTTCGGACAGACATGAACTAGGTCACTTTCAATTTCCTAAGAAATAATAAACCTAATTATAATATGAATCACATTATTGTTGAATCCATAACATACCAGGAATAAAGCTTTGCGCATTCTTCGATGGATCAAGACGTTTTCCAACTTGTATAAAAGGAGGTATATTAGACATCGGTTTTGTTGTAGGTGATGAAAAGTCATGAGGTGGACGAAGTTGAAAATTCTCTCCAGAAATTCCAGATTGTCTGTTTGAATTTACCGATGTTGATGACAAAGTGAAATCATCTTGTTGAGCAGACACAGATGGAGTATTTTCCAATGAATCTTTTTCATTTGGATCAAAATGTGATGGCGGAATTAATCTGTTATCCATGATATTTTTTTCTTAAAATAACGCTAAAATTTAAAATAAACCATCGGAGCAATTTCACCATGATTATAATGAAATAGAAAGCAGTAATACGAGTTTAGAACTTTTTCATTTTAAAATAAGCAAAACTGTCAAAAAACTAGCAAATAGTGCCATTTTTAATATGACAGGCCCAGATAATACACAAAGAAAAATGATAAGTTTCAAATTTGAAAGTTTCAGATGAGTTAATTTATCCCATCTTTCAATATGACAGTAATTGGCAGTAGAAGATCAAAAATAAAACAACACAGGAACTCATTGCAAATATATTTTAATAAATCGCAGAACTGGGGATGTTTCAAATGGTTAAAATAATGGTTATATTCTATATGAAAATTTTTCATTTTACAAATTCAGGAAATGTGAATATTTTTGGCATAAAACCTTCATATTACAAAAAAAAAATAACCAGTGGAAGTAACTACATTTTTCTGGTATAACTGTTACTGCACATCATAATCCTTATATTGCAATGGGGTTGGTCTATACACACGATCTCCTTTAAACACATTCGATATTTCAGATCAAATTTTTCACTAAGAGTATGTATTTAGATACGGCCATTTTCTTTGCGCACAATTAAAATCCAGTTGAAAAAACTGAGCAACTATTTAATGATCTCAAAGAACTGGACATGAACATAAAAACAAAACAGAATAATTCACAACAAACATGATTCAAAAATTTGGCAAAAACAAATAAAACCACCATAACTCAAATATTACCCTACCTATGATAGATACAACATATTACAAAGATTATATAAGACAGTTGAAGTAGCATTTAATTTACCGTATTGGCCGCTGCAATAATGGCCAGTTCGTTGGTGTATTTGCTGCTGGTGATAAGTTTAAATAACCTTTAAATTTGTTTCAATAAAATCATGAGATTTTTAATCGATAAAATAAAAAGATTTATCTATTTTCATTTACTCATTTTTACAGGAAATAATTATCATTTGAGATTTCCAAAAATCGAGCTCAAGAATATAAGAATCACATGTGTTAAAATTCAAATATCATCAAAACAGCACATGTAAATACCCAAAACAAATTTTGAATATTCTTCTAGGAATGTCCAATTATTCAGAAACTGACGCACCAATTTTGTTTTGATCTTAAATTTTGCTTAAACATACACTGTACTATGTTATTATGAAATAATACGATAAAATATCAACTACGACTAAATCAAATATATCCTTCACCTCCACCACTATCTACCAAAAATAATAACTGTTCTGCTATTGCAACAAAAGTTTTATTTGCAGAAAAGCAATGCTCCGATGACAACTCATTATCTCAGCGAGGTTGCTGGATGATCATGTTTTGCTGCTTTGGTGGTGGTTTTTGATGAGAAGGGATGGGCTTTTCATGCGCTACTTTCACAGATGCTGGTGTGAAATCTTTGTCTCCATGAGTCATGGCCCCTGAAACAATAACAGATCTTTCTGCAGGCTTCTGTCCATCTCCTTCCCAAGGGGATTCTGCCTCCTCTTTTGTAATCTTCTCTTCGTGAGCTCGAGGAGCTTTAATCCGCATTCCGCCCGCTTTAACAGCTGGAGCATGACCAGCTTTAAGTTCGGGATTCGATTTTTCAGGTGAAGACATTTTATAGACGTTTTAATGATTTATTTAGAGGACTACAATAGCAAAGTATGAATTGAAAAATTGAATTCAGTACAAAATATTTCCTTATTAATAATAATAGCAATTTATTATACCTACTTACACTTCATATATCCAAGTCTGGCAACTTTATATTATAATCAGCTTGGTGATATATTTTTAACAAATACTTTTATTTACCTGTTTACTGTTCACTCTTGATTACAAAATCGATAGTCATTTGGGGGCCATGTCTGCATGTTCACAACACGACGTAAGTATCTCTAGTTGGTCTACAATTTTTGCATATGCAGATATGTTATTCCTAAGCCCCACCTGCAGACCTGACTACTATGACAGCACAATACCTTAATGTAATAAGGCCATCCAAACTATACTGACTGCAGAACTGTCATCCAAGACTCACAGACGATCACCCAAAATCGAGCGAGCAATTCCTCTTGTTTTCTTGCCGTAACGATCTCAATCTGAGAGAGATCATTGCCGTTACTGAGTTCGTTATCGTTGGCGAAGATGCCATTTTGTGCAATCGTAGCTATACTTACTAGCTTTTGAAATGATAGTGAGGTCGTAATCTTTGGATGACGTAGTCAGGTGGTGGGTGGTTAGGAATAACATACAGACATATGCAAAAATGGCTATACCATGCCAAATAGAAGTAATTACGTCGTTTAATCTTACATGCACCCAATTTGGCAACCATTATATAAAACTATTAATATGTGGAAAATAAGTTTTCATTTTTTTTTTCAATATGTACAGATATACAGTAATTTATCTCAATTTTTATTACAGCCTATTAGAGCCAAGCCTATCTATGTAATTGTGCAGTTGCAGAGTTGTGTGTGTATGTGAATTTATTTAATGCTTTCAGGTGAGTGAACACGCTTTTCAATTTACTCTCGCTATAGTCTACTGCTGTATCTGTATCTCAGTCAGTATTTCTGTATTTGTATGGTACACAGCTTTGATCAAGGAAAATCATCAAGAGTCCTAAACTAAAAGTGGAAAGAGTATTAGTATAATAGTTGCAATCCACCACTGACATACTTTGTTTGCAGTTTGCAGAATTTCAACGACTTAGGTACCGTATTTTATGTAAGAAACACTCATAAAAAAAATCGCATTCAGACCTCGTCAACGCACAACGTGTGCAACGAACCACATTGTTTACGATTACGTGTTGTGTCACATGGAGGCAATGTTCATAATTAACTGAATACGGTCCGTCCGCTCACGGCCGCTTCACTACGCTTGAGTGGGACTGTACTACGTCATCGTTTTGCAATATCTTGAAGCTTGGGTAAGCGGATTTCGTTTGAAATTTATTTGCGTATTTGGAATGGTTGTATTAATGGAAATAGAAAGATTTTCAGAGGCATCAGGATAAAGCAGATTGTCATGGCATCCTTCATTCATCCCTGCGTCTGTACTACAAGTCATCAAATTGGAGTAGAGGCAGAGTGATTTTGCTACTCTGTGATTGCATCTACTGGATGGTAATTTAAACCGGAACTTTATACTAGGATTATAGCATAGTGTGATAATTCAGACGAGAATATCGGTCAGAAACCGAAGACTTATCGATCGAAAGTTAGGGGATCCCCCATAACAGCGCTCTTACTCCATAGTGACACTTTGTGTCCCATCACTAATTGATTAATATTTCGCTAATTATACGACATAATTCATCCAAAATCAATAGGCTTCTGATACGAACTATGATGAATGCACATGCAAAATCTGGAGCAGATTCAATCTCGCTTTCGTGAGATATCGCGTGCATCTAACAGACAGACAAATACCTATCAACATACTTACCGATTAAAATCGATAAGTAACAACCAATGGCACAGTAAAATATATACATAATGATAATATGCAAGTCAATTCGGTATAGACTAGAATTTACACATTTATCCCGGGGCAGAGAAAAGCCGATGAGACGGTTCAATCATACGGCCCCGATTACCATTCCATGTCGGGTATGGGATTAGTTAGTTATTTGTTTTCGTAAGCATGGACTTGGTGGTGGAAGGAAGCCGTAACCAGCGGTCACGTGAACCACCCTACGACGACGAGGAGTCCAGCAATTCTCTCGCCCATAACTACCCCGCATGGAATTCGAACCTGTGAACCCACGCAGAGTAATCAGAAGTGCGGGAGCGAGCGTATTCCTAACGCTTAGCAAGATGAGCCACACTATTAAGATTCACAGTTATTAATGTATATAAACCATGTATCTTCTGATCCGTTTGACACGCAAAACATTTAGTTTTAATATATAAGTTGATCAAAAGACACAAACCCAAAGAGTTTAGGCGTTGATTCTTAAGAAAGAAAATTATAGATATACACGAATCGTTGAATTCAGGCGTTGAAGCTTGAAAACTAAAAATACACGAGCGTGAACTCGGGCTTTGAACTTGAAGAGTTGAAGTTCAGTTCTGGTCGACTAACCTATTTTTGTGTCAAAATTCTGTTAATTAACACACCGCCGGAGACTGAAGATTGATTGTTTGCTTGATTCCTTAAATGTTAATGTGTTTTTCATTGACTTAGTTACTGATAAATTGCTTCCCCATTTTGATTGACAAAAGCAGGCAAACTACACCGGAATGTCGAGTGACATAGCAAAACTGAAGTTACCGGCATAAATCTCATCCTAATCTTTAAGCTTTTTTGTCTCATCTTCCAAGTTGACCAGTATGAGAACGAATATTTCAGAACATAAGAAAGTGATGTTTGTGATCCAGATGTATTTATTGATTAAGGTGCAGAGAGGTTTTGATATTGGACGCTTGCACTATGCACGCAATACTGAAAATAACCGCGTTTACCATGGGAAAGCAGCTGGAGCCTTTGGACCTCAAAGCCAGTAGTGGGGAGATGATGAAAGTTTTTTGCTTTGCAAGGTTGTGTAACCTATTATACTGCAGGAGCCGTGATTTGCAGTATTATCGACTTTTTTATCACCCTAGAGCAGGGCTTATCAACTTTTACCTATGCACTAGTTACGCCGTTATCGAATGTAAAAAGTAAGAGAGAAATTGACCAATAACCCAACTCTTTTCATGAAAAGCAGGGGTTTTAATCTCATATTTGTCCTGCGCTGAAATAAAGCGTCTAAAAATGTGAATTTATGTCCTCAGGACTGATTTCAGAATAACTTAGGCCTATTTAAAAAAGTCTCGGGCTTTTCGCTGGACGAAGTATTTTGTTTTGTGTCGCCGTACATAACTACATTATGATCTCATAGTAGTAAAATTTTCTTAAAATTAACCAATTGAAATATATTCTTGTTGTGCGACGTTTTTCTATCGCAGCGAGTGGTACACGCTCGAAATGTAAGCGATATTTTATCACTTCCAAATGTCAGATAACGTTCATTCTTATATTGCTGCGTAGAAATGAGCTTTTCTTCCTAACAAGACCATATCTATATTTCTGGCATGTACGGTTACTTTCTTCCATTTGGGACTTCATATTAGGATAACAAGCCATTACAAATTCATATAAATGAATGGATTTGCTTGGTGTCTGATGAATAATAAATGCCACCTTGCGAAAAGCAAGAATTTTTTTAAAACGGTCACCTCGCGCAAGAGTCAATCTTGCACTTGTGCAGTTTCATTGGCATGCGATACTTAATGATCAATCAAGCCGCTAAACTCCTACCATATTACCCCAAATGGGATTATTTTCGAAACTATGCTATAGTACAACTTGTCGACTATCGGGTTATACTTATAGCCATTCTCCGTTACCCGCGACAAAAAATGCCGATTGAGCACATGTTTCATGCTCATTTTGAAAAAAATCTGGATCTGGAGTTGGTGTTCTTGGTAAGATTAGAATTTGTTATTTGATACAGAAAGATGCGAATGCGCGAGATGCGCAGTATTCGGAAACAATTACAACTGCGCCAATGTTTGCGGATGACAGTGTAAGTTCAGACATGGTGAAAATGACAAGAAAATATAGTATTCATTACAGGTGAGTCTTGCATCATCGGACTCATTACAATTTCTCCGCAGGACAAGCAGAAAAGCGCCGATTGGAATCAGTAACAAGGTAGGCCTATGTCAAATTAAGTCTCATTTAAAAATATTTCAAGGTCCTTTGATTTGTTAATAGTCTGAGAATATCATGGGGGCAGATTTCTCCACAAGCATTGCCCGCCAGACATTTTTGATTTTGATATCTTTTTGATAGCCAGGCTAATGCGTAATAATTTTGTAAGTTACAATATATATTCTGGATCTAATTTCAGAACAACAATACGCTGGTCTACAACCTCATTCATTTAAGGTATTTTAAATTAATCTATATTCTGTCATCAAAAATGCATTGAAATAGCCTTCTTATTGAAATTAAAATTTGACAAATGTCTCTTGTTTTTAGATATTCCTGCTACAGTTGTGGACCAAAAAAATTTGGTTGTTTCAAAGGGCATAGATAGATAATCGACTAATCGTATTCTCATTGAATTATATATTAATAATATCTTAAACGTTTGGCAAACTTCATTATTTTTTTTTTTCTATATATTGTGGTATATAAAACGTTTAGCCACAATTCGTCGACGAAACAATTTTTGAAAAGCCGGGGGTATTGTCAGTTTTCAGCCATACAATATATAAATATTTTTATTACAACATGAGTTTAAGTAAAATATATGCATTCTTTTAAATCCAGATTAACACGCTCAAACCGTTGAAACTGCCGCCCATTGGAAGTAACATCAACCTTCAGGTGCGTTTAATTGGTTTGTAATTGAAATATATGTTTTCATTTAATACTAGCCTGCAAAAGTTTTGTGATGCCTTCAAAAGTTAGATACGTGGTGGTCACATGGATAAGATTTTAACTGCTGACGGGGAAGTGTTTAGATCAATACGTAGTCAGTCGCAGGACGGTGCAAGCACTTGAAAAAGCCAGTTGATTCAGGACGCTTACCATTACCGTCTTAATTTGTAAACGCTGAATTCGCAATAAAAAATGTAACCATTGAAATGTAAAGTCCCCTGTTTTTTTTTTTTTAATTAAATTTATTTTGGTGTATAAATGATTATTATATAGATCTTGCTCTCAAGTGAGCTTCACGAACAATACGTATCATTCCATATAGTCTATCTATATTATCTCCCTGCATAAATGATTGAAAAATGAAAGCTAGAAGAAAATTTTATCATACTTTTATACCAGGAAAAGTCAGCAATATGAGACCAAACACTGCTCCATCAACACGAAAACAAAATGTACGCTCATCACCAGAGGTGTTCTGGACTCCTTTTGACATGGAGCGCAGTGACTTGCATATAATTAATCGCAATCTACCCAGTTTGAAAGATTATGCTCGGGTTCGTCCGAAGTCTCGAAGCGAAAAGGCTTGTAACCGTTCTCAGTTATGATTTGTTACTCTATATCAGTGGTGCACAACTTTTTTGCTATTGGCGGCCACATTGCATTTGTTTGTATTCAATACGGCATCCAGGGGATTGATGAGCGTGCCGAAGACGCGCGAAATCTTTTAGCTTTTACGACGTCATAACCACATAATTGACCTATGCGAGGTGCAGTCTGACCAATTATAAAGTATGTATGACTACTTGAATGTATAATATTCGCATTTTAAACGGATTTTTCTTTTCGATGGACTTATTCATTAGCAGATATATTGCAACAAGTTGGATTAAGGTTGCACAGTTTAAAAACAAAATCGAAAGTCGGGGAAGGGGGAGGGGCGGTCGCCCCCATTTTCTTGTCCCAAAAAAGTATAATAAAATGTCAAATATTTTAATGAATTTATTCTATAAAAGTTTTGAAAGCATAGCTGCCAAATTCTATATTTTGAACTTTTTTTGTTTATATGATTTTGGATGTGGACGGCCGCATTATTTTTTCACGACGGCCGCAGGTTGTGCACCGTTGCTCTAGTAGAGTCTAGAAAAAGCTTACCGTGTTCCCCCGAAAATAAGACCGAGCCTGAATCTTAAAAATGATTTTAATATAAGGCTAGTCGATGGCAGGAAACCTATTCTACACGTTTTAGATGATTGATATAATCTATGTTTTGCAGTTATTTTGAATAAAACGTGTTATTTATAAGTAAATGGATATCGGTTTTCATATTCTGTATATTTGAAAATCTCGTATTTCTGTACTTTGTAATTTTCTTTTTGATATATAAATGAAAATATAAAAAATTCCCCGAAAATAAGCCCTTGTGTTGTTTTTTTGGAAGAAAATTGAAATAAGACCCAGTCTTATTTTCGGGGAAACACGGCAG
The DNA here is from genome assembly GCF_964204865.1 of Styela clava. Taxonomy (NCBI): domain Eukaryota; kingdom Metazoa; phylum Chordata; class Ascidiacea; order Stolidobranchia; family Styelidae; genus Styela; species Styela clava. The sequence continues at coordinate 15,464,101 of NC_135252.1, read as the reverse complement.
TAAAATTAGACTAATACCGTACTTACTACTTGTATTTAATGTTTTAGAGAAAATCAAGAAAAGAAGAAGAAGAAAGCATCGAAAGGAGACATAAAGGTATATATATATAATAAATTTTATGTTAATATACTGAGTTGATATAATATTAGCACCGGATAGCATACTTATTCAAAAAATTATACTTCGGTTAAATAGGATTCAAATATTATCAAAATTACCTAATAACCCAATGAAGAATGCATAAAAATACCAGCATTTCGATTTCAGAGCAAAAACCTTTTCGAATCCGATCCAAATGCATTACAATTCTGGTCCAACCAAATTTCGTTACAATGATAACATGTTTCACAGAAGAAACACGAATCGTTTTTATTTTCGGTCTCTTGATTAGTGTTGATCCGACACATGATCATCAAGCGTTCAATGGAACCGGGACATAAATATATGGAATTAACAGACGTCACATGTTTAGCAGTTGTACCATTTGAGAAGTAGGATACGTGATTCAGATACAACCGTGGCAAATCACGACTTTCACCCTTTATCTAGGTATACGGCATTTTTTCTCATACGACGCTTTGTCACGCCTTTCGATACGAACAAGGCCCTACACGAGAAACAATCGAAATATTACGAAATGCAAGGAGTTACTTTCATTTGAACGGGACGGAATCCTTTAACGCTAAGGTGTTACTTCCCGAGGTTCATTCAAATACAACAAGGTTACCTTGACAGAAAAAGAAACGAATAACAATTTTTTACGGGCCGTCAAGAATGCTATACCCTGGTTGGCAGTTCGGCGCAACTGGTTTATTCTATCTGATTACCCTGTGGCTCACCTCTTATCAAGCATCTAACACCAAGCATCTGACAATTGCTGGTGTATATTGGGATAAGCATTACTGAAACCGCCAGTCATTAGAATGTTTACGGTGCTTCACATTTTATTTATCTTCAACTAAAAAGGCCCTCCTTCCAAAATTGTTTTCAGTCTCGGTGGTGAAGAATTTAAAAAGTCACCCACCCATCTAATAATTTAACTTGTTATCAGTGCTCAAAATCCATAATTCGCATTACTTTAATATGTAAAGAAGACAGCCAGTCTGCCATGTCAGAAATGTTTCTACTTTAATGAATACAAAATTCAGTTGAGTGCAGTTATGCCAAAAAATTCATCTTGCATTTTGAATATTTTATTAATTTCTGGACGAGCATAGAACACTGCAGAAACTACCATAACCTAATGGAAGTGCAGAGGCGCATATTTGCATACTTACTAGGTTGCAAAGCGATTTACAATCAAGATGATAATTAAATATTATCGGGATATCAGCATCGGAATGTCGGTGATATCGGCTTTTTGAAATATCGGGGTATTATAACCTTGGGACAAGTAGGTCACTTGGAGTAAGTGAGACACGTGGCACAAGGGGGACAAGAGTCTCCGTTCATTTCGTACACTGTTGTCCTGACAACACTTCATCGCGACACCATATTATATGCTAACATTTTTCCTTCGTTTCCATCATTTACTATCCATACTATGGATAGTAAATGTTGGGATTCCATATGGTGAAATAAATATGGTTTCTTTTCATAATACGTACATTGAGAATCAATATATATATTTTATATACGTCACTTGTACAATTGGCTACATTTCTTTTAATTTCAACATGTACTATCCATATGGTGAAGTAAATATGATTTGATTTCATAATAATTATGTCCGTACATTTAGAATTAATATAATTTATATACATCACTTGTACTATTGCCTTACATTTCTTTTAATTTTCAACATCTACGATCAATACAGTGAAATAAATATGATTTCATAGCAAACAAAATATACCGTATGTATAATTAGAAATAATATAAATTATGTATATTAGGTGAATTTGTTTGGTCGGTTCATCCAACAAAGACAATACAATAGATCAATGGCATAAGATAAACCGGCATTTGAATTTACACAGTACCTCGTCTACTCGATATTTCTGCGGAAGTGAGTAATTGGAGAAAAGCATTGCGCGATTGCACCACTGAACGACTGCCGGTTGAGCAGTTGCGCAAGTGTTTTGCTAAATATGATTTCATTTCAAAAAAATATGTATAATTAGAATCAATATAAATTATGTATTTTAGGTGAATTTGTTCGGTCGGTTCATCTAACAGAGACAATACAAAAATCAATGACATAAGATAAACCGGCATTTGAATTTACACAGTAACTCGTTTACTCGGTATTGCTGCGGAAGTGAATAATTGGAGAAAAGCATTGCGCGATTGCACCAATGTTTTGAGCGATTACAACAATACAATACAATACAATTTTATTTCGATCTTTCGTCTACAACACAAATAAAAAGAACACAGACAAGGTCAACTGAAAGACCGGGAAAACGGGCAAAACCTATATAAAGGTTTATAACGAACGCTGTAACCAGCGATTGTACCCATTCACCCATATTCACACACGTGGAACACACCAAGACAATCATACTAGAATAAATTAATGAACAGAGTACATGATCACGAGAAAATAAATTTCACGGGCAAAGCTTACTTGTAACAATGACATTAAACAACATGATGCGCAACTCCGGCATTTTTGTCCGAAGATCGTATTCGATAGCACGCTCCAATGCACATACTTGACGAGACGAAAACGAGCGGATGTGTGCTGCTTTCAAGGCGTAGCACGAATGGTGTTCGTGCCTGCTTTGACAGTTGTTGTCGATTTTAATGATATTTTTGAAAGTTGGGGTAAAAAGAAATCGGTAAAAGGTAAGGTGAATACTATTGTTGTATATCACACCCGGGCATCGCACTGTTAAGTACATGTGGGAAAGCCAGCCTTTGTCAAATACTACGAAGTTATTAATTCAGTACGGTACGTAGTTGCCCATTTGCCGAAATTACATATTTACTTACCCCTTATGGTTTCAAATAGTTCATGCACCTCCAGTTAGATTTTTTTAATCAGTGAGGATATATACTCATTGTTGATTGCTGCTCATTGTAACATACTATTACGCATTCACTTTTATTTGCGTATTGAATCAAAGTGTTAACAAGTTCACCTAACATTTCACTCATACCGGTCTATATTGTATAGTCTGATTTCTCAAGTATTTGGAGCCACGTAACATTTCTGCTCTTCATAAAATTCTGAAGCACATTGTTTAATTTGTCATATTTCCGTCAATACAATCAAAAAACACAATAAGCTCAGCAGTCAATATGACAAATTCGAAGACCAACTTCGAACAGAAAATTTACATGTGTTTGTATATTAATATAATTATACAACGACTTAGTTACTAAAAATCAATATCAATAATAATTCAAGCAATCCTATGCCACGCAATGTAGTGCGAAATGTCTTGTCGAAAAAATCTGTCATTTGTTTTTTTACTGATCTATACATGAAATGATAAAAGTAACTTTTTTGCATTACTGGAATTAATTAAACATTCGTAAAGATCCAGATAAACCCATGATCATGTGGCCTCGTTAGTTAGAGTTTGTACTATAAAATCATTTCAGACTGGCCTTAGTATGCTGGTGACACAAAAAAGATGCCAAACGCCAGGACAAATGTAATTATTAAAACATTGAGTTTATACTGTAGTATTTTTGTTAATTTTAGGTTCATATATTTAGATTAAGTTATTTTTAGTGTATGTATTATTCTTTCCTTATTCAAAGCTTGTTCAAAAATGATTTTGATGGTTGTACATAGAATTTTACGATTTTTTATAATAAATACTGTAACTTGCAAATGTTGCAATAATAGTGGAATGCAAATATTAATATGTAATTGCATTTGAAATTGAAGAAAATAATAAAACTTAATCCAACTGTTTAGTTGCATCACAATATGTGTCACAAACTAAAACTATCTTAAAAATATCTTTTAAGTATACATTATCAAAAACTGTTTGCGGCTCTTTTTACAATTTTCAAAATGCAATGCGGCTCTCGAAAACCCATGAGTTTGACACCACTGATCTATTCTAGCCGATTCAAGCATTGCTTTGGGAAATTATATCACTTCAATTAAATTGAAATAATCTCGCTATATTGAATACAAAATCGTTGCTATCATAAAGCTAAACCAATTCAGCCACTCGAAATATATTGGCCTTCACAAAGAAATGGAGGCAAAATTGAGAGTTCATGAGCTATGAACATTTGTTCTTTTCTTTGTCTTGAACTTTCCATACTCCACAGCCCCTATTAATTTTTTTTAATTTTAATTACCATGTGATGGTCATACATATCTTTAACTTGTATTTTCTGTCATGATGTTTTATCTCAATGTGCCAAACTATTAATTAGTGTGCATATTCTGCTTCCAGATGACATAAATGTATTGTCATGTTTATTACCTCAGCTTGGAGTATTGACAAGAAAAAGGTGCCAGTAAATTAGGTAAAAAAATTTTCAACTCATTGTTATAATCAGAATTCACAATCAATAGGAATTATAAACAGCCAACAATCAGTGAGAATTATATGCGAAATTCCTCAGAATAAATTTGTCTAAAATCGGAGGAAGGCAAAAAATATAGGTAGTTTCCATCCACACAAGCATTTCAAGAAGACTTGCTCGAGCCAAACTAAATGAGCATCGTCAGGTGATCGGTAAGGCTGCAAGTTGAATTCAGCCCTGCAACCTCCTGCATAGAAGATAATATTAATTAGTGGGCTATGAGCTAAATTCCTAAATTTAAACAAACCTATCTACGATGCATTATGTACCAGCAATGTTACCTACGATTAACTGAATATGTAATATGTCTAATAAATTCACCTACAAAAGCAAGTTCGATAGGTGCAAACTTTGTGTTATGGAATTGTATCGCAGCACAGTTTTGTATGACACCCTCTTTAAATGAAATTTCAATGATTAAGCGCAAACATTAAAATTACTAACTTTGAACTTTGTCATTATCTGCAAAATGTTCCACACAAATCTTTCCGCTATCGCGTTTGTAATCTTCTCTGATAAAAAAAAACGTCCATGATGTCCAGAATTGCTCTTTACAGCTTGCCTGTTATTCCAGCTTTCCAAGTAAGCAAAACTTCTTAGATATAGAGATTATTTTGTTTTGTTACAGGCGCAAAAAGGCAGGTACTACACGTAAAAAAGACGCCGAGTAGCAAAAGCGAGCGGAAAACGGACGCGAAAGGCGACGAGAAATATGTGCATTGGAGCGTATCATGAAATACAATGTTTTGCCTGTAGTCTTATGGAGTGACGTCAGAGTTGCCTATCATGTTGTTTAATGTCATTGCTTGTAATGTTGTAAATAATTTTGATGAGTGAAAGTCGTGAAGAATACAAAAACATTTAGAAGTTATGTGACGGTTCCTGTGCCGAAATGCCAATAATAACAATTAATTGATTAGCTGCTGTTTTTTGTAAACAAACAAAACTAAAAAGTAAACAACAAACATAAAAACACGAAAACTAGTTTCGGGCGTTGCTTTGGTTCGAATTCGTAGAAATTGGAGTAAATGTTTTTATTCTTTGCAACGTCCAACATTCCGGAGCTTCCATCTTATTGTGTTGAACATCGATTGTTCCTATGAATTGTTTCTCTCGCATGAATTTACTGACCAATCCAGTGTCGGCAGCTAAGTCGATTATTTCTGTTTCCTCGAAGTCCCTTAGATTCAATCACTTGTTACAAGTAATCAACGCAATTCTTATCAAAGCAGCTCCAATGTATAAAAGCTAGTCTGTATTCAATCCTGTTTGTCCGGTTTTCCAAGTTTTAGTCCAAATATTTTTTACTCCAGTAATACCACGTCCGCACCCGACGGCGGTCTGACGGTATCTGACCCACCGGTTGAGCAGTTGCGCCAGTGTGTTGCAATGTACAAATGCCGCCGCATTGGCTTGCTGGTTTTCGTGAATAAATAGATATGTAAATAACATCGGAATTGTTGTTCATCGCGTCCAGGCGTCTGCACGCACGTGTTATTCACACGGTATTACTAACAAGTGAATTTTGGCACGCCTGCATTGCTGGATCTTCAAGTTATCTGGATACTTGACGATGGAAAATCGAAGGTTGATTGACGACGGAGACTAGTAAGATTTACTTTTATGATAGTTTTTGTTGTGTATTTAACATTCAAAGTTGATTACTAGCATCTGACTGCTACCGTAATTAGTTATGCCTTCATTATGTTTATACTCTTGATCTTTTAGCCTCAGTCCGAGGTATTCCTGCGTTCGTAGTCAGATTTTTAGACCTCTGAACGCCTAAATGCTTTATCAACATTATACCATACAGCCATAACACTGCATACACAAATACAGTTATAACTGTATATTGTCAGAATGTACCGTACAGCAGAACGGTATTATTCGATTAACTTTTTATACCGGTACAATGAATGTTCAACAAGCTGTTGACATCTGGGTGTACAGCCATAGCGATAGTTATAACTTGTCAACTTAATGGTAAAGTCTGAAAGTGCTTGATTCAGTTTTTCCTTTTTCTATCAATTTCTAATCCCAACATATCATTCTGTACTGTGTCAGTCTGTAGTTACAGCATTACCAACATCTCTGTCATTTCACACTTCAGCACTAGCATGTTAATTAGAATTTGTATTAGTCTTCGATATATGTTAATGTGGCGCAACGGTGTGGCTCATCAAGCTAAGCGTTAGGAATACGCTCGCCACTTTGTTGAATGGGACAAAAAACATTTCTTCCATAATTTTTTCTCAGTATTGATGACACAATCGATGTTGAAGTTAGGGATCCAGCCTTAAGTAGAAGTACTTCACAGAAAGAAAAAGAGTCTGTCAAGTCTATTCCTTACTACAGACTGGTAATATGTTTTTTACTAATACAAGCCTTTACCAAGTCTTGATAAATGGCATATAGTTTTTGTATATACATTCGACTCTATTCAAATGTGTATTTATGTTGTCTGATCCGATTTGATCCTTCAATCTGCTTTCGGGAATTCATGAATTGGTCAGAATAAATAGCCATACATACGCTGTCAAATTTTTCTGCAATGCCTACTGTGTTCATGCTTAATGAAATTTCAGTCTGGAAAATTCCGAGCTTCAAAATTTAACAATTTTTGCTCATATTCTTCGTCTTTCATAAAGACGCGATTTTACATTTATTGACCCATTTAGTAACCTGACATTATTATTGGTGTTATGCTATTAAATATAATAAAATATTTTTATTGTTCTTTAATCTCACTAGAGTTTGCGATTTCATTTCTAAGCTAGTGTTGTCATAGCAATTTATACATAATTTTATATTTATACATTTATCTGAGCTTTATTACCGATAACATCTCTTTTGCCAATGCTATTTCTTTAATTTTTGACTTCAGTATAGCTTATTTGCATTTAGCGGGAAAGTGTATAACTAGGCTAATGGAAAAATTTGCAACTATTTCTTAATCTGTTGGCCATCAGCTTCAATTCTTGGGTTGAATCAGTTTTAGAATTGTCTGTTTTGTGTCAAAGGAGAATACTGGATAATTGTAAACCTAATTACATTTATAACCCAATCCTCCTTTTATTTTACAGTATCGTTATGCGGACTGTTTGGACGTTTTTATGATAATTCTTGGCACAATCACATCCATAGTTCATGGCACTGGGCTTCCTTTATTGAATATATTCTTCGGAACAATTACAAATTCTCTCACAGAATATGGCAAGTTTCAGACATGTCACTTCAACTACACTATGTGTATAAATATGGGACTCTATAATGGTACTGAAACGTGAGTTGATATTGTTTTATGTAATCAAGGTTTGGAACTAAGTTATGGAAGCTGAAATATAGCATATTTTAAAATAGTTTTTATATGTTATTCAATCTCTCATTCTATTGGATTGTCCATCTCTTTGAAGATAAGTGACAACTGAATTTGATTTGTTTATATACTGGCATACAATATTATTGTACCTAACAGATTTATATGAAATATGCCATAATACTCTGAAGTTGATGTATATATCATTTTGTATGTTGTGTATATTTATCACTCATGATACTGTAACCTATATGACCATACTATTACATAATGTGTGAATAATTTATAACATAGCTTATGAATATCACAGGCAATTTGATAAAGATGCAGCAAAAGCAGAAGATTTGGAAGGAAATGCTGTTGCTTCAATTGTTTATCTCGCGTACATAGGAGCTGGTGTTTTTGTTTGTGCTTCATTGCAAGTTGGAACATTCTGCTTTCAAGCATCTAGGTAGAAATTTTAAATACTGTTAAGGCACAAAAATTCTGAATACTGTGAGCCCAGCCCGATGGCCTACCCATTTTGAGTTTAAATCCCTTTACCCCACCCCACCTTACTTACCCAAATGATTACAAATTGGGTAGGAAATGCATAATAGATAGATAATATAATAGATTCCAGTGTATTCAAAAATAGTAGCTCCTCACGTAATGATAGATGCAGTGGCAGCTTGCATATGGTCTTGTTTAAGGGAAATAAGGCCTATGTAAATATGGGGTCATATGACAATTTTAATTGCTATAAAATCATTTTAGAAATAAATAATTTAAGTTACCGGTACCACTTTATCAATGGAAGTGTCCCTTTTTGCATATTGGCCTACAATGAGTCTAATATCTTGCTGATCATTTCAATTTTGTATCAGTAAATTGGAAATATATTTTCATTAGACAAACAAATAAACTCAGAGTTGAATATGTGAGATCTGTTCTGCGACAAGACATTGGTTATCATGATTTGAATTCTTCTGGAGAAATCAATTCTAGACTATCAGAGTAAGTTTTAAGTGAAGTATTAGTTTTTTTTATATCTCTTGGCAAATTTATTACCATTTTTCATTTAATAAGCTATAGACACTTGATCCCATTGATAATAAAACAAGGCAGCCCTATATACCCTCTGCGGGCGATGCCATTCAAATTGAGATTTGGGTCATTGCACTTGACTATATCAGTTGGGAGAAAATACCATCTACGGGCGAGGCCATTCAAATTGCGATTTGGACCATTACAATTGGCTATATCAGTTGAACGAAAGGAATAAGTTCTATTGTCCTGTTATTGTAAAGATTATGAATATTTATTGGTATTGGTTTTACTTAACCATTTTATTGAAATTCATTATACAAAGCAATCGTTTTTTCAGTCAAATTTAGAAAAAGTTTTACTTTGAATGATTTTTACTAGTTAAAAAAAGAAAAAATATTACTGAATTATCTAGAACAGCGGTTCCCAAACTTTTTGTTCATGCGGCGCCAAATTATCACGGAAAAAAACTCACGGCGCACTTACACAAAAAAATGCAGCTTTTCAAATAAACTCAATTTTGTTATCGCTTATTGCTAATGTGTACTTTTTGCATTATGAAGGCATTAATAAGGAATAAAGGCAAAAGTCATCTCTTCTTCCTCATCTCTGCTCGATTTTCCTTCGAAAATTGCTGGAAAAATCACCCATATTCGCTAAACTCTGTTGAGTAGATATATGAACTGCAGCTCGCAAAATTGCACCATGTAGTTTTTACCTTTATTGTTATGTAACAATAGAGGCAGACACTCATAACAGGAAGTAATCGACATGGAAACGGAAAATAAATTTATTGATTTATATACACAGCATTTAAAATAAGGAACAAAAAAACATTTATAATAAATACAATATATAAAATATATATAAAATTTTCGCGGCGCACCTATCAACTTGTCACGGCGCACTAATGCGTTTCACTCCTAGTTCTGATCTCTTTATGTTACGTTAATGTGATATTTTAATTCAAGATTGTCTTGTGCTTTTTAGTGACATAAAGAAGATTTATGATGGAATGGCCGATAAATTGTCAATTTCTATTCAAAATTTAGCTATGATAGGAGCTGGTACCACCATCGCTTTCCTGCATTCATGGAAACTCTCACTTGCAACATTGGCAGTTGCTCCTCTTATTGTTATATGGACTGCATTGGTCTTTCGTGTAAGTTAAATTGAAAATAATGATCACTTGTTTACAATTAAATTATAAAATTGAAATACTTCAATTTTATTTTTACTTTCAACATTTTGGCCATCTATTGTGCAGCTTGTATTCATTTGAACATATATGAGTCTTTCGCACTCATTTTTCCCATATTTAGAAAGAGTGATTCCAGTGGAAAGATAAACCATATCACAATCAAAATATTTAACAAAACTTAACAAAACTGATTAGCAAAAGTTAATCGCCTAATTATTCATAAATGGGCCTCTTCACATTTTTGAGTGAATCATTGGCGACACAGAATAAATTATATCCTGTTTGCGCTGCTATCTCAATTGCATAGTATTGAAATACTGTCTACAAAATTAATACCAGAAATTATCGAAATGAATTGCATTTCGGTATTCATGTCTAAATTTACTTTTTAATAATTGAGTACAATTTTTAATAAATCTAGACATTCTTAGTCAACATAAGAAATATTTGGATAATCTTTTGAAAATTATTCAGATGATTGATTGATTCGATAGATTTTTCTATTACCATGCTTGCTAACTTAAGTTTGTGTACAAAGACTGTTAGAGTGTAAATAATATATTACGGATAAGCCAATGTCCTAGTTGTGGGGCAAAAGTTATTCAAATATATAATACAATAGGGAAATTTGCATTGGTTTTAGTTTATTTCAGTCTAGTCATTAAAAAAATCCTATTTCAATGTAATTTCAATGATTTTTGCATTGTGATAGATGACGCAAGAATTTTCAAATTTAATTTTAATTAATGAAAATTAAACTGGATATTAGAACCCAAAAAATGTTAAGATTCGAAAACTAAATTTATACCAATCTCCAAGGCTTTTCAACATAAGGCCAACAAATGATTTTTACCAAATCTTATTTTCTTATGTTTATTTTCGCTTCTTTAGTTGACAGTCAAGTATACTGCAAAAGAATTAGATGCATATGCTGGGGCAGGTTCAGTTGCAGAAGAAACAATATCCGCTATTCGTACTGTAGTTGCTTTTGGAATTCAAGAAGAATGCCAGGAGAGGTAATTTACTCATAGTATTGGTCAATGTTTCTTGAAGAATATTTAGTAACCCACTGGAAAAAGACAATTTTATTCTCATCATTATTATATGAAACTTGATAAAACTTTTGGCGAAATGCAATTCGCTGTAATCTAATTATTAGGATATCGGGTATCAGGGATGTTCGAAACGATCGAATATTTGAATTCATTCGAAATTCATTATATTCAATATAGTAAATGTTTGAACTAAGAAATAATTTAGAAAATTCTTATTAAAAAAATTAGAGATTTTGAGCGTCAGACAAGGGGATCCAAACATACAATACTTCAACTAGTAACAATGATACGAAAAAGACAATAACATTTATATTTATATAGATTATAATGATGTATGTAATTTTCCCCACGAACTTGCTCCCAATTTTGAATGTATTCAATATTCCATATTCGAATTTTTTTTGTCGGAATGTATTCGAAATAGTGAAATATCTGGTTTTGGCCATACCTGCCGGTAATATAGTGGTTTCTAACCTTTTTCAATACATTCTTCCATTTACCTAGTTTAAAACTCTTCATCAGAAGTTAAAATTCCTACCAAGGAAATCGCTTTAGTTAAATTTTTAAATAGCATTTTTTGTATATGTTAGGTATTCATCAAAGCTAAAGGAGGCCAAAGTTATGGGAATCAAAAAAGGTTTTGTAACAGGCCTAAGTCTTGGATTTCTCTATTTTTCCATGTTTTCAATGTACGCCATATCGTTTTGGTATGGAATCGTACTCATTCTGGACCCCAATGAAGATCTAAATGCTGGTGATATGGTCGTTGTGTTTTTCAACATTCTCATGGCTGCATTTGCTCTTGGCACTGTTAGTATTTTTATGTCATGCATTTTAATAATAGAGCGTATGGTCCAATATTGTTCAATTTCTGTCAAAATAGAATGATTTCAGATAATATTTTGTCAAACATGAACCAATTTATAATATATTCAATATTCCATATTTGGAAATTTTGATTTATGATCAGAATAGTGGATTATTATATAGTCATTATAATATTAAATTAAATTCCCTTACTGCGATACTTAAATTGAATGGGCAGCGCTAGCAGAAATGATATCAGAAGAAGAACGTTTTTTTTTTAAGGGAAAAGGAGTCAAGGGTAAAGTAAAATCACTTACGCCTAGCATTGTCGCCACCTCACTAACTGCTCGTGGTCCCTGGTTGTTCTTATTTTCTGGATAAGCTTATTCTTAATTTGGATATCACCCAGTTTTGGGTTTCAAAATTATCATCTTATGATTCTTATTATTAAGATTGGAAGCAACATGGAATATTTTTCATCTGCAAAGGCAGCTGCATATAAAGTATTTGAAGTTGTTGACCGAGTTCCTCCGATAGATATATTTTCCAGTGAAGGACTGAAACCTGATATCAAAGATGGTGAAATCACATTTAAAAATGTCAGATTTTGTTATCCTTCAAGACCCGAAGTTGAGGTATGGAATGTATATCACTTAAATACTTCCATTATTATTTCAACAATTTTTTCGCTTTTCTATATTTACTAAAAGTTCCAACATATGCATATTTGGTTTACTCAATGAAGTGTTTGCTGAAGGGAGAGGAATTATACTGTTTTTGTGAAGGAAACATTACTCTGTATCATAAGACATATTTTTGGACTCCATATAATGAATGGGACAGTGCGAAAGAGTGAGGGTTGCGCTGATCACTAGTTAATGGATTCTTTAAAATAGATTGAACAAATTTGGAAACAGACTTTATACATAGTGAGAGATGAATTTATTGGGAAAAAGTGGCAACCAAATGTTCCATGTTCCATCTTCTAAAATCAAGCCAGGATGAGAACTATTTTTATTTTTCAGGTTTTGAAAGGCATAAGTTTCACCGTTGAGAAGGGCCAAACTGTAGCTTTGGTTGGTCAAAGCGGTTGTGGAAAAAGTACATGTGTCAGTTTGATTCAAAGATTTTATGATGTTGCGGTAGGATATTTTATTATCCCTACTTATTAAATAATTCTGGTATAACTATTTGATTAAAGGTTACTGAGAATCAATTAATCAGTTCACAACAATCAAATGCGAACTGAATATATCATCGAAAATATTATTAATTTCTCATTAAATTTTCCCTTTGTCATAGAATATGTACTCATTGCGAGCATAAGCATTCGAACATTTATCGAAAAATTTTATAGTCCTAGTGCACAACACCTGTTGTACACCATAAAGTCCAAGCATCTGTAAGAAATTGTTACCTATTCCAGGGTCGACACAGACTGGTAACTGAACAAGAGGCTGCAGTTCGCTGTTTAATTTAGCCATTTTATCAGCCACCCTTCGTCAAGATAAATATGAAAATTCTATCCTATTGATCAAAGTCACCCCATTCCAACTCTCGGTAATATTCTCTTTTTCAGTTGGGATCAGTTGAGATCGAAGGTGTTAATGTTCGTCGTATAAATGTAAAATGGTTGAGAGACAAGATAGGAGTTGTGGCACAAGAGCCTGTATTATTCAATACAACTATTGCTGAAAATATAAGATGGGGAAGAGAAGGTGTCACACAAGCTGAAATTATAAGAGCTGCCAGACAAGCTAATGCATTGGACTTTATCAACTCATTACCCAAGGTTCAAATATTAGTTCTGTACTATTTGTTGAAAAACTAGTTTCGTGTGCTAATGTAAAGCTATTAAGTAGAAAGTTTGATAATGGAGCATTTACATGTAGTTGAATTACATTAGAATTTACAGTTACATTCTGAAATCTAGCTTTGAATTTTGTGTGTTGAACATGTTACATATCTGGGTGTTCTCTATTTTTCTGTTATATGGCCTAGCATTCAAAGCATATAACTTATTTGTGTTTGCAGGATATAATAAATTGGGTAGTCAAACGCAATATTCCAGTCCTACCAGAAATATTACTGGTAGCTTCTTACATATTGTTAGATGTCAGTGACTGTTTGTGCAGGACCTTGTCCGAGTAAAACTCATGAATAAGCGTCATACAAAAAATTAATAACTTTAGGATGATTTGGGCATATTTGAATTCTTTCCTTTAGTTAACTGACTAACTGTCATCATCAATGCAAAACAAAAATCTAATAATAATTCTATTAAGTTATTGTTAAAGAAAACTACAGGTGTTGAATTTTTATTAATTATTTTCAACAACCTCTCATCATACCAGAACCTTATTGATATTTCACTCTTCGGGTGCATTGGCTATGCTTCATCATTCTAGTCATTACAGTGTCAGTCACACGTGTTTACTACAGCGCTCACTTTTTTTCTTAAAATATCTTTGAATTCCTCTCTTATACACTCCATAAAATGAGATAAAAATGCGCTACACATCTCTAGCGACAATACATGGGAAGCGGCTGAAACAAGCTTTCCAATGATACCTGAAGTGTCTCGCACATTTCAACAAAGAGTATTAATTTCTGTGAGGGATGTCAGAAGTCGCAAGAAAGGTTAAAAAAACTTGAAATTTGTTTTCAGAGATTCGACACTTTAGTTGGTGAAAGTGGTGGTCAAATGAGTGGAGGACAAAAACAAAGAATAGCAATCGCTCGAGCGATAGTTCGGGATCCAAAAGTAATGTTACTAGATGAGGCTACGTCAGCTTTGGACACTGAAAGTGAATCCATAGTACAAGTTGCGCTGGATAAAGCAGCTGCAGGTAACAGTTTTGTTATAATTTGCCTTGAATATATATCGCTAACACCGTCATAAAGTTACTTTATACTTATTGGTCAAATCTACAAAAACTATCATCTGTACGGAACCAGCAAGTGAAACTATGCCTTATTGAGCCAAATTTTTTGGAACTGAATGTAATATTTATGGAGTGATTTTCATACTGAAGAAAAATTGTCTATCATTGTCATCATTGGAACAGTGACCCCGCAGTTACGCTAAATATTTAGTTTTTCATATTCATTGCTTCAATCTCATTCATGTATTCTTGTTTGACAACAGCTATATATGGATCCAAAGTAGGAAATAAAAAGAGGAAAAATACCTGCAGCTCACTACGTAATATCCTAGTACCTTGTGTAGCTAAAAACAGTTGGTAAATTTGATTCAATAATCTCCTTTCTTTTTTATTTGATGAACAGGTCGAACTACCATTGTAATTGCTCATCGTCTGGCAACGATTCGAAATGCTGATAAAATTGTTGTCTTCGATGGAGGTGAAATTGTTGAGGTTGGAACACACGGCGAGTTGATGCAAATTGACGAGGGAGTTTACGCAAATCTCATTAACATGCAAACCGTCAATACAGATAAAAATGCAATATCTCCTATACCAGAAGATGGAGGTGCGTTAATAATATTTTAGGAAATTTTGAAATAGGAACTCCAAGGTCTTATAAAAGAGAATATATAAAAAAGGCCTCACAAAATGCTATATCGAAGTTATCAAAATGGCAGATGCAATGTAATAAAAAATCAGTATATAAATGCACACATCTTCTACCATAAAAATCAGTATAGCTTAATTTTGTTTTTAATAAAATAATTATCAAAGAAATGTGGGTGCTCTCGAAGTATGTGTACCAAGATGGCGCACAACCTGAATATAGTATGTGTACCAGGTTAGAGTTATCAAGTTGTGCGCAAGTTGGCTTGTATTGTTTCCTGCTCATTCAGCCAAACTTTTGGATTAAAAATGTGTCAGGTATGTGAATTTGGCAGGTGATTGTACATGGCCAAGTTAACAGTGAATAGTGGTTTCACCGTGCGATCTTGTCTCATCGATATATCAAAATTCAGTTTCATTATATCTTTTATTAAGCTCATCGTACACTTCACACACAAGTAAGCGTCAAATCTGCCAGAAAATTGAGACGACGAATGTCTTCAATGTCTTCTGCTTCATCTCATCCTGATCATGATGTTTATGAGGTTTGATGATATTGTAGTCTGTAGTGCTAAAAGTTTCTATGTATTTAACCTTTAATCCTATCACTCGAAGCAATTAATATGATCGAGCCAAAAACTTCACTGAACTGAATTCTATCTGCTTGTAAAAATGGAAAATCCAATGAAACTATAATTATATTTCAACCTTTTTACAACAACTAGTTCATTTTTTATAATTTAACATTGATTTGTGCAAAAATCTGTTGAACATGCTCGAATGTAAAACATATTCAATATTTGAAAATATTGTTCCAGAATGTATTCAAAATGATATATTATTAAATTTTTGCAATTACTGTCATTGTTTTTATAAAATAAAAGAGAAAATTATAGTTTCTTATTCTGAACAATTTTGGTGCATTTCCAGTCTATCTCTAATTTGTTCATCCATCATTTTCAGGATGGTGAGACAGAGATAGAGGAAGAAGAAGAGGAAGATCTTCCTGACGCTTCTATCAAGAGGATGTTGATTCTTAACAGGCCAGAATGGTGTTATATTATTTGTGAGTGATTATATTATTACACATATTATTACAGTAATAGGTAAAAGGTCTGTTGAATATTTTTTTTTTTCAAAAACGGCATTATGAATAACCCAGTTCATTGCGATTCAAGTTACAAAAATGAATGAAGTTTAAAATTGGATATTTTTTTAATTCTTGATCTATGCATTTTATTTTCACTATTTTAATTTTTTTGAACCAAATTCACCCATGCTACCAAATCAATTGAATTTCTGTGAGACCAACTGCTTGAATCCTTCTATTCTTTTTGACCTAGATACGTATGCTTATGTTGAAAGTATATAGCCAGTAAAGACAACTATTCTATGTGATTCAAAAGTTTTCATGAATCGAGTATTCATAATTGAATTATGTTTTTCTGAAGAAGTCTGATCAAACTAAACGTTACAGAAATAGATTTGTGGTAGTGCGCAGCATTCAATTTAAGTTTACAAAGTTCTTGATAAAATTTGAAACTTTTTTCTGAATTATATTTGGTTTTGCTTTTCTTTTTCAGTTGGATGTTTCTTTGCATTTATTGCGGGCTCTATTGATGCTTTGTGTTCATTGATATTTCCGCAAGTATTTACCATATTCACCATCGGAGGTAAAGAAAAACAATTACATCAAGCTATGATTTATGCAATGATGTTTCTAGGACTTGGAGGTCTAGCACTGCTCAGCTACACAACTGAGGTAGATAGATATCTTATAAATAGGTCGATTTTTATGTTTAGATAATGTTTTTGCAAAATGTTTCATCATTTGCTGCGTATAATTACGATATAAGCAAAAAAAAGCGCTTCTCTAGTTGGTATCATGGTTTGTAGTAATATAAGCCAAAGTTGAAAATCAAAAATATACATTTGAAAAAAAAAATTTCCATGTACACAGTGAATTGAAAAATTTTCACATTAAAAAGGTTATCGCTTAGTTTTACAGTAATAAAGGCACAGGGCAAAACGTCAGTGACATGAGTAAAAAAAATTATGGATTTTTAAACACGAACTTTCGGATTAGGATTTAATGCTTGATGGGAAAAGATCTGACTTTTGACAAGGGCCATACTGAATGACAGCCAGGTTATGGCCTGTTGTCTGGTCTATATTGTCCCCTGGTCTATATTGTCTGGTTTCTTCCATTTTAGTGAGTTTCTAGTATGCTCAGTAGTTTATATTGTGTATTTATTGTCTTTCATTCCAAAGAAAGCAATAAATTGTGAAATCACCTATTCAATTTCATACCTTTTTCAAATTTTGTGATTACTATATTAAAACTCCATAATGTCTTTAGGGTGGATTGTTCTCCAAATCTGGTATGGAGTTGACGACAAGACTTAGGAAAATAGCATTCAAAACAATGCTACGACAAGATATTTCTTATTTTGATGATCACAGGCATAGTACTGGTGCTCTTGCTACTAGACTGGCTACCGATGCATCAAGGGTACAAGGATGTACTGGTATCAGATTAGGAAGCATCTTGAAAAATTTGTCAGCACTTGGTTAGTTGTAGAGAAAATTATTATTGTTGTTTTATTTCAGATACATCATTTATTAAAATCCTAAATATAAATATATTGGGTGGTTCGAAACTCTGGTTTGAGAAAGTCTGAATTTGATCAGACGAAACATTACAGAATAAAATGAAAAGTGAAAGTGTGATGCAAGATATTTGGACCACCCAATATAGCCGTTTTGATTCTTGCTACAGTATATTTGTAGTTGGTGCATTTGCATCCACTCATAGGCAGAGAAAATGGAACAGTGCTCATGAACACGCAAATTAACCATATACACCATGAATACGAATATTTGAAAAAAACATTTAATGTTTTTCTAAGACTCATCAGTTTTTTTTTGATCAAATTGTAATTTCATTTCATAATCATCAAACCTTTACATCTAAAAAAGCTGTATTTTGAATTCCTTCAAAATAAATTTACGATTGATTCAATATTTACTAACATTGAGTATAAGTATAAACTAAACAGATAAGTCTTTTTTGAATCGATGATATGGGTACTATTTACTTTATACAAAACTTCCGTCAAATTCTTGATTTGATATTTTTGATTCTGCCATTTCATCGAATTAATTTGCATTGGTATTTTTTAGGTGTTTCTATTGGAATCGGCTTTGCTTTCGGTTGGAAATTGACACTTGTGTCTCTGGCATTCATTCCTTTTGTTATTGTCGGTGGATTTTTGGAAATGTCTTTGCTTGTTGGTGAAGGCGAAAAAGAGAAACAAGCTTTTGAGGATGCTGGTATGATACTTGCCTGACTTGTTTGCAATTTGCGACATCACATAAAAATATGCTCTTACAAACAATGAAGCATTTTGTCGTTTCAAGTTTAGCCATTGCTTATAGCCTTCTTCAGAGAGAGGGAAAATTTTGCTTTATATAGATTGTGGTATTTTTTTGATTCACATTTTCTTTTCACAGGTAGAATAGTTTCAGAAGCGACACAGAATATTCGTACTGTCGCATCATTGACAAAAGAAGAAACTATTTGTCTCTTGTACAAACAACGATTAAAAGTACCAGCCAGGTAGCATTACAATTTATTTATGCGATTATTTATGAAAGCCTTGTATAAGGCCTACTTAATATCTTGAAAAAAATGGTGAGTAGAAATTAGGTCTACAACTTTGTCACAAACATACAAATGGATACTTATTCCTGTACTCGGCATATACTGATAATAGGACAAGAGGCTTCATTATTAGGCCCTTACTCACTTTTCTCCCCCTCAGAATAAATTTAAAATTTTGTCTTATTGTATCAAAAATGTCAAACATATCTGTGAAATAGATTTTAGAATATATGTTGCTGGTACAACAGCAGAAAGTGCAATAGAAATACTATTGCCATGTAGAACTCTTTATCACTTAAAATTTAGGGTAACTTGGATATTGTGTATTGAACTGCAGGTCCTTTCTCCTTGTTTACTTTCTACTTTCTAAGTGATAAATATCACTTAAGTTTTACTCGCATATTTTTTTTATATTTCTATTTCAATAATCTATTTGATTGTTTTGTTTCAACAGTTTTTCTAATTTATATTTAATATGTATCTTGAACTTTGCTCAACAAATTTTTTTTCTTTTGTTATTTAAGGAATGCTAATAAAAAAGCATTGATAACTGGTCTTGGGTATGGATTTGCTCAATGCGTTTTCTATTTTGGATACGCCGGAATACTGAGATATGGAGTTTTTCTCGTGGGGAAAAATGAAATGGAATTCGAGAATGTGTTCAGGTATGTGGCAGTTGTAATTGCATTTAAAATTTATTAAGAATATTTTATTTAATTATTAATTATATATAGACAGTAAAAAGTTGGGGTAAATTTTAGACATAAATTTAAGTGTTGTTGTTTTTGTCAAAATGTTGTTAAATAAGATCGAAAATTAATGAATTCATTGCTTCTCATGGCAATTGCTTGTCATTTTTATTTATTATTTAATTTAATTTTTTTAATTTAATTTAATCATTATTATTTATGAATAGTGTTAGCTAAACAGAAAATGACCTTTGCTGTTACAATGCTCATCGTAGCATGGCTGTGGTGCCGGAGTCTAAGAATAGGAGTTTGGCATGTTTTTGTTGATGCTAGAGTCCAATCCTGTATCATGTTTTGAAAATCGCCAGAGTCAAAATTTCGATTTTTTGAGTCTGAGTCAAAATTTAATACTTTTAATGGTGATGATCAGAGTAAAAGTTTCACAGAAAGCATACATGTGTTTTGTTTTCTCATAGTTCGGCTTGAGATGGAGTAAAACATTTTTCTCAACTTGGAGTCATTGTTATATCTGCATGGTGTTTAGAATAGGAGCCTGGCGCCCTACATCCCTGGATTGTATTGAAGGAATATTGTTTTATGCAATAAATTGATGATTTAAATTGAAATGCCTGAAAAAAAAGTACCATATCGAATTTGAATTGGTTCTGAATCATCATTGCAGAACCAGTCAGCTTAAACAAAATTGTTATGTAACTTATATTTTGCAGGGTTTTGTTTGCGATTATCTTTGGAGCGATGTCTGCTGGTCAAAACAGCTCATTTGCACCCGATTATGCAGAAGGCAAGGTTTCTGCCAAAAGAATGTTTAAACTTTTTGACAGTGTTCCCAGTATTGATATTTATGATGAGAATGGACATGAACCGGTAAGATGGATACTGGATCTTTAGCATGAATGTATAAAACGAACCGAATGTTTGAATTGATGGCAAACTGATTTTAGGGATGACAAATAAAATATTTCACACCCTTCCCTGAACCAGGCTCTGTGCAAGCAGCAAATGATATGTAAAGAAAAAATTATTTAGTTTTGTTCACGCTTGAACTTCATGTGTATGAATATACCCTAAATTTTTAAATTTTCTGCTACAGCAGACTTTCTGCTGTCACAGACAGAAGTTCGAGTGTAGACAAAATTAAAAAATTGCTTCATTTTTGTAGGAATTATTAAGAAATTTATGGTTCTGATTTCTTTGGCGCCAGGGAGTCACCCTGTATTTTATGACTGGCATCTTCAGGATTTGGCAATTTATATACAATCATTACAAACTTGCTGAGGTGCTAGGCACGGTATCCAGACTCCAGCCTAATTAAATTTAAACTAATTCTAAATATTTCTGCTAAGAATTATGATAATTTTTGTTTTATAGCACAATTGCAAAGGAAATATTGAGTTTAGGAGTGTTCAGTTCACATATCCTACAAGACCCGATTTATTGGTTTTGAAAGGATGCGATTTCCAAGTACCATCTGGTTGTACACTTGCTCTAGTTGGACAATCAGGTTGTGGAAAATCTACCTGTATTCAACTTATTGAAAGATTTTATGATGCGGTGGAAGGAGAAGTGGTATGTTGGTATTGTAATGCTTGATTCCATGTTTGTACGACGATTGAAGTTATTTGTTTTAAGTGAAATTGCTTTATCTGATTGATGTTTGGTATTTTGTCCTTGTCCTTTGTTTCGAACAAGGGTTGTACAAGCAATCATTTATATTTAACGATATGTAAGGAGCTACTTTCTTTAGAAGGATCAAGATCTTCCCTGTTCGCTATTGCCTACTCACTTCATTGCACTCTGGGTGAGGTGGTGGACATGGTATTTGAACTCGAGATGTGCATCTTGCCATGCTAACATAGTTAAAACATAGCTCATTTTAGAGTGAAGTTCTACATAATATCTTGTAAATAGTTTGTTATTGACTATCAATTATTTATTGTATTACCATTTCAGACGCAGGATGCGTGTGATGTCAAAAATCTCAGAGTAACGTGGCTTCGTCAACAAATTGGGATTGTTTCTCAAGAACCAGTTCTATTCGATATGACTATCAAGGAAAATATATTGTAAGTTGTATTCCAGTTATGCACATCTCAGTCAACCCTTTGAAAGCTGAAACGGCCATTTGAGCTGACATTTCATCCTTTTCTGATTGTTAAATTTCGGTAATCACAAATTTGCACTTTGCTAATAGCTTGTCTACAAACTTTCAGTTTCTTTAAGTGTCCTATAGACTCTGCTTATTAGCGACATCTTTCTAATTAGAATGTGAAAATACGCTACTTAAAGAGCCATCAGTGAATTTGTAGTGAACAGGCAAAAGAAATTCTGTGTATTTATTCTCGATTTCATTTATCTTACAGATTCGGGGATAGAACGAGGTCATATACAGATGATGAAGTGAAAACAGCTGCAGTTAATGCTAATATTCATGACTTCATTACTTCTTTGCCCGAGGTTTGTTGATAAACCAAAACAATTTTTTAATTTCAATTCTTGAAGAATTGTTTCAAATGTTATTTCCTGAGTTGAATATCAACTTCAATATTAAATAATATCTATCTCAAACCCTATAACATAAATGCTTTTTTAAAATGGCTTCTTGAAAAAGTATAATCGCTTAATATCTGTACTATGGTCATCAGACATTGTCTAAAAGACATTAGATGTGCTGTCTTACAATGCAAAACCATTTAATTTTTTTTTATCTGTTTTAGTAATTTTTTTTCACTGGCAACCTTTTTATGTGTAATTTACTGAAACTTAACCCTATTCTGCTTGATGACATTTACACGATTGTTATATTCAGGGTTATGAAACGAAGGTTGGAGCCAAAGGTGGCCAATTGTCTGGTGGTCAGAAACAAAGAATTGCTATTGCGAGAGCTTTATTGAGAAAACCAACTATATTATTACTGGATGAAGCAACATCTGCATTGGATACAGAAAGTGAAAAGGTTATTTTTGTGTGCACACTTGTTTTAGAAAGAGTCCTTTCAAATACAAACCAAGAACATTATCTATAGCGTTGATAGATGACTCAACAAAATGATAAGGATCATGTAAAATAAGGTTGATATATTACGATTGTATACGTTAGAAAATTGTATAACTTGAAAATTTTTAGTGTAAGTGATATACTTTTGGGCAATGATATTAGAATTAAGTGGTATAGCTGTTATGATTCTTGGTGCCGCATTGCAGATCAACTAACACTAAAGGCAGAACGAATGGAGAAGTAGTTAGAATCACGCTACTCGAACCAACCAATTTTTAAGATATCTGCCAAGTTTCTTGAAGCCAAATTTGTTTTTTATGATTTGTTATACTAATTCTTAATTTGTTGCGTAGAAGACTTGAGATTCTGAAAAAGTTTTTATGATTTGAGCATTTTTACATCATAAAAGATTCTAAGTCTTGTATAATTGTCCTCAAATTTTTTTAAAATCTTAACAGATTGTACAAGATGCATTGGACAAAGCAAGAGAAGGCAGAACGTGTATCATAGTGGCTCATCGATTGTCCACTGTCAAGAACGCAGATATAATAGCCGTAGTGGACAATGGTCAAATCGTGGAAACTGGAACACACGAAGCTTTGATCAAACGAAGAGGAGCTTATTATAGGTATCAACATATTCTATAGTACTTGTCAATCAGATCAGTAAAGATTAAACAGGCGTAGAAAAGACATGAGGCAATGAAGCCTAAGCAACTGTTAAATAGGCTTGTAGTTAAGAATCACTATTCTAAATTACCTTAATTTGTCAAGGTATTGGATATCATATAGTAAAATGTGGTATGAATTAACTGCCTTCATATACTTTATATAATGATTTTGCTAATACTATGAAAGATCTTTCATATTAAGTAGTGTTCATATATGAATCGTTTGAAAATCTTTGATTTTCGATTGCCTGATTTTTTAAATGAATCTTTCTTAATTATTCGTCATTTCAACCAGACTTTTGTCATCCAATGTTATGATTCAGAATCTTGTATTACCATGTTATTTAGATTTTTTGAATTATAATATCTTTTTGTCTTTATTTCAGCCTTGTAAATGCTCAGTTGACTCACAAGGAGGAAGAATGATTCATTGTGATGTCATACACTGTCGAAAAGACTTTTGAATTCGTATGCACTTTTGATCTGACGTTTTCATCCATCACATGTCAAGGATCATCTGGCTCACAGACAGAGCATGTTTTCCCATATTTTTACAATCGTAGTTGCTTAATTTGATTTTAGAGGCAATGTGTTATATTGAAAAGAGTTCAATCATTTTATTATACGTCTATGAAATTTTTGATCATTTTAAATCAAATTATTTGCACTAACTGAGTGTACTGTATTTAATTCTATTCGTTTAATCAGTTTACTCAATTTCTTTTAACATATACTTTGTACCATGTTAGTTTGTAAGTTAGGTGAAAATTTTTCTTCACACATTATGCTTTATTGTAGTCTGGCTTATCTGAATTGGTTTTCAACACGTACTTATGCCTCCATGTATTGGTATAATTAAATATATATGGAGTTAATTTCAGTTTGTGCTAATCCTTATGAACCGATTCATGATATGGTATTATACCTAGCGCTATTTTATGTCTCACATTTGATTTTCACCAATAGATTTATTTTACAATATTAATCGAGCATGTTCCTAGTATAATTGTCCACTGTACTACTATTCCATAGAAATTTTTAGCTAATTTGTTGCTAGGTTTAATCAAACGCTAACTACCTGAAAAGATAACACTAAATGCATAACTAGTGGTGTGTTTCAAAGTGAAATTTGCATCTGTTACTTTACAGACGTAACATTATACCTCTTTCCCTTGACCTGAAATGTCAGTTTACATTGTTAATTTAATAAACACATAACAATCTAGCATATTCCAGCAAAATATGATACAATTTTTAGCATTGTGCTATGTCGCGAAGCACCATATATACATCAGTATTCTTCAAACTTTTTTCATCGCGACCCGCTTAGCTCAGCCAAATTTTTTCATGACCCCCAGGAACTAAAATAAAAATGGAGCAACAAAAATATTACAAAAAAATAATAAAACTGTCAATACCTTCAGACATATGTACTTTTCACACAAAAGATCGAATCCAGACTCTATTCCGGTGATCGTGGGTCTCGGTACTATTTTCAAATTTGATCGATAACTTGTTCTGACATAGGTGTCATAAAAGGTTTTTACCGCAACCCCTATTTAGCCCTTTCGCAACCTACCAGAGCCCTGATATACATCATGACATTTCAGACTAATTCTAGAATTGTGAAAATATACAACATAGAACCTCAAGTTCTTCTCTACTCAGATATTGAAATCTATTTTACTATGGTAAGTTCCCTTCAAATTAATGATTGTATGATTTTCTTCACTGTCTTGTGGACTATTTACTCAAAATTACATGAAATATAGATAATTATGTAGATAGGCTTATTTTATATTCATGTGCATTAATTTATCGCAAATTTTTAATAATTTATATTAAAAAGTGAAAAAACATTAATTGAGAGTTCAAAATACTTCTTATGATAAACATCTTTTTTCAATTATCATTCACATTTATTTAAACAATACTACCTACCTGAACTAGATATGTTGAGAAAAAATAAGATTATCGAGTGAGGCCAGTTCAGTTTTTTATGAAAATCGAATTATTTCAATCATTCATATAAATGATACATTATATTCTCTGTGAAAATGAGACAAAATAATCATTTGTTAAAGTCAAAATATGCTGTGAACTATGACCAAAGTTAAAATAACGATACCCTGAATCTATGTATACAGTTTGGTGGATATAGCACTTTTTTCAAACTTACCTATTACATTTCTGCCTAATGTAAGTGTAATTTTAATGCTTATTTGATTGTTGGCACCAGATTGATATTTCTGAAATGGAATAAAAGAAAAATTACTGTCCTAAAGGTTGCATTCTTCCTTGTTTTGTTGGATGATGATTAGTTACAGTGCAGAGTCTGTTAGCCTCTTCAGATCTGAGACTATCAGGCCAGGAGCTATAACTTAAACTGTTGCGACATGCTTAGTGTCATGACCACTGCACGTGCAAACTGTTGGGAATATGCTTGCAATCTCTCCTTCCATTACCCTGTCGTAGGATGGTACACGTAATCGTCGTTCAGTTGCAGCTTACTCAAGCCCATGTATTTGAAAAATATAACTGATCAACTATTCCCATATGAACTGGTAACTAGAGCTGGGCCTTTCAAACCGAATAGTGAAATGTTTGAATCGGTTCAGATGAAAATTTCAAATAACCTTTGTTTTGTTTGCCTGAGATCGAGGTAAATCTGTCATATTTTTTGTTAAAGCCATGATTTTGAAATGAAAACTGACCCATCACTCTTGTTCTTTCGAGTGATTTATTGATGAAACATGCTTATTATTGTGTGTAAACACTGAGTGATGGATTCTATGTTTTCACTAATTTATGAATCTGGAGGACTTGCAAATAAAGTCACATACAATTACCAATATTCCAAGTGTTTGAGATACGATGCTAAAAAGATAGAATCCACCAGGTATTCGAAAATGCCCAGCCCTACTGGTAACCAGACTATAACAATGCTTCGCCATGCTATTAATCAGCTCGTCGGTTTTGATAAATATGAAAATCCTAAACAACCTATACAGCTTTGAATGTTGGTTTCTATGACATGCAGACCAGTTGTTATAATGTGCACAGTCTCGGTGTACTTAACTTTGAGGGACAGCTCACTAAACTGTAGCTTGCTGCGGCTGATTACCCACAAAAGTAGTATTTTGTAAGAGATAATTGTCTGTCAGGACTTCTTGCAGTCACAGGATGATTTATGTAACTTTTGATCTTTGCCTAGGCCACTACTATTCTCATACCTAAACTAGACACTGGATTAGACCCCTTCAAACACCAGTCTTCACTGGAAACAAGACTTACTTATCCTCAAACAACACACGGGACCTGCCTCTACTTTGGTGGGTGGTAAAAGATGTGATCTGTCAAGAAACTTTGCAGGATGTAGTCTTATGCGAGCTAAGAGTTCATAAACCTTCATAAATCATTCTGGGTTGTGAACCACTGTTCTAACAGTCCAAACAATCATGATGACCAATGGTGTGCTAAAAGCCTATTTTACCTTGTACTGATAATAACCCAATGTAAGCTTCCAGTAGTAATAAGGGCTGCATATCTTCGTTATAACTTACCATGATAGGCATGAACTTGTTTTCAGAAAGAAATCATTAGAAAGAAAGTAGCCAATTAAAATATAACGAAATTAATCTGTTAGTAACACTAATGTCAACTACCGTATATGTGTAAAAAAAGGAACAAAATAATATTTATATATATAAAATAAGAGCCAAGTATCGTCACAAAACGATGGCTATTTCATAAACCACTTTATAACAACAATTCAAGGTATAAAAAGAAAATCAGCCTTTGGTGCAAAAAATCAGCACTGAACGAGAAAAGAATTGAGAAAAATAATATCAAAGGGCGTACATCAGCAATCTTCAAACTTCTTTTGTGAACAAAACAGGAAATGCTGATTCTTCTGCTTATTCTTGATGTGTGAGTTGAGCATTGACCAAACTGAAATTAATCAAAAATGAACTTTAATGCTGGGATGGACTACCTTTATTGCTATTAAGAATGATATGTATAGATAGATGGAGAGCATTGTGACATAAAACATATATACTTGAACATAGAATTGAAGTCTAAGCAACTTCAGGGCACAGATGTTACACTTGGTAGAACATCCCGAAATTACATTTTTAATTTCAATGAGCAAAAATATTGACATTTATACACAAGGATTGACATTGGTGAAAAGTGAAGTTCAGTTCATTTTAGGATGAAACATGAAAATTTATAACTGAGGTGGTAGAAGTAGGCTTCTGGATTGCATACATACCTGTAGTATGCGCCTCGTTTCTTTATAAGTTCTTCGTGTGTTCCTGTTTCAACAATTTTACCATTGTCAACAACTGCGATAATATCTGCATTTTTAACAGTTGACAATCTGTGTGCTATTATGATACTTGTACGACCTTCTCTTGCTTTGTCTAATGCTTCTTGTACAATCTGTAAAATATAACAAACAATACATATTGAACAAGACGTTTAATAATATAGTCAATCATTCGCAAAACTACAAACCATATCAGTGAGTTACATCACAGCACTAATAACAACAACACATTATCAGTTGAGAATAACTGCAAACAGGTATATTTAGAAATCTGACGTCTTACATTTAAAATATGTCATCTCGTGTATTACAACGCATATATATTCAGATTGTATGGAACTGTTGAGTCAATCAACACGTCAGGGTAACCAGTTTGATAGAAATGTTAAAAGAAAGAAATGTATCATACTGAATTGTTTAACATACCTTTTCACTTTCTGTATCCAATGCAGATGTTGCTTCATCCAATAATAATATAGTTGGTTTTCTCAACAAAGCTCTTGCAATAGCAATTCTTTGTTTCTGACCACCAGACAGTTGGCCACCTTTTGCCCCTGCTTTCGTATCGTACCCCTGAGCATTTAAAATAAGTTGTTACGTACAGATATTACACCTCATCAGAAGAGAAATTTCTTGGGATTACTGATGATCATTGCATCACCAGCAAAAACTTCGGTATACTGGTATTTGTATCGATTAGATCGACAAAACGAGGTTTTTGATACTAATACAATTAAATCGTCAATTCCCTGCTTGCAATCTTCTAAAAAATGATAAACTACAAACCTCAGGAAGACCGGATATAAATTCATGAATATTTGCACCAGCGGCAGCAGAG
Organism: Styela clava; assembly: GCF_964204865.1. Classification (NCBI taxonomy): domain Eukaryota; kingdom Metazoa; phylum Chordata; class Ascidiacea; order Stolidobranchia; family Styelidae; genus Styela; species Styela clava. The sequence continues at coordinate 15,435,454 of NC_135252.1, read as the reverse complement.
GATACTTCTTCATCAGTGTATGGTCGTGTTTTGTCACCAAGTCTAGGCAATTATAAAACACAAGATGTTAATAAAACCATACCAACATGCAGTTGATCTTGATCTCAATGAAGTAATTCACAATTTTTGTAAAAAAATAAATAAACATTGCAGCATTAAAATTCAGGCAGCTGAATATAGAAAGCACAAAATCCCTAGAGATATTATTTTGAAAAAACAATTTGATTTATTTTTTCATAAAAATTCCATATGTCATAAGTTTTTTTATGTAATTGAACTGAATCTGTTTCAGCCAGCCATTCGTTATTAGGAATTATTACAAATTATTTTATAAATGTTAGAAGAACCGCCCAATAATCTTAAATCTCTCAACTAAATAATAGACATGAACAAATCTTTGAAACAAATTTTAAGAAAGAAATATAAACTTACAATATATTTTCTTTGATGCTTATATTGAACAAGGCAGGTTCTCTTGTGAACAAATCTTTGAAACAAATTTTAAGAAAGAAATATAAACTTACAAGATATTTTCTTTGATGCTTATATTGAACAAGACAGGTTCTTGTGAAACAATTCCCATTTGTTGTCTCATCCATGCCACATTCAATGTTTTTATATCAGAACCATCAACCGTCTGAAAACGGAATAAAAAAAAATTAAAATCGAAACGGTTAAGGTAAATTGGTGTTTTCAAGCATCAACCTTCTTTTTTTATTGTCCTGACAACAATAAGTTAACTGAAATAACAATTGAAATTTGTGAAGCAACTTGGACACTTTTATCCACTGTAACAGATTTTTACCATATTGGCTCATTTCCATGGTTTTGTTAGCTATTTGTCAAATTTTATTTGTGTTTCAGAAATTTTATATATATATATATCTAAGTATTTCATTTTGAATATATTCAATATATATTCTGCTAAAATGAGAAGGGATAACCCTTGGCCTCAGTTTGTCACTCAAAAAATTAATCCTGAAAAGTTTCAAAGATTGAGGCTTACTATCAGCAAAAAGATTCTTTTAACCTTCTTAACCAAAGTTCTAACAAATCTAATAATGAAATATTTTTAAATAAGATAGATGACAAGAATATTCAATTATAATACATACCACATTGCCTTCTAAGACATCATAAAATCTTTCAATGAGTTGAATACATGTAGATTTTCCACATCCTGATTGGCCAACTAAAGCGAGTGTACTACCAGATGGTACATTGACATCAAGACCTTTCAACACAAGTGTATCTGGTCTGGTAGGATATGTGAATTTCACAGACTTGAATTCTACGTTGCCTTTGCAAGCTTGCTGTAAAAATATAGTTATTTTGGTTAATAGGTATCAGATACTCCATGACTGGAATATTTAATATTTGGGATAGTTAGAATGAGCATTGGTTCCACAAAATTAGCACCATGCAATAGTATGTTTTAACAGTAGATGGTGCCTATATCGATTCCGATTTGGGACTCGATAAATTGAATACGCAGTACTAGACTAGAAGATTTTTTGTAATGGTCAATTAATGTTGCAACAGTCGTGTAAAGAATGTAACTTAATTGTCTTGAACAATAAATATCCTGTGAAAACGAAACTGCTTTCATAAATGCATTTTCATGTATCATATGCCAAAATTAATTTCAGAAAATATCAAAGTTTTTAGCATAAACTTTATTTGTTCAACTATGGTTCTGAATTATGTTCTTAAATTGATCATTGTAATAAAATACAAACAACTTACTGGTTTGTGTCCTTCATCACTGTACGCATCAATAGTAGGTTTGGAATCAAATAATTTAAACATCCTGGATGCCGATACCTTCGCTTCAGCATAATCTGGTGCGAATGAACTGTTCTGTCCAACAGCCATAGCCCCAAATATAACAGCAGTAAGGACCCTGTAATTGAAATATTTCAATTAAGTTATAAGAGTATATGACTCAGAAATCTTTATTCTGATGTGCACACATAAACAATCTTGATTGCGGCCATTGATCAATGACTAACAAAATATAATAAAATGAACAGTAAGATCAAAATATCAATTTATATATCAGTAATCCTGATACCAAAAAATACTTACTTGAAAACATCTTCGAATTCCATGTCTCCAATTTCAACCAAATATATTCCAAGGCGAAATACTCCTGCATATGCAAAGTAAATGACACATTGCGAGAAACCATAGCCAAGACCAGTGATGAGAGCTTTTTTATTTGCATTCCTGTATAGAAAGAATGGAATCACAATTAGAAGTTAACGTGCTAGTTACTTGGAAAATGAGATTTTCAATTATCTGATCATGTCAGTGTGGACTTAAAATGCTTGTTCTGTTAATCAGTATGAAAATTATATCTCTTGCACAATTATACACAAATGAAATTATATACATATTTTTATATCGCGTTTTCACATGTCTTCCATACCAAACAAAGCACAAGCAGTTACAGCTAGGTTACTATATCTACTAGTTACTACATCTATTGGAAGAACCGACTCTTTCCGGTTTGGCATTGATTGCAAAATTTATTATACCCTGGATCAGGATTAGACCTGAAATTTTGACCTGCGACCTCATCATAGTTGATTCTTAATGCTCAACACCTAGGCAACCAGTGTTGATATTAGTCTTAACATTTTTATGTTAGGTCATGTGACAATTTCTATAAAAATGAATCACAACATACATCAAAATATCCATAAATTTGTAAAATGATATGTTATATATGAACGGGCATCTCAAAAATTTATTTCTCCAACATACTTTGCAGGTTCCTTCAGCCTTTCATTGTAAATCTGAAAAACCTTTTCTTCTTTTGTCAAAGAGGCAACAGTACGAATATTATTCACAGCTTCAGTTGCAATTTTGCCTGAAATATCAATATGTATGGTGAAATATCATGTGCCACAGCGATGAATTATTTACATCTTGGCTTGGCTTACTATGGATTTTCATAAATATTGCATGATTTTTTGGAGATAATCAGCATGTGGTATTGCATGTGGATGGTCTGCACAAATAATCAACTAAATTTTTATGAGGCATTTCCATATTTTATCTCCAAACAAGACTACAGATTACCAGTAACTGATCGATTTAAATAGCTTATTTATGTAATGTGAATCTGGAACATACTTGCATCCTCATATATTTGTTTCTCCTTATCTGCTTGACCCATAAGCAAAGTCATTTCTAAAAATCCGCCAAGTGCCAGAAAAGGTATGAATCCGATTGTTAGTAAAGTCAATTTCCATCCATATGCAAAGGCAATTCCAAGGGCAACACCTATAAAATGAACATACCATAATATAAATAGCGAAGTTAAAAAATAATTATCATAAAATGACAAAAATTAAGACACATTATAAAAAAATTTAAAAATCAAATTTTGACAAATTTTCTTACCCAATGAGCAAAAGTTCTTGAGCATTGTTCCCATTCTCACACCAGTACATCCTTGCACTCTTGATGCATCAGTTGCAAGTCTCGAACACAGAGCACCAGTACTATGCTTATGATCATCAAAATAGGCAATATCCTGTCGAACCATAGATTTAAATGCCAGTTTTCGTAGACGTGTCGTCAATTCCATTCCAGATTTAGAAAACAAGGTTGCCTGAAAAATAATCAGCAAATTTAATATCCATTTATTCATGTTCTGGAACTAAAACATATAGTCCGGATGAAACACTACAACTACACTACAAATTATTTAAATCCTTCCAATGCTATCTATAAATTTTAATTCAAATCATTTATGCTCTCTACGCAAGCAAGTCCATGAGCATATATTGGAATAATAAGCATGAGCTAGAAAAAATAACTTGAAAACAAACCTCCATTGTGTAAGAAATGAAAGCAATAACTCCAAGAGCAAGAAACAAACAGGAGTATAAAACAGATAAGCGTCTTTGTTCCTCAATATCACCTTCTGTGAATATAGTCAGAACAGAAGCAAACAAAATTGCATTAATGGGATCCACAGCACCAGCCATTGCAGCAAAGAGACAACCAACTGTAGTACGTAAAAATACATGTTTTAAAGAAGTTTCAAATATTATGCTATACGTTGTAGTATTATTTCATTTTCAAATAATATCAATTTGATACATAGATACAACGGCTTGACTCACATCCAATATAACATCCTTCAGGTTTATTCATTTGCATGATTCTGGTGAATGGAGCATCTGGCAAATCCTCTTCTTCTTCATCCTCACTTTCATCATCATCCTGACAAAAAATATCATCGCAGTCTTGAAATGTTGAAAGCATATTTTAAATAATGTTTAACTCAGATCCAATTTACAGTGTTAGAACAGCGATCCTAATTCAATTAGATCAGGTAGTTCAGTTTGTAAGAAAATGAACAAAGCTGCTTTTCTACAAGATAATAATACTCACGAATCTCAATTGTTTCGAGCAATGAAATATTTTTTTGATAGAGAGAATATACCCTTGAGATTTTTTTCAACTCTACTCACTTTGTTTCCACCAAACTCATTATGAGAAGAGGTTACAGATCGAGTAGTTGAAGTTTGGCGTTTGAATTTATGAGAAGTCTTTCTCTTGAGTGATGTCTGAGAGGAAAACTGAGATTCACTATCTGAAGACATGAAAAGTAGAATATATGAATGCAAGAAGCCATTACACAGGCCTATCAAAGCAATGTCTATCAAAAGGGTTCAAGAAGTGCACATGCAGTCAAGTGAAGGTCATTTTTTGCAACCAGTAATGATCAAACAGTGAATCAATCAAATAGAAATTACGAGAAAATGATAATTACACATTTTCACTGGGGAAGGGAAGTCACAGAGAACCAAAGCTGGTTATCAAGCAGCCACATTTATGGTTGAAATATCTAATTTTAAATATTTAAAATTTTAGAATTTGGAATCTGGAATCAAGTTATCCAGCTAACATCACTTACTAGAGGTGGTTGATTACTATGAGGCTGGTAATTTCACACATCTGTAAGAACAGAAATGCTTCTCAATGAAAGACTTATTGATTACGAAATTTTTCATACTAGACATAGACAGGTAGCCAGACAAAATGCTGGGGTTCAGTATTTTGTCCGGGATAAATATGATAATCCTATTCCTAAACACAGCCATTTTGTTGATTTAATCTAAGACTAGCGGCATCATCTAATAAATATATAAGGATTAAGATTTACCCAAATTCAAGGTAGGACAGGTAAGTCATACATACATAACATACATATACAGTATTCCAGAATTTACTCAAAATTACAGACCGTACATATATATTTGCTATTCGATTGTAAAGTTAGCGCGGTGCGGCGGTGGGCTCAACGGGCTAAGCGTTAGGAATACGCTCGCCACCGCACCTCTAATTACTCTGCGTGGGTTCGCATGCTTTGAATCCCATGCAGGGATGGTTATGTGCGAGAGGATTGCTGGACTCCTCGCCGTCGTTGGGTGGTTCACGTAACCGCTGGTCGGTTACGGCTTCCTCCACCACCAAGTCCATGCTTCCGAAAACAAACAATATAACTAATCCCATACCCGACTTGGAATGGTAACCGGACGAGAGGCCGTGGTTCGCCATATGGATAAGCCGTCTTACCGGCTTTCCTCTCCTCCGGGATAAATATGTAAATCCTATCCTATCCTATTCAACCCACTCATTTCATTTTTTTTTCATTACTGAGAATAAGTCTCTGCACAAGCATTAGCTGCCATTAGAGTTTAATACTATTATAAATGCTATACCACGCCCACCCCCCAGAGAAAAAAAGAGAAATAACTGAAAGAATCAAGGTTCATTTTCGTAGTTTTGATTACCTTTCTCCGGCACAGGTGTGGAGGGATTCTTGTTAGTATTGACCACCTGCATGTTGACCAAGTTTGAATAAACGCCATCAGGATTTTGAAGCAATTCATCATGAGTTCCAATTTCAGAAATTTCACCTTCTTGGAAAGCCACGATTTTATCGGCATTTTTAATGGTGGAAAGTCTGTGAGCGATCACGATGGTTGTTCGACCTAAATTTAACATTTACCACAAAAAAATTAATGCCAACATCACACAACACTGTGAGAATATAGCAGTGAATTTAATTTTAAATTCAACAACAATCCTATTGAGACTGATCATCAACCAACTCGGGAAGTGAAGGTTAATCGGGTTTTTCCCCTTCACGGGTTCGCAGGTTTGAATACCGTAGGGGATTATTACGTGCGAGAGCCGTCATCTAATGGTCGGTATTGCGCCATCATCAAGTCTGTGCATCTGCAAAGATTGACTTAATGACGAACTGAAAACTGCACGAGATGCCATGGATCGTGGTATTATCAAGCAATATTGTCGGCTTTCCTCTCTCGGGAATAAACCAAGAAAATCAAATCTTATAATAATAGGGTATTTCATAACAGGTTTATATTAAGTTATTTTTTTACAGATACACTCCGGTTGGCTTAGAGCCGTAGAAGATGAAAAGTAATAGAAATTTGTGCACAAATAAAAAAAAAACGACTTTACAGATATCCGAATTCACGTATTAATCGGTTTAATATGCCACCCATGGAGTTCCGCTTGTTTGAAAAGGTGCGTTTGCACAATATGGTGCAAGAAAAATGGTTTTCATTGTTTTCGTCCACAAGAAAAATTCAAAACTTGTTTTTCTTCAAGTTCAATATTATCTCGACGTAAATCTGCTCTTATTTTTATTTTTTTTAAATCAGTATTCGTAAGATCAGATTAAAGGCCGCTAATTACTAGGAACGGCTAGCAGAAAGTACCGATTAAAATTTTCTGCGGCAAAATATGGTGCAACTAAAATTCTTTTCTCAATACGTTGCGTAACCGAATTACAGATGACACGACTATTGCAGTAGCAATTTATAAACGGCATATCAATGACAAAAGACAGATTGATGATGAATAAAAAGGATATTGTTTGAAATGATCACGCCGGTAAAAAAATGCATTTGCAGAAGATGGTGCAATAACATATTTTTTAGTCTCGCCATAGTCTATCTGCGTCGCGGTCGATCACGTTTAAACAAAAACATTCTTGGTTGGTCCCGTGATATCCGGCCGTGAAAATACGTCATATCATGTGATGACATTTCTATTATATATTCATCCAGATTTTAATGAGGTCATGGTATTTGAATGAACAGTATTTCAACTGCATATTACAGTACATAACACATCAAACGTACATGCCATGTCATTCATTCGACATTTAAGGCGACCGCAGATGCCGGGGAAACTAGAACAATATTATACCACAAAATGATAGTTAAAAGCCGGACTTTTATACCTGCGGCTGCTTTGTCAAGTGCTTGTTGGACGATGGATTCGCTTTCAGTATCCAATGCTGAAGTAGCTTCATCGAGCAACATGATCTTGGGGTCGCGAACTATCGCTCTCGCAATAGCAATACGTTGTTTTTGTCCGCCGCTCATTTGGCCACCGCTTTCCCCGACTAAGGTGTCAAATTTCTAAAAAAACAAGTTTCCGGTGAGCCAACCGCGTGACATGATAGCATATGACATAGCAATTTGAGATTTTGTGAGAATGTTCAAACGCTGTTGTAAAAGAAGTTCCACTTTGTATATTTATTTTGTGGGTAATTTAGTAAATATGAGCAAGTTTTTATATAGCACATTGTTGACAACACCGTAATAAGCGAATGGGGGAAATAAGCAAAACCTTGGATAGATTCAATAATTTTATGCTCGGATTTAAATATCGTAGAACATGAAAATTCAAGGTAATTATACATTTTTCTTTCCTTTCAGTAAATGGCGCAATACAATTAACTGGTGGTCTATTTATTCTATTCCAACCATTCTCCTAAACCACCCATCGCTGTAATACTGGTAATAACAACAACATAATCTATGACGAGCTGACAAATACCTTACATAATTCATAATACCCACCTTAGGAAGAACGTTGATAAAATCGAAGGCATTAGCTTGCTTTGCAGCTTTTATAATTTCATCCTCAGTTACTCCTTCTCTTCCCCATCTTATATTTTCACCGATCGTGGTGTCGAAAAGTATAGGTTCTTGTGCCACAACTCCTATTCTGTCTCTTAACCATCTCACATTCAAATCTTTCACATCATTCCCGTCTACCAAAACAACACCCTCCTGAAAAATTAACCTTTGTTTACTTGGACTGCCTAATTGAGTGTTATAAATAGCAAAAACAAATGGTAGATTTAAGGAGAAAAATATTAGACAAGATCTTTTTAACCACTAATTTGAAACTTGTTTATACTTACTTCAATTATCAAAAATAAACAAGGGTACTTTCGTAGTATGTGGATGGCGGACACCGGAACGTAGTATGTGTACCAGGTTATGCTATAATTTCAAGTACAAATGCTACGGGAGTCACTTGGCTAGTCCCCGAACTCGTAATAGAACTAAAATAAGGAAAATTGGAATAAAATTATCACCCAACCCTAACGCTAACGTACCACGTGTCCGCCCTCTTGGTTCCCATACTACGGGAGTACCTAAACGAGATATTTCATCAAAAAATCAACCCCGATTAAATATTGTTCACTGGAATAAAATCAGATCGAGAGTAATAATAAATATTTAATTGATCTAATTATAATTATCAATTATCCCACTATTTCAGTTTCAATCTTTCATTCAAACTTTTGCTTTATTAAACACATACAAAAATGTATTCATTTTCAACAATTAATGTACTGTTACTCACCGGAATATCATAAAATCTCTGAATTAGACTGACGGATGTACTTTTACCACAACCGCTCTGTCCCACCAATGCAACCGTTTGACCTTTTTCCACAGTGAAACTTACTCCTTTCAAAACCTTAAAATAAAACATAATTATGTGATTGCTCTCCTAAAAATAGGAAATACGTAACCAAGCCTTTTAATTAATACAAATAGTGCAGTTTGAAGCTGTGTTGAGATGTGTAGTAGCCAAGCGGCGTCTCGAGTCTTATATATAGGCCATAGGTCACTGGCCAAATTATCCGAAATACTCGGTGCGATCGAGTGGTAAGTGCCAGCTGCGTGGTAAAACTGAGTTGAAATATGCTTTTTCTAATGATAAAATTAATTTTGATTTAGAAGAACGAACTAACAGGTATTATTGTCTAATAGTAAGTTGATACTGCTTGTGTATTTGCTTGGTTTTGTTTTTATTCCCTGTATGCCGCCATTTAAGCGTGATAATATTTTTCTGAATGAGAAATAAACCGGATATATTTCCGGATTGTTCAAAAGCGATAACGTAGTATCGTTATTTATTACTGAGTCACATGACAAAAAGCGTGAGCAAAAGTTTCGCATCTTTGAAACGTGTCATCTCCGAACCAAGAATATTTCTAATATCATAAACCGGCCGGAAGATAGAAATTATGCAAAACGAGAAAGGAAGTACGCAAATGTAATGATGACACGTCATACATCGCATGCATTAAATTGTAAATATAGCAGTCATAGAAGGATATTGAAAACTATCAACATTTAAATACATGATTACAAAATAAGACATTTACGTTGAAGTCACGTGGTACCTTAGTTCCACGCGCTCAAATCCACAACGAAAGGGAAATGTTATTAAATACGTATTTAAAAAACATCGAACGAGCAATCGCCAACCAAACAAATGACTAAATGATCAGAAGTGAGATGAATTATAACACATACCTCCACTTCCGCACGAGAAGGATAACTGAATCGCACATTCTTGAATTCAATTTCTCCGCTCGCTTCTTTGGGTTTTAGTCCTTTTTTCGAAAATATATCGATTGGGGGTATTCGATCAATCACGGCAAAAACCTTTTGCCCAGCAGCCATGGCACCAGAAAAGTATTCCATGTTGCTTCCGGACTAAAATAGAACAGAAAATTACAGTAAAGAAATAACGATGTACAAAGAAACGAACTTAGGCGCTCGAGTTGATTGTCTGCAATTCTGAGTCATCACCGTGGAGAATACATTGCAGTTTATGCTGAAATACTATCATAGGAAATACGCGGCATAGCATATAAGCACAAATTTGTCCTCGAAAAATGATTCGATTTGGTCCTCATTTTCTATAGATTTCACAAACTAATTGAAAACTGTTTAGGTTCTAATTTCTGAAAACTAAATTTTTTTTTAATTTTTGTAAATAAAAAAAAAAGAACTTCAATAAACTAATTCTGAATAGTTTCGTTTAGGCCAGGGCATTCATAAATTTAGATCAATAATGAGTACTGTGGTACTAAAATTACACCGAAGTCTAATCTTTTTACTAGTATAAGAGCACTGAACATGAAACCACTTACTGTTCCCAGGCCAAAAGCGGCAATAAGGATATTGAAGAAGACGACCATCATATCACCGGGGGAGAGTGGGTCGTTTTCATCGATGACCAATCTAACTCCATACCAGAAAGTTAGAGCATACATTCCAAACATTGTCAAATATAGGAAACCGAGACTTGTGCCGGAAATCACGCCTTTTTTAAGTCCCATTGCTTTGGCCTCTCCAAGATTGTCACCATACCTGAAAAGTTGGAGAAAAAACAGGCTAGGATTTCTTTCTTTTGACGCGACTCAAGAAGCCTTCATGTATAATACTTATTGTCGGAATACCGCTGCTGGATAATGATATTCGTGTTCTTTTATAAAATTTTCATAATTCTAGAGAATACCCACCGGTTAGCTTGCTCTTCTTGAATCCCAAATGCCACAACTGTACGGATGGACGATATCGTTTCTTCGGCGATTGAACCAGCGCTTGCGTATGCATCAAGTTCCATCTTAGTATATTTGTTGGTCAACTACAAATAAGAAAAACTTATAGATATGCAGTGATTTACTCACCACATTTACGTTTGTTCACGCTTTCGCTCCATACAAGGCTCTATACAAGCAGTCGCTACTATATTTTATGGTATGCTAGGAGTTACTTCTATTTGAAACAACTAAATTCTTTTCGGTTCGGTACCTGGATAAGGTGGGGGCATGGGTTTTGAACCCGGGATGTGTAATTTCCGTTTCAGCAAATCTCACCCAATTTATTAATCTATGGCTGAAATGTTTGGTTTGAAAAGTTTGGTCTGAAAAGTTTGGTCTGAAAAATAACCGCCTTACCGAAGCTTGAATCTTCGATGATTGATAATGTACAGTGTACATAATTAAAACCAAAAACGGTACTCCAATAGTGTGTATAGCAGGTTAAGGTTAGGCCATGATTTTATTCCGATTTTCTTTATTTTAGTTCTATTACGTGTTCGGGGACTGTCTGTCCTAGTCAAGTGAATATACCACCTGCCCTTAGGTTTCAAACCCTTTACACAACTTGATATTGAGTAGGCAATTTAAATTAGTTATCCACATATTGATACACATACTTCTGGAGCGCCTCAAAATCAATATTGTACATTGTGTGTATTCTATAAACTTACCGTGAATATCAATGCTGACGATATGATCAAAAAAGGCGATACAGAGAGAGCAACCAGAGATAGTTTCCAAGAATAAATGAATGCAATAACGAGGCCAGCCAACACCATGCATACGTATTGAATCATTAATGATACTTTGTCAGCCATGCCGTCTTGAATCTTTTTGACGTCACTAAAAGCAGGGGAAACATATTCAATAAAACGCAGTCGAATTATTATGTAAATATTGTGATGTTTGATTAGGCAACTGTAACATTTTCATAGTAAATAACTTGAATACCTTCAACATTTGCAATCCTAAATAAGACAATTTGCAAAGCTAAAATTTCGATGTGTTGCTGATTGAACGTGACAAAGCGATCGAGAGTATCACGTGACTGTTTCGTTAAATAATTTATAAGACATACGAAATAAGTAACGACAACCAACATAAGCCAACCACGAAACTGTATCAGAAAATTTAAATTCATATTATGAAATAGTACTCATCATCTCAGCAGATAATATGGATCAAACCAGTGGTTCCCAAACTTTTTGTACCATCGCCCCCCTAAAGTAGTTTATACAACTTCATCGCCCCCCGGCACTGCAAAAAAAAAGTTTGAAACGAATATATTACAGACCAAATAAGAAGACAAATCATAGTTCATAGTGTTTTTTAATGAGATGGATGAGCTTGGTGTTCTTCAGCGAGTTTTTCATTATATCTAAAATTACCCCGTTTACTGAGGGAAAGGCGATTTAGTTGTTTTGATAGCAATAGCAGCACGGCTGAAAACCCTTCTTTCACCATATCAGAGGTCGGAAATGAAAGAATTCAGGGTTCTACTCCCTCAAAAACTGTCGTGTACTCTTGCATTCAATTCCCTAATTCACCGCATTTCACATTGAAATAATGAAAACAAAATTAATTTTTCAAAACTTATAATGATGATTTTCGTACATCTCATTCATCCCTACAGCCTGATGATGAGCTTTACCAAAATACATGATATACAACGGTCTCCGGTAAAATTCATCCCCTATTCCACGTCCTCCAGTCCGATTACCAGTCCATAGATTTAATCAGCCATTTGTTTTGGATTCGTGGACTCGGATGGCCCAAGGGGCGGCAAATTTTACGTCGCTCGCGGGACAAAATTTAGGGTTGCTATTCTTTCGCGGATCGCATATATTTTTTGAAAGTTAAAAACGGAACATCGTGCAAAAACTGCGACAATTCGTGAATTCAACTGAGTCGTCTTATTAAAAAATTATTACAATGACATTCAATGTGACACTGTCTTGTTGCTGCATCACGCTTGATAGGACGCCAAGATTGGAAGATTTTCTAAATGGGCATCACTAATCTTAGTTTTTTGCTTGTTCTTTGTAATGATCATTTTTGAAAATAATTGTTCGCACAAATATGTACTTCCAAACATCGAAGTGAATATTTTCGCATGGTTTGTGAAATTTTGATAAAGATTTTCTTTAAGAAGATACATTCTTACAAAAAATGAGCAGTGATGAATCTCTGGAATAGAATATGAATTTTTTTTCTTTATTGCATTGCAATATATTCGAATATTTACAGCGCTATTGAACTCCTGCATAAACTTTTCTGCGTGTTTCCATTTGTCTAATTATAATTAAATTGTAGGCTCATTAAACGAGTAGCTGTTATATATAATAGCTGTTATATAAAGGATATAATAAAATTTAGTCTAAACGTGTCTCACGATAAATTCTGTTACGTAAAAAAATGTAATTTACTCCTCGAGCGTAGATGATAAATAAAATCAATTCATCATTAAAACCGCCGTTTGGACGTTTCTCCTGGCATAGACTTCCTTGTTTACTTCTTGACATAGGCCAATCAGCAAGATGCAAAAATAAACGTAACAATGCCCCCTTTTGCATCCACTCAGACACATTCCTCACTCAGACAGACTTTCAGGCGTGGTCGTAAACATTACCTCACCTCATTTTCGCGACTTTGAATTATATTCGTTAGTTTTTAGTTGTTTTTCGGAAATTTAAATATAATAGGTCAATAATCACTTTGTCCCCCTAGGAGTTTCAGTCCAATTACAGTGATCAAAAATTAGTGTAGAAATAGCTGTGATAGACTAGGCTAAAATTATTTACCGGTACTCCCTAAAAAACAGATTGTTGAATAGTATGAATTTGAAAGATAGTTTGAAACAAATACCTTATTTTATAGGCCACGGGAAACCACTCTTAAAAATAAGCACCGAAAATTTTAGAATGATAAAGTATAGGAAGAATTTTCCGGGGTCAAAGGTCGGGGAAAAGTCCATTAAGTGAAGCGTCCCGGGCCAGATTACTACAGATTTTCCGACCTCTGGGATACGCAAACCACCGTACCTCACTGCGAAGACGAGTCCAGCTATCATTTCGCGTGCAATCACATCGCCCACGTGATTCAAACCTACGAAAGCACGCAGAGTACAGTAATCAAGTGCACGAGGCGCCGAGCAAAAACAGGTTTCGCGAAATCGCCCCCCTATCGCCCACTTCGACTTTTTCGCCCCCCTCTGTATCGTTTTCGCCCACCGGGGGGCGATATCGCCCACTTTGGGAATCACTGGATCAAACCATCTTGCGCTAAAAGCTGAATCATATGAACCAAATTTTTAATTTCCAACAAATTGACAAAGTTTATAATATAATATATATCCAAAAATATTTATTTTACACTATGTTTGAAAAACTTCCAAAGACTATAAAAAAAATTGTAAATCTATGTACAGACCTACCATTTTATCGTAAACCCACGGAGGTACTTTAAAAGGAGAACTTATAACTCTATTTATAGAATAATATTTTATTTAGCAATTGGATAACTTTTGATGAGCTCGATCGTTCAGCTCATTAGTTTATATACTTTAGTTGGAAAGATTCTTAATATGGTAATTTAAATTTGTTTTCTAATCATGATCACGGACCCCCGTGAAGCGAATAACACTCAATATCAAGGCAGAGCTTAAATTGTTAAAGTCTTGATCGAAACAAATATTATCCCATCCAATATTGCCAGGGAGCAAAGTATACCTACACGGCAACCACTCCGATCTAGATGATATTTTATAGGTTCTGTACTTAGCGACCTTATTATTTATCGACTAAATATTTGCTCTTGGTTACACATTTATTTAATGTTTGTTGTATCGAAGACGACGACTGAGATAGGCGGGTTGATAAAGGCTGTCGTTTTCAAGTTCCGAACGACCTGTGCCCTATTTACAGGTGTGCAAAATCTTTTATTCATGCAACTCGACTGGACAACTAATTTATTCGCGCTAAATCCGCATACGAAAAACGCAAATTTACAATTTCTGAAAGTCATCGAAAGCATTTAAATCCTCCTATCCGGAGCTTCAAAAACTGCTTTTGGCGAAACTGAGACAAATGTATTCATGTATGAAATTATATTTTAATATCATCGTCTACATATGATCGAAATGTGGGATTAGCAAGCGACTTATGGCAAGTGAAGTCAAACACTGTTTTTGCATGAATTGTTTTGAATAACCGATGCAAAATTATAACCCGGAAATAAAAACATAGCCTGAGCCCTGAGGTATCAAGCGGAATGCTGGTAGAGTACTTAGACCGGGGTTGGGGATTTAAACACCAATATTATCTCATATCAAACTTGGTGAGATATAGCATTTATGCCCCAATTATCCATAATGTTAAATAAAAAGTTCAGCATACTATAGTTCTGGAAGTGACAGAAGCGGATGTATGTCACAGTTCAGCAAAATGGCAATTTGTAACGTGACACTGTTACATCAGGAAAACGCAAATCAAGGTAGGTGCAGTATTAAATTCAATAGCCTTATATTCATTTAGATATAGTTCACGTGTAACATTGCAGGCAACGTACCATGTTTATACATTCTTACGCAATCTGCCGATATCAATTATTAACAATGTCACACATTATGACGTCATGGTGCGATATATTCCGGTTAGTAACAACCAAAGATTTCCTATCATTGAACATTTATTAAAATTAGCAAAAGAAAAATTTGTTCCCGACATAAAAGTTATTTTTATTCCAAAGTTCAGAACTACATTTGATGATTTATATCTTTATATATTCACTCGACCTTTGCGAGTATTTAGTGCGAGAAATGTACGTGTTAATATGTCACAGTCACGCGTGATCTATATACTATAGTTTTCAAAATATTGCTTAACAATTCATTAAAACTTCTAATAACTGTGTCGAATATTCTATTGTGTATTGGACTCAAATTCAAGACTAATTCGAGGACACACACGATGCGAAAACTGGTAAACTATATTATCTACAATGCCCGCCATATACTTGTGTTTGTTCGCTTTTCGTGGAAAAAAATAGCCCAATCAAGCGAAAAATTGGAGAAACGGTTCACGGCATGTAGCTGTGAATATACCAATGCATAGTGAATCACACTATCCATTGATGTATAAACGGGGTAACGGTAACGCGTGTTCCTGTTTGAAGAACTAAGAAATCAACAGTCAGTCATGGCTGAACATGCATAAGTGTATTCCGTTCATAATTTATTTTAAAATATGTGAACCCACAAGAAAAAACTTACTCGGCCAGTCTTGCATTCAATTCTCCAGAAGAAGTCACGTCATGATATCCAATGTCTTGTCGAAGAATTGCTCGAACATAAGCTACGCGGATACGCTTGGATTGTCTGAAAACAGAGCAAACAATAAGATGTGATAAACGAATTCTAAAGATATTTTGGGGTCACATTCAAACCTGTGGGGTTTCGCTTGATATGAGATGTGAGATGTGTGCTTTTTGAGCGGGGATTTATATCACTAAAATTAAGTGCTAAAAAAGCATGATAAACGAAAAATAGAGTATATTCATAGCGCCTGGGTAAGGCAAACCACTGATATGACGATTTTTCACCTTGATGATCTGAGGTGAGTGAAAGTGCAAATGCAGCAAATATTTAAAAGAAAATGGAAAACCACAACTTTAGCTAAAGCCCCGAACTGCTAATACTCAATGATGGATATGCCAATTAACATATTTTCGTCCGAAGGGCACGATTCTAATGCAGCCTATTCTGAAATACCACAATGCAAAATAGCTTCATCCACCCAGACTCAAAATAAAACGAGTTAGCAGACGACAGTGACTCAGCTAAACCCAAGCGGTGTGGCTTATCACCTATCGTATAACACAGATGCTATTTTTGTACACAATTGAAACACTTTCGATGGAGCGATTTAAGTTTTCGGGTTTGAACAGCTCTTGATAAAGACGTCCAATTGGTTATTACCGTACAATTCACGCACTCGTTCAGTCAGTTTTCATAAAAATACGGTACCACAAGAGACAGCCCCCGTTTTTTTTTCAACAAATATAAATCAGCAAAGCATTATAATTTACCTACAATTCACGACGCGATAAAGAACACGGCTCTTTTAGTAATATTTAGAACGGTACTCGCAAAATTCAACGAATTTCCCAACAAATGGTTTAGTCTACAATCTCAAGGTGAGATGCTTTACTCATGAATAGCGCATGGCATAACACTATTCTCTCTCGGTTCTTGTTCAAATATATATGAATAACATCCGAGAAAGCAACAGGAATTGGGTAAAGTCATCAAAACAAGGAAATTCAAAAGCTGGCACATTGACCTCGAGTAATTGTTAAGTAATGGGTTGATACGATCACAGGATGTCGGAACAACATAATTTAACGAGTAAAAACTGTTTGCTTAACCGATGACCACAGGGCATGCCTTATTAAACAGCGAATCCTTTAACCTGCATAGGAGTCTCCTGACGTGAAAAAATTAGATGGAAAAAAGAAAAATACATAGGGCGGAATATTTTAGATTCTCCTTACTAAAACGATAATAAAAAAAATGAACGAGGAATAAATTCAAACAATTGCACAACAGGCAAAATCACGTGCACGATAGTAATGCGATAAAATGGATTCATCACCGAAACGATGGTAAAAAAAGTCGAACTCCAACCAGACACACGATAAGCAAACATTTCGAATGTATTATTCCATTGTTATATGTCATATCGTAATTCACATCAGAATTATCGTTTTTCACCGGCTACGGTCGTGACTACAATATATTCTATGTGTCGATCGGGCCATGTATTTCCGATCGTTACACTGAATATTTAATTCAGTGTACACAATATATGTAACCTTTGCATTATATAGGCATACTAGGCTAGAGTCACATTACCAAATAAAGTGTTGCGTAAGAGATTCATAACCCCATGATTCGAACGAGCCTGAACAAGTCCAAGAAGCGTTACCACAGCGCCCGATTTGACAAACCAATGTGCAAATACATTGGGTCAAATCACACAAACTGAAGAAGATATGAAAACTTTATGTAAATGCATTTGCCAAATACTTTAACTTAGGCATTTGGCCATTCGACAGGATTTTATATTAGTATTCATGTGAAAATAAGAGGCGATAAAGGAGGGTGGGTATACACAGACGAACCACATCACCTCACCCAATAGAAAAACTAAGATTTGATAATGGATAGATCACCACTGTTTCAATTGGTTAGAGAATCAATAGAATATTATATGATAAATGTAGGTTAATTTATTTTCTTATATTTTAACCATCTACAGAAACATCGTAATAAAGGTTAAAATAACTAAATATAATTGAATCATAACAAATATTTTGATTTCTTTGAGTTACTGGGTCATGAAAATACCATACAGGAAATGTATTCCGAATTTCCCCAAAAATGATAGAATGTACTCTGACCTATCTCTGGTTATTTTCATTACAAATCTGACCGGGTAATTACCAGCATTAGAACATTTTGCATACTGTGAAAATGCGCGGCCATGTCACCACGCATCGTCTTCAACAAGAAATGTTCTACATGTTAATGAAATCAGCAATGGAAACCGGATATGGTGTTATAAATCGTGCAAATTGAAATAAAAAAGGCGTTTATTTTCGATAACTTTTGCCTAAGCATTAAGATTGCAATTGTAATACCACCAATCTCTTGCTCAGAAATACTACCAAATGTATTTTACACCTTTGTGAATCAATAACAGACTAGCAATACAATCTGGCGTTTGGCTGAGAATTGGGCGCCTTAGTTGACGATATTTAGTCTTGAATAAATAGAAATGTCGGACGCGCTATAGCCGCAATGCCATACTAAATATGATTGGTAATTGATCTAATATTGATTTTGTTGTCAGCTTGTATACGCGAGTATAAATTGAAGTTTCAAATATAGATCAAGAAAAAAAAAGGGAAATTGCAGCTATGTGGTCTTTCGACGAATATGTTTTTTAAAAAAAAATTGATAAAATTTATAGGCAAATATGAAAAACTGCAAATTTGAGGTATGAAAGATTGGTCCTTAAATTAAGTATATCATAAATTATGACATACTTCTGCAAGTCGTGTAATATGGTACGAGAAAATTTTGGGCGAGAAAACAACAACAACCAAACTACATCATATCATAACCATTTCGAAATCATATATTTCACGTAATAATAATTCTTCGCATTCTTGGCACTAATGAAAATTTTCGATCTATACAATACTTGCACCCCGAGGGCAAGCTAAAATTAGTCCGGTTTTCGCCAGCATAATCACCATCTAAATCGAACAGGGTAATTTGGTCTGGGTCATGCCATATTACATGAAAAAAGAATTTATACATGTTTACGAGCGCGAGGTGGATGGCGTAACATTCAAGATTTGAAATCGATTATTTTTTCAAAGGCCATGAATAAAGCTAATCGTAAATAACTAGCGAAGTAATGCAACACTGAACACAAAAAATATTATTACCCTATTTTACGATTTTTTTTACCTTTGACAATAATATAGTGTTACTCTCGATGCCTTTCACATTTCCAAACGGGTCAATCAATATGATCATGTGATTTAGGCAAGATCACCTGATTGCAGTTTATTCGAAGTTATCCGTAACAACAACGTGAAGACATTCGATACCCATGACTAGTGAAACCCGACCTAAGCGCTATAATCCACAAAGGTATTCGGCAAAGAGTTCATTATACCATTTTTTGAATACCTTGTCAGTAGAAATAGAAGATAGAAATATTAAAATAGCAATAGAGACCAGTTGGACCTGTTTGGTTTCTACTCAAAATACCAAGTAAGAAGCCAAGTATCACAGAAAAAAGTTCAATAATATGAACTAATGTCCGCTAGAGACACATTCTCTCATATTCGTCCCAATAACTCGTAATTATCGTATAAGCTTGAAACCGATGATTTAGAGACAAATTTAACGTGCTTGCTTATGTCATATAATATTGATGTTCGAGAACGTTTTTACAATACAAATATACAGTAGTGAGTTTCACTCACCGTACTGCTTGATAGCAGAATGTGCTCACTTGCAAGGTTGCACAAACAAATACCCCGCACGCTATGTAGACGAAGTAGTAGACATATACCAGCGAATTTCCAGTCAGATCCTGAGCATTGGCACTGTCTACATCAAACTGGCTGAAAATGAAAATGTTAAAATGCAATAAAAGTCTAAATAGACCTAAATGAATGTAATGAATGTTTTTTTTGGCTTCAAGTATCACAAGTGACACAATAAAATTCAAAACAGAATATTTTATTTAAATTTGGACATTAGTATTTTCATTTTATTTATTCAATTAGTGAGGGCGATTTTGCCGGTAAACACGGTCGGAGTAATCAATAGAATATCTTTTACTTTTCGCGTAAGATGAGGCATTGGAAGCCCAGATTTTGACAGTATAGCTCAACTATCAACATATTAATTCTTACATCATAGAGATATCATAAATTTTACAAGGATAATCCATTGTTGACTCTGCTAATCAGAATAAATAACGAAAATTGATTACAATAATAGTGATCGTCTGCACGATTGAAGAAACACTTACGTTTCTGTCCCGTTGTACAAGCCGGCATCAATGCATGTTTGATACGTGAAGTTGCAGGCAGCATATTTACCAAACTCGGTAAAACTATTGGTAAGATCCCCGAAGAAGACAAATAGCAACGGTAGACAAGAACCATGAATTGCTGCTGCCAGAAATCCGATAATCACCAATAAGTAATCAAGTCCATAAGCGAATCGGTACTATAAAGCGATAATAAAGTGGATTTGAAAAGTACTTTACTCTATATAAATCATAATGCACCAGTTTATATTATACAGAAAGTATTATACATAACTTAACAAGAATATCCTAATATTCAAGATCCACAGCACTTATCCTCAACACCTTGAGGCATTCTATGAACGAGTGGAAATATGTTCCACTTTTATTCGAATTATTTGCGATATTTCATTCATCATATTTAACATCAGTATTTCATATTTTATACAAAATTGTATAAAAATATAGTTTCTGACCAGCTGGTAATAAGGCACACTTGGAACAGGTTCCTTTTTCTTTTTTTCGGAATTCGAAGATTCGCTGCCATCACGCGAAGGAGTCTGGATCTTGACGTCCAGATCCTTGTTGTTTCTGAGAATAAACAAAGTAAGTTAGAGCAGGACTTGACAGCATAACTACAGTTAAATCTAACATTTTAAGTTAAGTTTAAGATGAGTGAACGCGAGGCAATATCATTGGCTAAATATTATAGATAAGCAAAGCATATGTACATGATCAAAAGTTATACCGATCGCTATACGGGCCAAACTATTAATGCTGGAAAAGAAATATTCAAAAAATATGATATAAGAGTACCCACAAAACTTCGAGTTGCGTGGGCTCTCCCATATGTGCTTCTTTGTCCTTGTTTTCCTCACTGCTTTACAATTACAATAGACTTACCCACATACAAAATTTATGGTTACCTCTACAGCTGCAATTGCATACAAATATATATACGATGCTTAGTATGATCCTTCATGCTATCTAGCAGCTCTTAAGAAATCGTTGTATCCCCACTAAAACTAAAAATGCGAATGAACGCAATTTAAATTATCTGCTACCAAACAAGAGCATTGTGCAAAATAGCATATCAGATACAAAACAAATTACTTCGTTGAAGCGTGTCATTATCTAACATTCTAACTCACGCTCTATCGTTGTTTTGTATTGAGGACGCAACAAATCCAAATCGGGCTTTTTATAGGCCTTGCTGCAAAAGAAGAAGGCTTAGTTCATCTATGAAATTCAACAAACGTATGCAACTTTCCTCATACCATCCACTACATTTAGCTCCTGTTCTCGGACTGACAAGAACTCAAACGAGCGTACGCGGACACCTGAAGGACCGCGGCACAATACCACAACCCACCGATGGTCGCAAGCTCTGTGTCGGCGAATGACTCTTAAAACGTCGACTCGATCTTTATGTAAATTATGCACGGTATATATAATTACGAACGATGCTTTGGTGCCATCTGCTGCTCACAGACACAATGACATGTTTGAAAACAAAAAGCACGTAGACTGCGAAGAAGATATAACAGGAAAATAAATGAAATTCCATACATCATATTCCCAAGAAGTATAATATTATGATTTATAATTTATTAGCTTCCAAATAAGGTACAATACGATCTAACTATCGGAGCAATGCACTCTCAGTATATATAGTTGTATATTTGAATGTTTTTTGTTGGAAATGAAGACTAATAAATACTCGTCAAACATTTAGGAACTTTTTTCATCAGCAAAAATCTTCCAAATTTCCCAGTGACACTCTCAATTTTTCATTGTTAGAAGACATTACAGAATAATTCATTGTTGTTAAAATCTTCAAATAAAAGAAAACATTGTGAGAAAAGTAGCAATGTGTACTGTTAAGATTGCAGACAACCAAAACGAGACTTCATTTTATGGTGCAGTAATATATATCAGTTGAACATTCGTTAAATCCTCGTAAATTTTGATACTTTTCCTTCAATGATATCGTAAAAATAAACTCACTATTTTATATAGTATTCTTTCGGGGAAACTGATTTATCTTAGTGGGTTGAAAAATTAAAAACCTCAACTAGTCCAGGCAAATATTCAGTCGTTTTTGCTTGTGTATGTTGGGACGTGGCCTGCCCACAGGTTCAGTCTCGAGATTTCAATTACACCAATGCACCTAAAAGACTCTCCTTATTTTATGTCCCAATTTCAAAAGTGCCACATTATATTTCTACCGTGAAAAAGAAGTAGAATGTTGGTCGTAGATTTAAGGTCAGCATAAATATAAAAAAAAACTTGATGCATTATCTTTCCCGCAAGGCTTATACTTCTGGCTTGGTATTGTGCAGTTATGAACTTACAAATGCAGCACTTGGTTTTATGGAATTCATATGAGATGAACATGTGTTTGTATAAATATGACGCAACAATTGGATATGGTACCTATTGTGAGACGCCAATTAATAAGTTTCCCTAGACTTGGAAGTTGTCATACGGTGCCGGTATTTGAATTTTTGCATTCGGTTTCGTCATATTCTTGGTTAATCTTATCTTGAGTGTCCCGCGTTTTAGATTCCTGAAAAGCTGCTGTATGTGTGGAAGGATCACCAAGTTATACTAAACATTTTCTATTTGTATGTGATTGCAGTTGCTCACTTTTTGATGAATATTGTATGTAACCTAATCCTATTGTGAAGCAGTGAGGAAAACAAGAACGAAGAAGCACGCATGGGGGAAGCTACGCAACCTAAACCTGTTACCTCGCGTGATGGTGGCCAATCTTCGAGTTCGGAAATTAAGAAAAATGAGCCAATTCCAACTGTGCCTTATTACAAACTGGTTAGAAACTTTATTTTTATACAATTTGATAACGTTACATAAAATCTTCTGATATTATAAGTGATTAATGGCATATCGCGAATAATGCATAAAAACTGTTCGTTTAGTCACGAATAATAAGCATTTAACCGCCAGGAGTAAATATCATCGTGACCCCTTCTACACCAATAATTTCTCGAGTGACCAAGTTATATAACTTGGCCTGTGTAATGTTTTATCCAAACCTGTTTATATTTTGTCAACTTTCTTGGGAACGTTACAATGACAGTCTATTGCTGCTTTTTAAAAATCCACTTGTTCATGAAACGCCTGAAAATTGAGGATAGTGCTCTCTTTACTACCGATATTGGGATATTCTTGTTGAGTGGTGTATCATATTTTCTGTGCATTACTCATAAATTCATGCATTATGACATTGAGTTTAAATTACTTTTCTTTTCAACTCTATAATGGTTTTCAGTACCGATTCGCTGATGGATTGGACTACTTATTGGTGATTATCGGTTTGCTGGCAGCAACAATTCATGGTTCTTGTTTACCGTTGCTATTTGTCTTCTTCGGGGATCTCACCAATAGTTTTACCGAGTTTGGTAAATATGCTGCCTGCAACTTCACGTATCAAACATGCGTTGATTTTCTCTTGTACAACGGAACACAAGAGTAAGTGTTTCAGTCGTCCAAACAAATATATCTTAACAATTGTAATCAGTTTTCGTTATGTAGATTGTAGGCTATATCAGAGCTTCTGTGGCTCGAATAGGCGCGATTTTAATATCCCCGACTGCGGAGCACACATTCCTGGGTAAAAGGAGTGACGTCAATATGGGAGGTCTAAAATCTAAATTAAACACTCCTACGACTGTGTTGTAACAAATAAGCGCTCATCAACGTAATTCGTATCTATTATATACTTTTCAAATGGTATCATATGTAGCTGTTGATCTGTTTGAGTAACGAACCCCTTTTGATCTTGTTTTTAGTCATGACACAGGAACAAATGTCAAGCCAGTTCGCCTAACGTTATGAGCTTGAAAGTTATGAACTCATTTATTCTTGGGTCTCCTTGCTTTTGATTTCGTAATTGGACACGTTTGGTGGACATAACGATCGTTTTGTTGTTCTTGTTGTTCTTTGACACATAGCTCTCTTGTTTACTTTGCTTTTCATTATGAAAATTGCACACAATAAACTGTATTTGAAAAATGTATCCCCCCTAAAATGAATTTTTTGTTTAGTCAAATATACGCACGATATTACACCTCATATTTTCATATTCA
The DNA here is from genome assembly GCF_964204865.1 of Styela clava. NCBI lineage: Eukaryota > Metazoa > Chordata > Ascidiacea > Stolidobranchia > Styelidae > Styela > Styela clava. The sequence continues at coordinate 15,410,972 of NC_135252.1, read as the reverse complement.
GAGATTTTGATATAGACAGTGCCGAGGCTCATGATCTAACTGGAAATTCGGTGAAATATGTTTTTTACTTCGTCTACATAGCATGCGGGGTATTTGTTTGTGCAACGTTGCAAGTGAGCACATTCTGCTACCAAGCAGTACGGTAAGTAAACGCATTATTGAAAAATCTTGTCGAGTATCAATGCAATCGGCCATAGACAATCATGTTGAATTTGTCTTTAAACCCTTGTTTACAAGCTTATATATTATTTTACGAGTTATTGCTATGATTTTCTACCACGAGTGAATGCTTCTTGTACCTTGAACGCATTTCAAATTGCTATTTCCGAAGATGGGCTTCATGTCAATAAGGGTAATGAACGATGATCACAAGATGCTCAATGTAATACTATGAAATGCAGATAAAGTTGTGATTTCCATTAGTTTCAAATATTTGCCTCAACACTTCAAAGTTGAGGTGAAGAATCATCAAGTTAGTGATTGGTCATATTCGTACTTTTCAATTATCATGCTTTTTCTGCAATACATTTTAGTAATATAAATCTCTGTTTCAGACAATCCAAGCGTATCCGCGTAGCTTATGTTAGAGCAATTCTCAGACAAGACATTGGATATCATGACGTGACTTCTTCCGGAGAATTGAATGCAAGACTTGCCGAGTAAGTTTTTTTTCTGTTATTTTATGCGGAATACACCTATATATGTTCACCCATGATTGACAGTTGAAATATGAGTTCATCTCTCTCACAAGAGCATTTTTTACCCCATCCGCAGAGGCACGATGCCATTTCATTGGTGCAATCACAACTACACCGCTTACCACATGTTCTTTTCTTGCTTCTAGTGACGTCAAAAAGATTCAAGACGGCATGGCCGACAAAGTATCGTTAACAGTGCAATATGTGTGCATGGTGCTGGCTGGTTTTCTCATTGCATTCATTTATTCTTGGAAACTATCTCTGGTTGCTCTCTCTATATCGCCATTCTTGATCGTATCGTCAGCATTGATTTTCACCGTGAGTTTCGTCACAATGCACAATATAGATGGATCTTGGTATATAAAAATTGGCCTTGATAATGTAAATTGTGAATGACCAGCGCTTTGTTCAGATCAAACTCACTATCTCAGCCATAGATTATAAATTGAGAAACGGAATTATCCTTCATGCGTCTAAGTGGCTGCTTCTAACGACCATTGTTTACAACCAAGTGTGGAAGAATTACAAACATATTGCCACTGGTTTTCTTTTTTATTTGTAGTTGACCACTAAATATACTACGGCTGAACTCGATGCATATGCAAACGCGGGTTCAATCGCGGAAGAAACGATATCATCCATCCGCACAGTTGTGGCATTTGGGATCCAAGAAGAGCAAGCTAAACGGTTAGTAGTTTTTGGAAATATGAAAATTCTATAATAAACAGAGACCTTTATACAGTAATGTGGGCTTCATGAGTGCGCGTCACGTCTGAATAAAAAAAATTCTAGCCTATAGTTTTTCTGCCACATTTCAGATATGGTGACAATCTTGGTGAGGCCAAAGCAATGGGAATTAAAAAAGGCGTGATTTCCGGCGCAAGTATCGGTTTTCTATATTTTACCATGTTTGGAATGTATGCTTTAACTTTCTGGTATGGAGTTACATTGGTCATCGATGAAAACGATCCTCTTGGCCCCGGTGATATGATGGTCGTCTTCTTCAATATCCTGATTGCTGCTTCTGGTTTGGGAACGGTAAGGACTCATGTGTGACATCCATGCTATATCGACTGTATTCCTAAATCGGAATTCATATACGTTTATCACTGACGGTTTCATATATGTCTCAAACCAAACGATTCGGAATTAGTTATATTCACCATAATAAGTTCTTAATTTTGGGAATAATTTAGAGTCCTCTCATCAAAAAATAAAACAAAAAAGGTAAGTTTTAGCAAAATCTCATGATAAGACCAAAAAACTCCTTGAATAATATATTGCAAGGATGTGGCGGCGAGTATTTCGTATCTTAGTATTACAGTAAAATAATGCATGTTCAAATGCAATGTAAATTCTATGGTGACAACTTTCATAGAGCGCCCAAATTCAGCTCGACATTTGTGTACATGTTTTCTACAGCGTTTTTAATTTTGTTCTTTTGCATTCTATTTCACAGTCCGGAAGCAACATGGAATACTTTTCTGCTGCCATGGCTGCCGGGCAGAAAGTTTTTGCCGTGATTGATCGAATACCCCCAATCGACGTATTTTCAGATAAAGGGCAAAAACCTAAAAATGTGAACGGGGAAATTGAATTCAAGAATGTGCGATTCAGTTATCCTTCCCGTGCGGAAGTGGAGGTATGTGTTAGAACTAGGCGTGTTAAAGTGTGTTCAACGGCGTTTAAAATCATATAAAAATATTTCGTTTCAATGGAATATTCAGTATTTGATTTCTTTTCTTTTTATCGCTGATAGCGGTTCATAAATCATCTCCATTTTGACGTGTAAGAATTAGAATGACCACGTGATACTTTTACGTCCTGTTATGACCGCTATGGCTTACAATCAATTGTGTTGGATGTATCGTCTGCCTTTATTCCAATTGTGTACTTTCCTACTCGTTTTCACGTGACCCTTTCAACGTCATTTTTCCAATGTATGTCTTCATTCAATATCAAAAAAGTATTTGTTATGAGAATATCACATTTTAATGTTGTTTTGCGCAACCAGTTTTTACGATTTTGGTCATGTGAATATAAGTAATCAATGAATACAATGTTTTCGCTTTTGAAGAATTTGGAGAAGGGTTTCACGCGTATATGGCGCCATACTGGAATAAAAACAAGACCTAACAAATACTTCCGTAGTATTAATATCTAACCATGAAAATATCTGGTAAATCATTTCTAAAAATCTAAACTAATTATTTTATCCAGGCTATTCAAACTCAATCATATAACACAGTTTGATTCGACCAAATCGTAGTAATCGAGTATTAACCGCACCGAGTATTTCGGAAGATTTCCAACGATTAATTTTTCCTAACCATTTTGTGACCATTTTGCCAAAACACACCATGGCTTCAAATTGTACTGTTTGTATTAATAAGGCATATTTTTGTGTTTTCTCTTTTTAGGATATCAGCTATTTTAATTATATTATTATTTCAAGGTCTTGAAAGGAGTAAGTTTCACTGTGGAAAAAGGTCAAACGGTTGCATTGGTGGGACAGAGCGGTTGTGGTAAAAGTACATCCGTCAGTCTGATTCAGAGATTCTATGATATTGTGGTGAGTGCTGGCTATAAAGTTGTTTTAGAGAATCGAATCAAATGTTTTCGTAGGTTTTTAGCTAAGAAATATCATATGGAAAAGTTGTATACATGAAAGTTTTACATTTAATGAGTGTGGCACAACTAACAGTTTTTTCAACCCAAATGTACAATTTCGATTGAACAGTTACAATAAATAGAAGTTATTTTTATAGAAGGGTGATATTTTGGTCGATGGAAATGACATTAAGAAGTTGAATGTGAAATGGTTAAGAGACAGAATAGGAGTTGTGGCACAAGAACCTATACTTTTTGACACCACGATCGGTGAAAATATAAGATGGGGAAGAGAAGGAGTAACTGAGGATGAAATTATAAAAGCTGCAAAGCAAGCTAATGCCTTCGATTTTATCAACGTTCTTCCTAAGGTGGGTATTATGAATTATGTAAGGTATTTGTCATCTCCTATCAAATATTTTTATAACAGCGTTCGAATTTGAACAAGTTAACAATAGTTGAAATTGCTTCGTCATCTGTCACGCGTATGGTGGCCCATCGTTGTCACGCGTAAAATTAAAAAAAAAATGAAAAAATAAAATGAAAAAGCGAAAATAAAAAAATAGTTGTGAAAAAACATAAAAATAATTGAAAAAAAAAAAAATGAAAAAAAAAATTAAAATTAAAAAAAAAATTTAAAATAAAACGAATAAAAAAAAAAAAAAAAAAAAAAATAAAAAAAAAATTAAAAAAAAAAAAAATAAAAAAAAAAAATTGGATAAAAAAAAAATAAAAAAATTGACAACGATGGTCCGCCTTGTGGCCCATCGTTGTCACGCGTTCTTATTTTCAGAAAATTTGATGCTGCTTGGGACCAACGTTGTCAGGCTTAATCCTACACGCACAAATGTGTTTCCTGGGTTTCTAACTCACTACTGATTTTCATGAGCAATATTCAATAAATTCAACATGAAAATGTTCTATAAATTCTCCATGCTACAAGTTCAACCACAAGCAATATATTTATAATAATGATAAGAGAATATAGAATTGAATACGAAAATTTGTTTTTACGTGTAGAAGGTAATTTAGGTAATTGGAAAATGCTGCTTAACTGCTCAGTTGGCTGGACACTCGTGCGATGCCGGTACGGTACCGTCTGACCAATGACATTAAACAACATGATGCGCAACTCCGGCATTTTTGGCCGAAGATCGTATCCGATAGCACGCTCCAATGCACATACTTGACGAGACGAAAACGAGCGGATGTGTACTGCTTCCAAGGCATAGCACGAATGGTGTTCGGGTCTGCTTTGACAGTTGTTGTGGTTTTTAATGATATTTGGAAAATTGAAGGTAAAAAGAAATCGGAAGAAAGTAAGGTAAATACTATTGTTGCATATCACACCCGGGCATCGCACTGTTAAGTACATGTGGGAAAGCCAGCTTTTGTCAAATACTACGAAGTTATTAATTCAGTACGGTACGTAGTTGCCCATTTGCCGAAATTGCATATTTACTTACCCCTTATGGTTTCAAATAGTTCATGCACCTCCATTTATATTTTTTTTAATCAGTGAGGATATATACTCATTGCTGATTGCTGTTCATTGTAACATACTATTGCGCATTCACTTTTATTTGCGTATTGAATCAAAGTGTTAACAAGTTCACCTAACATGTCACTCATGCCGGTCTATATTGTATAGTCTGATCTCTCAAGTATTTGGAGCCACGAATGCTTGTAATTTTCTGACCAAACCCTTTTATTAGTTGGTTTATATACCAAATTCAGTAAAACATTTTTTACATAAAACATGGGATATTGGATTTATTAGCTTTTCCATTCTAAATCATATAGACTGCTTTATTTATTCTTAACGAAAATTAATAAATCTCCTCTCTTTCTTTAAATGTGAAAGTTGTGGACAAACCTGTCTAAGCATTGTGAGACTCCTGCAGCACAAGAGGCAATAGCAAATATAGTAAGTATATCAATCAAAAAATTAAGCCGACATAAAGCAAAACTTTCAACTATTCGTTTAGTCTCAATTTCCTATTATTTATTCACAGGACAACTATAGCAGAAGGGGTCTGGCGACATATCAGTGACAGTGTGATTCCAAGAAATATGATTAGAATACTCCATAAATGTTTGCAATAGAAGAACAACCTATGGAGGCATTCAAAGAAATTTGACCCTTCGGTAAAGTTGTGTATATAGCCCCTACATCCTGCAGGGCTTGAGGGAAATAACTAAAAATTCCAAAGCGTAAATTACATAAGCGGTCTTATTTGTAAAAAGTCACAGAACATGCCAGACATACTTGAAACAGCTTTGAAGAATGAGGATTACGGGTCACTGACTACACCTGTGTAATATTTGGTTCATCAACTTTTGGTAGTACTATAGAAGAAATTCAGGAAAGGGTATAATCATGATTTATGATAAAATACTGTTATATATTTTGGACAGCTTCAATCTAGACCAGGGATGTCAAACTCGCGGCCCCAGAGAACTTCCAGTGCGGCCCTCGAACGCTTAACAATAATTGTAATAGTATTTTGGAAGTTTTTTTTTTATCTAAATGTAATAGATTTTTCAAACCTTTCAAAGTGAAATTGAATATTCACACAGAAAACAATTTACTGAAGGAAGTTTTGAAAAATTAATTTTTTTTGTTAACATCAAGCTAGCGAAAGAATACTTGAATAAAACATTTGATTGATTAAATTAAACGCAAAGTACATGAAGAAGGTGGCATTTCCAAAGAAAATGGGAGTTGCAATATTTCTGCATTTCACAAAATTCTGAAGCACATTGTGTCATATTAATTTCTCATATTTCCATCCGTACAATGAAAAAACACAATAAGCTCAGCAGTCAATACGTTCAAAAATGATTTTGATGGTTGTACATGGAATTTTATGATTTTTTTGTAATAAATACAATAACTTGCAATAATAGTGGAATGCAAATATTAATATGTAATTGCATTTGAAATTAAAGAAAATAATAAAACCTAATCCAATTGTTTAATTGCATCACAATATATGTCACAAACTAAAACTATCTAAAAAATACACCACTGACAGTTTGACACCACTGATCTATTCTAGACGATTCAAGCATTGCTTTGTGAAATAATATCACTTCAATTAAATTGAAAAAAATCTCGCTATATTAAATACAAAATCGTTGCTATCATAAAGGTAAACCAATTCAGCCACTCGGAATATATTGGCCTTCACAAAGCAATGGAGGCAAAATTGAGAGTTCATGAGCTATGAAATTTTGTTCTCTTCTTTGTCTTGAACTTTTCATACTCCTCAGCCTCTATTAATTTTTTTTTAATTTCAATTACCATGTGATGGTCATACATATCTTTAACTTGTATTTTCTGTCATAATGTATTATCTCAATGTGTCAAACTTTTAATTAGTGTGCATATTTTGCTTCCAGCTAAAATAAATGTATTGTCTTGCTTATTGCCTCAGCTTGGAGTATTGACAAGAAAAAGGTGCCCATAAATTACTTGAAAATTTTTTTTAACTCTTTGTTATAATCAGAAATCACAATTAATACGAATTATAAACACCCAACAATCAATGAGAATTATATGCCAAATCCCTCAGAATAAATTTGTCTTCTAAAATCGGAGGAAGGCAAAACGTATAGGTAGTTTCTATTCACACAAGTCTTTCAAGAAGACTTGCTCGAGACAAACTAAATGAGTATCGTCAGGTGATCGGTAAGGCTGCAAGTTGAATCAGCCCTGCAACCTCCTGCATAGAAGATAATATTAATTAATGGGCTATGAGCTAAATTCCTAAATTTAGACACAAACCTATCTACGAGGCATTATGTATCAGCAATGTTACCTACGATTAACTGAATATGTAATATGTCTAATAAATTCACCTACTAAAGCAAGTTCGATAAGTGCAAACTTTGTGTTATGGAATTGTATCACAGCACCGTTAAGAGAAGTAAAAACAGTTTTGCTGTTTTGTATGACACCCTCTTCAAATGAAATTTCAATGTTTAAGCGCAAACACTAAAATTACTAACTTTGAAATTTGTCATTATCTGCAAAATGTTCCACACAAATCTTTACGCTATCGCATTTGTAATCTTCTCTGATAAAAAAAACGTCTATGATGTCTAGAATTACTCTTTACAGCTTGTCTGCCATTCCAGCTTCCCAAGTGAGCAAAACTTCTTAGATATAGAGATTATTTTCTTTCGTTACAGGCGCAAAAAGGGCAGGTACTACAAGTAAAGAAGACGCCGAGTAGCAAAAGCGATTGGAAAACGATCGCGAAATGCGACGAGAAATATGTGCATTAGAGCGTATCATGAAATACAATCTTTCGCATGTAGTCTTATGGAGTGACGTCAGAGTTGCCTATCATGTTGTTTAATGTCATTGGTCTGACCGTACCGGTACCCATGCAATCACTCATGAAAGAATGGGAGATACGGATAGTCTAGTAGAATATAGAAATATAGAATATATAAATATAAAATATAAAATATAGAATATAGAAAATAGAATATAGAAAATAGAAATATAAAATATAGAAACACTCTCTGCGCCTGCCCCATACCGTACAGCCGTAACGTACCGATCCAGACAAATGATAAATCGCCCGTGCTCAACCATTTATTTCAATCCATACCTCGACTCACTATATTCTACTAGGATCGAGGTATAGATTGAAATAAATGGTTGAGCACGGGCGATTTATCATTTGTCTGGATCGGTACGTTACGGCTGTACGGTATGGGGCAGGCGCAGAGAGTGTCTCAGTAGTCTATATTCTACGAGACTATCCGTATCTTCCATTATTTCATGAGTGATTGCATGGCTACCGGTACGGTCAGACGCAAAGGGACTATAACCGACTACCGGTATTTGGTAAGACGGTACGGTACCGGCATCGCGAGTGTCCAGACAACTGAGTAGTTAAGCAGCATTCTCCAATTAAATTACCTTCTACACGTAAAAACAAATTTTCCGAATTTTCGTATTCAATTCTATATTCTGTTATCATTGTTATAAATATATTACTTCTTGTTGAACTTGTAGCATGGAAAATTTATAGAACATTTTCATATTGAATATTGCTCAAGAAAAATCAGTAGTGAGTTGGAAACCCAGGGAACACATTTGTGCGCGTAGGATTATGCCTGACAACGTTGGTCCCAAGCAGAAGCAAATTTTCTAAAAATAAAAACGCGTGACAACGATGGGCCACGAGGCGGACCACCGTTGTCAACCTTTTTATTTTCTTTTTATTCAATTTTTTTTTTTTTTTTTTAATTTTTTTTTTTCGAATTTTAATTTTTTTTATCATTTTTTTTTTCAATTATTTTTATGTTTTTTCACAACTATTTTTTTATTTTCGGTTTTTTATTTTATTTTTATTTTCAATTTTACGCGTGACAACGATGGGCCACCATACACGCGCTTGCCTCACTGAAAATATTTTTTTCAGAAATTTGACACCTTGGTCGGTGAAAGCGGTGGCCAAATGAGCGGCGGACAAAAACAACGTATTGCTATTGCAAGAGCGATAGTTCGCGACCCCAAGATTATGTTGCTCGATGAAGCTACTTCAGCATTGGATACTGAAAGCGAATCCATCGTCCAACAAGCACTTGACAAAGCAGCCGCAGGTATAAAAGTCGGAGGTTTTAACAATCATTTTATGCACCGATTGGTTTCCTAAAAACTGGATTTTACTCAAGTTTTCTGGTCATTGTTGCACATGCGTTTGAAATTTATTCAGACGCCGTGACCTCATTAAACCCAGATATATAATGGAAATGCTTTCACATGATTTGGCTTATTTTCACGGCCGGATATCACGGGACCAACCAAGAATGTTTCGATTTAAACGTGATTGAACGTGACGTATCAGCTTTTACAAGACTACAGAATATGTTATTTCACCATATTTTGCAAATGCATTTCTTTTTACCGGTTCGATCATTTGAAAAAATCCCTTCTATTTATGTCAATCTGTCTTTTGTCAAGATTAATCACGTCTGTAATACGCTGCCATCTGTAATTCGGTTACGCTACGTATTGAGAAAAGAATTTTTGTTGCGCCATATTTTGCCATGGGTAATTTTTAGTCGATACTTTTTGCTAGTCATTTCTAATAATAATTAGTATTTGTATTAGTAATAATTAGCATTGAGATAAAGCTGCTAAATACTGATTTTTAAAATATAAAAATATGAGCAGATTTACGTCAAAATAAAGTTGAACTTGAAAACAAGTTTTGAATGCTTCTGGTTGACGAAAACACAAAAAAATATTTTCTTAAGCCATATTGTGTAAACACCTTTTTTGAAACAAACAAACTCCATGGGTGGCAACTTTTTAGATACGTAAATTCGGAAATCTGAAAAAAAAACTAAATCGGTACTTTCTGCTAACAATTCTCAATAATTACCAGTCTTACCGAAATATTAATAATAGAAGATTTAAATCAGAAAAGTTGATTTCGTTAAAAAATATAGTTTGAGTGCTGATCGACGAATATACTAGAAACTATTTTCTTGCGCCATATTGTTCAAACTATTTTTGTAAGCAAACAGAAAATATTTGCAAATTATTATTTTTAGCCTAGTATTACATATAAAATTCCATTTCAAATTTACTCCATTGTTTGCAAACTTTTTCTGTTAAATAAGTAGCCGGTATAGAGAGTACTAGGATATTGTGTATATTGCGAGTCCTTTCTCCTTATCTACCTCCTCCTTTGGATTCTTATGTGGCTGTCACAAGGATGCTTGTACGAGATAGCATTGAAGTGATAAATACGTGAATTCGAATATTTGTCTTTTTTGACACAATTTCCTATTATTTTTAATCTTCCGTACAAACTTAAGTGCATTTGCGATTAAATACCTTTAGTTAGACCTTCTATGAAATACTCATTATTATAGGATGTTATTTGCGAGTTTATCTCCGTATAAGATAAGAGATATGACAAACCACAACCACTCTCCTGGTTTTCGGTCCATGTCGGGTAGTTACCAGTTGACCGGTTGTTCGTTTCAGGTGCAAGAAATTGATGATGATGGAGCATCGGCCTCCACGTTAGGCTAATCGCACATAATTATCCCACTCGGAACGTAAATCTGCGCGCAGAGGTTTCGATTGATTAATACGCATTTCCCTTTGTCTCTCAATATGAGTGGTATTGGTTTCATACATAATTTACTGAATCATTTGCATAGTGTTGTGGCATGTTTTTCCATCGAAATTATAGTTTTATATTCTTTTTAATGTTAAATTTAGGTCGAACAACCATTGTAATCGCTCACAGACTTTCCACCATCAAAAATGCCAATAAAATCGTTGCTTTCCAAGAAGGTGAAATTGCTGAAATTGGAACTCATGATGAATTGCTTACAAATCCTGATGGAGTTTATAAAAACTTGATCAACATGCAGGTGGTCAATACTAACAGGTCTATCACACCTCCGCCAGAGAAAGGTATTCAAATACTAAGGAAATAAACTTTTCAATCTTTGTATTCGTTGTGTGGGTTGTTGGGCTTCACGAAGTAGAAAAATCTGTGAATTAAAATGTATAGCACAGTCATTGATAAAAAGGATTGAAAAAAATGAGATATGCGTATGATGTGTACTTTTAAACTGATTCTGTATTACTACAAACTTATAAAATAGTTAAATTGTTTATCTAATTCATCCATCTTATCTTGCATGAAGGTAAATCATGGTCATTATTTGATAATGCCGTTAGTCTTCTGAAATAAATCAACAAAATGGTTGTGGTTAAGGATGGGGTTTTCATATTTATCACAAGCAGGATATAGTTGATAGTAAGACGGTTTATTATATACTGAATCACAGCATCTCGTCTGTTCGTAAGATACGGTATAGTATGGGGATAATTCATCATTTTCGTTCACCAGATATATTGCACTTCGATTAGCGAATCATTAATTAATGAGGATTCTTGTGTTAACAGATGAACGACAGTGCTTATCATATGTATTTTTAATAGCTTGTCATTTGTTTTGAAATACTAAGTTTATTATTCGTCTTTACAGATAGTGATAACCGGTTCTCTACTCAGACATCACTCAAGAGAAAATCTTCTCATAAATTTAGACGTCTAGGTTCAACCACAGGATTTGTAACTTCTTCTCATAATGAGTTTAGTGGAGACAAAGTGAGTATAGATTTGAGAAATAACTATTTTTAGATCGTCGTGGATTACAAATGATAAATGAGCTTGCTAATATATAAACAGTGATCAAATTCAAGTCAGTTTGGCCTAATCGTAGGCTTTTTGTTCCCATGTAGCCCATTGAACTGACATCTGAACGTATAATCCTGAATAAATCTCGCACATTACGATTTCACACTCCTGACTGAGATTGGGATGTCTTTCTGAGACTGTAGAGTGGAAAAATATTTCATGAAGTGTTATTTTTAGCAATAAACAAAAGTTCTGGCATGAAGACGTTTCAGCTCTACCTCATTTCATTGCACAAATAACTCAAGATTTCTAGCCTGGAGCATTATTATCTTAAAGCAACGCTGCTACGTTCATTTCCTATTACAAACTTAGACCACCCTAATCTGAATGAATTAGAATCCCTGATTAATAAACAATATAAATTGGCCAATTGAAATCAATGGTTTGAGGATCTAACTGTTAAGTTAGACATTATTAAAAATATGTTTTCAATATCTTGAGACTAGGATGCTGTTTTTTGTCAGGATGATGGTGAAGGCGAGGATGAGAAGGAAGATTTGCCAGATGCTCCATTCACCAGAATCATGCAGATGAATAAACCTGAAGGGTGTTATATTGGATGTGAGTTAAGCCGTTGTATCTAAAAATTAACCAGATGTTGATGGTCTTGCAACCTATAGGAAGGACATCTGGCATTATGGAAGATCCACACTGTGACTCTCTTTCGAATGCATAAATCCCTTAATAGCCCAGGCAACATCTGATTAGGATAAGCTGCGACCTGATGGCAATCATGTTTTTGACGCTGTCAAATTTGTAATTTTTTGACTTATTGCTCAATTGATCAAATTAACATTGTTTTTGAAAATAAATTATAATGAAAAGTATTACAACTTAAATGAATAGAAATTTCTTTAAAATATGTGTTTTCTACATATTACAGTTGGTTGTATCTTTGCTGCAATGGCTGGTTCTGTTGATCCTGTGAATGCAATATTGTTTGCTTCTGTTCTGACTATATTCACAGAAGGTGATGTGGAAAAGCAACAATATTTGTCTGTTTTACACGCATGTCTGTTCCTTGGACTTGGAGTTGTTGCTTTCATTGCTTACACAATGGAGGTTTGTTTAGAAAAACTTTTTATTTATTTTAAACTTTAGAGTCAGTCCTTGTGATATGCTTACGGGAATTGCTTGTATAGTACCTATAAAACGAAATGCTTTGCATTCCTCTGAATATAGAAGTGTCAAGATTTGATTAATAGTTTGTTGCAAATAGTATTGTGCGCCAAGTTTTCTCACATAGTGAACTTGAAGCCCATGTCCAATATTCACCTGATTTCTTGACATTATGTCATTTCAAATATTTTAAATTTGAGATTTTATTCAGGCTATATGTTACAAACATATTAGTCACATGGCATGAATAAATAAATGTTCATTTCAGTATTTCGCTCAGCACTCACATTTGTGAATTTGTGATTACTGCCACTGGTATATTAAATTCGAGGCAAGGTAGCTTTTTGATATGGCAGATCATAAACAGTCATATAACTACTAGTTTAGAAGCAGGGATATCGATTTGAATCGTACAGAAATACTGAGTGTATGATAAATAAAACTTTTGTGATTTTCAGGCAACCTTGTTTTCCAAGTCTGGAATGGAATTGACGACACGTCTACGAAGAAAGGCATTCGAATCTATGGTTCGACAGGATATTTCCTATTTTGATGATCATAAGCATAGTACTGGTGCTCTGTGTTCGAGACTTGCAACTGATGCATCAAGAGTGCAAGGATGTACTGGTGTGAGATTGGGAACAATGCTCAAGAACTTTTGCTCATTAGGTAAGAAGACTTTTAGAATATTCATCTATCAATGTAATATCATAGTCTTAAGTATGATACAGACTCATGTTCTCAAATCCTGATAATGATGGCAAAGGGCATTATTGTGAATGAAAGATTAATATTTCTTGGCCAATTTTTCATGAAGCTTCACTATTCATAAAATCGTAATGTGTTTTTAACAGGTGTTGCCCTTGGAATTGCTTTTGCATATGGATGGAAATTGACTTTACTAACGATCGGATTCGTACCTTTCCTTATGATCGGAGGATTCTTGGAAATGGCTCTGTTGATGGGACAAGGAGATGAAGATAAACAAATATACGAGGAAGCAAGTATGTTCTAATTATACAGAAATAAGTTATTTGAACAAGAAAAAAGTTCAAATTAGCATAATTTTTTTGTAAATTGGAAACTTCGTTGAAATTAAACCTTGTTTATATTTTAGCTTAAAAAAGTAAAAGCCAAGCAAATTTCGAAAATGTGTATATTAGATATTCATGTAAATTGTGAAGAACAATTTTATGTTTCCTACTATTGTTATAATTCAATTTAATTGATTATTCATTCAACCTGTAATACCAACACGCTGGTCATATACTTTGATTATGCTTATGATACAATATTGATAATTAAAAGTTTGGATCATTCATGAAAATTCATAGAGAGCCAAGATAAGATCTGCTGTTTGTTTCAATATACTCAATGACTTACATTTCAGGCAAAATAGTAACTGAAGCTGTGAATAATATTCGTACTGTTGCTTCTTTGACAAAAGAAGAAAAGGTTTTTCAGATTTACAATGAAAGACTGGAGGAACCTGCAAAGTATGTTGAATAATACCATAAATTTCTTATGCTATTTAGATTTCTAATCTTTATTTTTTTTTGCAGAAGTGCAAACCAAAAAGCTCTCATCACTGGTCTTGGCTATGGTTTCTCGCAATGTGTCATTTACTTTGCATACGCTGGAATATTTCGCCTTGGAATATATTTGGTTGAAATTGAGGATATGTCATTCGAAGATGTTTTCAAGTAAGTTATTCCTGGAATTACGGTTCACAGTATAAACTCAGTTTCTTTCTTCGTCACGGTATTTCGTTTACTATTCAGTGATCACTGCCCAGAGTAGTGCTCGTTCATCTTTGTAAATTATTATAAAGGGATGTGTAAACTATGGTATTCTAAAATTACTACTCTCAATTTAATTTAATTGTCCAAAATCAAGAATCTTGGTTATGCTAATTTTTCTCCCAGGGGATCCCCCAAAACAGCGCTCTTACTCCATGGTGACACCTTGTGTCCCATCACTAATTAATTAATCACTCGCTAATTATACGAAATAATTCATCCAAAATCAATAGGCTTCTGGTCCGACATATATGATGAATGCACATGCAAGATCTGGAGCAGATTATATCTCGCTTCCGTGAGATATCGCGTGCATCTAACAAACAAACGGACAATTACCTATCAACATACTTACCGATTAAAATCGATAAGTAATAATAAACAATCAGCAATACAATTCCTCGGAGAAGACCATACACTTTCGACTTTGCTAATTGATTGATTATGCCAGAAAGCCTACTTGATCGTAACTATCAACTTGCAATTTATCCATATACCTGGCATCAGATGGGGAGATGCATGTTTTACATACTATAAACTATAGTTCGAGTTATTTAAGTTTTTCTGGGTTTTGAATTTGTTTTAAGTGCTGATTTCGCTGCCTCGAGTTTGGGTTAGCTTGCATATGTATATCTTGCATCTAAGTGTATATCAATCATTTGAAATATTTGAATTTTCAATCACAGGGTCCTTACTGCTGTTATATTTGGGGCTATGGCAGTTGGACAAAACAGTTCATTCGCACCTGATGCTGCAGAAGCACAAGTATCGGCTGCTAGAATGTTCAAGTTATTTGATTCGAAACCTATTATTGATGCCTACAGTGATAAAGGACATAAACCAGTAAGTTGTTTGTATTTTATTACAATAGTCGTTTTACCAACATACTTCTGAACTATTGTTTAACAAATACAATTATTATCAAAATTTTTGATATTTTTTGTAATGATTTTCGGCATATGTTCCAATTATCGATTAAAAAGCCAATTCAATAAATTCTTTTTGTTTAAAGGTTGTTCGTCATTCAAGTCGATAATTTGAATAACATGCATTGCATGACTGTTGCAACATAGATTCACTGTTGTCCAAACAATCTTCTAATTCAGGATAGCCTGACTAAGTTATTGAGTCCTCAATAGTAATAAATAGCATGACCAACGGTTTGAATCGTTTGGTGCTATTTCCGTTGAACCAATGCACATTCCAACACTCAAGTCTTATATATACAGTATCAGTAATTGCAATTTTGAAACCCAGTAACCAAAATGACTTTACTTTATTACAGCATACTTGCAAAGGCAACATCGAATTCAAATCTGTAGACTTTACATATCCTACCAGACCAGATACACTTGTATTGGAAGGGCTTGATGTCAGTGTACCATCTGGTAGTACACTTGCTCTAGTTGGACAATCAGGTTGTGGAAAATCTACATGTATTCAACTTATTGAAAGATTTTATGATGTGGTGGAAGGAGGAGTGGTATGTATCAACTCAGTGGTTCTCAAAGTGGGCGTCGCGGCGCCCAAGTGCGTCGTTTTACTTTTTCAAGGGCATTCGCAAAACTTTTCCTTTTTTGCGGAATTATACCTGCGATGCGTAGACAAAGTAAAACTTCTCGTTGTTATTGTTTAAAATTTAAATCACACTTGAAAACTGGAGAAGACTGTCGATTTAAAAATTGTAACGATCAACGTTATTTATATGAGACCTTCCTAATGTCATGGGTCATTCAATACTGTTCCCATGATGACATCACACTCACACACTAGGTAGGCTTGAGTCATGCATGTCATTCATTTTTAATCCTTTTTATAAACATGGACGTACAGAGCGTTGTTGAGCAACGTTCAGCACTTCGCCTGCGTGTGGACTCAAACGGATATTCAATATTGACACCGCGGCAGTTTTCTTCGGGCACAACTTAAATAAAACTCATTGCGAAAGATGTTATTCATTGAAAGATATTAAGACGTTTTTCACGGGAAGTCGCAACTTTAACATATTTTCCTAAAGGTGTCGCAATACCAAGAAGTTTTGAGAACCACTGTATTAATTAATGAATTATTTCTTCAATGTCAGTTAGATGCTTCGGTTAAAATATTGTGATATAAGATCTTGTGGAACTTGGTCTGAGAAAGTTGTAGAATTTTTTTGATTTGTTCTAGCTCAAAATATTTCTAATTTCAGAATTTTTTCGGGAGACTGTAAATTTAAATCAAAAACTGATGGAGAAATAGAATTTAATTTTAATGCAATATAAGCATTTCCTTCTTCTTTGTAGCATGGCACATATTGAATATATTCTGATTAAAAGATAGATGGTTTGTTCATCTGATCGTGGATCTATACTTAGATAATGGCTTGATTCCAATGGATTATTCTAATTTTTATGTTTTATTTATTTCCAGATGGTTGATGGTTCTGATGTAAAAACATTGAATGTGGCATGGATGAGACAACAAATGGGAATTGTATCACAAGAACCTGTCTTGTTCAATATAAGCATCAAAGAAAATATTTTGTAATTTTATATTCTTTCTTAAAATTTGTTAGAAGAATTCAAATTTGTTCATATCTATTATTTAGTTGAAACATTCAATTTGCTGCAATTAGGTGGGGTATTCAAACACAGACTAGGTTTCATAAGATATCACGTTTTCATGCAAACACAAACATTTCATCAAATAATTTTTTTATATTCATTTCGTACTAACATGATTGACAAGCAGAGATTGCCAAAACTGAATAATTTAATAATGCAATCGAGGAAATTTTTGAAGTATAGAATATGAAATATATTCTCAATTTTGGCCACATTAGCAGTGAAATTTGCACAATATTTAAAAATTCGACTTTCAAGTGGCTGAAATGATATTTCATCCAGAAGAAAAAAATCTTCGAAAATCAGGAATTTATTATATCAATCAAATACAGCCAATATAATACATATAGAAAAAATTTATGAAGGAATGCAGAAAAAAATCGACTGTGTTTTTCCGAATTCTGGCTTCTGAAAATTTAATTTTTTATTCTCCCCATATTTAGTTGCCTGGATTTTAGTGTAGCAACATGCATTTGTCTCCCAGAAAAAATTGTTAACTGAATTAATTTACAAAAACCAAGTACCAGTAAGGGCATTATAAAGTTATATTTCATTAAATTCTTCCGTATTATAATTGCGTAGACTTGGTGACAAAACACGACCATACACTGATAAAGAGGTAACTGCTGCTGCCGCTGGTGCAAATATTCATGAATTTATATCCGGTCTTCCTGAGGTTTGTAGTTTATTTATTTATTGTATTTTGCAGTCTTTTAAGTGTTTTAATACTGCTATTTACCTTTTTGAAATCAGTTGAAGTTCAAAATATTGAATTAACCTGAGTTTTGGCCGTTTATCATTTGTTTGCTGTTTTTCGATAGCTTCTGATTGTTTTTCATAGGTAATTGTATCGTAAAATAACATAATGCACAACTTCATGTTGAGACAGGAAATTGCCCTTATATTATAAATTTATTAATGCCTGTTCCTACAACTTTTCAAATGGTCAGGGTTACAATACAAAAGCAGGTGCAAAAGGTGGCCAACTGTCTGGTGGGCAGAAACAAAGAATTGCTATTGCGAGAGCTTTATTGAGAAAACCAACTATATTATTACTGGATGAAGCAACATCAGCATTGGATACAGAAAGTGAAAAGGTATTATGTTAAACTATTCAGCATGATGATTTCATCCTTTTAGCATTTCTACCAAACTGGTTACTCCAAATTAATCTAAATATATTTGCGTTGTAATACACATAAAGAGATATTTTAAATGTAAGATGTCAAATTTTTGAATAAAATCTGTTTGCAGTTATTCCCAACTGATAAAGCGCTGCCGTTGTTAGTACCGTATATACTGTAATTTACCTCACTGATATGATTTGTAGTTTTGCGAATGACTGAATATAATATAAGACGTCTTCTTTAATATTTTTTGATATGTTTTACAGATTGTGCAAGAAGCATTAGACAAAGCACGGAAAGGTCGTACAAGTATCATAATAGCACACAGATTGTCAACTGTTAAAAATGCAGACATCATCGCAGTTGTTGACAAGGGCAAAGTTGTCGAAACTGGAACACATGAAGAACTTCTAAAGAAGCGAGGCGCATTCTACAGGTATAATCATAACATAGACGCCTACTTGCTATCAGCATAATAAGCGTGGTTTGAATTTTAATATTGAGGTTCAATATTTCCTTCTTCGTCAATATTAATAATTTTACTGAAGTAAAAAATTTTGCTGATTAGAAATAAAACTTCATTTTGGAATTTGGGGATAGTCAACCATGTATACTTATGATGTTTTTTATTTCATCTTTTTTACATTGTCCAAAGCGAATATTCGAATTTTTTATTTTTTTATCTATTAGTAATTCCATTTTTCATTTATTTATTCACGTGTTATGCTCATTGATTTTCCTAAAGTGTAAATACTAATTAGGGCTGTCCGTATATATTTGAATGTTATTATCAATCTGGGTTTGGGCCAGAACGCCTAATATTCTCTTGTTTCTCAAGTTTCAATGAAAATATTTCTCAATTCTCATTACTTTCCTTCTATGCAGTCCGCATTTGGTTAGGATTTATTATTATTTACTTGTCACCTGAACAGCTAACAGTCATAATTTTTCTTTAGAGGTCGGTCGATCTTGCAGTCTTGTCTGTTCTCTTCCGATTTTATTTCCATTTACTTTTCTTGATGTCTGTGTAGAATTCTTAAAAGACATGATGACGTACATGCCAGCTATCTTTAATGATACTTGAGTAGTATTTGTTTTGCATTTATGCCAGCACTGAATTCTATTTTCAATTAATTTTTTCAGTTTGGTCAATGCCCAGCTCACACATCAGTAGTAGGCAAAAGAAGCAATATTTTCTTCTGTGTTCACAAAAGAAGTCAGAAGATTGGATTACTGACGAATGCGTTCAGAAAACTTGCCATGAGCATTTTTTCCCAAAGTTTTTTATTGAGTTTTTTCTTGTTCTGCACCATCAATTTTTTGTACCAAAGGATCCTTTTTATACACGACAATGAGTGGTTCATACAGTATAAGTGTTTCATTTTACGATGGTGCTCGACTCTCGTTATATAAATATGTTCATTTTTCTTTACAAATACTTAATGTTGAGGTTGTTATGTTTTTAAATAAATGGCTTTAAATAGGTAAATATCTGATTGGGTATACATTTCGTCCTTTTACTGAAACTTTATCAAGGAAAACAATGTTCTCGCAATAATTTCCAATATTTTTGCCTTCAAAATAAGTGTCAAAACTTTTTAACACATAGCACTCAGATATTAGAGCATAGGTTCTCAAAGTGCTCCGTACAAAGCCACAGGGCTTCGTGAGAGAAAACTAGGGGCTCCGCGAGCAATTCGATTATAGATCGGCTAATTTTGTAACAGTCCAAAGAGGCAATAACAACAGTTGAAATGAGATTTGGCAACTGAGCCGTCGAAATATGGCAACAATGCGGAAATTCGAATATATATATCACATTTTCTATAAGCAGGATCGCAGCCAGGATTTTTGAAAGGGAGGGGAAGGCCAAATTTGGGATCGAAAATTTCCACGCAACCTTATTCGCGATTAGGCAACTCGTTGAACAAAGACTTTTCAGCGGATAACGAGTTTTCTGTTGCATAAAATATTCAATCCGTGGCCGATGAGAACGTTTATAATGTCTTGTCATAGTCATTTAATTGTGTCCATCGTAGCTCGCCTTTGAGTTGAGATTTTACTATCACGATAACTGAAATGAAAGATTATTTTTTAAAATAATATCAAATACGTGCTAAACTTCCAACCATAGATTGATAGGAATCGTATTTTTGCGATATTTTGATTCGTCGAATTTGTGTTGTTTTTTCAATCCTCAAGATTATTTTAAGCAAGATATATCGCCATTACTGAAATGAAAGATTATTATTTTAAAATAACATCAAATACGTGCTAAACTTCCAACCATAGATTGATAGGAATCGTATTTTTGCGATATTTTGATTCGTCGAATTTGTGTTGTTTTTTCAATCCTCAAGATTATTTTAAGCAAGATATATCGCCATTTTAAAAATCCCAAAGTCGGCAATTCATGACCGATGATGTCCATTGGCTTAATTGTGTTGGATGTAAGCTGTGGTTGCGTCAACTTAGGACTACATCATATCATTTACTTATTGTTTGTCAAGTTTTTTTTTTACCCTTCTTCCTCCTACCGCTGATTTCGGTCACTCTAACCCCGTGCTGCTTCTCTCCTCTTGGCTGCTCTTTTCGCCAATTTCCTTCCTATTTTTAACTCGTTACATTTTTTGGCCTCGCTGAATCCACCACTCCCACTCGTGTCTCCTATTATCTCGTGATTACTATAATTGGCTTCGCTGGATCGCGCTTCTCTCCTCTTGGCTGTTCTTTTCGCCAATTTCCCATTATTAACTTTTTACTTTCACTCGTCTACTCGCTGATTGTTATTATTGCGCTCCGCTCTGATCGCTTGGCCTTCTGGCTTGATGTATTTTCGCTCATTTTCCGATTTCCATGGCTACGCCTTGATTAATTCACTCTCACTGTCTCTCTCAGTGGTCCCCTTGGTGATTTCTATTTTCGCTCCACCCTCCTGATCCGCTTGGCCTTCTCCACTCACTCACTGGCTTCTATTTCCTTTTCAACTCTGTTCTCGTCTGCCCTCTTTACCCCTCGGCTGTCTGTCATGTCTGCTGGTCCATTCCCTCAACTCAATCTACCGTGTGGGGTTCGAACCAAAGTCGTAATGTTTGATCGTGTTACTACGTTTCCCCTGAGCTACCGCTACCGATGAGGATAGGGTGGATTAGAATCTTAATTAATTAACGACGTCGCGCGTCAGCCTATGACGAGGCTAATTACCCCTCAAAAATTACATTGAACATGCTTCGTTGATTCGAAGCAGGTGTATTCATACCTCTTTTGAAAGCGTTCATTTGGGACTATTGCGTGCGCTGCATCAACTATTGAATGTGTGAATATCCCAGCACAGCAGGTAAGGTACCTAATCAAATCACTTAAATTTTCTATAAATGCAAAAACTTTTATCTTGGCTAGAATATCTTATAAATTAACTTATCCCTAGGCTATATGTGTGCATCTTGATAGATAGATTTTATTTCGATTCATTCGCAAAAACAAAATAAACTTATATATATACATATACACACGGCTGTCCTATTATATTGGTTCCCCTTATTTTCAGGATAAATCAAATATGAATATCTTTCTTTTTCTCAAAAATTTATTCGCTGCTTGATTTAGTGACCGTATGGTCCTTCCAACCTCCTATCAATTCCGTTGTTAGTCGATTTATTCTTCTTTTACTTATTGAATGTTGTTGTTTGTGTTTGATTTGTTGGCTAATGACTGGGTGATGAATAAACTTCTATCTATCCATCTATCTGCTCATTCATTGTCGCTAAGTTGTTTCTGCGATTGCATTCTCGCAAATGTTTGTTTTGCATAACGCCAGTCGCAAAAATATAAGTATAGGGTTAGTATTCGCGCAAGAGTCCGTTTTCGTCTGGACCTTTTTATTTGGTGTGGGAGGAGGCTAGTTACTGAGTTACCGTATGGTGTCGGTACGGGTGCAGCCGGTATATTTAAAATTATCAAAATCTTTTTATTTAGTTGTATACCGTACCGGTACAGTTCTTCAGTACGTGACACACTTTATATATTCAGATTGTAATTACGGTACCGGTATTTTATAAAGGTCAGGCGATTGCCGTTGTTAAATTGAATACCGTACCGGTACCGGTATTGATTTCTAAACAGTGAGCAGCGAAGAAAAAATAATAAGTTTCCCGTATTAAAAAAATATGGCCAAGCTGGTTTTGTATGAAGTCTCCGATTACAGGATTAGTCTACCACATTTTGTGCTTTCAATTGCCGGACTCTGAGAGGTTCTGGTGCTGAGGTAAACGTGGATATATGTAATTTAGTAATCTGTGAGCGTTTAGGATGCCTTAACTTACCGTATAACACTGTCAGAACGCCAGCCCACACTCGTGTGACGCTAGCCCACACTCGTAGGATGCCAGCCCACACTCGTGTGACGCTAGCCCACACTCGTGAGACGCTAGCCCACACTCGTTTTTGACAGGCCATACTAGGGGTAACTGGTCCGTGCTTGGTATTGCATTTGCGCTGTGTATATCCAATATGGTCTCTATATTGTCATAGCCACCAAGTTTTTATGTATTAACGTTTATAAAGTGGTAAAATAGTTGGTTGACCCATTGACGTCAGGCTGAGTGTGGGCTGAGCGAGTGTGGGCTGGGGTAACTTTGGTACCGAAACTGCTTGAATAATCCCAAACAGAATGTGATGTGAAATTTTTTTTTTAAAGTCTGTCTAGGACGGAAATGAAATACTTGACAGATGCGTTTCTGCGTTTAGTTAAAATAAAATCCACTCGATTTTCAACTAAGCCAGTACAGCAGTATATTCCATATCATATACCAGTAGGGTATGGGCAGACTATGTCGTACTGTAAACTGAAATAGAGTACCATATACCAGTAGCGTTCTGACTCAACTTCTGTCCGAGACTACTTTTATTATAAAAAAATAATAAATATTGGACTTTATTTTTTTTACATCATGTTTTTTTTTTTGGTTGGCATTATTTAAAAACTTGCTCCGTGTACTTCGTTAGACTCCACGTGCCCCACACCACATATTTTTATCCCCATTGTTTATAGCGCAATAGTTCTGTACTTGGTATTCAAGAATTTTTCTCTGTCAGATTAAATTCATCCAGCAGTACGGTGCTTATAACTTTTAACATATTGCAGTATTCTGGTATAGAGAGATCAATAGTACTGAACTAGTTTCAATTACTTATTCATGTATTGGGTGGTGAAAAAATCTGATTAACTCATTCTTTACCACCCAGTCATTAATAAAAGATTTTATTTTGAATCACTCATTTGGTCTATTATTTATGTTTTGTGTTTCTGGTTAGTGGTTTAAAGAATAATTAAGTTGTTTATCTCTCACAATAGGTGTATACCTTATGTGTGAAAGGATTATTAAGAAATCCTCCTTTCATAATTATTCAATATACAACTGTTCAGATCATTACTTGTACTAAACTATACTATTACAGTATTAGTGATTTCCTTCATTTAGTGTGAACCACAGTCTGACAATGGAACCTATTAATGGATATCCTAATACTATATTATCTGAGAATGATACTGATAAATCATTAGAAGCATTAAAAAAGTTCAATGCAAAGAATAGTGGCGCTTTCATTTTTGGCAAAAATGACATGCAAGAAAGAAAACTATTTGTCTCACATTTATTGGATATTTTAAAGTCTTCTCTGGATGGTGAAAGCACCTCAGAATCTGAATATGTGGTGGAAAGCCTTTCTGCTCTAGTCGTAATGTCTAGAGATCATATGTCAATGAATGGAAGATTTTTGAATCGAGAAACATGGAAGATATTGACAGTGATTGCTGGATTACTGGATAAAAATGGGAAGGCAATGACGGTCATCGAAACGTCTAAGATACTGTTTACACTTGCTAGTAAATGTCTATGCAATATCATGTTCATTTCAAAAGATTCGCAAGGTTATTGTTGCGACGATGAACTTATAAAAGGCATTTTGCAACGTTTGAAATCTCTGGATCCCAAAGATGAATCAAATGATACTGAAGTTGAATTTTTAACACTTCGATTGCTGTTTCTCGTTTCTGTGCTCAATGTGCAAGCAAGAACAAAGATTATTGAAAACCACGAGGGTAGCCGAGTCTTGTTGGATTATTTGAATTCGAAATTGACATCATCAAAAAGAGTTGTTAAACCTACGCCATGTATCAGAGCTAGTATTTCTCCTGCACATGCAAAATCCTGTTGTGAAATATTAAGAACACTGTTCAATTTGAATCTGAAATATCGGCATGAAGAAAGTCAAGTAAAGGAAGAAAGAATTACTATTGAATTTGAAGATTTGACATCAGTTTGTCGTAAATTGTATTTGGTTCAAGCAGGTGATGACAAAGTTTTGACGGAGAAATTACATGGTGACGCAGGAAATTGTTTATACACTGTGCCCAGGTCTTGTTTACTTGATGATACGATAATTCCTTTAATTGACAAGTATGACCCTGATGATGTGTTTTCATACAATGGCGAAGACATCCCGCAATGGGAGGAAAGAGATCTCAGTGCTGTTTTGAATATTTTAAAAGAAGTTGAATTGAAGATTCACAATAAGTCATTGACAACTGAAAGCTTGCAACCTGTTCTTTCACTGCTGAGCCACATCAGTCGTACATCAAGATATGTCAGAAAATATTGCAAGAATTACGTTATCCCACCACGTAAGGATTTTGAGCATCGTCCTGAAGTTGGACCAGAATTTCGTAATAAATTGATAAAGCTTTTCACACATGCTAACACAGAAGTAAAAGCGGCTGCTGCTGATTTTGTATTTGTCTTGTGCAGAGAGAAGGTGGAGAGACTTGTTAAATACACTGGTTATGGAAATGCTGCGGGATTGCTTGCAAGCAGGGGGTTACTCGCAGGAGGCCAGGGAGACACTGTTTATTCTGATTGTGATTCTGACTCTGACACAGAAGAATATTTAGAAAATGCAGAGAAAATTAACCCCATTACTGGTCACATTCCACCTAATATTCCCAATCCGATGGAAGGTATGTCGGAAGAACAGAAAGAATATCTTGCTGTTCAATTAGCAAATCAGATTTCGAAATTGTCAAGTGATGATATTATCAAACCTGTATGTATCGATCCAGATACTGGTAATCTGGTTCCTTTTCAACAAAAAGTCCACAATATGCAATTACCAGAAGAGAAAGATTCTGATGAAGACATTGATTGAAGATTACAGATTGACATAATATAAGCTTTTGCAGCAAATTTTCTGAACTCATCTTCCTTTAAATAACTAACAAAATATTGCGATAGGAATGGAAGTTCATTATTTGAGAATAATTTGTCTTTATTATTATATCCTGGGTAAAACTTATGTTGTGTGAAATGCAAAACTAACCTCGAATAAAATTTTGGACACTATCTTTTGAGGCTGATATGCCAACCATTGGCACCTTGGAGGCATTCCTGTATCTTAGTCCAGCTTTAACTGTGATAGTTTTGAAGCAAATTGCTATATTTGTAAAAACATATTTCAAGTCT
This sequence comes from Styela clava, assembly GCF_964204865.1. Classification (NCBI taxonomy): domain Eukaryota; kingdom Metazoa; phylum Chordata; class Ascidiacea; order Stolidobranchia; family Styelidae; genus Styela; species Styela clava. Next base: position 15,385,245 of record NC_135252.1, on the reverse strand, counting down.
GTACATTTTTTAATGCATATATGTAATTGTGCCCGTCTGTTGCCCGTTTTCTCTTTTGTAATTCTATGTTTAATGAAATTTTATGCTGCATTCACCAAGTTATTTGTTTTGAGGGAATCATGTCTGTTTTAGTAATCGTTTCTTATGAATTTAGTTTTATTATTTGAATAAAAAAATTTTCTCTGACAGTTGTTTCAAAATAATATTCATGTCATTTCTTGCAATATATTAAGTCAATTAATGCGTCACGTATGCTACCAACTTTCCTAGAAAAATGCTTTTTAAGCTATATGGAGTACTAGAATTCTGTGTAGTGCATCGAGTATTTGCATTTTGTTGCGATATTAGATTAAGAACTAAATTCTGACATATCTTACACAATGTTAATTTCTGTATATTAGCCAGCTTCTGCAAAATACAATCATGATATGTATAAGTTGGCAAGATTTTTTGCTATATTTTGTATACAGTTATAACCTATTCTTTTGTAAGGTGTTGTTTGATCATTCGTTTTTGCCTAGTAGAGATTATTGTCCATGGGAGTCATTAAGTTTTTTTTTTTTTTTATGTTTATGTGTTGTATCATTGTTTGAAGTTTCAAATTACTCATTTTACAAATTGCTCAATAGAACAACATGGACAAAGATTACAGTCAAGCTCGCCATCAGTTAAAAAAATAACTTATCGAAGGATGATATTTCACTTTATGGGGTTATTTAAATGTGCAGTCTTTTCGAAATGGCTATATTGTGATGTTATGACTTATTTTCATTATATTCAATATATTCAGATGTTTTGCTGTTTTTCATCAATATTTTCTACATTTATGTATATATAGCTTCCACATGTTCTTCATGTAACGTATCTTTTTTGTATTTTTGTGATATTATAGCAGGATGGAAAAAGTTAATAAAAAAGTACAGCTAGAATTTCAAAGTCACGTTTCTGAATTGCAAAAAAATCAAAAAGCTATTGGCAAGTGTGTGAAACTACGACAACAGCTTGAAGCTCAACTTACAGAGAATACTCTCGTACAAAAAGAGTTGGATATTCTTGAAAGTGATGCCACTGTTTATAAGCTTACAGGTCCTGTATTGGTGAAGCAGGATTTGAATGAAGCAAAAGCGAATGTGAAAAAACGAGTTGATTATATTACAGAGGAATTTAAAAGACAAGAGAAAACAATTGAGGATTTGGAAAAGAAACAAGAGACAACAAGACAAGCATTAATGAAAATTCAAGCTTCGCTTCCAAAGCCAACTGGAAAACAAGTAGCATAGTAAACAGGATAATTTTAAAACTGAAATAAATTTGTAGTGAAATATATCCAATTTGGCTTACAACCACATTTTTTTTTTCAATTATAAATTTTTTGTGTTTGCTGCTAGAAATCTTCAAATTCAATCTATTTGAAGAATGAGGCTGGAAGAATACAGCACAATCTTTGACTTTATCAATTACCACAAATCTAATTGTCCAAGAACAGTTCTCTCTAATGTTATTTCAAACTTTGGGTCTCAATATCAATATCATACACTAATGAGTATATTTTTGACCTGTTTGCAACGAAAAGTGAAAATGACGTACCACTCAAAAATGAAAGAAGAGAAATTGAAATATTATTACAAATTATATAAAGAACGAATGAATATCTCACATCAAATGAATCATAAACAAAATGTAGTGAAAAGTAACAAATTACCCGCACAAAATATAGAACAAACCTCAAGTGAAATTGCAAAATTGTGCAATGGAAAAGAAGCGGTTTCGAATGGCACTGACAGTGGTTCTTCTGATGTAAATGGCAAATCTGTATTGATTGGTATTGCAAATGATTTCGAAATTCCACCTTGTTTAATGGCAAGAATTATTGTAGAGCAATACCTCATTGAAGAAAAAGCTTCTGCTAACAACAAAGAAAATTTTGCTACGGGAACAGTGATTGGTAACAGAAAAAATCAAAATGTTACACAAGAAACTACAGTTGCATCACTCAAAATGGAGAATATAAATAATGAACAAGTGCAGAAAACTGTAGATCTTGCTAGAGTTGATGGAACCAAATATTCACCTTTTCCGGCCTCTCGTATTGGGTTATCAAATAAATCTAAACCAGATGTTAGTTTTCCGCCAATGAGCAATCACCAATCTTCCACACAATCAATGCCTACTAGCAAACCCCCTAGCACAAGCTCTGTTTCACAAACATCGATCAAAAATAAAGTGTCATCTTGGATGAATGATCCTTTTCTTATACCAGATGAGAAGCTTCGTGAACAAGTTTTGCATTGTATAAGTTTTGATGTGTGTTACGGCCCAATTAATGATGCTATCCGACATTCGGTTGGTCTTGAATTTGAGGAAAAACTCGTTCGAAATGTAAAAAGGCACAATCTACCATTTCTGGATGAGAATGATCTAAGAAAACGAGGATATGACAAAACTCCTGATGTAAAACTGGAAGTTCCAATATCAGTAAATGGTTATCCGGTTTGTTGGATAGAAAGCAAAGCATCATTCGGTGACTTACAAACTCATAGTGAATATTTGAGAGACCAGTATTATAGTTATTGGAATAGATTTGGTCCTGGTATAGTTATCTATTGGTTTGGGTTTATTGATGGAATCTCTGACGAGATGAAAAAATTGGGAATACTAGTTATGGACGATTTTCCATCTGATAAACAAATTTCTTTCATGAATCCGTGACTTTTTCAATATTTGAAATTTTTGTATTTGTTTAAAAAAACTCCTATTTATAGATTGGTTTGTTTAGTTTGGGTTCTTATATAATTCAATATTTTTCAAACCATTTTACTATTGATCCAAACCAGTGGTTCTACACCCTTTTTCTCTCATGGCCCATTTTCTTTGCACAAAAATTCTGCAGGGGGGTAACTATGAAAAAAATCCTTTCTGCAAAAATAAACACCTTTACTTCAATAATTAGAATGCCACCCTGTAGCAAAATACAGCATTGTCATTCTCTGATACTATCATCAATCTAGCTAAATTTATCAATATCTTTAGCAATTTTTTGTGTCCCATCTGAAAATGTTGCTCTGGCCAAGAGGCTATGACCCACTGGTTTAGAATTGGTGGTTTAATTAAACAATACAGTGCTTATTAAGAAGTATTTATGGCGTAATTTAAGTTCTGATCTGTTTTAGTATTGGGTTTCATTCTTCCTAGTTTTTCATTGAGACTTGGTTCATTTATGGTTTTTGTTTGTGTACATGACTAATTTTCTGATTGATTCATCTAGTCCAGTCAATAATAAATAAAATACGAATTTCTATCCTTAATATCAGGATGTATACCAATATTTTCATTTCCATAGTAGGGTCGGACCGATATCACCTACCAATAATGAATTAAAGTATTGGCTAATTTTAACATCAATTGTTGTTGTCTAATTCTGTGATATGGTGTCATAGTGATTTTCCCATATTCAAATTCACTCAATGCCAAGTTTTCGTTGCTTGTTGTAGGCTATCATTTTTATGCTTATTTTCCTTTTATGTGATTGACATATCAGAATGATGTGATTTTTGTGTGGTGTAGTCAGATTGAGGCCAGAAAAGACCCACCGATATATGCAGAAATTGTTAAGTAATGCCAAGACCAGAACCCATCATTTTTGTGGAAAAACATTGATATTTTCCTATTTTGTGTAGTGTTAAAGAACTATCAATCTTATTACTATGTTGGTACCGGTCGGGCCCTACTTTTGATGTATGAAGTGGTATTTTATTGATGGTAGATTGCTATCGTTTTTATATGCCTGGGCCATTTGATAAATTTGGTTACAAATGCTTGCTTTCGATTTCTCTATGTTCAATACAGCAAACTTTGTATCATGCTTTCTCAATTGATATTTGTAATGTAACTGTGTTTTTTTGCAGCAAATATAAATATAATAATAATGTGAAATTCTTGAATTGGATGTTGAGTGACTTAAAGTAAAAATGTCAAAGCAAGAAGTAACCGTAAAAGATGTTATGGAGGTATGTTGATTATACGAGTAAAAGCATGTACAAATGCAAAGTAGCTTTTTTTTCGAATACCGATACATGACAAAATAGGCATAACAGTCATTGATTAGCTATACAACCCTTGAAAGAATTTTATAATTTTTAAGCCATGTTTTAAAATTCAGCAATCTGCGATATTTAAAACCATGATAAAAAAAGGTGATGCTGCTCTTATAAGTAGGATGAACAAATATGATTGGGCTGATTGATGTATGGCCCAAAACAATTTTCATCGCTGATTGACATGCCATTATTTTTTCCATTCAGACGTCTCTTTCTGCTTTTCACAGACTTAACACTGATAATAAACTTTTGAGTGTTATCTTTGGGTTCAAGGTAACAATCTCAATCAAACTCACAGATTCTTCTATCACACCATACAATAATAAGATGACAGATTTGTTACTTTTTTCTCACAGTTGACATTTCCTTTTAAACATATTGCAATTACCGAAATTATGTATAGTGCACCAGTCTCCAACATTGCTCCCATGGCCTATTTGACACTCTTACCATCCCCCACCAGGCATAAAAATTGTTTTGTGCCACATTGATATGCGATTTCAACGACATAAAAATACCTTGGTACATGATCTCACTGGTTTAACATGATCTCAATCACATACCAAAGTGACACTAAGAGGTTATTACTAAAAATCACTGAGATTTCACAACTGCTGAGATTGTTTATTAAAGTGACATTGACATGGAATATTTTTTCATTTCTGGTATTCAATCTCTAACGGGTCATTAGCTTGTGTTACTCGCAAACAGCACTCTGGCTTTTGTACGGTACATCTCTGCTACTTTGAAATCTAGTTGACAGGATAGTGCATAATATTAAAATTTTATCTACCTCTTTTATAGGCTATATGATTGTTAAATAATCTGTCACAATTTTCATTATATTTTGCTGTATAATGCGGAGTTGTTCATCATGAGTTGCTGATCTTATAAATAAATCATGACATCCATATGAAGTACCGATAGTCAAAATATTGTGGTCGTTATCACTAATTTTGGTTAGTATTTTGCCTTGGGCAAAGGTATATGATGTAGCTGATAGTATCACCATGACATTGTACATTTTTGTATGTACATATATATCTTGTGAGTGGCATAGGTATAGTCAAAAAACAAGCTATCAAATATGGAAGGAAAACTTGTGATTGTGATTTTATGTTGCATCTTCAAAGCCTCAGCAAATGGTATGTATGTAGGATATATGTTAAGTGGTTTTTATGTTATGATTATGAATAGTTATAAATCTGATAACTGTTTTACTTTGTATTGTTTAATTAATCCTGTAAATGAACAGGGTAGGGTATATAACAGTTCCACTTTATCACTATAGAGTCTTTCGAAAAAGAATTTAAGTTTTTATCACTTAATCATTATCTTGCTTAATTTAAAATACTGTTAACTGATTCACTTTTGTACATTCCAGGAGGAAAACAGAGTAACGGTGGTTTAAAAGTCAGTGTTACAACTACCACTGTTCCACCACCAGTTCGTATCAAGTATTCAACTGGTGCATATCTGACAAATGGACATCGAGTCTACTTTCAAACTGCTAAAGTTGTTGATGGTTCTGATACAAAACTTCCAATTCTACTTCTCCATGGAGCTGCTTTCTCGTCACAGACTTGGCGAAAATTAGGAACATTACGGTTCTTGGCAAAAAATGGCTACAATCCTATTGCTGTGGATCTACCAGGATTTGGACGCACAAAAGGCTATTTCAGAGGAGACACTAATGATTTTATGGATGAACTTATTGCTAATATTGGAATTGAAAGACCTATTCTTGTCAGCCCATCAATGAGTGGCCGCTACTCAATACCTTATGTGCTTAATCATTCTTCTAAACTGAGGGGATATATCCCAATAGCGCCTTCTAATTATGGCGGAACAAAAGAAAAATTTCAGAAAATTATTTTACCAGCATTGATTGTTTATGGCTCGAGGGATACTTGGGGCAAAAGAACTAGTGAAGTTATAGCGAATATACCTGGTAGCAAAATAAAAGTCATCCCTAATGGTAGTCATCCCGCATATCTTGACAATCCTAATTTATTTCATAGATTTGTCAAGACGTTTCTTGATGAGATTTATGCAACAGAAATGACATCAATGCAATCAAATAGAAATTCCAGTGCTGTTAATAGCACAACTTCTTCTGCCATTTTATCTACTGGTACTTCTGTTCCAAATACTACAGTGGCTTCTCTACCCGATGACTCAATGTGAAATTTGTGTTTCAGTTTTTGACTTTTTTGTTTGTGACGAATAAAATATATGGAAATAATCAGAGTATGGTAATGTCTATTTTCGCTATATCGGGCCTGGTTTTCCTTTACGGAGTGATATATGTGTTTTCTTTTGAACTTGTCTTTGATGATTAAACACACACATATTTAGTGAAGATAAAAACATAAATCATATTTCCTGCAATCCAGAGAACTTCTATGGCCGGGGGATGCCTATGCATTATCACGAACCATGGGTGACCTAAACTCACACAAAACTTGAAGACAACATCCATTCAATGCTCACTAGTCTCCACAATATCAATATGACAAAAAAAATTATGTACAATGCATCACTGTATTCTATCTTGTCATTTAACTATCTCACTGATACCTTCAATAAATTATCTAAAGTACTGTAATCTGTACTATATCTGCATCTTTACAATATCAGGATAATCATATTTCAAATATTTACTTTCAAAATCCTATAAAACTCAAATATATTTGTTTTGAATTATACCCCTAATTAATTACCTTATTCTCAGTTTTCATATTAGAAAGTGTTTCTGTGAGTCAAGTCATTGTAGTGATTAATACAAATTGATTAAGATGTTTTGCATGAGTTTTAACCCAAGATAATGATGTATGATGCCCAAGATGCTAAACACAAACCATCACACTTAACATACGCATCAGTTTTCACATAAGGATGTTTGAAACTTTGCTTTTCCTTTCAGGGCAAGATGGTCGCAGACAGTATGCTGTCCAGTTTGTTTATAGATTTAAATGATGTTGAAAAAACAAATAGAGGAGTGCAATCATTCATTCATTTGATGACAACTTATCCAGCCATAACTAAACTGGTTTCTTGTTTTATGAGCAAGATCAAAAAAGTTCCAACTTATCTATCTCAATGTTCATCCTTTCAGAAAAGAATTCTCTTGTTTATCGTTGTCGAATGGTAAGTACATTTACTAATTTGATAAATATCAATTCGATTCTTAGGCACTGATAAAAGACTCAGAGCTTGTATTTAAATTTGGAAATAACGAAATCCTTAATAATAATGCTAGTTATTAGGATTAAGAAGATCCCATCCTTGACCAACAGGGGCTTGATTGCATTGTCTCTACATTGTGATATTTTTCATTTACCGTGATACAATGCTGCTGTCCCTCAATTGTTATTTTTCTAATACTTATTAATTAAAAAACAAAATTTTGATTTAGTGCATAACAATTAGCTAAAGTAATTGTTTCTAATTTTTTTCGATACATTCCATTTTATGCTGATTTAAGATCTCTTTTTCCTCCCCCACTGTGCGTAAAACTCTGTTCTTTGTTCAGTAGTTAATAAATGCTTAACTAGTATTATGCTCAACTCTCACTCCTAACAAAATTCCTCCAGTTGAGAAACACTGAGCCAACAATACAGCTTGTCATCTACCAAATCCGTCCAATTAATATCAAGTTAAATATTTTTAATCTTGTATTGTTTTATATAATTCCAGCTTGATGTTAGGTGAACATATTGACCAGAGGTTTACTTCTGAGAATTTGGCTCCATTAGAAACTGCTCTCATTCGCTTGAGTGATATTGCACTGGCATTTCAAAATGTAATCAAACATCCGGTAAGTCATTAAAGTGCCAAGAATTTAGTACAAATAAATTTTGACTGTTGATATTTATTACCATGTTCTGTTATAATTCACACAATCCAAATTGGTGTTTTTTTCTAAACTTTATCACCTCTAATTGAATTATAGAAGACAAAATTATTTGGACATTATTGTACTTTCATGCTATGGAGATGTAATGACTATGTTTTCAAAATTATTTTGATAATATAAAACTGATAATGTTAATGTTAGTGTATATTCCCGCCATATGGATAGACACTGTATTGCTTATGCTGCATGACAATCTACTTTTGACACTGATGCTATATTTAAAAAAAGATTTTGAGTCAAGAGATAGATCTATTTACAATCTTGTGTTTAGTTTAGATCAAAAGCCTTTAGGAATCTTTAGAAAATCAATAGGCATCGATTTAGAGGTACCGGTAACTGTGCCATTCATTTCTTAGGTTTTCAAATTCTTCAATGTTTATAACGTGAGAATGAGTTTTATTATTTTTTGCAGAATTTCTGTGACATTTGGCATCATACTGTAAAGCAGGCAGTTATTGCATTTTTAAGGAAGAAACAATCAGTTGAAGCATCAAAAATCCTAGTTCTTTATCGAGATCGGATTAATGAGGTAAAGCGGAAATGTACCTTTTAGAGAATTTACCCAATTTAAATGCATTTCTAAAGTAATGCTATTTGAAATAAATGTAGCCTACATATAGGCAGAGAAAAAGGACCAATACTTGTAAATATGCTCCTCTTATTAACTGCATATGCTTGAAATCACGAAAAATGCCAAATTTTACTTTTTTTTATTCAAAGTAAATCCATTTATGGATTTCCAACCGAAATTAGTTGCAAATCATTAATATCCGTGACATCTTCTTTCAGGAACAAAAAAAGATGTTGGAAAAACTAATCGAAAGGACTTTGAATAAGAAGCTTGATATCGAAAAGCTGGCTAGGACTGATGGACATGATTATACTTCATATTATTTTGTAATGGCGACTTTTATAAAAGGTATGTTGATTATATACTAAGGAATAATGGCATGGAAGTTTGGATGTGGCTTCTAGAAATAACTTCCTTTTTGAATTGTATATTTAAATAAATGTGTGTTTAATAAAAGTTTCTGTTTTTGCAAAAATTTACTTAAATTTTAGGTTTGAACAATCAATTACCTAAGACAACATTACACAGATTTGCTGCGAAAATCAGTACTTCAGTGAAAGAACAAAATGATGAGGAGGATCAATATGAAGACGTGGTAGATTCAGGAAGTGACATGGACCATGGTAGTATTATTATTGGAATTTGTTATGTCCAGGGCTGGGGACTCAGAAACTGTGATAATTCCCGTACATACTCGCAGATAGGTCGCAATTTTTTCCTCATATTTTTATTGGTAGTATTATTATTGGAATTTGTTATGTTCAGGGCTGGAGACTCAAAACTGTGATAATTATATTGATTTCAAACTTTGAAATTAAACACTTGACTTTTAAATAAAAATATTAATATTAGAACTTGGAATTTATAAAAAAAATATACGCTAAAAAGAATAAATTTTACTATTTTATACTTTTAAGTTTTGACCTTAAAAAATAATGGATGGTTAAGAGCTAAGAAAATTCCTGGTAGCCCTTGGCTCTATCTAATGTGGTAAGCTCAGCTCCAGTGACAGGGTTGATTAGCTATTTATTCATGCAACGCTTTGCTAGCGTTATGGTTATTCGGCTTTAATGCTGTGCGATATGGAAACCACCGATCTAAATTTGTTTTTTATATAGATGGAATAAACATGGATGAACCTCCAGAAGAAATGGAAGAGAATAATGAAGTTGATACAACTATGGAGGCTGAAGAAGATGACACACTTATTGATGGTAATTTACATTCATTCAAACTAGATAATGATGTATATTGTATACCAATACAATTGGCTTTTCCCCTCTGCTCTGGGTTACCTACAACATTAGATAATATCTGTGATTTTTTAAGACCATCTATAATGTGTTAACGCATTTTTGAGGATGGTTCAGAATATACAAAATCAAAATATTTTTCTTTGTTTTGAAATATTTTAGAATTAGGTTGTGGAAATGGAATACTCCAATAAATCTAGTTGTCAAATTGTAGATAGAAACTTGGAGCTATATTGTCATCTGATAGTACCATAATGAGTATTCTTAACAACATAGTATAAGCAAAATTAATGACGTTTTTTAATGCATTCTGGTGATCGAAAGTGTGTATTTCTTGTGAATTTTTAGTTTATCAAACTCTCATTCATTTTGTTGAAGCTGAGTTGAAGTTTTGGAAAAAAATTTTAGGCTAGTAAGCTATTCAATAAGGACAACCTTCCATCATGTATTTATTGTCAATACAAAGTCATTGTTTCTTTTTTCTAGTTTCGTCATCAGATTCAGGAAATGTACAAGAGAAAATTGCAAAAACAAAACCATTGATTGAAATTCCAGACAGTGAAGAAGATCAGGAAAGTGATGAAGACACAACCAATGATAACAATAGTATGGAAAAATTAGATCCAAAAATAGGTCTCACATACAGACTAAAGAAGCAAATTCATAATTCAGGTATTATTTCATTATGGAAAAGTTTGTTTTGGTGCCGGTATATCTGATATGATTGCCAGTGTCTTGGAATTCCGCTATTGTTAAACAGGACAGCGAAAACGTTAGTGGATTCTAATCTTCAGCTTGTGTGGTTTAAATTTACCAATATCTCACTCTAGTCTGTTCTATGAACAGATTTTAAAGGACATCGTAATTGATTGTTAATTCTGTAAGAATATATATCAAAGTGAAAACAGTTGTCTGTTTAGCTTGCATTTATTACTTGATTGATGATTTTGCTGATTATGAAGTGAGAGTGAACTTTGCATTTATAACTAAAACATTTACTAATATTAAATCCGACTTCTCAGGTATAATAATTCCTTGCAAACATATCGTGAAACACTGCCGAGAAATTCATAATGAAATTGAAGAAATTGAGACTGGAAGTTCAAAGCAACCATATGTAAAAAGTAAAAAGAAAGCATATGCACCTTTAACAGCAGGTAAGCATTATTATGAATCTTTTTAATATCGATGGAGAAAAGTTTTTAGTAATATCAGAAATCAATTCCGTTCAAGATAATTACTACATCCTCTTACATATTTAACTAAATTGCCAGTTCTGTGACCTGCACAATTAGTTTGTGTATATGCTTTGATAAAAACTATATTTCAACAGAAATTTAAGAAAATCAAACAAAACTTGAAAAAAAAAATGTTTTGAAAGTTGAAAACAATGGGGATATAACACATAAATGGTATTATGGCACAAGACCTAACTTGAAGAGTATACAATAGTCTAACTACAGAATTTCATGTCATACATTATTTTGATTATTGATTGCATTCATTAATTTTGAAATATTAAATATAGTGATACATCGGTAGTCGAACTTAATTTGTTCAGTATTGGTGTTCGACTATCAATTTGTTCGAATGATATATTTGAGCATCGCTTACTTGTTGAGTGATCTCGAGGCAACCGAGATGTGCGACTCGGGATGGCTTCATCTGTCTGGACGACGCACTCGGATGTTTGAGCACACCTGAGTACCATATCATTTTAACTGATATGTATTTTTTGGTTGATATGTATTTTTTGAGCAAGTGAGTCACTTATCGATTAGTCTTTATTTCACAATATATTTTAAAATATTGATGTCAGTCTTTGATGTTTCAAATGTCTTGGAATCATTACTTTGTTTTTTTATTTCAGAGGCTTTGTCAAAGGCTCCTTACAAGCCAGATATTTCTCCACGAAATCTCTTATTAGGAGAAAGGTAAGAAGATGATAAAATACAATATCTTTTATTTTGAACAAAAGTCATGGCGCAAAAAAAAAATAAAAAAATTTACAAAGAAAAATACTACGCCAATTTGAATGTTAGGATATTTCCAATATAGTTGTTCCTTGAATTTTTTGGTTCTCCTGAAGTATGTGACCCAAGATGGCGGACACCAGAACGTAGTGTGTGTACCAGGTTAGAGTTAGACAAAATTCCAGGTGCAAATGCTTCGGGAGTCACTTGGATAGTCCCCGAACTCCTGATAGAACTAAAATAAGGAAAATTGGAATAAAATTATGGCCTAACCCTAACCTGCTACACATATTACGTTTCGGTGACCACCATCTTGGTTCACATACTTCGGGAGTACCGTATTTTTTTGAATCTGAATTTCAAGCTGGTTCCATTTACAGCGTTAAAATTTGATGTTCACTTTTTTTAACTTGATTGAGGGTTTGATTATTTACTCCGTTTAACTGTCCATCCATGTCACATCAACTAGGATCCATCAGGAACTTATGATTGATTATTGACAGGCATAGCTCAAACGGAATAAGTAACCTCACCTAAGAATCGAAACACTAATGAGGAACAGTTACTGACGCTTTTGAATGAATTAATAGTTGTGATATCGATACTAACAAATGTTTGATGCAAGGAATTGAACGACATTTTCAAGCTCGTATTATCAAGCAAACAAAATTAAAATTTTTGAAATATTGAAGTGCATTACCCAGCTGATATATCCACATTGAATGAATGAGATCGCAAGATTCCCAATTGTGAATTATTATATAAACGCATTTATTCATCACTTTGAATTTCAAATTTGGTGTAGAGGCTGTAGACTAAAGCCTGGTCATTTCAAGGCAAAACAATGAAATTTCCCAATTTTAAAAGCAACTTATTTGCTGTTTCCATATTTAGATTTGAAGATTTGAATTCAACATTTCACTCATCAGTTAGTAGTCGAACATACAGTAGCAGAAGACGAATACCTTTCACATGCGACCTGGATTCCTATATTGTCGTTGGATGCCGGCATTTTGGGATTGGACAATGGACAAAAACATTAAATGCTTTTCCATTTCCACAAGGCTGCACAAATGTTAAGATCAAGGATAGGTGAGATAGGCAGCTGAAAGTTGGGTCCATTTCTCAAACCACTATGCTATCAAGCCCACATTGGGATCTAGCATTGAAATTTATATAAAATGTTTCATTTTTATTCGTTGCGTCACTACAGTTTGATATAACATTTAGTTTGCTTTTCCTTAAAACAAATAAATTAGTCAATTCCAAAAAGAAAATTTTATTCTCAGGTTTCGGAACTTGATCAAACTAAAACACATTGCAATATTGGATGATGGTGATTTCAATGTGCTGAATCTAGTTTTAAAATCAAAGCTAGCGGCAGCTGAAGCTAAAATGAATAAGGATAAGAATGAAAATGCTGCTAACAAAAGATATAATAACTATGACAGAGGTATGTACACTTTTTTCCTAACACAGACTGGTGATACTATAGCTGAATGAGTTGAGTCAAGAATAAAGTTGGAATTATGGTCTGTGTTCCTATAATATAAATCAACTATTTGTTCTTGATGTTAAGCAATTGCCTATCATTGCTCCCAATGAAACGTGCAAGGTTACGCACATTTGGGTATTCATTAGTTGTGGGGCAATATCTCAATCAGGGCAGAAAATAAAATTTACTTCGTTGCATGACTTTGTTTTTATCAGATTAGAATAATTTTTTCATCTTTACTGTCTTCTACACATGGTGTTCCAAGCACCAAAACACCTTACCACAGTACTTTCACTTATTTTCATGCACTGTCATTTCTAACTGCGAGAAACCAAACAATGTTCTCGGATATGATTAAGCCAATGCTACCTCAAACATGTGCAAATATTCTTTGGGAAAAATGTAATTTCTTTTTGTCATTCATGGTGTTAGACTTTTTGTGGATGCGAAAGGACGCAAAAAACATTCTTTATGCTTGGAATGTCTGGTTGACTATTTATGCCTAACTGCTTTCTATCAAGATTATTACAAATAGGTTTCTAATTATAAAAAGTCGGACAATGACCCAATGGAAGCTTACAATTATACTTACTATTTCATGAAAAGAGATTATTTTATTCCTATTTTTCATCTCGTTAAGCATCCTTGAGGCAACGACCAGGTACGGATCCGAAGTAAGATGTCAATGTGAAAAGACCTGCAGTTCGATATACATAGCCTTGGTACTACTTTTACTATTGTTTATATACAGGTTCATCTACCAGAGGTTCCCCAGCTTCAAGGAGAAGTGAACCTGTCAAGAAACAAGTGAAACCTGTGATAAAAAGAAAATTATTGCCACACAATGAAATCGATGAAGACAGTGATGATAATACAAAGAAGTCATCATCTCGACAACAAGAGTGAGAGATAGTTATAAGTTCAATTTTTTATGCCTTAGTATTATTATAATGCGGATTGCTCGTTGTTGTTACCATTTTATGTGATTATATCATATCTAATGTAGATTTAGTATGCCCCCAACAAAAATCCTATCTTTTTCTGTAAAATATGAGTGCAAGGAGATCAAAATTCAGCGATGTAATACATAGCTTCAGAGAATTCAGTGGTAATTGCAAAGCAGAATTGTATAATGCAGTACTGCTTCCCTCAAGTCACAAAAACCTAATTTGAGCAGAATTATGAAGATAGTGTATCATGCTTAACCGTTTTCTAATGAATTTCATTATCTTTGCACTATTATCAGTTTCAAATTTCGCTATACAGTATAAGACTTCCAAAATTCAAATCATCCGAACTCATTAGATATCAATATGTATAAGTAATTAGATATCAAGATATAATTATTGAAAACAACAAAATAAATAATTTTATTGCCACTAAGGCACTAGGATTCAAACACTGATAAAAACACAGGCTAGATTTAATTAAAGGTAGGCAACCTTAATTTAGGGGTACACCCAAGAATTTTCGAAGGGGGTCTGAAAATTCGAATTGTCAAGTAAGACCGTAACGACTAGCGGGTCTGGCATGAGGCTGGAAAACTTGGGTTTTTTCTTGAGGGTCTAAGAAGCGCTTCAAGTATGATACAGGAAAATGCCTTTTTTACATATCAAAAAGGGGGGAAGGTTCTGACCACACTTACTTGTACGCCCATCCCTTATTCACCTGATATATCAGTGAACTTAGTATGAGTCAGTTCACTTTGAATCAGTCAAATAAAGTATGTTATTCAATTTACCAATTCTACAAATGTGTTTTTTTTTAAATAAAAAATTGTCACTCTTATCATTCATGTCATTTCTCTAGGTTTGACATGATGTCAATAAATTCATCGGAGAGAAATCATGTCGAGAAATCGTCTGGTTCAAGATTTTCAAGACAGTCAAAAGTTGTTGCATTCACACCTAAACAAGATGCTTATCTGTTATGTGGTGCGAGACATCTAGGCATGAGATGGGAAATGTTAAAGGGATATTTCAATTTCAATTCAAATATTACTACAACTGATATGCAGAACAGGTTAAAAGTTACTTGTGAAGAAGTAATCAGGGCTGGGCATTTCCGAATAACTGGTGCTTTCAGAAACGAATTGATTATTTTTTTGAATCCTGAATACTTATTGTAATGAGTCCTCCAAACTACTAAAATTACTGAAAGCATAGAATTCATCACTCATACAGTTGGCTGAGTGTCCACACACGATAACAAACATGTTTCATCATTAAATCACTCTAAAGAAAAGAATTCACATGTCAATTTGCATTTGATCTTTGGCAAAGAAAAAAATGGCGACTATTCAAAATTTGGTGCTCCTGAAGTATGCGCACCAAGATGTCGCATAACCTGAACCCCAACCTGGTACACAACGTGGGTTCAGGTTGTGCGCCATCTTGGCGCGCATACTTCAGGAGGTCCCAAAATTTTCTTTGAGTCATTTGAGTAACATTACTTGGCGACTCAACTGATTACCATTCAGTGACCTCAACCCGACACTGTCATTTTAATAACCAACTTGAGCTTGTTAGCCAGGGTTTGCCGTAAAGATGGCCTTATCATCTTTCCTCTTTTGGGGTTAACCCAAACTCTTTAGGTGGGATGAAATGATAGAAAACGGTCAAATTTATGTGAATGAAGATGATCGTGAAATTTTTTGTCGTGATGAAAATTTGCAACGAAGATGTGAAGCTGTTACTGATGAACTTCAGAACAGAATTCAGAGTCAAAGCAAAAAGTGAGGCATTATTGAATGAATATAAAATGAATATATTTTACAATAGTTGGATAAAATTACAGTTAAACGTAGGTAGTCGAACATAATTCGTTCAGAATTGGTGTTCGACTAATGATTTGTTCCAGTACCAAATCTTTTTTTGTCTTGAACAATGGTCATTATTTTAATAAAATTGTTTAATCGTGCCTAAAGCTCATAAATAAAACATACACCATGCTGTAAGACGAGGTCACACATTCGAACACCTACCTTTTTTCAACTAGTTTTTTTCACTGTTTTCCTTTTTATCACTTACTTTTACACTCACTCTTTTGGAGCTTTGATCAACGGCAAAAAAGCACTAAATCACAAAATTTTTGTTATCCCGCTAACGTTCTGACTTGAACTGATGCTTGTTGAATAGACGAGAGGCAGTCGAGATGCGCGATTCGGGTGGAGTCATCTTACTAGGCCGCACTTGGCTCGAGTGTTCGAGCTCCGAATTTTCGTTAAGAGTATCACAGAATTTTGACTTTGGTATACTTTGGTCGACTACCGAATTTTTCGAGTATCGAGTTGTTTGACTACCGAGATATTACTGTGATTATAGTAATTAAGGATTATTTTTTTTTATTTATACTTCAGGTTGACGTTAATGGTGATCCGAATCCATAATTGCTTCTTATCACTATCCTGAATTTTCATTAAATTCCTAATTTCCTGCGTTTAACAGTCTTCGACTGGATTTTGTGCTTTTTTGGGTTTGATAATCAAGAATATTTTTTTTTTTCAGAGATTCTGGCAGAGAGAGTGTTGACAGTCCAGAGGTATATAATAAAATTGTTAGTTGTGTCTATTAGAGTTGCAAAAGTTCATAAAAATATGAGTAAAGTATTCATTTAAAATGGAAACTGTTGTTAATAAAATTGTCAAGTTTGTGTGATGGCATCAGATCTGTATATCTGAAATGATTGCCTGATCTAGTTGTTCTACTTGACTTTGTAACCAGACTGCAAATTATTCAATCATGTCGACCCTTTTTCCTATCGAGATGATGTAAAAAATGTTATTTATGCTGCCCTTTTCATTATAATAGAGTGATATAAGCTCAGTGACTGTTCCAAACAAACCATCAGTATTTCAAAGACGACAAATTGAATCGAGTCATTCAAGTATTGAAGAAATTGCATCAGAGAAAGAATTTCAAGAGGAATTGCTGCTGGAACAATCAAGTACGAATTTTTTAGTTTTTTTTAAAAAAAGTCTTCACAAAATACACTACAAATCAAACCCTTTGTCTCTGGAGAGGGCCACTCAAATCATAATTGGGTCCATATATCCATCGTTATTCCTAGCTTTTGGTTCAATTCAGATAATTCAAAGTTTGAAACCTATCACATTTAATGATTAAGATGAGATGTACATGATTTCATCTTGTGAAAATCATTCAATTAATCCGGTGCTTGTATTTCAGCTCCTATCAAGAGAAAATCGAAATCAAAAAAATCTAATGCAAAATTGAATAAATCTATTGATGCAGGAACTCAAACGGTACATTTGTTATCTTGTTTTGATAGGGCAGGAAATTGCCCTCAGACACAAATTTCATGCTACACCTGGTACAGATCAATGATATGCCCTTGAGTGCAATATTACTGTCACATCTCTGCTGAAGAACTGTTATCTACTGATAACCCTGATGTAAAGATATATAGAACATGATTTACATATTTATCCCAGGAGCCGATCAGACGCCTTAATCATATGGTAAATCCCGGCCTCTCGTCTGGTTACTAATTCATATTGGGTATGGGGTCAGATAGCCTGTTATCAGTTTTCAGAAGTTTGAATCGTATATATGAGATCGTCTGCGACAGTAGGCAGTAGTAAACATTTAACCATGTTTTAAGCATATTGCATAAAATTTGACATTTTTCTCACGTGCTGGAGTTTTAGACCAATCAGCATTTTATTCTCTTTGTTTCTTTTCTGATAGAGGCGACCAAAATTCATTTTGCGGAAGCAGTCCCCAAGTTTGCTGGAAGCAAGTAGTAGCAGTAATTCAACGTCACGTTCACCATCACCTCAACTTGAAAGAAGAAGACATGTGAAACAATGTAATGCAAGCAATTTTTTTAAATTTTTCTGCATTCGAAAAGTTGGAAATTTATTTCCAAAGTTAAAAAAGAACTTAACAGCATTTATAATTGTAGTTTTTAAAATATTAGTGTCACCAGTTTAATCTGAAACCCTTATTTGTGTATCACTGCCACGAAACTACCTTTGGGCTGGAGTTTCATGGTAGTTGTTCATACTAAAAAACAACAATTGCTTGAGCCTATCTTATAAGGTGAATTATGAATCTGTGGGTATGGAGAAATTGTGATTTAGAATCAGCTCCTAGATCTGGGTTAAAATATAGAGATGGCTTAAAATGTTTGTCTGAAGTTACGAGTCCATTTCATTTGAATGTAGAACTACTTATTTTGCTTCTTCTATTCTTCTTATATGTTTCAATTCCAGTGGGATCTCCTATTCGTCCAAGCGTCCTAAATAATTTCAAGCAGCCCTTTAAAAAATTTGACGAATCTCCAAGAAAAAGGATAAGGAAGAGTCATCGCCGAGATTCTTACACAAAAGAAATCAGAGAAAAACGACAACGTGAAATATCAAGGATGCAACGACAGTCAGCTACTTCAAGGAGAAACCTGTGGACAGATGCTGAAGTCAAAGAATTTCTTTCGGGACTTGAGAAACATGGACCAGGAAATTGGTCGACAATACTAGATGACGGATACGAGGTCTTTAATAGCAGAACTTCAGTCATGCTGAAAGACAAGTTTCGTACAATGATGAAAAATAATACTATACCGGAACATTTAGTTTTATTATGGAATGCTAAAAAAGCAGCAAAAGAGTAGTTTAAGCACATTTATATGCAAATATATAATAAAAATGTGATTGCAGACGCCTTACATTGCCAATCATTCTATTTGTGGCGTGAAAATAGAAATATCGAAAGCCACTGTCATGCTTCCAATTCCCAAAATTTTGTCAATAATTCAAGCATTTGGCTATAATCCACTGTTTATGCTTGAACTAATTAATTTATTGACAGTTTTAATTCTTTGCTAAACATTTGGAACGTTGAGTTTTTTTGGCCGACATTAAATGGGATTACTTTTATGCAAAGAAAATTGCTTGTAGGTGAATTTAATTGCATGTTATGTTCCGAGTTGAATCTTGACAAAGCTTGGTAAAAATGGTCAGATTAAGTTTTTAAAACCACATAATCCTGACAAAATTAATGACAAGAGCACAATATTCCCGAACGACTTCGACCAATATCAAGTACGTAGAATTTATTTACACCTCCTTCATGGTTGCTAAGTGAATGGGGTTTGGTAGTGGTTCAGGGGAAAATTGAGAATGGGAATCCTGAAAATTTTCAACACTGAAC
The DNA here is from genome assembly GCF_964204865.1 of Styela clava. NCBI lineage: Eukaryota > Metazoa > Chordata > Ascidiacea > Stolidobranchia > Styelidae > Styela > Styela clava. The sequence goes on along the minus strand of NC_135252.1, from coordinate 15,365,764 downwards.
TACAGGGATTTGTTGGTTGAGGGAGGTTTTGTAAATTTCTTTTGTTGGATCAGGGTAATTTTGTAAAACAAAATTCTATCATTTGTATCGTGTGAAAATGGATAAGTTTTGATTACGGGAAGAAAAGTTTATATATTTCAGGTTATTTTTTTATGTTCTTTTTATATTATTACAATGTTGGTTGCATTTTTATCTCCCATTTTTTCTTATATCTTTAATAATAAAATAATACTGCTTAAAAATGATTCGATCCTTAATTTAGCTGATTTTACATTGTATGTACCTTGATATTAAACGGCTCAGCTGGTACAGGACAAACGTTTTTTAAGGAATGGGTCAAAAATTATATTTTTATTGAAGAAATGAAGACCATGGGTCATAGGTAGGGCTGGGCATTTCGATTCGAATTGGTTGAGCAAAATTTCGAATCGCCGCCATCTTGTTTTTTCATTTCTACCACTGGTCGAGGTGAATTCATCAATTTTTTTTATTGAAGCCATATTTTTTCAACGCAATTCAGACATATACGGTAGCTATTTTCTGTTGCGAGTTATTGATAGAACGTGTTTCTTATTACGTGAGAACGCTCCGCAATCTGTCTGAGTGGTGTATTCCATGTTTTCAGTAATTTATTTGTTGACAGGACCAATTACAATAAAAAAGTCGCACACAATTATATATCTCCCCAAGTATTCGAGATTCGATTCGAAAAAAATATTCGATTCCATTCTGAAATCATCAGGTATTCAAAAATGCCCAGCCCTAGTCATAGGTAGTTAGTCAGTTTGCATCAATGAGAAACGTGCAGTTCCATCTTTCCAAGTCTTATTTCCTTGGTTAGTATTGTGTAGTAGTTTGTGTTTTCCAAACGGCACAAAGTAGCATCCATTTCTCGCCTGTGTAGATAAAACGCTGAGACCCATTTCTGTTTATGCACCTGTGAAAGAAAATCAGCTAACCAAGTGTATAGTTAAATGTTGCAACAGCAATGTCACAGGGATCGGCATATATGATGATAGTTCTCATATTAGAATAAAACCCGGTTCGTTATCAATTTTCATCACTGAAATGCTGGCGCTCCAGAAGTGTGTGTGCCAATTTTGAGGTAACTAATTTTGTTTTGCCTACTTGACATCAAGTTGTGTAAAGAGACTGAAGCCTGTGGGCAGGGGGTATATTCACTCGGTTAACACAGACAATTACCGAACTTGTAATAGAACTAAAATCCAAATGAAATTATGGCCTTAACCTGGTACACACACTATGGGAGTACTAAAATATTTGTACGCTCATTATCATGACTTAGTGGGTCAACGAAACATGGTGGTGACCCATGAGTCAATGGTTCGCCATCTCTGATCTAGTACCACTCCAGTGTTGACTTGTTGATTCACACCACTGTGACTAGTCAGCAGAGTTTAACGCGCAAAGATCCCTGGTTCAATTTAGTTCTTAACACAATTGTTGCGCGCTTGTATAGAACCTTGTTCTCTGTGAAGACACGATACTAGCATCTACCGTAATTGTGAAAAATAATCCAGTATAACGGAAAAATCAAAACTTCAAATAATATCGCAATTTTTTGTATTAAAGATTAAATTTATCAGCAATGAGAAATATTGGATAACAATCAATAAGAGTTCTTTTGGTCATATCGGTAAGTAAGCTAAACTGTACCGTGACCAAATTCACTACTGAGATAACAACTCGTAAGCTCTTGCATATACAGGTTTCCGACTGTTGAGCTGAGAATCTCACTCCACTTTAGCTGAGGATCTTTCATCCTCGCCAAGCATTCTTCCACAAGTTGTTAAAATGGTCTAAATCTTCTTGAATCTCTCATTTGCTGAACACGCTCTTTATCTTCCTCAAATTTTTTCCGCAGTTCAGCTATTTTTTCACGTTTTGATTCTCTAATTTGATAGGAGTATGAATTCAGCAAGTCCTTTCTTTTTCTTCTCATCTTTTCTTTGGCTTTCGCTTTAAGTTGATTCGCTTCCGTTCTCGCGATGACCGGATTTTTACCTTTTCTTGTCACTTTCACCCAACCATCTTCATCAGCTTCCTCCGCAGCATTTTCTTCCTTTTCTGTAGCTTTCTGCAAAGCCCTATCATAATTTTCCATGTACTTATCAATGTTATTCTGAAGCAAACTTTTGTTCGGAAATTGTTTGATATATTGCCTAACCCACTTTTTCATACCAACTGCTACAGGTTTTTCCTTGTTGGACAAAACAAAAACAGTTTGTTTGTTAACAGGCTTGCCAGCACCTCGTAAAGAATTAGTCAATGATTCTGTATCTTTGAAAACAACAAATGCATAGCAGAATCCATGTGTAGCGTCACATGATTGGAAAAATTTTAAATCATCTATTGTTGGCTTGTCCAATATTGTCTTTGAAACTAATCCGGACACGTCGTTACCAAGTTTTCTTTCTAATGTTACATTTTCAACTTCCCCAAATTTAGAAAAATATCTTCGTAAATTTCCTTCAGTACAATATGGCGGCACATTTGTTACCAACAATGTACGATTCTTAGGTTTGTTTATATCCTCTGTCCGAGTCTTGTTTTCTTTATACAATAGATCATGCACACAGGTAGTAGTATCATCAAATTTTATCCTGATGCAACAAAAACTTGGTGGAATATCCATAATACTGTAACAACATGGAAGAGGAATAGTTTAATAGTTGTTGATAATTTGTCAATGGAAGAATAAAAAACAAAAGTAATAGAGTAATAAGAAAATCATTAATACCAGAACATTCTGTATATTACCTGGACCACTGGAGCTGGAAAGTATTGGGTTCTAAGAAATCTTTGTAGCTTAATTAAAGTTTGAAAGAGACTTGAAGATTTTAATAGTGAATATGAAACTTAATATTACATGAATAGAATATAACAGATAGCTTGAGGGCTTTGAAACAAAAAAGAGATCACCATTTCTACATTTCCATGCCTATTAATAAAGTGTTAATTAACTTGAGTTTTTATAATCTGCAGTAATGCCGAGCTTGTATAATATGACATATAGTATTTATGAGACTTCATCCTTTCTAAAAAAAAACATTTATACTACTTATATTGATGTGAGCAACATAGCCAATTTGATGCAGAATACAATAAACTCAAGTGCTCCGTCAGTGTGTTTTGGACTGAAGGTGTTGGGGAATAGTGCCTTGTTACGGTAATCACTTGATCAAAACAAGGTAACGCTCACTACCTCAGACACCGAGGAGACTGATCTATGCGATGTTACAGCTGACCACTTAAGAAGAGCAAGTATGAAGAATCATATAGGAGAATTGTGTGTTAATGAATACCAATTGACACAAGACTAAAAGTAAAAGTAGTTCATGTCGATTCGATCAGGAAAACAGCCATGAGGGAGTGAAATCTATAGAAATAAGAAACAATCAAGGATAATTAAACAGTTTTTGGCCATTAGTTTTGTCAATTCGTGCTTAAGAAAAAGACAATGTGTGCTTGGGGATTTTTTGTTCAGTTTTCTGTTTCATAACTCTAAATGTCAGGTTAATACGAGGAAAAGATGCTCTCTTTCTCACTGGCAAGGAGTGATACCAAAAGTCATTTGTTGGAGGATTCATAACAAATAAGCATCCATTTGTCAATGGAACTGTGACTGATTTAAGGTCTTTTCGACGTTTTTGTCCACCTCTAGCATCTTTGTGGCGAAATACAAAATCTCTTGTCTGGCCTAGAGAAAGTGATGCAATCGGTGCCATTCTGTCCAAGTCTTTTTCATTATCTCTATGCTCACCAATATGATCGTTTCCATCTTTATAGTAATTGATTAAGACAAAATTAAATATCCATTTGTCAGATAGAGCATGCTCGACTCTGTTTTTAACTTTCAACAAATAAGGTGGCCATGGTTTGGCTGGAATTGTGTTGCCAGAAAATGTGTAGGTGAGCCCTTCATCCCCAAATGCCGTTTGTTTCCTCGGAATGTTTATCCACTTTCCATACATCTGTACTTTAGCCAGTTTTCCGGTGTTGTACTCAACTGTGTCTTCAATTTCTCTGAAAATAGCGTCTGCCTCATTTTTGGAATAAAGAACAGTCATGATGCAGTTAAGATTTTCTGAAACCACCTTACGCCAATGCAAATCCTTCTCTTTCTCTTCTGTTGACTCCCCTATTTTTTTGAAATTGTTTATCTATGCTCGTTCTTGTATGAATATTTTCTTCAATATTTCTTTTCATGTTTTAGCCTACCGGGACCTCTGCTCTCAAAGCAAATTAGGAGTGAAATGAAGGATCCTATCTTAAGATTAATACAACCTAATACCGGTACCGGTAGACTACTCCCATCATTTCGCAATACCTGAATACAGGCAGACAGGGGACCATTTTTATGACGCTTGCTATTTTAAGAACTATCGGTGTCGGGTGTCTTCATTCACTCAAATGATTAGAAGGGAATATACAGATACGGTACCTTATAAGTAAACATAGCCCAATGCACTACACATTGGTGTATATGGGCTTTGCACTACACATGTATCGATATGAACGGGTGTATATGGGCTTTGCACTACACATGTATCATATGAATGTTTTTCCGACCTTTGACCTCGGGAAAATTTACCATTGCAAAATTTCCAATGCTTATTTTGTGAGTTGGCGCTTACAACATGGATTACAAGTTTTAAACCGTCATTTTTATTATTCAAAATATCCATGACACACGCGGTTTAAAAATACCTACCGATGGAGAATTATAGCCTAGTACAGGGATGGCGAACCTTTTTCAATGAATGGGTCAAAAATTATATTTTTATCGCGGAACAGAAAGGGAGAGGGTCACAAATATTTTATCAATGTTCGTATCTGAAAAAAACTCCTGAAACAAATCTCATAAGCTTCGGTTGGTGTTGGTGTAGTTTTGGCCTTTACTTATGCAGCATTTCTATGTAGTAGTATATATTTACGCTTCTATCAGGGACTTTTTATGACACTCGATTTTATGAAATGAGTACGAAAACACTCACACCAATTACGTTTAAGTATGACGTGGTAAATTATTTTACGGTTCCGAAGAGTTTGAAGGGAATTCCACTCTGAAGTGGTATATTTTTTGATCAGCTTTAAAACACATAAGGGCACTTTTACACTGCCCATTGTTACTTCAGATTTATAGATTTTTATTTCAAGTCTGAAAGATTTTGTTTTCCCAACGCATTGTAGGCGAGAACTAATAAAATGCAAAGAACTTTCAGTCTGCAGACGCACTTCCGAAAGAGAAAAGACGTTACGAAAATGAACATCAATTGCATTGTTATGTCATAAACGGTTTCAGAGCCAGCCGAATAGCTGAATAACGGTACACAGCGGTGCAGAGATTAGGCAGTGATGAGCTGGAAAAATCGTAACAACCGAAACGCACCTAATTCGCAAAAATGTAATATATGTAACACGACGCTGACAGAATGTTTTGACTGTCCTAAAATAGAGTCGAAGAACTGCAATGAAATATGGAGAAATTATCTGAGATATGTCTGTGTAGAATCACGAGAAATATTTATAGCAATTCAATACAAATGTTATTTTAGAAAGGTATAGGATGAATTTCCATGGGATCAAAGATCGGGGAAATATCTATTACAGTTTACACGTTACTTCTGTACTAAGTCTTTGCGTGATGTGATGTAAAAAGAATAACAAAATATAATGTAACAAAACATAAATTAATAACTAGTTTAACCAAAGAAACTTGACTTTTTTACCATAATTTTATTTTAACAACAGGAACGCAAATGCAATAAAATGTCCAACAACCGGAACGCCGTTCCGGTGCGTTCCGACTACAGCTCACCACTGCTTATATCCCCACCTATCATTTTTTTCCTGCAGATCGACTTTTTGCGACTGCGAGAAATTTTTGTAGTCGAATTTTCGATGATGTCTCAGTGTTTTTAGATAGCAAAGTAATTTGAGTAGGTCAGGCGATTCGCACCTCAATAGTGAACTTGAACAAATCGAAAACTACTTTACTACTCACAATTGGTCAAAAGCAAATAACATCTGGATGGATGTTTAAAATGTTTATCTTATCAGCAGTCGTGTGTGTGTGAACTTGCTTAGAATTGGCCTGATAAACGCTCGCTGTTATTTACGTGTTATCATATTTTTCAATTAACATTTATTAAACTTTATTTACATAAAATTCACGGGACAATTTCAGAATAAATTTTGAGGAGCCACAAGTTGACATGAGGTACTAAAAGTTATCACAATTAAAGCACAAAACAAACAATCTCAAAAAACACTGGAGAAAACACAGCTGTATTGAACGAATGACATCATTCAAATACGAGTAAAACCAAAAGAAAAACTAAAACTTCTTACCAGTTGTGCACGTGTTTACCTAAAAATATGTCTGGTAAATCTTTAGCTGTTAGTTTACATATTATACAATTGGCAAATTGTATAATATTTAATTGGCCGAATAATTTTGGATTAGCTTTCGCTTGATTAAGATTAGCAAATTCGCCAGAAGTTGAATTTAAAAAAGTAATTCTATTCGCAAAAACTCGTTTATTGCAAAAATTCATTTTGAAATTTTTTCGTAATCTGGTGTTGAAAACATTTCTTCTTCGCAGGGAGTTCGATTCAATTATCTGCTTACGCTAAATCTTTTCCTGAATCCAGAGTCTCGTTACATTTCAAATGCTTTCTCATAATGTGGTTATTCACATATCCTCGTAAGGTAAACTTTTTTCCACATATCTCACATTCATGGCGCTTGTCATTTGCATGAACTGCTTCTAAATGTGTCTTTAGATATCTTTGTTGTTTGAAGGAATTTCCATATATCTTGCATTCGTGAGACTTTACATTGAAATGAACTGTTTTTAAGTGTCTTCCTAGGGTACAACTTTCCTTGAAACTCTTTCCACAAATTTTGCAACTGAACGGTTTTGTTCACCGGTATGTTTACGCATATGTGTATCCAGATCACATTTCCGTACTAAATGTTATTTTTAGAAAGGTATAGGATGAATTTCCATTAGCGTGTGTCGTGGTTAGCAGGGTGCAGTTGTCCGAGTGGGGTTGTTTTTCGGTTGGATGTTTGGTTTTGAGTGTCCGAGGAAGTGCCTCTGGTCTCCGATGGGCTATCGGGGATGTTTATTTGTGGTTTTGTGACTGTTGGATTGTGATTGTTGGATGTTTTTGTACTGGACAGTGAGCTAATGTTGGGACTCTGTTGCTGTTTGCGGGCAGTGCCATTGCAGTTCATTTAGTGTTGTATTTTCAGTTTTGTCATGGAATTAGCTATCATCAGTATTGTTCAAAGTGTTTTTATTTTGTATATTCTGTTTTCTTGCATTGCGCTGCCTGGTACTTGTCGCTTTATTGTATGCTTGTCGTTTTGTTTGGAGTATTCGGTTGTGTTGAGATTGTTAATTAATGAAATAGCATAACTTGAAGTGAATATTGGGGGGAAATTTGAAGTCAGATCATATTGGAAGATATTCTGAACTTGGATAATTATTTCATAGACTGTCGGTACGCTACACAACAAATATATTGCAATTGAATTCTAGTAAATACACAGCCTACCCAGCGCTTGGACTCGGGGCTGTTTTATATGAAAGGTGCGTGAAGTACCGATAGTGTTCTGTCGAATTTCCTATTTTGCTAGACATGAAATTTTCGAAAATTATGCTTACTGCTCACTGCTCAGCATACAGTGCACTCTCAGGTTCACCGCGATGTGAGATGCCTCACTTTTAAACAATCGGTTAGTTGAAGAAACCGTATACCTTTCTCTACATTTCGAAGCAGGTGTGCACGTACATTCCACCGTATCATTCTAGTCATTGCACCAGCGATGCTGATTACAGAGCACATCTTCCATAGTGCGTTAACCGCGCATCTTTCGATGTAGCAGATCGCATTCCGATATATCGATAGAAATCCACATTATCTGCCACGGTATATTTAGTTAGCAATAGCCTACATGCGTACGAGTAATACCACTGATGCCGGCGTTTTACCGGTTTCGTAACAAATAAACTATTTAATTCCCGTTGATATTATGTATTTACCCAGAAAAAACAAATAACATGCAATTTTAGTTCGGATAATGATTCTTAAATTACAGGAGAACTTATTTCGAGCAATCACTGTGTAGGTGACTGACGGGGAAAATGTGACAGGAGAAGTTAAACGAGAAGAAAGTCTTGTCTCCTTATTTTTTAGCAATAAGACAATTTGACGAGTTTTCTTGCCCCGCACATTGGACGAAGGCAGATTGAAAACTGGTAACCATAACTACGGTGCATTGCTATCGGAAGTGAACCGTATTCTTGAACAGTGATTTCTTTTGGGCAACATGCACTCTCTGCTCTCAGTTTTTCTCATTTTAAATAAACGTCCGAGTCTTCCCCCGAGGCCAACTTTTCCAGATCTTGACAAACCTGAATGGTGAAAGCAATTCAAATTTAAACTCGCATTCTAAATGCATATTTTCACAATTACCCCATCACCAATAGCAACCGACTGTTTGCTTGGCTTTCCTCAATACAGAGTATAGGAGAGTATATTAGAATTTTACAATTTTATTTATTACAGTTTAAGTTTTGACATAAAAAGGCACCTACTTCTTTGATTTATTACAGTTTAAGTTTTGACATAAAAAGGCACCTACTTCCAATGCTCACATCCCCCATTGCAACCTCATCTTCGTATATTTCATCGTCCAACAATGGTGAGATATTGGTAGGATTATGCGTTTCTTCTTTGCATGATTTTGAACTTCCTTCACATGCTGAGTTTTCACTGGTTGTTGAGGATACGGATTCCGAACCGGCAAGCGACTGCTGAATGCCACTGTCCTGTGAAAATTCAGGCGACACGTAAAAATCGTTTGTTGTCCAGGCGCGATGAAAGTTTAATGAAAAGATAAAATATATACTTACGCTTCCATCATCGTAGTAGACAGGTTTTGGAAGTTTCTTCCGCTGACTTGGTGAACTATAGTTGGGATTTGTGATAGAAGTCGGCTTCCCTGCGTCGAAAACAAAAAAAATACTATTTATTAGTAAATCGTAGACTCCAATTTATTACTACCAAAACCATGCAACTTAAATCAAACGTAAACAAACTACCGTCCACTGACACCTCGACCACGACATCATCTTTTGTACTGATCGGGGAACGCTGCGGAGTTCCTCCACGAAAGTATCGGAGATCTACGCTGTATCTCTTCTTACTACACGGGTTAAAAAGAAAAAAAAACATTTAGTCTCTACAACACGTCTCTAAGGAAGCCTGATTATGCATTTGAATGGAAAAGAAAGCTGGTAGCTAACGTGGTTATGTTTCTCACCGTAGATATATTTTATCTTATATTTTTATTTATTAACAATATAGTCGTTTGAATTCAGTAGAATCAAGCAGTACATTATTCTACTATACGTACCGTAAGCATCTCCAAGAGAGAAAAACTAAAACAAAAAATAGGATGACAGCAACGATTATCAAGGCAATCATCAGCTTTGAATTTGAAGTGGAGGACGAAGCTGGGTTAGTGTTGTTTTGCAAGACTGTAGTATTTTTTGCAATCACATAATTTTTTGGAGGAAGACATCTTGCTATATTAGACGACGACTCACCATATTTACACCGACACTCGTATTCTGAAACCCGAAAATAAAATGTTTTCCTGTATCAATTTGCAACAGATCAACACGATTTAAAATTTAGAATAGACGTACCCAAAGTATGAGTACCAGGTTTAGAGTTAGGCCATAATTTTATTACAATTTTATGTGTTTTAGTTCTATTACGAGTTTGGGGACTGCCTGTGTTAGCCAAGTAAATATCCCCTTGTCCATATGTTTCAGTCCCTTTACAAAATTGATGTAAAACAGGCGAACAAAATTAGTTACCGCAATATTGATACACATACTTCTGGAGCGCCGTTACACGTGCGCGGGACACATAAAAATGTCAGTATATCCATTACCTTCGTTATCGTTCAGAACGCATTTTCCCCAAGGTCCACAATTCAAAGATATACAAAGTGTCGTTTTTGATGTTCCGGATTTCTTAGCTGAATTTATCATCGACTTCATTCCGCTGGTCAACCTGTCCAAGACGGTTGATATGTGTGGTGTTTTCATCATGCTTTCTCGGTGAACTGGCAGTTCAGTCATTACAACGCATTTGGGTGGTGGAGCACTCCATTTCCCTGTACCCAAGCATTCAATGTGATCTTTCGTTTTCCGCGATACTCCATAGTCTAAAATAATTCATTGACATTTGAATATTTAGAAAAACAACGTCGCCGTGCCAGGACCCATCCCCACCAAAACAAGCAAACAAAGGGCATCTCACCATTTTGCATGAAATATCCAGCTAAGCATGAAATCCGAACCAGAGTTCCAACAGGAAGCTTCCGATGCGATGGCAATTCTTCCGGGACTGAAATAGCGTTGTAAAACGGCCCGGGGCTTCTACATGTAACTTTTGTTTCTGACGGCGTCTTTATTATTGAAATCTCGGTGTTCGATTTAGGAATGAATACACCCATCGTAGGAGGGGTAACGCTTTTCAACACCGTCGATGAAAGTGGAGACCTTGAACTATCCGCTTGCCCTGTAATGAATAAAAAAGATATTTCGAGACTTCGAAATGCCGCGCACACGTGGGCCTGCGAGTCCCTAGCAATATGTGATGAGATTCATGTTATTTTATTCAACTCGGTAGGTTGTGGCGATATTTATCATAAAAAATGGGTATAAAAATAAATAAAATAACTACTAACAGATTGTAACTGGATAGTCACGTTTGCATTTAAATATTCATTTCTGGTTACGTCCAATCAGAATAAAAAAATATCGTCCAATCGGATTAAAAAAATATAGCATAAGAAATAAATTATTCGTGGATTTTTGTCAGATGCTTCATAGCAGAAATAAATAATTACGTACCCCGAGAGCAATTTTTGAAATTCTTCGAGAGCTGGTAACCCTCTGAGCAGAAACATTTTGCTTTTAAATTTTCATCATCAATGAGTTTGTTCGTTTCGATAAAGGTAACAACACACAATTGGCTGCACCCAGCTGACATGCACAAACTTCCGCCTGTAAAAAGACTTTCCTAATATCAAACATGAATTAAAAGACAAGAAAAGTACATCAACATTTTGTGTGTTACAGAATGAAAGTAACATACATACCAGTAGTTGGTCTCTGCAGAACAGGATGTGCTATTTTTATGGCTCCCAATCTCATTTTATGTTCGAGCTTAACTACACCTTTGCTATCGTACATTGTGTTTTCCCTCCCATACAATGAAATTTCACCGACGTTCCAAGATCTCACTTCTTTTGACTGTTTGTCAGAAATGTACAATCTTCCCTCGAAAAAGTCGATTGAAACAGGTTCCAAGGGAAAACGATTCAACTTACGGGACAATATAGTCTGAAAAAGAATAGTCTCATTAGCATATTATATATATATTTCATATTTCCAATACGCGTACATTGCTTTTCAATCTAGGTTTTTCGACCCAAGCTAAAACCTGAAAAAGTATCTAAATTGGTGACATCGATTTCATTTATCAATTGTTGATACGCCTAACAAGAATATGTAGTTGTTAAAACATTTTAAATCAATTATTGTAGGGTTGACTTAGGTCAATTTTAAAACCAGTGACTCGGTACATTTAAATGGATTACTAGATAACTCTAAATCAGCTACATGAAATTCAAAAACATGAAATGAGCTTCCATACAGCAATACAGGATACTTATTTTTAAGAAAAAAGCATACACCGCGCTGTGTCCCGTCTAAAGTTATTGTCTCAATTTTAGCCTCTGAAATTTCTTTATTGTAACTTGACCAAATGACGGCATTCTGAACATCGTCAATTATGACGTCGGTAGGTGGAAGTAGATTATTTGTTACAATATTCCTTATATTGCTTCCATCCATGTTAGCAAGGAATATTCGACGACCATTACCATTCGCGTCGCCCGCATCGGCAACCACCATGATTCTAAAAAAGGTGGTAGTGTAATTAGTAAAACTTATAAGCTATAGCAATGTTGTACTTATGGGTCTTCAGACGACCATGATCTGAATGTGATCATGAAATAATAAATGCCAATTTATGTAAGGGTGACTAAAATGTTAGGTTCATCGAAGTTTGAGGACAAGGTAGATTAATTCAGAAAAATCGAATTGGATTCTAGTATATAACATAAATACCATCATTCTCAATTTACAGATGAAATATCCGTCACAGGCCCTTTACTTTATAGATTATCGCAATCCGTGTCTAAAACTTACCCTTTCGATGGACATAGGGCGATCGCAACAGGTTCTTTTAGGCCGTCCGTGATTAGTCGCTTGAAGTCTGGATCAACGATATTATTTTTTGCTTTTACAAACATTTCATTAGTGAGTGCTATGAGATTTACAGCAGGAGATTTCCACGCGTGATTACCAGAGGACGAACTTGTCACAAAAATGTTGAAATTCACCCAGTCTACAGAGACAGCAACAGGTCGGAAGTCTGCATAGATAGATAATAAATAACTTAGTAGCCATGTATGAGACACTTCCATTAAAAACAACTGGAAATTTAGTAATAGTTAAAGAGAGAAATGTTATTCATCCATTCATAGACCTTCTGGTATACAAAAAATTCAATTGGTATTGGGTGTAATCGACATAGTAAATTGTGCAAATCTGAAAAAATGACCAACAATTTTCGCAAGTACTATCGTTAACACAATATTAATTTAAAGTTAGTAAGTTTATTTTGACTCTCCCGTAAACACATAACCAAAACAAGGAACACACAGAAAAATGGGAAAAACGCAACAGTGGACAAATTGTTCTAATTTCATATATGGCGGTAAAGTTATATTTAATTACATGCGCATTGTAAAATGGGTTATCGAGTCGTCCTCTCGTTAGTGGCAATTCAAAGCTAGTTTGAAGTCATAACTAAAAACTTACCAACGTTTATCTGACCAACGACGGGGCCGCTCATCATCATCAACCGAGCTGATTTCTTCTCAATCCATACAACAGATAAAGTTGTAACAAATACGTCAATACCAAGTATTCTGTTAAAATTAGCAGGCTGCTATTTTTATGAACTTTCATATATATAATAATTTTTATTTTCAGAAAAATATTGCGTCGTATTAAGAACGCCACAAGTTCAAGTTGTAAATAGATGATGAAAATTTGTCTAATTAATCAGTAACAACACAAGTAATCATCTTAAAAAGAATGACAAAGAACTCACGTTTCATCGGAATCTGTACTTTTATACATTGTGCTATATTGGAAGGTGCTGTCTCCTGGTCCCCGCAACGAAAATATCCTTATTTCATTGTTCACGCCAATATACAACTCGGGACTGAAGGTTCCTAATCAAACATAATATATTGGAAGCTATAGATGAAGCAAGTGTTTTGGGACTGTTATACATAAAAAGTGCAACTCAACTTCGTCCGAATAGGATTGGATTTACATCACGGGTGAGGAGGAAGCCTATAAGACTGCTTAACCATATAGCGAACCACGGTCTCACCAGTCTATGTCGAGTACGGGATTAGTTAGCCAGTTATTTGTTTCAGATGCATGGACTTGATGATGCAGAATGCTGTAACCGGCCAGCGGTTATGTGAACCACCCTCTAGCGGCGAGGAGTCCGGAAATTCTCTCGCATATAACTATCCGCTGCTAGATTCGAACCTGCAGGGTAATAAAAGGTGCGGTGGCAAGCGTATTACTAACGCTTACCCAGATGCGCCACACCAAACACTATATATTTTCTACAAAACCAACAGGACTCACCCATTGCTTTACATGTATAGCCATCTGCGTCCAACTCGTATCCATCCGCGCAGGCGCAATGAAAGCCACCCACAAGATTGACGCATTTTTGACTGCACACCGACCGCAAACCATATTTGTACAGCTTGGATAGTTTTTCAGCGTTGTGAATTTGTTTTGATGACATTTCTTTGCATTCGTTCACATCTAGACAATGCGTGCCATCGTCTGCCAACCTGAAAATTTCAGTCGTTTATACTTCACTCAATAAAAATGTAGAAAAACTGACGATTTTTATGCACAATATATAGTCTCCTTAATCCTGCACCTGAAACCAGCATCACATGTACACTTTGCTCCGTCCGGAGTTTCGCGGCAATATTGCTCGCATACAACTTTAGGTTTGGAAGGCTTGTTTATCCCAGTAGTTTTTCGGTTCCCACAGTCATTTGCATGACACAAACCACCCTCGTCTGATTCATCGGAGCAGTCTGGTATCCCATCACAAACCAACTTCCACAAAACGCATTGATTCTTTGTACGGCATTTGTATTTCGTCGAAGGGCATGAAACTGTAAAATGACAAGAGATTGTAGCCTACAGCGCACTAACGAATTGATGAAGCTTAGTAGAATATCCAATCAATATAACTTACAACTATCGTCGCCAGTATATTCTATACCGCTACAATCCTGCTCATCTGACCCGTCGTCACAATGCTCAACGCCATCGCATTTAGTTGAATTTTGAAAGCACAAAGAAACGCCTCTGGAGTAGCACCTGTTCAACGGAAGAAAATATAAATACTTTCAAGCGTTACTTTCATTCTCCCCCTGGGTAGAGAAGAAATTTCACATTTACCCGAGGGAGGAAAGCCGATAAAACGGTTTCATCTTATGGCCAACCACACCATTTTGTCAAGTTTATAAGGTATTATACGGCAAAGGATAGGCCAGCCAATGTTCCAAATGCATGGACTGTACAAACTCTGCGACAGCGATACAAAACACGCCCACGCAAGACGTCAGAAACTACTTTTACGAAAATAGGATACGATAAAAGTAGGGGCCAACCGCATCCAGGGCCTGATTTAGAAGATAAGTAGCCTAGTACATTCGTGAGCCCCCTCGAAAACAATAGCGCCATTGAAAATGTATTAATGTCATAATAAGCCTTGAACGTATAGGTGAAATGTATTATTACACCATGAACAACATTTTGAATTGCGTGAAATTCGAAATTTTAGTTACAAACGAAATACGTACACTAATCAGTAATCACCCAAGTAGATTGGATAGTAGATGAGAAACTCGTCGCTATAATAAAACGTCATGGCACCGGAATACAGTTTTTCAAATTAAAACAAAATCATTTATTCCACTGTTATCATTTTTTTTAACCCTCAAAGCAGTAGATATTTGGGACAAGATTTATTTACTCAATTAAAAGTAAACAAATATCACTTATGAAATTTTAAGCAGGCTACATTCCGAAGATTTTTTTGTTTGTTTAATAACGACCTAAAAATGAAGAGCAGTTCAAAATTTAACGTCAAGGCCCCTAAGGCTTGATGCCTAATTGTAAACCAGGCAGGCCCTGACCGCATCCGATTCTCAGGGAATAATACTAAACAAAACTATTGGCATTTTACCCGTAATCTCCAGGAATACAAACACAATTAGCTTCATCAGATCCGTCGGAACAGTCTCGTTCACCATCACAAACCCACACAAAAGGAAAACAATCTTCGGTTGTAGAGCATTTGAACTGTTTGCATGAATCACCATCAGGCGACATGGGTTTCTGATAAAATATAAAAACATTTGTAAAAAGGTTGAACTTGAAGGTACAATTACGTCATCGCGTTGGATCAATAGCAAAATATCACTACGAAACTTATGTTTAGGAGCTTGAAAGATTTAACAGCGCTAATGTAGTCCCCATTTAAACTATATGTACGTGCATATACATATTGAAAAACGTTAGAATGCTTACAAATGATCTGATATGGACACGAATTGACATAATATTAATTCGCCTAATACGTGATTGGATAGCAACAAAATGCATTCTCAAATAAATGGACACCAAAAACCAAAACCAAACGTCCTATAAAAGTGTTCCCTTATGTCATAAAAAATTTCCCATGAATTAAAAGCAGCATATGTTTGGGTGAACTTCTGAACTTAATGGGATTCCGAGGGCACTTGAACCTAGTGAGTTTTTTGATAAATTATACCGATAATTTGAAACCGATGGTCCATTAGACGCCTGGAAACGTACCAAGTAGCCAGACAACGCCGAGGCGCCAGTAGATTATATTTTGAGCCATTGTTGTAAAGTTTAAACACAACACTTACGTCACAGCCTTCTTCATCCGAGCTATCACCGTCTTGGCAGTCTGGTTCTCCATCACAGGCATAACTTTTATCGATGCATCGAGTATTGTTACAGCGAAATTGATCATCAGAACAAGACCTGTCAGCTATTGCAGATAAATTGAAGCCATTATTTCACAGCGTCCAAAATATATGCTTCTGAAGACTGATATGTACAGTAGAATAGGATTTACATATTTATCCCGGGGAAAGGAAAACCGATAAGACGGTTTAAGCATATAGCATTTACATATTTATCCCGGGGAAAGGAAAGCCGGTTTAACCATATAGCGCACCACCGTCTCTCGTCCGCTTACCATTCCATGTCGGGTATGGGATTAGTACGTTATTTGTTTTCGGAAGCATGGACTTGATGATCAAGGAAGCCGTAACCGACCAGCGGTCACGTGAACCACCCTACGGCGGCGAGGAGTCCACCAATCCTCTCGCACAAAACCATCCCCGTATGGGATTCGAACATGCGAACCAACGCAGAGTAATCAGAGGTGCGGTGGCAAGCGTATTCCTAACACGACTTAGCACGATGAGTCACACCGCCGCGCCAAGAGTAGCATACACATATTGAATTTATATTTGTTAACCAGGTAGGTCCGCAACTATTGCGGGGCTCTATGCGAAACGGGGTGCCTAGGGCCTAGTCTGCCAAGAGCTGAGAATGAGAAGATAATTTGAAGATTTTTATATAAAATTAATTCTCTTTTATATTTCATTATCTTTTAACCGAGTACTAAATCACAATTGAGGTACAGTAACTTTACCACTAAATTATGTTCCCAAGCGCGGGGCCCACTTCGGCTTGGGATTTGTTCAAAAAGAATTGTTTTAAAAATTTTTTTTTTTTGCCTGTTTTGTTCAAAATGGCTATACTATGATTTTTTTTGTCTAAAATAAGTTAAAGAAAAATGGATGTAAAAGCTTGCCAAGCGCTTCTTATTTGCAATAAATCCTTCAAAACGCCACAAATATTGATAGAGGCTCATACACACCTTCTCAAGCTGTAGTTCAGTGGTTTGCTAGGTAAGACGCAAACGATAAGCAATTACGTTAAAGACCCTGCTACGACGAAACCTTTTTACGAAAATTGAAATGCGATCGAATAAAGGAGTTTGTATAACCTTGAAAAACTCTTATCACTTCAACCTTAAAAACTAAGTATGCTAGGCATAAATTAACCGAACAGTATTAACCTTAATAATGCCTTCATTTTATGAGAAATTTTTGTGCCTCGAAATCCATATTATGCGTCATAACAGATTAATTGGGTGACTGTACATTTGAACCCACGTACATTTGAACCCATGTGTATATCTGCGGGTTCAATCTATATGCGGGTGCCAAAATCCGTGGGTAAGGGTTAGTATGGGTTCGAATATCCGCAAAACAAAAACAAAAAAATCCATAGGTGCAATAGCATAATATGCAGGTGCAATTATCGTGGGTTCAAATGTACGGCAACCGATTAGTTGTGGCGTCGTTGCATCAGAGCACTCTTACAATTAGTATAGGCTAGGCCGCTAGGGTGTTTCATCGTTTATATCAGTAGATTGTCGCCGATGTAAGCATAATACTCTTCATTATCGCAGCCCACTCGTTTTGCCGAAGGCTGCCCTTGATCTAATTGCTTTAGGGGTAGGCTCGTGAGCTAAGTTTCAGGATTTTTCTTACTCAAAACGTCTCTCTGATATCTCGGATAAACATTTCGGTTAAAATCTTATGATTTTGGTGGAGATACAAACGTGGCGTGGCGATAAATGTACGCAATAGAAGTAAGAGTCAAAAAAGGAATTTTTACTTACATTTTTGAAATTATAATTAAAACAAGCCCTTGTTTTAAAACACGATGCTTTTTTTAGAATTGATAAAAACAAAACCCTAACTGCGGCCGCGTTGGTTGGAGTGGCGTCGACATTGTTGTTAACGATAGTTGGTCACGTTCTGATGTTCTGTAAGATTTATAACTCCCACGCTACACTTAAAGAAAACCTTCGCCGATTGTTGGAGGTAATCCCAAATGCTGGAATCACCGTAGTATTTAGTACATATTGCAACTCCACATTTCACTCACCACATGTTTCAGGAAATTCGTCCGATCCGTCGGGGCAATCTACCATGTAATCACATTTCCACTCATCGTCTATAATGCCTCCTTCTTTGCATTGATAGCCTTCAAGGTATAATAAAGCTATATATTATTTCAGCCATAATTGCAATTTGAATGAAAGATCAGAAGTACAAGTAGTTTATTACAATCGAGTTTTTATTGTAGAATTAATTTCTCGTATCCAAGCAGCTTAGTGTTTATAGTCAAGCAGCTATTTATGCACTGAAGATTAAGACACAGCAACCTTCTGAGCAATTTGAGTAGCCTTCTTAGTTGCCGTTGTCAATCTAATATTTACTCATTTACACAAGGAACGTGACCTGATTGCGGATTTGTCCAAAATGATACGAAGGAAAATTTTACGTTTAACCCAACAAAATTTATCAAACCAGCTTACTCTCCTGTTGTTGGTAATTTCATATTGAAATCTTGTCATTATTTGGAGTGAGAAACTAAGTAAGTAGTCAATAAGAAATATAATAATCTTACCTTCAGCAAACGGAAAAATTGAGCAGGCATATACTCCAGAAAAAAATAACAAAATCGATCGGCGTATTGTTAATTGCATTTTGTTGTTAATTAGCTAACCTTTTGGCCTGGTGTGTATAGGAAATGCCTGGAACAAAATAGCCGACCGGGGAACGAAAATACGGCACCCTACCGCTGGAACAGAAGCAAGACGTATGACATGGTGTTCAACCAGTCTCTGATTGCTCGGAAGAAAATAAGGAGTGTTGATTATCGAAATCTAATCATGAAATCGTTTGTTGTGATGGTTCACAAGACACATCGGCGAGCGGTCGCAATTTACTCACATGCAGTGTTCATCATGATGTTGAGAATGTATGGTTAGAACGGTTCCTATTATTCCAAAGCTTAACTGCAAGGCAACAATCAATTTGTCGACAAGTTCTCGTTCTTATCAGCGTTGCTCTGGTTCATGCCTTCCTGCATAAGTTAATTTTCCTAAATTTGACACTCATCATACAATTTTTGCCTTGGTAAATATTATTTTCAATTGAAAAAGATGCATCACTAAATTTATTTAATCAAATAAACTTTTGTTTTCAAAATAGGTTTCCAGGACGTGTTTCGAGATTAAAGAGCATTTTTCGCTCTGACAATTGACATTTTTGCATGCATATTTGCACACGGCGCTTTTTCGGTGATCGAATTACAGCACCGTTGCACCCAGTATATTCGCACCCGTTTGTTTATACTCATTATTTGAACTCAGTATATTTGCATTCATGTCGTCGCGACCTCTTTGCATTCATGAACGTCAACAGACATTTCCATCCACGATTATTTACACCGTGGTACATGCGTGATACGCATTCTCGAGCATTGGCACCCACAAACATTCGCACCGGCAGACGTTTACATCCCGGACATTTTGCGCCCACGAACCTTTGCAAACATGGACATTTGCAGAATCATATTGCGGGAATTATTTATCCGTGCGTGATCAGATAGGTCACTCATCGAAATGTGTTTTGTACATCCGTTTAACGTAGTGGAAACTCTCATTACCTTTAAGATAAATTTTGAATTTTGCAATCCCATATAATGCATAGATTTGGGAGTCTATAATCTAAACATCGAGAGAAAGTATCATTAAGGTAATTTCCATCACATACACATCGGGACACAAAAAAGTGACAAATTGTGTTGTTTACTCGTAATGTATTGGCTCCCTGTTTTACAATCTCATCTCCCGCGCACAATTACCTACTAGATATGTTCGTCTGATTAGAAAACAAGAATGAAACGTTAATTCCAAATTCATAAAAATTTGTTAAAAATTTATTTCATATTGTAATAAATTTTCTAGAGACGATACCAAGTGTAAACAACTGACATGCTTATAAACTAAAGGTAAATTGACAAAAAATAACATTGAATATAAAATGACATAGGCACAACGGATTGCAGAACTTTAAGAAAGGCAAAAAGGTGAACGTGTAGGTCATATTTACATATATCTATATATAAATCATAATTATCATACATTGTTTAATAAAAAACCTGTGAAAATCAGTGTAACAGTGAACCAGTCGATATATATGTCCATCGAGTATGAGTGATAGATAGATAGATAGTACGTGTATTGAAAAATCATCGGGGATTACAACGACCAATGAAGGTCGGAGCTCAAACACTCCACAGGTTGGAACAAACGACTTAATAAAAATGAAAAGTAACCAAACAATGTTCAAAAATTGCAACTACGAACAGACGACAAACATATTTTTGCCTAGTAATAGGCAGTGCAACTAAGACTATTCTGCATCTAACAAAAAAATAATTAATTGAACATAATCAACAATAGCAATAAATTATACATATTACAGTAAGAAAAAACATATAAATATTAATATAAGTTTCATTTATATATATGTTAGGATTGGACATTAAGCATATCATAGACCTTAGCACCATAAGATAGGACTTACATATTTATCTCAGAGGAGAGGAAAGAGATAAGATGACTAAATCATATGTCAAACCACGGTTTGTCGTCCGATTACCGGTCCATTTCGGGTATGGGATTGGTTAGCCAGTTATTTGTTCCAGATGCATTGACTAGAAGTCTTGTTTCGGCACAACCGTTTGAAATTAATTGTTATTCTAAAATTAATATTGGATGACATCATTCTACATAATGAAATTCAGCAGCACTAAGCAGCGTAAAATGCATTTGAATATAAATGGAACATATTTCTATATTCTGACATGGAAGTCTGCAACAAAATTTTGATATGCTTCTTGTCATTAATTTTGTTCACAGAGAGAGTTATTATGATAGCCAAGATGGGAAATGAAACAAAGTGACCCACAAAATGTGCTACCATAGTCATTGGTTATAATTTTTAACAACCTTGTAAACAACAGCAGCAACTGATAACACGACAACAACATCAGTGCAAATTTTTGCACATATGCTGACTCTAACAGTAAAATATTGCAACGAACATAACATATTAGCCCTCACAAGTAGATGTATCTCCCCCTTTTCAATAAGTTTCAGTTTACATGTAGATTTAGAAGCAACTTGATTCATCAAAATGAGAAAAAAATTGACTTTTGCTTTTGATACCATCTAATTAAATGAAGATCTTGAAGGAAGCATTATTTACAATCTTCTGAAGTGCCAGACTTTAAATACAGTTAAAATAAGCATTTGACTGAAAGATTGAGATAAATAATGTTTCTATATATAGTATAAAATCAATCATTGGTTTGGTAGTGATTCGGTGCAAAAATTAACGAAACAATAATAAAAATACTTCTATGACAAATCATCACAATGAGCATGCTGGTAATAATCTTAAGGAGATATGTTGATTAACAGCATTTTAACACATGATTTATAAACAAATATTCAAACACCTTAAATTTTAAAAGCGAATACGTGTTTGTATACTGTACACCTGAATACTCTGGATCCAAAACTTATTATTCATAATTTGATTTATCTGTAAAAAAATATCATATAGGTTGGTAACAGGTAAATTTATACTTTTTGTGGAAAATCCTGAAACATCAATGTGTTTAAAAGGAGTCAATTACATTGTGTATCATCATAAATTGGAAAAACATGCGAAATTATGAGTAAATTAAAAGTGAGCTATAGTTAACTTATATAATATCTATATATTTAAGAAAAATTGAATTGTATTTCGCAATAGGAATGGTGGTAAAAGATTGGTGCAATTGGGTAATATGGCTCTATATTTATTCGGCCAGAAATTTAAAGTATTCTCCAATGAATTCAGTTTTCACTGAGGTTTGGCAAACACTAAATTTCAAACCAATACTTTTTGTTATATACTTTTGAAAATTTTGAAGAAATGTGCCAACATATAAAAAAAGGAAAAACAAAAAATAAAACTCTTATTTCTGTATATAAGATTTATGAAACCTTTTTAACAATGTAAAAAAAAAAATTAAAATGTTATATACATGACATTTAGTTTAGAAAAATTTAAATAACATTATTGATATATTTTTTTTGTTATTTTATACAATTTGTTCTGAAATTATTTCTTAATCTGGGGATATTTTGATAGAAAATAACTAAGAAACAAAAATATTTGAAATATTTCAAATTTAGAAAATAGTAATTTATAACTTTCAAGAATGTTCCCTGACCAGAGTTAAATAGAATTAGCATTTTATATACAATACATACAAAATGTGAATGTCATTAAAATGGCCTTTGGTTGCTATAAAATCAAAGTGGCAAGTAGCATAATGCTAGTACAATTCAATAAAAAGTCACAAATATGCAGCAATAAATACAGATTAGTTACATATTTTATATATAGATTATCACACATATACATTTATAATCAGCCAAAAGCAGCAGATATGTGAAGCAGAATGAATTTCTACAATTCATGTTTTCTTAGATACAACTCATATATAAACAAATATATTCATCCCAATTTTTTTTAACTAGGTAGCTAGCATAATATATAGCGTAGGAAGCTAACAAACACAGTGTTCCCTTGTTTTTGAAGATAAAATGTTTGATTCATTTGAAATCAATTTGATTGAAAGCACCTTATTATTAAAAGGCTTAAAAATTATAAAAAACTAAGCTGTCCTAAATTATAAAACTAAGATGCAAGTACTTTTGGTTTTTACACACATAAACCTGTGAATATCCAATTTGCAGAAAATAGACGTTATTCTTCATAAATGTTTTTTCTTAATTAACATTTTTTGGGTGTTAATCGAAATTTGGAATTTGAGACGATTAAAAAGCAGGTAATTTTGAGGAAATTAGCAGTACCATATTGAGTATATTATCTATAAGTATGTTCTAGGTAATTGAAGATTCGAAAAAATTATATTGATAATAATACCTAGCTTCGAATATGGTTTGATCCTCCACAGTGTGTATTATAGGTTGATTTATCTCACAGTGCACATTCTACACAGTAGGTATATGTGCTCAGTACTAGTATTTGTACATGTTGTGCATATGTGTAGAATAAAATTTGAGGATTCGATTCAATTTGGTAGCAGAAATTGATATAAAAAACTCTTTTTGTATACAATAGGATAATGTCAATAGGACAGCTTTATTGTGCGAAGAATCACAGGCTCTTGTCCTGCGAAATGTTTCAGATGCATGAATTGGGTGGTTGTATGAATGCATTTATAATCAATTAAAAAAATGTATTTTTTAACTAAGTTAAACATATCGGTATGTCAGATATGGTCGCTTAAAATAAACTTGCCTCAGATTCATTCTTTTTCAACAGCATGCACAATTAACGATCCTTTTTAGCCTAGCATAACAACTTTTTTACATGAGAAGGCAGCAATAGCAACATTTCCAAACAAAGAAATCTATTTATACCGTAAGTTGACAGAAATTTGTGTGAGCAGTTCATTCTTTTTTCAATTATCATCATGAGCAGCCAATTGATTATAGCAGCACCACTGGCTTAATATTGTTGCTTGCATAACAAGTCAAGTCTCTTCCAAAATTATCTACTCTTTGGCTTGTGCTTGACTTAAAGTCTGGAGTATCAGGCGAGGCTTGTTCTCTTGAATGAGAAGATAAAACCCTGATGACAGGGGGCAAAGGAACACAACCTTCTGATGTCATGGGTGATGACTCTTCATTTCTTTCTATAGGTAATGCCACCTTGGAGTCACTTTCAGAAAATGCTTCACTAACATCGCTTGCAACTGTTGTTTGGGGATTCAGAGTACCATCCCAAAAAGAGTCCTGAAAATTAAATCAAAACATTGTTAAGGACAGATAAAATATTTAAGATTCAAAGAGATGTATTATTTATATATCCAATTTCTTTTATCACTTATCAAAGGCAAAAAGACTATATTGTTTAAGTTGATATAATGCTTATGACTTAAATGATGTGCTTTCTTATTCTAAGTGAAGAGATTACATAAACAAGTATAGTATGGCACAAACATTTCAAGTTCGACCATTGTGTGTCAGAATCAAACAAAATCAAGAACATCAAAAACAGATACAGTAGTATAAGAAAAACTTACATGTAAACCAGCCAGATCTGCCAAACTTGCATCAAAATCATCTACACCTAGAACAGCAGAAACTTCAGTAAATGTTCCCAGCAAACTTGTATTACTGGAGGTAGTTGAAGAAGAGGAAGATTGAGGAGAGGTGAAAAGAGTTGATCTTCCACCACTCGAAGTGAGTATGATCATTTCGGGAGACATAGCAGAATTTCCAGAAAAAGAATTGTTGTTATTGTTCGAACCAAGATTTATAGAAACAGGAGCAGCACCGGAAGCTAGATGGAAATAAAATATTTTCTATGCTAACAAATATATTTTATTCATCTAAAAGTATGAATGATGAAGAATTCTTCCACAAAATACCACAAAATAATCAAATTAAAAATTTCCTTTTTATTCTCAGTGGAAATATAAAACACCACTTAGTTTAATTTTGAACATTGGAAGATTGCATGATGTCCTATGACATTTTTTTTCCAAGTTAAAATTAAATTTCTTGGCAACTTCTTTCAGAAAACCTATTTGCTTACTTATTTGTTTTTTGATTTGTATCATACTTCAAGCAAGCTGTGTGTGCACTTACCATGTTGGGACGAGTGACCCAGAGGTGAAAGATCAAATGGATTACGCATTGCTGGTGAAGGTTGAGAAGCTGATCTTGCTAGAGTTCTCGCAAAGTTTTCTTGAGCCAACTCAGTTGAAAAATGTTGACTGTTTAAAAAAAATAAAAATGGAATTATGGTACTACAGTATGTATATTGCAGCAAGATACTACTAAGTAAACACACTTACCCTGGATGTCTTTGTGATGTCGTTGGAACAGATGAAGGTCCTGCCGCAGATGAATTTATGTGTGATGGAACACTCGGATGATGATGCATGTGCAAAATATTTTGCGGATGATGGGGATGGTGAGGAGGAAG
Source organism: Styela clava (assembly GCF_964204865.1). Taxonomy (NCBI): domain Eukaryota; kingdom Metazoa; phylum Chordata; class Ascidiacea; order Stolidobranchia; family Styelidae; genus Styela; species Styela clava. The sequence continues at coordinate 15,340,485 of NC_135252.1, read as the reverse complement.
ATGATGCATGTTGTGCATTGATGATGTAGTAAGGCCATGAGATGTTAAACTCAGCATTCTTCTTCTCGCTTGTTCTTCATCCACTCTTCTCATTTCTTCAAGCTCACGATCGAGTTCCTCTGTAGTAGAAAAAGGGAATGTTAAATATTGGTAAAATATTGGTATACAAAAAATATGTTCACTTGATACCAAAAGATAATGGGAATTGGATTACTTAATATTTAAATGTTAGAATAATACTTCATGCTATGATTATGTTTGATAGTATGAGTATCGATATAATTCTCAATTATTAAGAAGTTCATATCATTTTTATTATAATCAAGGGTTCAGCAAAATATTCAATAATTAAACCTAAATACCATTTATGGCCACAATGTATTATATATGTGAAATGATTGTAAAAGCACTAAACCAAAAAAGGGTTGGGCACCACTTGAATAAAGTATAAATATTCTAGCCATGTTTTCTAGATATTATACAGAATGCATATGCAGGATTTGTTGTATTTGCTTACTATGATATGGTGTTCAAATAAATTTTATCAAAATATTTGCTTAGTGAGTCAGAAATTACCCACCCATACTGGCTGTTCAAAAACAAATAATCATTTGAAATCAGATAAGAATGAATCGTATTGTATCTTTCGTAAAATATGAGATACCGATAATTTTTTTCCTGACCTGGATTAGACATGCTCCTTCTAATGGAATCAGGATCTTTCCTTTTCCATTTTTGAACTTCTTCTTTCATCTTAGCTACCTTGGCAGGATTCAATGCCCACAGACAACCTTTTCTCTGGGTCCCGTTTGGTTTTTCAACCTGATGCAAATACACAAGATAAATACATATATTTACAGTTTTTTGTTTTATTGGAGGTATAAGGTGGCATTATTCTAGGTACTTTTAGAATAAACCAAGCCTGAAGATTTTTGCTCAAATACTCATCAAATAAAAAATTTTGTAAAATATTTACCTTATTTACCTTTTCAAAACATTTATTCAATGACAGATTGTGCCGAACAGAGTTTTTCCAACCATCTGGTGCTGTCTTGAAATACGGGTAATTCTCCATCATGAAATTATAGATATCAGAAACAGGTAAACAGCCAGTTTTACTGTTGTACAGAGCCATGGCTATTAGGCAACTGAAAAGTAAATTATTCAGTCGTCAAAAAGAATAATTAAACACTATTTAGTACTTTTTAATGGAAGAGTCTATTTTCAGAGGTTTAGCAAATTCGAAGTTGTTTCGTCAGCGTAAATATCATCAAATTACATACAAGATTGGCAGGATTGGTATTGATGAAAAATGAAGGTCTGAAAATTGAACCCTGGAGTTTAACAATACCAGATGAAATAGAGTATGTTAGAGACAGATGGGGATTGGTTTCAGAGTCGTGTAGAAATAATTTAGTTGGTAAAATAACCAGGTGGACAAAATATCAAAATTGTGTAACATTCATCCAACAGCATTGTGTAACATTCATTTGTTTCAAATTTTAATTTTGGATCATATTCCAACCATTGATTGGATGTCTATCTTATTTGTTGCTTTCAATAAGTAATTTAGTTCAGATTTTCATATGGTATTATTATTTTAATTTTTAATTAATATTTTTTTAATTATTAATTTTATGGATACGTTTTTATTGACTACGGTAATTTTTGTTTTGAATTTATTAATATAACTTAGTTGAGTACCACTTCAAGTAATATTAATAATAGATCAAACTTTTCCATTTTGCACTTGATCATGATTTAAAACGTTGGGAGTTGTAGTACTTAGATTTTTAATAAGCATTGTTTTGAGAACCTCACTCACCTATATGAATATACTGGCTTCGGGTAAACTTTTTGTGGTTGCCCATGGTGTGGATGAAATCGAGAATGCATCAGACCACTGTGAAGAAAACCAGGCCTCGGTGTACCATTGGCATAAGGAGGAGGGGGATATGGGTGATGCCCCACCACCGCTCCTGGTACATATCTCCTAGGTCCTATATGACCACTTTCAAAAGAATGTCTTCCAATTGGACCACCTGAAGGATGAGCATTGAGATGATATCTTTGTTGAGCCACTGTAAAATAAGAGGATGTTTATCAATGTCAAAATCTATCGTGAGATTGCACTATAGTATAAAAGTCAATCACATACATTTAAAATGTATATCTTAAGATATTTAGTCTCATACATCGTGCTACATGGTGTATACTTATGTTGTATTATAATGAACTTACAAAATCTTCTTCCTTCTTGGCTGATATGTGGTTGTATTGCTGCATATCTTGATGACGACGTTTCTGGCATCTGTGCTGCGGCTTCTGGACTTGGAATTGGTGCTGATGTTATTGTTGTTTGAGGTATTTGATGTTGAATGTTAGAGGTTTCTGTAGGCATTCGAATATTCGAAGCTGCGGGCACCATCTGTATAACCGATCTGTGCTCTGGAATACCTGGAAATAAATTTCAGTATTTTCATAAGTTTCAATTCCTCAGGATCGCAAGGCCCAAAATACAGGAAACATACCTTGTGCTTGAGAAAAACCTTGTTGAACTGAAGAATGTTGTTGAATACCAGGCATAGAAGATGATGCGATCACCCTTCCTTGCTCTGTGAGTTTCTGAAGAGCCTGTATAATAAAGCATGGATAGTAAACATATTTAGGATCATCAAAAGCAATGAAGTTAATGTTAAGTTATAATAAAATACTAATGGAAGTGGGATGACAAATTTAGGTAGTTGTTACTATTTGAAATATACTATCCCATGAAAAAGATTAAAATGATTGATGTTCAGATGAATTGACCACATTAGTCGAAAACAAACCTGTACATCTACAGTTGTTAACCAAGTGAGACTAGATAAATCACTGTGTTCTGTCACCTCAGCGGGATAATGTCCTAATTCTCCAGTGAAATCTGCATAGCTTCCCACAGAGAAATGGCCACTAGAATGAAAAGATATTTTGGTAAAAAGTACTGTATTTCTTTTCAGTAAAGGTTTATGGGTAAGTTAATATAATCAATTCCATATTAGATGCAACATTTTTTTACAAAATTCAATGATTTCGAGCTGAAAAATTTTTTTTTCTTCTTCAAGTTAAACACTCTCAATAGTAATTTAATGTGTGGATTTCTCCATAAATTTGGATTCTTGAAGACTGGTAATAAAGTATAAAGTACCAATTTATAATTTTAAATTAAGTATTCAAAGATAGAGATATTCCTTACTGACCTGATTTCGTGATGGCCTCGAGGCAACGGGCTGTGTTGACTTTGGAGCTCTTGAAGTAATGAAGATTCCATAACATCAAACTCTCCATGAACAGCTTGAGACTAGAAACAGGAATAAAATATTACTAGATAGTCAAAATAACATTTTATAAATATTTTATCTTAGACGGATATGTCGTTATATAGCCTATTATGCTTACGATTAATGATAATCAAGTATATTTATATCTTTGGTGAGAACTTTTGCTGAGAACTATTGATTACCTCTTCTAAATTTCTTTCACATGGTTCAGCTTTGATTGGAAAATCCCTCCGATAACCATGATGCATAATTCTGCAAATATTTGATAATTTTCAATTATTTAAAGTTAAAATAGATCAGAAAAATAATATTTAAAATTGAACGTCATCAAAATTCTTCTCTATCAGCTAGAGATGTTATTCACTCAATGAGCTAATGGAAAGATTACGGTTGGCAATATTCTAAAGCCCGATCAAGCATATATTATAAGCAGTTTAAATTTGGACCCCGTTTCAAACAAGCGATGTCACAGATCGAAATTTCTGAAGTGCATACAACACTTAGTTCTCTAACCTTGAAGATGGAAAAATCTCATGAGGTGAATGTCTTGCATCATGATCAACAACTCCATGTGAAGCAGCAGCTTCTATTTCATCAACTTCTGATTGGCTTAAAATTTTGTTCATTTCGCTTCTGAGGTCATTTTGAATAAGTTCTTCTAAGTCTGGCTCATCAAAATCCATATCTCAACTTTATTTGAGATCAGTTTTCAACTAGTTGCAAAAAAACGAATTTTCAGCAAGTTTGTTTTGGCCATAGATACACTATTACTCAATGATGAGATAAATTTATCGGGACTCAAATTTAAACCTAATATAGCTATGAAATAAGTAAATATAATGTTAATGAATTCAATTTGTGCTTAATGAGATTGAATATTTACACAGGTGTATCTTCAAGAAAATTTGCCAATGCCGCCTGCCTCTCATCAAAGAGAATTGTGATGTTAATTTTATATAATATGACCAGTGTTGGGAAGGCTCAGTTCAATGACTCGCCTTGAATCACAATTTATCAAAGACTCAAAGTGACTCCGAATCGTACTCAACTACCCTCAGTGAGACTTAATTGAGTGACTGACTTAACTTCGAGACTTGACACAAGACTCGGATGGCCTGTGGCTTAACTCATGACTTGTGGTTTAGAACACTGATTATGACATTAGGCTTTCTTTTATATGATATCACGTTTTTGAAAATTCCTTCCTCATTTACGTTCTGAATATGCTAGATGTTATAGATATCTCATATCTCATTAGTTACCTCATATCAGAGGTTTAGTCCACATTACATTGTCAAGTTAAATCTTGGCATATTACTACAGGATAGAGGAGGGAATTTTTTCATATTTATGCATCTTGTTCTGATTTTTATACCCTTTTTATATGAGACATATTAATAAATCTTCCACTCTGAACAAGGCTCTATACAAGCAGCTACTACTCGGCAAAGATCAACTATAGTTAGACAAAAGTGTAATCTTTTGGCATTGCATAATCAAGTTATTGAACCCCAGGTGAGGTCTTGGACGTGGGATTTGAATTTAGATTTTTAACTTGTATTTGTCATATTTAACATAGATAAGTCCATCCCCTAATGCTTTAACCACCTGGCCATCGTGCCGATTTCTATCACAGCTTTTAAAAACAGTATTTGCCTAATCTTTACCAAAACTTATTAAATATATTTTGCTAATAAGCTTTTGTCAATGACTCAAAAAGTTCTTTCAGTAATCTAATATATTCCACTGCCCTGAACTGGTATAAGTTTTTAATATTCTTTCATAGTGTCATGTACATTTTAGATTTATAGGTCCAGTTTAAATTTGGCCATAATTTGTTTTCTACATATTATATTTTCAACCAAAATAATCAATTGTTCAAAAACGAACACCTGGCAGATAAACCAATGCTGACTTCATGCCAATAGTACACTGAACACAATTAGTACAGGCTTTAGAACCAGGATGTTTTTGAAATAGTAACTGTGAGTATTTGTGTGAGGGACTTTTTCTTTTTTTATGAAATCGGTTTCTCGTTACATATTCATCTTGTTCGTTACTTTTAATCGCTCTCAGACAAGACTCAACATGTGCAGAGAACGTATAAAAAGTAAACACAGATAGGGCATTTAAATTCGAATAGCGCATTTTAAAATTTCCGGGCAACCACCACGTGACACCCGTTCTTCAACGCCATTGGTTGACGGTATTGTTTTTGTCGGCAGGTGTTATCGCATTTCAATGGGAACTTGAGGCACAAGGACCTCTCTCGAACCGAGTTAGAGAGAAATGAATTCGACCGTAACTATCCTGTCTACCGAATTAGCGAAGACCTTTGCCATGAAGCCGTAGTATTGATACCATACCATGTTTGTTGCATACTCGGCCATATTACTAAAAATGGATTTTTGTCACTCACAATAATGTATCGCATTATATATGCAATGCATTGAGTACTCACAATGAGTCAAATCTAATAATCTGAATTTACATTTTTTAATAACAACAGAATAATTTTATTCCACATAACTTTCGATATTGTAGCTCAAATATATATCACAACGAAAAGAATGTATTATACTTATCGGCAAAAACATATAATAACGAGCATAGTAACGATTAGAAAGAAACTGGAGTGTATATTAAGAACATGAACTAATCCTGCGCGCATTGACTGAAGGATATAGGCCTAATTTCAAAAAGCAGTGTCCTAACACTCATATTAGTTTTTCATTTTTGACATCTCGCTATGCAAAAAATTACGAAACTTATTTTTGCTATGGTAATTTGCTACATTTAGAAGTATAAAACAATAAAAATTCGCAAATACGATAGAATATTCCAAACCAAATACATTCCAAATAACGCACTTTAGAAAAGTATTGAAATATTTTCATCACAATCGCGGTGATTCATCAAATCTATGACTGTTTGAATTAATGATTACGTTGTATAAGCACTTATTGACGGTTGGTACGTCGCTCGACTATGTTGTCGGAAAGTACTCACAATAAAAATATGAATCTGGTAAATATATTTTTTTTATTCATTATTGAACTAACCTAACATTCATCCACCCTGAAGTGAGTCTATCGAAAGAAATTGGCACTAATTTCGCTGATTTAAAATAACCCTTGAGTATTATTTATAGCAAACACAAGAATCTAGATCCAGGAACTATATATAATAGTGACTGATGAGACATCAGCGATTGCTTAAACCCCGCGAGCTAACAATTTATAGATGTTTTGTTGCAATGGAAATTTTCTGCTTTTTGATTCGCAGTAATTTACAGACCAAAATTGCAACTCCGCCGACATCGTCTGAATAGGCAGTAGCTCCCGGCGCGGTGCTGGGACAAATCAATACATTGTTTAGTTTGGTTTTATCTAGAGAATTCTATTACATAACTATCTTACTTGTAACTTGAAATTGATTGAGATCAAGTCGCAAATTGCAGAAGACTCGACAAAATTTAGAAAAGAGTTTCGTATTTATTTTGGACTCGAAACAAAGTTGGAGATCTGCTTTAAACTTAAATGCAAAAAATACAATCGTACTTGAGAGTTGATGATTTTGTTTCAATTTTTGAATATGTGGGACGTCAAAAAAAGTTAAATTACAACGGATTTTTTTGAAGTATCTCTAGCGATACCCACCGGATGATGCAAACACATAACATCGGCCGCGTGCTTGCGCTGTTGCAAAATATATCTGCCGAAGACAGGACGCGCTTCAGCGACGCTCTCTTTACACCAGGACGGCAAAATGGTTAGTGCAGCTATGCCCTGGCTTATTTTATTTTAATTCTCGCCGATTTTACTTCGTTAGAAGATGAAAAGAATATTTGTGAAAATAGTATATAAACTAGTAGTTGCTTTAAAACTAACATTAGATTACGAGAAATGTCATTACGCTCGATTAAAGTGGATATGATAGAATTTTCCCAGGCAGCTTCAATTTGCTAAGAATGTTTCTCTGATTACAGTCGGCGAACAAATCGTTCAAGATCAAGAAACATTTGGCTAAGAAGCAAAACCAGAACAGACCAATCCCGCAATGGGTGAGGATGAAGACTGGCAACAAAATAAGGTGAGGACACTGGACACAATCAATACTGGAATAAATTTCAGAACTTACTGTTTTACGGTCCCTGTACCTTCTGACATTGTTCCATCTATATTTGTGTATACAAATGTAATACTAGGGGTGGAAATAACTTGTATCGTACTAAAAAGTAGAAGCTAGTTTACTGATCTGCGATACCATCGCTCTGTCACTCATAAAGTCATATCGTAAATCCAAATTGAACTTTTGTTCTTTCATTGCAAGGTGACTCTTCGCCCCCCAAACCCTGCAATTAGTGAAATCTTATTCATTTCTGAACAAATTATGTCTTATCACATTCTCGTATTCTGTAGGCTAGATTTTTTATTCGAGAATATTATGCCAACCAGCCTTTCATCTATCATATAAAAATGGGTGACATGTAGTTACAGTACCGCATATTTTACACTCTGACACTAGGCTCACCTACAACACGAGTTTTGCTAGACGGAGAAAGCTTTTTGTCTTAGCTTCATTGCTCGATTATAGCAGGATATTTTCCATGCTTGGTCATTCATAACAAAGTTTAATCATTGTTGGCTACACTCAAATACTCAAATTAACTCTATACTCTTCCCAAGTAACAGGGAAAAATATGGACCCTTATAGAAATTATTGCATACCTATTTACTGATTTATGAGTAAAAACTGTATGGTTTTAATAATGCTGCAGGCCAGATTAATAGAGGAACATGACCTAAATTCACTATAACATGGTAACTGAAAAAAATTGTTTTATATTGTGAATTTGCATAGTTCGAATATGATTCATCATCATCAGTTGAATGATCTCCAATATAGTTTGCTGACAGCGTATCTGATTTTGAAGCTTTTATCGTACATGTGTACACCAAACTTCCAATTAATATTTTCATTCCATTTCATAACATGATTCTCCCGGACTCACTTATATCTCTTACAATTTAACTTTAACACGCATATTTATGAATTTCAGATACAATGCTAAAAGGCGTCACTGGAGGAGAACAAAGCTTGGACTTTAAGCTTGTTCCATTTCCATCAGGCTGCAATACTTTCTTCTACCTGCACTGCAAGTAACTAGGTTCAACATTTAACTCTTATTGACTGAAATGAAGGACTACTAACGACTTGTGGATTCTTTTGATTTTTAATGAATCGGATGTTAAAATATTTTCGGTCTTTGTTTGACCTAACACCCTAGTCTCAATTTCACCAATTCGGAAAAGTTGATTTGCACGCACAATAGCCTTGCTATGTACTGTGGATTGTATTTTCTTTATACTTTACCAAGGTGGGACGATCGTACTATTGTACTCAGATTCCTGTCTGGTACTGTTCATCTGGTAATCAAAAGGCCACCGTGTCAATTTTTACTACAATTGTTCTTTCTACAATAGAATTAAGAACAATAACTTGAAAAATCTTTTGTTTTAATTTTCTATTGTTTCTGGAGTTATTTGTCTTTTCCTATTTAACTACTTTTGCCCAGGTATTTGGAATTTTGCAGCCTAAAGAATCTATAATTAAAGATTTCTCGAAACAAAATGAAGTTTCAATTATTATTGGAGGAAATATTTTATTATCTGAACAGCTCATAGGTGATCATATGAACGGACACATGCCCTCAGCATTTCGCAAGTTATTCACTAATCAATAGCTTTATAGTTCGGTATATTTTGATAGTATGTAGTCCTCACAACGCAGTTTTTAAAAATATTCAACTCTTTGTATAGTGTCGGTTGGCCACAATAAGATTGGAACCGCAGTTCATGTGTAGGTGCGTAGTTTCAATACACTTTCGCCGGCACATGTACGGCAGTTTCATGATGTTACCAGAATACTCCGCGAAGTCCTGGCCAGCAATGATTACAAACGCGTAGAAAGGTCGGGTGGTATGGTTAACCCGTTACTCACTAGTAAACTTCTGAGGGGCAGATTTCATTTTACAAATCATCCGATTATTTAGAATGAATGCTGTTAGAAAGAAAAGCGCGCACTGGGTAGGTGTTACATGAATCAGTCGGCATAACACTTAGGTGTCTGACACCCGTACTTTCTGAATAAACGAATTAATATTTATGGCCAGCGTAGGTCCGTTATATATCGGAGAGGTCATTTGCGCGTCCACTTTATATCATTTTGCTTATCTGTAGAAGTGATCATCGACTGTCCCAGGATTTTGATCTGGCGGATAGAACATTTATAACTCGCATAGTATGGATGTTCAGTTACTAATTTCTTGACGACAACATTTATAACTCGCATAGTATGGATGTTCAGTTACTAATTTCTTGACGACGATTCAGTTCCGCACTCTTCGTCAACTTCTGATTTAGTTTATTAGAGACTCCTAATCGACAAATGGTAAATTCAGTATGCGATATACAGGCTTCATAACAAGGATATTATTATTACACGAATAAACTTAGCCAGCCTGCCCCATCGATTCATTTTCATGCCTATTTTGAAACTGAATTGCGAATTTATTTAAAACATATTAAAGTTTGATTTGGTTAACTTACATAAAACTAAATAGAAAAGACAAACACTGTAATTTTCCCAGTTTTCACGTTTGCATAAAATTAAAGCCGTTATATTCCTATTAACGCGGAGTTGGAGAAACCAGGGTGTACTTCGTAATGAAAAACGAACATAACGAAAATATAATCTAGTGTAGGGTTGCCATACCGTCCGGACATGTCCGGAATTTAGGGTTAAATTTTGCGTCCGGGAGGAGTTTAAAAAATGCTCAAATGTCCGGAATCCGGAATTTTACTGCAAATGCAATCGTACTGTGCACACTGCTGATACGGAACATTGTTATTTCGTACCATGCGCATATTTTTCACTACGCGGTCATGCACTGTCCGGAATTTTGCTTTTTCAAATATGGTCACCCTAATCTAGTGTATTTTTTAATGCGATGGCTTTAAAAGTGTTGTCGAATTTCAAAAGAATTGTTGATGACAATGTGAGAAAAACGTTAGTAAAAATCTTACCGTCTGATTTTTTCGAGTCGAAATGCGTCTTGTACCGTTAACGAACGTCATCACTAATTTGAACCGTCTAATTTTGGTAATCTACTTTTATTCCTCCACATTTGCTTTCTGTCTGAACTTTAGTTCTACAACTACTACCGTACGGTTACAGTACTAATTCAATTCCTAATACGTTTATGGCAAAGCTCAACTCTGCGGTAGATATCTTAAAAGATATGTTTATTATACCATTACCACAGCTAAGCAGCAACATGTGAATTGGCATATTGAGATGTTTTTAATTTATAAGCGAAAGGTCTTCTGTTAGTGTGGCGGTAAACAACGACAGTTCCTCGTCAGTGCAAATGGTTGCCGCTCAACAGTAGCGCGCGACGATAGTTGTTTTGTGCCGGCGCACTTATCAAAATAACAGTCTTCTGTATTTGTTTTACGTTGAAGCCATTGAAAAAATATTATTATGAATCTCACTCAATAATTGCGAATAGACAATAGTAGCCCATTTTGATCGTGAAAATGATTTAAATTTTTGACTTTTGAAAAATGAATTTTTGATATAAAATAAATAAAAAAACACTTTTATTACGTTTTGGAGATACATAAATAAATATGTTCAATTTATAGACCATCCTCATTGCGAGCCAGACTAACTTGTAATTTCATAAAAGTTTGGAATTGTTGAACGGTGCTTCCCTTACTGCCGCACATATTTTGTTTTTATTATTTTTACTTGCAGTATAACTCAAATTATACAGCTTCTTGTATGCTATGGTAATTGACATAATTTAACACTGTATAAAATCATAGACGATAAGCGCTATCTGACTTCTTTCGTGTTGCATTCTGCAATGAGCTGTTGCAAATTGAATAATGTGAAATGTTTGATTGTTGCATGATATTTATTGAAGAGATAAGTGCCCTACATGCACGTCATGATATGAAAAAATAAGCCACCCCTGAAATTGATGGCTCATGCATCCTGTCCCCGAGTACGGACGCCAACTATGATTTCCCTTATAAGCGTCTGTCGAGATCACGACGTCTTCGAATTCGGAATAAAAACATTCAATATCTGCAACACATTTAGGCGTGGCTTTATAACGCCGCGTGCCAAATTCCCTCAAGTCCAAGATCTTTGAATTTTACGCTCTTACGTCATTCAACACTGTGCGCCGTAATTACCGGAAATCCAATAGGAAACGCACTGCCGTGTTATTAACCGTGCGCAAGTCAATCGTCCAGGCCACGATGCAATGCATGTGGAAATAATATGATAAATTCGAAAACCATTTCAAAAGGGAACAAGAGCTCATTAATACAGTTAATTCCTAGTCAAAATATTCAAGTAAATATCGGCCCGTAGGGCCCACATCGAATGTAATTATTGGCGGGTATTCGCGCCAGCGTGATTTGGCAACGAACGGAAATCCGAGCTACAACTAAGCGGACGCCGATGTTTGTTGGTTGTGTGCGAATTTCAACTTCTCTATATTACATAGATTGGCGGGAAATATAAAATTCTGTTGTTGACTCTATTTTGCGCACAACGAAAATACAAATATAAAACGTTCAACGATAAAGTATATGGGGAGCGGCAATTAAAACAGTCATTTGATTAATAAACATTACAATTCGTAAACGATGTTCATCTGCCAATCGTCGTCGATATCATTCACAACAATTGACGTGCAAATGAATTCTAGTCTACCAATATATTTTGATCAAACAATACTTAAAAATGAAAATAAACAATCTATCAAAACAGTTGTGTTTATACGAAAAATGATTATTTGCAAAATAAGAAAAATAAATTACCAGGAAATCAATTCATTTCGATAGTGTGTGACAATCTCAAAATAATTAGGTATTAAACTACGTAGAATCGACACTGTAACTCACCTCGACATGGACTATTTCGTTCCTAACTGGGACCCAAAAACAATATGCAAGAAGAAAACGAAATTACCCGACTGTTTCGTAAACATCATCGGCGGTACAAAGTCACTCAGAGCGATGTACCAGCGGGCGATGATCTAATTTGCATCGAGAACATGAAGTTTTTTGTTTACGTAGAGATATAATAGGGCCAGCCTGAATTTCGAATTTCCCTGGCATTTCATCAATTCTGAACGTCATCTTTTAATAAACTGGGGTATTGCGCGACTTGCCATGGTAATACGTACTTAGGACATCCACCCGTTATTCCTTTCAGCAATTTAAAAAAATAATATTTCTACTATGTGGTCAAGTCAATTAAAAACAAAAAATTTTCGCATATTCGTCGACACGTTAAGAACAAATATCGAATCGCTGAATTGGCGCACCCCAATATTAGTTAAGTTTTCGGGTTTTCACATAGGGTACGCAGTTGACAATCAACTAGTTACTAGAAGATTGCGAAGATCATTAATGATAACTCTTGAATGTGGCAATGATTCTAGTTTCCCATGCCAAAAATTTCCTGGAAAACAAACGACGCTAATCGTTCGCCGCACTCAATTGTTTGCATTACTAAACGTAGGCCGAAAAAGCATCAGTTTGCGCGTACATCCTATCCAAAAGTCGTGTTGGAATCACAATTTGATGATAAATATCCACCCATCATCTTATAGGCGTAGATCTCACTCACTAGCCCATCTAAAGGGTACAAATTTTAATAGCTATCGGAGAAGTCGGTAACCTTTCGACTATCATTAGATCTCCATTCATTAGAATTAGATGATAGAGCAGTTTAAATTTTGTTTTTGTCAAGTTCATGCATCTGAAGCAAAAAACTGGCTAACTAATTTCATACCCGACATGGAATCACAAATTTCCCAAAATTTGTGCCACGGTAACAATGACAGTTGTTTTATTTTTGTACTCGCACGGAATTGTGAAAACTGAAAAAGCCGGCAATAACGCGTGCAATTGTCTTCTGCTAAGAACGCCGATTGTTTTCATCAGCGTGTTATTTAGGCCGTAATCGTCTCTACATTGGTGTTTATTCTTTCTAAATCACAAATTTGTGTCACGATAAACATGATAACTTATTTTATTTTTGTACTCGCACAAAATGGTGAATTCGGTGAGAGTTTTTAGACGTTTATCGGCGGCGAGGTTCTAAAGACAAATGAAGGAGTAAATCCACGATCTAAATTTTTTGATTGAAAAGCGGCAATATAAAATACTGAAAATAAAACCGTAAACAATTGAACAATATAAGTTTTGTTAAGTTCCGCGACAGTCTAAAAACGCTTTTCTAGGCATTGAAAATCGCAAAATTTCGTGTGCCGTAGTCACACATTATGTTTGGTCGCCGTTTAGAAACATGCCGCTACTAAAATAGAAACACGGTTAATTGTGGGAGGAATTTGCCTTTTTATCCATTAATTTAACATTCTCGTAGAAAATTTTCGTTTTATCATTGAACAAGGTTGGAAACACGATTTTTCCCGGTTTGTGATGATGTATAATATAATCAATCTAAAACATATCGATCAATTTTTATTTTACTGAAATACATTTCACTCCGTGAAATTTTACATCAAATTTACGGATTTTCGAAAGATTTTATTTTTAAAAATAATCGGAGTGGCAGCATTGCAATTTGACGGAGTCAGTACATCTCAAATTTGTCGAATTCGCAAAATAGAAAAAATACGTATCAAAACAATAATCAATCGGGCAGCTTACCACACATTTTTGTTTCCGCGGATTGCCGTGGTGTTTTAGAGTTGTTATGTCGACGCAACCGCAAGTTAAATTGGAAACAATTAAATTAATAAAGCAGAACGTTTTAAATATTATCGTATCGGTAGCATGGATTGATTACTTTGCACCGAGAAAAATCATTTTTGTTGGAAAAGTCGGCTCTTTTAACAAGTGGCGGAATCGCGGCGACTGTTCGGCGTGGATTTCGCGGTGGTGAATTTGTAGTTTTGATTTACTGGTATACTTTATATATATTTTCATTGTATGAAGTAAAATTGTACTAAACGGGATTTTATATTAGATATCGAGATTTTACTAGCGACGATAACGGGTTCGCAAGATTGCAAAAATACGTATCAAAATTAAATACACCAGGCAGCTTATCGCCGTGGTATTTAACTGCAGAAATGTTTTTATTTTGACGTTAGAAGTCGCAACCGCGAGTTACGTTGAACACAATTAAATTAATATATAATAGTGATGTTTTTTTTTTGACGGAAGAAGTCGCAACCGTTACTTACGTTGGACACATTTAAATTAATATATATATATATAGAATCTCGTAGTGGTCATGAATTGAATCTTTTACGCAACAGAAAATTCATTATACGCTGAAAAGGCGGCTCTATTAACGAGCGCGTGATCGTGATGACTGTTACAGACGGCACTGGAAATTTCCGATTTTGACCCCCCCTCTCCTTTTGAAAATCCTGGCTCCGCCCCTGGATACAACCTTCCGTTATTTTACCAAATATCATTCCCGACACCGGGATTAGGAAAAGATTTAAATTTTGGCTCGCGTGCCATGATTTGAACCACCCCGAGTCCCGACCCTTTTATGCTTATTTTGAGAGCGTTTTTTGTGAGTGTTGAATTGGCACTTACAAACTGATTTAAGTGTTTGAAATCTCCATATTTATTAAAAATATTCAACCACGTGCCGCTTACAGGTATTGATAGCTAATTTTAGCCTAGTCCATCTTAGCGTTTTTGGGACTACTTTTCGATCATTGCAACTAAACTAAAGCTCCTCGGAAGACATAATGACAATTAAATTATTTGATGTATAACTAATTTGTGAAAAAACGACTGAAAAATGAAAAGTAACGAGAAAAATCGCAAAAACGAAATAATGTTCACAGCGATGCTTGACTTATTGCTGATTGGTCATTATTATGGAAATAAACTAGGAAAACGATGCTCGGGGAAACATCCGATAGATGGCATCCGTATATTTTAAGTAATCACATATGCGGTATAAATTATTTGAATTCGTTAAGTGTAACTACCATGTTTCCCCAAAAATAAGACTGAGATTTTAAAATATGAAAACTCACAGGCTATCTATTTACTTATAAACAAGAGGGCTATGCTCAAATATATGGACACGCCACCCAATGGCAATAATTTTGATGACGTCATAGCGAAAAAAAAGTAATAGCCTTCTGGAGAGAAATTTTATCTTTAACCACTGAAAATTTCTAAGCAATTGGCCCAGTATTCGAAGAGAAAAGCGCTTTTTTAATGATAATGACGAAAGAAAATAACAAAAACAACAAAATTTTGAAACGATCGTTATGGCCACTAAACGTGTGCAATAACACGTTTTTGTTCAAAATAACTGCAAAACATAGATTATCAATTAAAACTTGTAGGAGAGATTTCTTGCTAGCTATCGACAATGTCAAAAAAAATTCACGTTGTTGACTAGGAGAAGAGAAAAGCGATTTTTAATGATAATGACGAAAGAAAATAACAATGACAACAAAATTTTGAAACGATCGTTATGGCCACTAAACGTGTCCAATAACACGTTTTTGTTCAAAATAACTGCAAAACATAGATTATCAATTAAAACGTGTAGGAGAGATTTCTTGCTAGCTATCGACAATGTCAAAAAAAAATTTACGTTGTTGACTAGGTCTTATTTTATAGGGATGGCTTGTACTAAAATCATCTTCAAAATTCGCGCTAGGTCTTATTTTTGGTGAAACATGGTATCTGTGAAATCCCTGTTTGAATGTGGAGACCCTTTGGAATGTCTTAAATTTTGAAACCCCTCTCCACAAACACAAATATGAATGATTCGCTCTAGCATACTCCTCACCTATTTTATTCTTCCATTTTGTGAATATAATTTAAACTATAGAATGTTCTACCTTAATATTTAGTCATCTGAAATTGTAAACCTTAAACAATAGCTTGACTTGGAGGGGGGGGGGGTTGACTTTGATGGCCTTTTGGTCGTATCACTCCCTCCTGTCTATACCAAACTAATTTATCACTTGTTATTATTTTTATTATAAGATGACTGCTATTCTATTTTGGTTTTGGTCGGAAAAAAAAATCTCTCTCTAAATATTTCAATATTGGAAAATATTATAGGGTCAAGGGTTGGGGATATCCGCAATGCTAGCGCTCGTGCTGCAAATTCGACAAATACCGGTACCGTAGTCACTTTGAAATTCGAAAGCTCTGATGCTTAAAATGTTCAACAGTACTCACACCATTTTTAGGATTATTTACCTCGGGGGCGATGCCAGTATAGTTAAAACAAAAATATGAAATGTGAAGATATGAGTAAACTAAGATAATTTTTTATTATACCACACCTAGTACAGTACCGGTAGTATTCGGCCATTGGCAAATATAAAATTTAAATAGTCTACTTCTATCTGTCTATGGTTCAATCTCAGACGGGTGGACCAGCCTGGAGCCATTTGAAGGAAATTTTGTTGAGATTACATGGATAGGTAGGTGGCAAGTGTTGGATTGAGTGAGTGTAGGGATGTAGAATAATTTTCTATTCTAGAATACTTGAATTGAGAATGCTGAATCCCATTCTACAGTTCTATTTTTCTGTTTTTATTGTTATTCAAATGTGAAGATCGTGCCACCACATTCAGACATTGGGTCTGGTATAGTTTAGTACCACATGCACTTCTAGTTGGCCTGGCTCAACTATTTTTGCATATGTCAATCCTAACCCAGTAACCCCTACCTGGCTACGTCACCGAAAAATTACGTCATTTCGACGTCACAGTGGCGTAATAAGGCCCACCAAAGTATGCGGAAGGTAGTCCAAAACGCGCAGACGATCATCCGAAATCGAGCAAGCTATTTCTCTCGTTTTTTCGTCACAACGATCCCGATACCAGAGAGATCGCCGGCGTTAGCGAGTTCGTTATCAGCGGCGCAGATGCCATTTTGGGCGATCGTAATTATACTTTGACAAGCCCTATGAGTATGACGTGATGATGACGTCGTGGTCCAGTCTGGATTTCATGGCCTTTTTGAACGAGAAATCGGGCGTGCAATCAGAAATTCCCGCGTGCAAATAAGAATTCCTGGCGTGCAATTATAGCTCACGACGTGCAAAACAACTGCACTCGCGTGCAACTGACTTTGACATCAGATACCTCTCAATACATCCGCGTAAAATTACCGGTATCGGATAAAAAATACGTTGAATCACAGAAAAAATGGACGTTTGACCTTTGACCCCAAACATTATTTCTACAGTTTGTCGCTAATTTTGAGAGTGTTTGTGCGACTTTGGATACCGGTACTGTTCAGTACATCCGTGTAAAATTATTGGATAAAAAATACGTTGAACCAGAGCAAAATGGACATACTTTGTCATTAATTTTGGTAGTGTATTTACGTAGAATTAATGGATAAAAAATACGTCAAATTAGAGCAAAATGGACGTTTGACCTTTGACCCCAAACATTATTTTCATACTTTGTCACTAATTTTGGGAGTGTTTGAGCAACTTTAAATACCGGTACTGTTCAGTACATTCGTGTAAAATTATTGTATGAAAAATACGCTGAATCAGAGCCGTACTTGGCCATTGGTGCGGAGGCGATCTTTTCGTCCATAACTATTCTCACGGGATTCATATTTCCTATCATTCAACACGATATGGACCTTTCCCCGAGCATCGACTTCCTTGTTTACTTCGTGACATTGGCCAATCAGCAAGATGCAAAAAAGGACGTGAGAGGAATTTTTCGCGGTTCAAAGGTTGGGGAAAGGTCCATGGTCTTTTTGCTTCGCAATATTTCGATCAGACCAAATCTTGCAAGCTGGTATTTGTCGACAATTGTGGAGTTATAATATTTTGGCATCTTTATATTACTGGATTATTGACTTTAAAACCATTTAAACCGATTTACATTGGTGAGCAATTGCAAATTTTCGGCGTGCAAAATTGTTTTCGCTCGCGTGCATTTTTGCGGAGCGCTAGCGCCCTCGGGCGTGCACCTGCCATGGAATCCAGTCTGGGTCGTGGTGACGTAATTTTTGGATGGCATAGTCAGGTGGGGGTTAGGAATAACATATGCAAAATTCGTTATGCTACGCCCACTGGAAGTACTTGTGGTACCAAACTATACTAGACCCCAGACATTGCTGGATTGAAATTTAAGCAAAATTTCAAACATATTACTGTCTTGGTATTTATTGGAAATTACCTGAGCATTGGTTTTTATTTGATACCTAACAGGCATTCCTCAGGACAGCAGGACAATAAAATTCTAGAATTGTTCGAAATTCATGTGATCCCTAGATAGAGAGATACTGATATGCTAAATTAGGACTCGCATTATACATTTTAATAGTAAACTAATAATATTTGATCGAAATTTATCACAAATAATGTTATAACATTTAATGCCTTGCTTTTGGTTCACATCATTTTTTCGAGAGAAATCGTAGGCCGCTAAAAATTGTCTATGTAAAATGGAGTATGGTAATTGGAATAGAGGGTGGCTTACCCACTTTGCGGCCAAGACCTATTTGCGACCATCAACTTCATCGATTAAATTAATGTCGAAAAAATTAACGAACCGAGACGATATTTCTCACGCGTTATCGTCCACTTACCGTATCCCTCGTAGCTCTGCGAAATTACACTAAAATGCGGCCACAAACAAAAAAGTTACTACCGAAAACCCGACCGAGGAAAAAAAACGGACCCTTTTTCCATGTCGCCAACTACCCATTGTCCCTTTGAAAAAGCTTGAAAATCCATACAAATATAAGAGATAAAAAGATGAAACTTGGCAGGTGGGTAGAGTTCTGTTTCTTTCAACCATCTTTAAAGTTTTACGTTTCCACATTCAAAGGAGGGGGAATAGGAGGGTGCGCATTTCCAATACGTCGATAATAGCATTGTCGACCAATTCGCGACCACCGTGTTTTTGTTTGTTTGATTGCTGTAATGCGGTGCTTTATTTATAATTTGACGAGTTTTGTTCGAAATAACCTTGTTCTTAAAATATATGACGGTCAGAAATGCAATTAGAAGCTAATTTTTTTCACGCATGGCTGCGTATGCCCTAGTCTCGACGCAGCAGAAATGATGTTCAAGGCTTGAAATTTGTGGTCGCAAACTGGTCGTTCGGTCGCAAATAGGTCTTCAGAGTGTCGTACTTTGGTCGTAGAAAGTTAATTCGAGGTTTAGCGTGTAGAAGAAATGCCCATGCACCTACTGTGAAAAAATTACCAGGTTAGAAATATTGGTTTTTGTTTCATAGCGGTTTGAATGAAATCGACCGCAGACTGGCTACGCCACCCTATTGCCAGTAAGTTGGCACCAATGATTATTATATGTTCAGATGTTACTTTTATAGTAGAGATGAAAAACGCGAAAATTGTGCATTAATGAGATTTCGTTGTGAGGTTTCATCGTCTACTTATTCTGAATATGTCGGCTGAGATTACCATGTTTGATGTCTGTCACTTTTACGGGCTCTCCGAGAGCAAGTGCAAGTATAATCAAATGAGAGTGATTTTGGCATACATTGATTAATGAATTAGAAAAGTCAGCAGTGATGACATCATGTTTGCAGATGTCATTGATTTATTCATAAAATTACCACATTGTTTTCTTTGCTAAGTTTGCATTATAATCATGGAATCATTGGGAATCTCATTAAATCTCAAATAATTTCAGCCACTTACGGACTTATAATTACTGATACCAATATTGCAAAATTGTTCTGGGAAACGAATCTGGCCTAATCAAAATAATCGAAAAAATGGAGCCTTGCTTAGAATAGCGGCAAAAAATGAAAAAATTTCGCTCTATTTTTTGCAGAAGATTTGTTTATATATATATATAGCCTAATTATTATACTAATTTTATTCATTGCCAGATATTATTGTGTATTTACTTGGACAAGATTTATTTTCTCAATATTTTGCAGAATTGTGTGTACTGTAAGATTTAAAGTTGAATTATTGACCCGCTTGGAATGAGATAGTTTAGTGACGATTAGAGTTTTGTTACTTATTATCCAGTTATTTTTGGCGTATACTCCAGAAGTAGAATGGCGTCCAACCCACCTGCCAAAATCGTTCTCAAAAGCTCAACCAAGGTCAGTCTTAATGACCGTTTTTCTACGATCATGAAAACACAACGAACAACTTCCCAAACTGTGCGAGCTCAAATGTCCAATGAGAGAATGGCAAGTGAAAAGAATCGTCGACTCGCACAACAAATGGAAAGACGGCCAGCAGTTGCTGCTGCGCTTGATAATAAGCCGGTGTCGATTCGTGACAGATTAGGAAGTCCTCCAGCACGAGGAAGACGGGGAATAAGAGGCGGAAGGTTTCAAAGCCGTGGACAGTTCGTTCGAGGTGGTCGTGGTCGTGGAGGGTTTCCCAGTCCTCGCGGCAATTCGTTAAATAGAGGCCGCAATCCAGGAAGACGTGGATTTATTCGTCCTACGAGAACTGGTAGAGGGCGTGGAACGGGTATGAGAGGTAGAGGGCGTGGCATAAGTCGTGGCAGAGGTCGGGGAGGTCGTCAAGGAAGAGGTGGAGCTAATCGACGAGAACCTGCAGACAAAGACAAACTTGATGAACAACTTGACAGTTATATGACTAAAACAAAAGGTGCAATGAATGCTGAGTTGGACAGCTACATGGCCGAAATAAACAATTGAATCCAAGAACAATCATGTGATACTATGGTTTCTTCATTCGAGGGAGGCATCTATGCGCCATCCTTTTTGTAACATTTGTTATTCGAGTTGGTCTAACCACTGCTGTGCGTGTGTGAGTTTCAGAATTTTATATCGATTCAAGGTGGGTTATACCAAATAATCCATTACAAAAAGATGGCTGTCAATAGTCTTGTCTTTTAAATTAGAAAAGCAATAATAATCATTTTTTCTCATCTGGCTATCTACAATCTTGATTACTTGGTATATAGGCAATGTGTAGACATTTGTGTATGGTTTTTTTTGTATTTCTCTGCTGTCCGTATTCTAAATTGATTTTGTAAACAGCAAAACTGTCGCATTCCTATTTTTTTTTGCTAAATTATGGAATTTTTCACCACATAAATGACAGATTTTAGGAACTGTTTTGAAAACTTTTCTGAATTTGAATTAAGTTTTGGGCCAATGTCTAGTTGTCTTTAAATGGAGAAATTGTACAAAATTCTTGTTTCCAAAAATTTGATGATGAATTAGTTTGACACATATTTTATACTACATTTATGTTATTCCATTTCAAGATTTAGACCGATCTTATTTCTGGTTTTCAAAATTTATTGTGCTTCATTTGTTGAAATGCATTTACAATTATTTTTGATAACATGTTTATAGAGGTGATTGGTGGTGGTATATTATTGCTTGTGATAAATGAATGGACAATTGTAATGCATTCGCAATTCATTTTTAGAGTTGTATTTAGAATATTGTATCATTGAGAATACCTAGTTCTTTGAGGTGGAATCGAATCTATCGACATCTGAAATAATGACGAAGTAATCTTGAACATATTTCAGGAGAAGATTGGATGCGGAATTTTGTGACTTGCAATCATTCTTTGGGCTCTGAATATCTTGCTTCAAATACCTGTGGTGGTAATTTATGGAATGCAAGTCCACGGCTTATTTGCTATGATTGATACAGATATTGTTGCATGACATATGAAAACACACACAAACTATTGAGCAATTTGTAAATTGCTATTCATAAGCAAACACTACCACAGGTATAAAGATGTTTGCCCTAAGAAGCTTGTATGAAGATGAGTAAATTATGGACACTAACATTTGAAGTTAATCAACTCCTAGACTGAGGATGCCGTAATGAAGTGAAGAAGAAGAATTTTAAAGTCTTCAACCATTAAAGAGAAATCATGGTTCTGCTGCTATCAATAATAAAATTTCTTTTTATGTGATATTGCATTCAATATATTTTGCTATTATTTTATTTCTTCAATATGCAATTTTTGTTATTTTTTATATGCATAGATAGAACTTCATGAATTAATATGTTTCAAATTTTATATTTCGTGCGTTTTTGCAAAGTGCCTATTTCAGAAAATATTGTCAAAATTCAAGGAAAATTGCCAAACTCAAAGAATGTGGTGCTTTTTCTCCTTAGAAAAAAAATTAGTAAGAAGGAATGCTGCTGTCCTGTCATCTGTACCAAATGGAAAGTTACATGAAGAGATACTAGTGGTAGCAATTCTTCTATTAATAAAGGTAAGCAAATTTCCTGAAATATGCTGAGTCATGCTGACATAAGTATTCTGGGAATAAATGAAGCAATTGGATATTGGGAGTAAGTACATTTGACCTTTCAGCAATGGCTTATTATATGGTATAGCTTCCCCCATTGAAGTTCATTCGTCAAAGGTAAGCAACTTTCCTAAAGATGCTGAGTCAGGATGACACAAGTATTCCAGAATAAATGGAATCATGGTTATAAGGTTTAAATACATTGGGCCTTTCACCGTTGGCTTATTATATAGTATAGTTTTACCTATTGACTTAATATTCGAAGCATGTTAGTGGGTAAAATACTTCTCTGTATAATGATTATGTTGCATTCCTGTAATGCGTACAGTAACTAATGAACAAAATATCAAAAATTTTTGTTGAGTGTTATATCTTCTTCACAAGATAAAGCAATGGTATAAACTATGTTTGGTAATAATTGACAATTTTGGATAGCTTATTTCTCGTTCTCTTCAATGACAGTTTTGTGTACTTAGTACTTATCTATGTGCATAATATGTATGTTGTCACAAGGTGTTGTCGTTATTAAGCATAAAGGCTGTAATAAGGTTGCAGCAATAAGTGGGTAATGGCATTGTGCGTTTTCAATAGAATACGGATAGATTTCAAGAATGTGATTTATCAAATTTTAGGTTTTATACTTTATTGTAAAATTGCACAACTTTTCATTGTGCTTCATGACAAAGTGTTTGATAAAGCAAATTTGAATGTCTATGATTTATTTGACTAATGGAATCTACGTAACTATTGTTAACGGTATATTATAGGTTAACACTCGGGATGTAGCCAGTGTTGTGATAGGTGTTGGATGGAGAGACGTGTTATCTTCTTTAGCTTATTAGGCCTAATATTTTAGTACTGTATTATTAAGAATTTAGATATTGAGACAATGAATAATAACTCATTTTTAGTACTGTACACTGGAAAACTTTATTTTTTATCCTTTTTTATAAATATGATGCCTAGAATTTTTATGCAGCCATTTTTAACTGTATTGGATGAAACTGAAAATGTTTGAATATCTTAAAATTAAAACCCAATGCAATGGCTTTCTGTAGTAAGTATCGTTTTATGAATATTTAAAAAACTGTCTAATTTACTAATGCAATATACCCATATATTTTTTGTACTTATTGTTTACTGTGATTTGATTTATATTTATTCAGTGCTATAGACTGTATTTTTAGTATTACAGTATAATACAGATCTGTCTGAAAAAAATGAGTGAAGCAGAACAACTAGTCGCTCGTACAAGGTAATTGAGGCCAACCATATGTTTTTGCTGACCACATTGGCATCTCTTACATTTATAATAATGAACTGAAGTATTAATTGGCATTCTCTAATTTATTTTGATTTTGAGTTGAAATATAAATAAACTTTCCTGGTTAAACAGCATAACACATACGGTAATCACTCTTATATTTGATATCATTTTTTACGATCAAGTTTGTGGTATGTATTTTGTGTTTTTAATACATACTGTTGTTATGTGATTTTGTAGAGATGCTTTTCAAACTGGAAAGACTAAAGATGTATCATGGAGACTGAATCAATTAAAACAACTTCATAAGATGCTTACTGAGAATGAACCTGCTATAATTGAAGCTGAAGAAAAAGATCTCCGAAAGGTCCCTTTCTCTTGTTAGGATTTTATTTTCTTAATTCAGCAGCATTCCACCCACGTTTCCTTCCGCAGTTGTGAAAAATCGAATGCTTTTTTTATAACTATCTGTTGTGTTATGTGAGACAAATTACCTATCCTTCCTAATTGCATTTGTACCGTGGGATCTGTATGTGCATAATGCGAGGATGCTTCAGCAAGAATAAAGATGATTTTATATTTGATTTATGAGTCTTCATGCAACACTAACGAAAATGTATTTCTGTATCCGTTAATCACAAACGCTTTCTATCTAATATCGTGTGATTTATCTTTTCACAGACAGCATTTGAAACTGTTATTACTGAAATCAGTATAGCACGATGTGAAACGGCACACGCAATCAACCATTTGAAAAATTGGGTGAAGCCAACTTACGTAAGTCAATTGTTATAAATTATAATAGTTCTCAATTTAGTTTTCGTCATATAATGTGATATACAGGTCATGGCTAGACTTTGATCCATATATATTTAACTGTATTTTCTAATTGGTATAATAAGATTGCTTACATTACAGCCATCAAAAACATTGGTACAAACTATGGATGGTATTTATGTCAAGCCTGAACCTTATGGCGTCGTTCTTATTATAGGAGCTTGGAATTATCCTACATTACTTCTGGTTGCACCATTAGTTGGAGCAATTGCAGCAGGTATTTAGATAAGACTATTTGCATGATGAATGAAGCACAAGTGTGTTTTTTAAATAGTTCAGATAAAAATGGATGAGATGTATTAGATCCAGGAGACCCTTATCCTCAGTCGATTTGTATGTCTGTTCAGCTGTAGCGTCCAAACAGCTGGTCAGATCTGGACGAAATTTTTCATGTGGTTCATCCTGTCACCCTAGTATTATGTGTCTAATATATTTTTGCCATTTTTTATTGCTTTGATATTTATTCTCTATAATTTTTAACATACATATATAGAACTGAATGCATTTGTATTCTTCGCTTTCTATATTTCGTGTCTACCTGCAAAGTGCCCATTTCAAGATTTTTTTTTTCAAATTTAAAGGTAATTGCCTAATTTAAAGAAGGACGTTTTTTTTAATGGTTAATCTAACCTTTGTGGCAACCTGTGTACCATGATTTTATTACAGAGTGAAACAGTATATTACATTATCCAAGTTCATAAACTATTCTAATTGCAGGCAATTGTGCTGTTTTAAAGACGTCGGAGGTGGCAGAACATACTGCTAAAGTTATGACAGAACTGATTCCAAAATATTTGGATAAGGTAAGTTTTGCATTAAGAATTTATATTTGTATCAATTTCAGCCAAGTGCTCTTAGATATTGGTTGTTTTTTTGTTATCGGGTGTTTAGAATGCCTTTTGTGGTACCGGTATATCAAAAAATGATCTTGCATTTCTTGGACTTGCTTTTAAAATTTTCTATGACTTGTGGTTCTGCAATCAAAGCTTGCGAAATATTTATTGCACTAATATCTGTAACCAACACTGCCTAACGGGTGATTTGGGATATTTCTTAGTATTCAGATTAGCGGTCCTACAGCTTTTGTATAGCATATTTATTAAATATGCATTGAAATCTTGATTAGGGTGAAATTTGATCATTTTTGTCGTGCATCATGTTTTTTTGCAAAATAAGTCCATTTAGATTATTCAAAATCGAAATTTTTATCGCAAGGCTGATTTCGAGAATACTGCTTTAATCTGGTATGAACTTAAATAAAATAATCATTGTCATTTGTCAGTGGTAAAGATATCATCAATGCTGTAGCAACACTAACAAGCACATGCTCTAATTCATGATATTATTCATAATTTTTCAGGAATGCTTTCCTGTGTACAATGGTGCAGTTCCTGAAACAACTGAACTGTTGAAGCAGAAGTTTGACTACATATTTTTCACTGGCAATCCTATGGTAAATAGCCTAATCTTTTTTTTTTTTTTTGATAAAAAAGTTTAAACAGGTTGTATGTCATTATTGGGGATATTGTCTGTGGTGTAGTTCTAATTTAAGCCTGTTGTCTATTTCGGTTGAAGGTATGTGCCTTGGAGCTCATCTCATACCAGTTTTGTTGAAATAGTATCCCAACTATTAATTGTATGAAGGTATTATCACCTTTATTTATTATCAATGTTCTAGGTAGGAAAAATTGTGATGCAAGCAGCTGCAAAACATCTTACTCCAGTTACATTGGAATTAGGAGGAAAGTCTCCTGTCTATCTTCATAAAAAGTCAGATGCTAAATTAGGTAAATCATATTTTATTAATCGTTAAACCAGATTTTCAATTTCATAAAAGAAAGTGAAACTGCACTCAGCGTCCAATTTGGTTCAAACTATAAAGTACAAAATACATTTTTGTTATAGCTGCATCAAGAATTGCATGGGGAAAACTCATCAACCTTGGGCAAACGTGTGTCGCTCCTGATTATATTATGTGCGATTCAGAGATTAAAGAGGATTTTGTTAAGGCCCTGTGGTGAGGACGAAAACATGAATTAAAAAATCATTCTGAAAACAGAATGTGTAAAGAACTTCTGTTGGTTTTAATCTGGCCGTCATATCAAGTTTGCCACCTTCGTAGTATAGTAACGTAATCAGTGAGGCTTTAAACATCGCTTTTAAGTGAAAATTTATTTTTGTATAATTTAGGCCTAACTGATATGTTATGAATTATTATTATTTTCAACAATTTTTGAAGTATTCGAATGTTGTCAAGTTAATTTTGCACAAGTCTATCCTAAATATGGTACCTCTGAAAATATACGTATGTCACTGCTATAGAAATCGGGTAATTACCAAATTCAAATTAACCAACTGCTTGCTTTTGCAGTGATGTTATTATTGAAAGATTTGGGAAAGATCCTCAAAAATCAAAAGATTTGCCAAGACTTATCAATGATCGGCAGTTTAACAGATTGAAAGGATTGCTTGATAAAACTCCGAAAGAAAAAATTGTTTTTGGGGGACAGACTGATGAAGCGGATAAGTACATTGGTAATACTCGTTCTTCCTTGATATGATAATTTTTAATGATTTGATGAGGGAATTCGACTAAAAATATAGCACGATTGTCCAAGAAGAAACTCCGGATACTCAAGTTTTATAATAAAGGGTTAGTAGCAGTCAGTATTCGATAGAATACTCGGGTATTCAAACTGGGGGTCGTGACCTCCGATGGGTCGCAAAAGGACACAATGTGGTCGCGGCGTGTTTTAAGGATGTTGAAGTATTGACAAGAATATTTTAAACAGATGAGAAAAACAGATCCTGACTTTTTCCTCATCTTTTTTTTAGTTCTTTTGGCCGTGCCAAATGGGTCGTCATGAAAAAATTTAAACACTGCCCTAAGCCTAAACCATAATCCCGAGCCAGGTCGAGTAACTGGTCATTCGAGACAAATCAATCACCGAATTAAGTCTCTCTGACTTTTGAGTCTGATTCATTTCACTTGAGTTCAAATTGAGTCACTTTTGGTCTTTTCCGAATAGTAACAAAAGTAGTAGTTTGAACAACCAATAAACACAATTAGTATATAAGAAACAAGTTGGAAAGATGAAGGGGTTTTGTCACAAACTCTTTTCATTGAATTATCTAGCTATGGACAGCCCCATACATGTTGACTAGAGAAACCTCATTCCTTATTCAAGTTATGATTCACACTATCTGAAAAAGTGATGTATATTTTCCCCTCGGTGTATTACAGTAGTATATGGGTCAAAATTCATCTTCATTTTTGTTTACTTATATTCAGCTCCAACTATAGTTAACAACTGTACTATGGAAGATGCATTGATGTCGGATGAATTGTTTGGACCAATATTCCCAATCATGGAAGTAAATGGGAAAGAAGAAGCTGTTGCCACCATAAATAAATTGGAGAAACCATTGGCATTATATGTTTTCTCAAATGAACCACAGGTAGGATTTTACTTAGAACTTGACAGCACATACTAGCAGTCAAATAGTATGGTGAATTGCATCTATGTAGGATGTCAGTATGTCACATTATATTTATCACTTACACTAGTATAGATACACGTCCTAATTTAAATGAATCGATTCACATATATAATTACTTGAACTGCTTCAAGTATCTTGCCAATGGATGTTTGCGAGTGCGTAATGCGGTGGTTTTCAACTGAGGTTCCGTGGAGTCCAAGGGTTCCATCAGTACAATCCAGAACTTCCGCAAGTTTACATTCAAATCTGAGAGTCTAATAATATATGTATGTTGTTTAACTTTAATCAAATGCCCATTAGGTTTACCACTAATATTAAACTAGCTACATTTCAAGATCATTTAATTTTGCCGGTATTCTGATTGCTTTTGCAATTCCAATTTCAGACAAGTATTACACGGTAGTCTCTCGAGTCTCTGGAATGTTTTATTTGGCTTCTGCTCCACTAAAAAGGTTGAAAACAACAAATCTACGTAGCTTCGGTTATTCAGTAACTCTTGACACTTTAGTAGCCTGTAACTCTTGCTCAGTGCTGACTGCTGAGTATACTTCTGAGTGAGTGAGTGCATGCGACGTGGCTCTGAGCATATTTTACTGAGATCATTCATATCTCACTACATGTATAAATGGCATACCTATTTTTTTTCATAAGTTCTGCATCAAAGCAAGATATTAAATCCAGTTATTCTATTAGAACCTCATTCTCACTTCATGATTTGTTATGTCCTAATACAATGCATTATATATTTTAGGTGGTAGACTATGTGCTTTCAAATACATCAAGTGGTGGAGTGACTGTTAATGATACTATCCTGCATATGACTGGAACCAATGTGCCTTTCGGGGGTGTTGGTGAGTACCTTGCTAGAAGACAGATATGTACACTATTGTTCTCCTTGTTCCACCACTAAACTTGATATTTTTCATTTTCAGGTACAAGTGGGACTGGCAGTTATCATGGAAAATATTCATTCGATACGTTCTCACATCATCGTACAGTTTGTTACAGGAAACAAAACTTGGAAGCTTTGTTGCAAAGTAGATATCCACCATATACCGATACCAATCTGAGCAGGGTAGGAAATGACATTTTCCATTATTTATAATATACTGCCTGATACTCGCAAGAAATTCAGTAATTAAGAATTCATTACCACAGATGTTGGTCTGAGTATATTGACTCGTACCCCTTCAAGTCTTGAGATTTTCTTGGCATTTTCAGGCATGTGTTGCGCCATTATAATCTATGTAGTTTCAGTAGCTCATGGAGTTTCAGTGGTGTGCGGTGCGTGTGACCTTGTTTTTTGTTCAAATTCTCTTTTAACAAAAAAAGGGACAATTCACCAATATGATCAATATTTTCATCAAACATTCGCTAAGCTCACACTTGTGTTTGAAATAAATTATTCTATATTTTCAGAACAAGTTTCTCATTGAAGAAAAGCCTGGCGCAGGCTCCTGTTGTATGCAATGATCCAACATAATCAGTTCATATACAATTTTGAAGCAGGGTAAAAAAGAAACTCACAGATCCAATCATATATAAATGTAATCTATGTAAAATTCGAATAATTCTCTGCTATTTAAATGGAGTATTTATAATTTTTTTTATATTTTAATTTGTGGCGCATCCTGGCCATCAAAAATTCTTACTCCAGGACTCCAAAATTACCTCAAAACCGAATTCTGAAAACATCCCTTCCATCACAGCGCTCGTTGAAAGAGCTAATTTTTTTGGATGATATTGATTTTCCTATTGCGAAAAATATACAATTTATAGTCGATAATAACCTTTAAAATATCCTATTATAATAATTGAATTTAACGTAGACCAACTCGTAGTAGAAAAGAAAATTGATTAAACTTCTATTTCAATGATTAGATTATATATCTTCCTGATCCGGGAGAAATTCGCCGCAGTAATTTTAATGGGGCTCGTTTATAATGAATAATGTCTTACGGGGCACACTGTATTTTTCATCCCCGAAACTTCCTTTCGGCCCGAAATCCCCCTGATTGCGCCACTGTTCTCAAAGTTCAAATTTCTGTTTTAATTTCTATCAATGGTGGCTAATACTACCTATTATATATATCTTTGTGAGCAATTTTATACCTTACGTAATTCTTAATTTTAAAGCGTATGCAATAATTCTAATCATCGCTCGTGATTTTTTCACTGTTGTTTTAAATCTGCTGTAGCAAGTATCTTACTTTTTCATGGCCACTGCGATTCTTAAAATGTAATATCTGATAAAGATTCAAATATGTTATATTATAAAGAAACCAAAATTATGTTGAACATGAGTATATATTTGCCGTTCATGTTTGAGTTATTTATTTAAGCTATTGTCGACCGTGGTCTTGGATTTTATTCAACAGTGTCCTAGGTCCCTAGGACATGGTCTTGACGTAAGTTCATATATTGGCGTGTTCGAGGTTATGAATTATTTTTTTTACCGCAGAGATAGCGCGTCGCTGTGCGTAGACGTTTAATTGACTATCGACTCAATTTTGTTGATTTGAACGGCGATGGTTTCGCAGGGCATATTGGAGCTGAATTTGCAATGCCCCTATGCTTGTTGAAAAAATACAAGAATAGCGCGAAGTAGTGAGGATGAGATTCTCGAATGAAGATAGTAGGACGAACTATACGCGACTTTAAACCATAGCTTCACAGTTGTCGACAGTGTAGAAAATCGAAAGCATCATGAGCTACGGTCTAGCGAAGCTACCTACGAAAATGTTAGGATACCTGAAATGAACTAGAGCAGTGTTCTTCAACCTTATTTATCGTGGTATACCTTTTACAAATTTTCAAGAACTTTGTATACCTTACAATTACGAATTACCAATAAATTTAAGGCTTGAATAAACATAAAATTTTAAGCACATATTGTACTGCAATATCACCATGCAATCTAATAGGCTAGTGTCCGCAATTTAAAATTTGACTGACAGTCTTGGGTTAACGGAAATAATGTTCAACATAAATCAAACGAAGTGAATGGCAGCCGAACCAGACATGTGGCCGCATTATCCATATAATTTGTGATGTAACAATGTGCTCACGTCGGTTCTTTGCGTAAATAACATTTTAAATTTTATGTGCGCCGCGTTTGCATTGTCTCCGCTTGAATATTCTATAATTTATTATATTAGAGTTTAGAATCTCTGATTTAGGCTGTATACCCTTTATCAGTTGTATACCCAATTTATGGTCCGGTATACACTTGGGTATACCGTATACCCGGTTGAAGAGCACTGAACTAGAGCAGCGTTTGTCGAACGGTGGGTTGCGCCACGCGGGGGCGTAGACAATTTCTGATCTGGCCCACCTTATTTTGGATATTTACATTTTTTATTGTGAATATTTACGTTCCGTCCATGTAGTTTAAACGTGTTTTTGAATAAAACATACTTTCGCCTTACTATCTGTTATTTGAGCTTATTGTTAGCTAGTTATTTTTGAGGTTGGACAAAGGACTGACAAATTCTAAAAAGGGGACGCGCCTTAAAAAGTTTGAGAACCACTGGATTAGAGGATACATCAAATTTATCCATTTTTTCATTTTGTTTTACGTCGATCGGTCAAAAATAAAATACGTTCTGTTCGTCTATGGCCAACAATGATACTTTTTGAATACTGTATTGAGGTTTGTTTAAGTGATATTGAAATTGGAAATTTAGAACAAATGACTCCAATTATACAAAGGATAGCCTATATATAGTGTGGCGGAGAAACACCCCCATAAACAACCGCTATTTATTTTCGTTCTGAAATTCCGCACATGTCATTTGCGCGACATTTCATGCATTATTAAAGAGCTTTTATTAAATTCTCGGCGAGCGAGAGATTCCTATGCATCATACTCTTTATGTTCATTCGTGTCATCACACACGATACAGACTACAGAGAAACAGTTATTTGTGTATTATATTGTACATATAAATATTTGAAGTACTGAGGTATATATACATATATATAAAGCTATTTCAGGGATATGTTGCGAAGGATTTGGATTTTCAGCGCAGGTTGTATTCATAACTATATATTGGAGGGTTTCTATTAAACCTATTTGTACCGTTACTAGCTTGGTAAGATTGTTCCAAGAAAATGTATTCAGGCTGACTATCAATTTATTTTTGAATAGTAAGGTATAAGTATGTATTTACCATGGAATGGATAAAAACCACAATAACGGCTTTAATACATTTACAAGCTGTAGGCTTCCGCGTATCGAAAAAACAAAGTGCTGAATATGAGCGCGAAATACGTTTTATATTAACCTTCCTAAATTTATGCATATGTTCTCCATAAAAATATTCCACGTATTATATATATATATACGCAAAAGGTCTATGATGCATTGTCGTATTTCTGAATACAATAACCGGATGTATTCTACAAATAAACCTATTCAGCACAAACGGCGGGAGCGGAAGCTGCATCACACTCGACAGACTTCAGATTTCCCAGGCTTTCAGTCTGGCAATAGTAGGTAGATTGGATATATGAGAATAAGTAAGGAAAAAGGCTGAAAATTTGCAAGGCTGAAGGATCAGAAGTGTTATTAGTTTTGAATTGGATTAGTATTTGATTAAATTAAGGTGCGAAGCATTTGCATCAACGCACCAAAATTTAAATCACAGAGTTCGATTCATGTACCCATTTTTTTTACACCTTCGCCATAGAAACGAATACTGACATATGATTCAATTTTTCATAACATGCGAAATGGCAAACGTCAAATCGTATTACCTTCAGCGTTAATGTAAATGATGTTGGTAATTATTTTGTGCCCACGATCGAAAAATCGATTTTCGGAAGAGAGCAAGACGCCGCTGCGGTGGTAATTTTTCTGACCGGAGTTGTACAGCATTCGTCAGAATGATATCGGCGTTGCCAGGCGGGGGTGGGTGGACATTGTACACTCTTTTGAAAAGTTAGAATTAAATGTATGCTATATATACGTTAGTTAGAGTATTGTACAAAAAATCGCCATCTTTTTCGTTTGAACATTATTCATGTCTATCGCCGTTCATGTTGCATAACAACTAGTACTAATTGTGGAGCTCATGGACTAAAATTTGTGAGTCATTTCGCGTAATATCTTTTATCTTTACAAATATACAATACGCCGCCATACGTTGCGATTATGTCATGCTGAATACAAATAATTTCCCCCATATGTTTGTTTATTGAATGCTTGGAAGTAGGAAGGGAACGTGTGTGCGTTATTATTCAGCATGCTTTGCAGGGAAAACTAAATCGAAAGTGATAGTTATAAAATAATGTTTGGGTTCAGTTGCAATATGACGCGAAAACAACGACTTGCTAAAGTTACAGGTCAGATATGTTAGATTGTGTAAAACTTACGTAGACACAAGAAGCAGTTTCTTTGACCTTCTGCCAATGCGCGAAGCTATAAAATTAGGAACAGAAAAACAGTCGAAATTGAAATTTGAACAGAAAAATTTGAAGTATAAATAAATCTGTTCATGGATTAGATACACATATTGACTGTTGTTAGTTTTTCACATAACTACTCTTTTTATCCTACGAGACAGTACAGGCCTAATGTGCTTTAATGGAGTTGTAAATGTTCAGATTATGAATACAGAGAATAACAATGTTACCGTTATCTTGAATTTTAAGGTCTAGTCAGGCGAAATGTTTGAATACGCGTCCGTAAGATGTGAATTCACGTAAATGTATTTTATTCACATTGCACCATTTGTATTTCGGCAAACTTTTTATTTTTCTTCTGTTAGCATCAAACTTATAAATAAAATCTTCGTCATTTACAGTAATATCTAGTTCAGCGATAAAATAAGAATGAATTTCGGTCATTTGATATTCATGTTCCTTGTTGGAATTATAAATCAGTGTCCAACTACATTATCCACTCAATCATCAAAATATTTATCAGATGATTTCGATTATGGCAATGGACAAAATAGGAATGAAAATTATTACGATTTTCTCAAGTTTCTCGAAGATATTTATTCATCTTCGCGCCAAGCGCAACATCCAGCCTTAGATGAACAGGGATCTTTTCGAGACCTCAACAATGATTTCGAAGCAGGATTGCTTCAAAATGAAGCGGACTATACTCGGCCAATTCCAGATTCGAATTTGAAAGACAATCGAGATTACGAACTCTTGTATGATTTCCTAGAACCAGAAGACGACAATGTCGATTTTGAACAATCTTCAGAAGATTGGGACGGCTCACCGCGAACGAAGTATCCGGCTAGCGAGGAAGACAAACAACAACTTCTGGTTACAGCATTGTTGGAAGATATGATTGACAACTCCATGAAAAACTCTCAAGACAAATGGGATGAATTTACACCGGACAATTACTACGAAGAAGATATCGGTGACGATAGAGCAAACGCTCAAAAAGATTTTTTACAAAAAGAAAATTTGATGGAAAATGTTAACAGCGGAGGTATGTATCCAATAAGCAAGTAATTATTTACCAAGCGGCCTATGCATACTCACCTAGCAGTATTCAATTTGAAAATGGATCAAGAATTGATGAAATATGAATATTGGGCTGATGACGCCCATTTCATTGAATTCACCAAACGCCGGAAAAAAATTAAAAAAATTATAGGCGCTCATTTGATCATTTCTCCGCTTTTTTTATTTTCTATTTATCCTCCATCTACAATTAATTGTAATTATTGATTATAATTTTGTAAATTACCCTCGCAAAATGTCAGTGATTGTCTCACTGTCTCGTTGTTATCAGTAGGTTTCTCCACTGAGCTATTAGTTCTAATCCAAAAGCAGCTGTCATTTGCATATTCAGTGAATGATGATGGCAACAAGGTTCGCAGAATACCGGTTGATAAAACTTGATAACAATTTGTAATTTTAATCGGGACTGATTAATAATAAATAGAATAAACAATACCAGCATTGTGATATTGGTATCACATATTATTATCACGGGTATCGTGATTCTGCAGCGTGAAATTTATTTTACAGTGGATTCGCCAAACTCCGATGGAAAGAAAGAACGGAAACAAAAGCAGGAACTGGATGAAGTTTTAGATGAAAACAGCGACGAAACAATGAACGAAAAAAGAGAGTTTCTTGATAACAAAAAAGACGACAAACAAAAGTCTGACGTTGAAAGTAACGATGTTGACGAATTGCGATCTCTCCTCAAAGAAATGACGAATTCGGAAATGAAAAAAAAGTGAGAATATTTCTTTATTAATTTGCAAACTGAAAATCGCCGCGCTGTCGATATCTTTGATGTTGTGAAATAACCTTTCCTACGTCAGAACAGTCTACGAATGTTTACGATGAAACGTCTTTATTAAAAATGGATAAATTTCTTTTCTACAAAATAAAATATTAATTCTATTTTCTGTTACAATGTTTGGATGCTTCTCCGAATCAATCACATTTTAATATGGCGACTGCTTAAAACCGCACCTAAATAATTCACCAGTTTATTCATTCGACAATCTATTATTAAAGAGATCACGCATTCAGTTTCAATATATGCCGATCCCCACCCTTATATACATTCAATATAAATTCTAATTGATTCAACAAAAGTATTTCTGTTCATAATATTCGGACCTATATTATTTTTTGTTTTATCTGTTGTTCGTGTTGGTGTGTGGAAATATCTAACTACATTTACATATTTCAATTTTTGTAGATCTGCTGATGAAGACAAACGTATCGATGATGCGAAGAAAGAAAAGGATACAGAAGTCACAGAAAACGATGATAAGAAGATAAAAATTGACGTTGGGCTTCCTGGAGTGTCGGTATCTAAGGTAAGTGGGGTATGTCTGACCGCATGCTTCTCTTACCGGAAATGTAACTTTTCGTCAAAGAGGGTATTATGTCGATAGTTTTCTCCAAAAATTTAGTTGTGTGCCGCCAGTGGTGTTCAATAATTCCATAGTTCCAACCTATTTCAGTGCAGATTCAGAATGATTCTAACGTCTCATTAGTGAGTCGTTTGAGATAACTTTTTCCAGCAACTCTATGCTGGAAACAAATTTTCTTGAAAAAATTTGCGTTGCTATTCCTATATTTTGAAGGCATAAGAATACTCCCAGTAATTCAAAATATTCCGTATTGATTTTTGGTTCACACATGACAATTTAGTATTCTCCAATTAATTTTTCATAATAGTTATAAGTTAGATAATAGTTATTTTCAATCCATCTATTGTACGAGTCAATCAAATTGGCCACAAAACGCTTATCGCTTCAGCACATGAACTTTCAGCTTCCAACATAGAATCAGAACATCCATGAATTTTTCATGTTGATGACGATGTCCCTGGTTTATCTTACTAATGATCTATTGATTATGTCGTCTGACTGGCGTTGCCAATGGGTTAATATTTAACATCCTCTGCAAATAAATTCGAAATTTCACATCCTTTCCCGAAAAACAAACAAAAGCCCAATATAAAACTACCACAAACCCCCAAAATTCATGGATTGAATTGTTGTTCTCCAAATATTTGAGCTTTCATATTTCTCATTAGCGTCTGTTATGAGTGACGAATTGTTTAACAATCATAGATTATCTCAATATGTCGAAGCTGGTGATAAATCACATTCTATTATCGACTACAATGTAAACAGGCAGCATAATTTCGCTTTGAATAAAACTCCGATATGCTGCAGTTGAACTACGTAGCAATATAGGCGTATAGAATACAGCAAATATAATAGTGCTCTTAAAATGGGGTAATTTAAAGTAACGATAATATCGATATTCATCACATCCATCAAAACCTAAAAATTCAGTCCTCAGTAAGGTAGCATTCTCTAATATTTCAAAACGAGTGTTGGCCCCAGAACAGTCAGTTTCTGTTTTGCTTTTTTGTTTATAGTCTAATTTCATTTTTACCATTTTTTATCTTTTTTTGCTTTGAACATTTTCTGACCGATTTTTATTCTATTTAAAATTATTCTTTCGAGTGTATTTTCACACTGATATATGTCTGTATTTACTCTATTTCTGCCATTCAAATATGAGTCATATTCAAAATGGTATATTTGATTTTAATAATTAATGAATGTCACTACGCAATTAATGAATTTCTCCAGTAAACTCAGAATACTTGAAAAATAACTTCACTTTAAGTTTAGATTAAAAGGTCGGATCTTTTAACTAAATGTGACCGACATCTCAAATAAAGGGGGACGCAAACAATTGCAATAAATTTAATAATACCGGTACCTTTAAAACAGCTGGGTTATTTCTTTATTTTGGTTTGCTATAATTTTGTTTTATTAATATTTCGAGTAAATGTGGAATTTTGGTTGTAAAATTATTTCTGAGTAAATTTTGAGCAATTGGAAATAAAAATAATACTTCATGTTCAAAATGTAATGCAGTGCGACATTTTCGCTTTTTTCTGCTCCAACTGGCTGTTTACATGACCTATAGATAGATTTATTGATTTCAATAATCTGGATTACGGGCTTGAACCAAAAGTAAATATTTTTTTCCGTTAGCAATTTGGTTTTCTGTGGCACCAATGACTTCTCTTTTGTGTGCTTTTTTTCGTTATTGAAGAAATCTGATCGATTTCCTCATTGCTTATTGACACTCCGATGTCATTAATCTGTTATAATGACTAGCTCAGCGGCGAATATTCTAATTAGCACAGTAATCGAGGCAAACATTCCTAGTTTGGTGAAAATCTACATAAAAGAGTATCATGTCAAACTTGTGTTTGTACGAACTTCGGTCGCGGTCGCGAAATTGGTCTCCCGAGATTCATTCTAATTCGATTGATAATTCAATACACCAAATTTGAACGCAATTTTAATGAAATTTCTTTTCCCAAATATCGGAAACTTTCGCAAACATTTACGTCACAAATACCAAGTGATAAATTAGAATCCATCTTTTTTGATTGGTCATAGCTGACATCAATAGCATATGCTCAGATATGGCCAAACAAACCGAATATTTCACTATTTCAAATACATTCTGAAGAAATATTTTGATTACATTGTAACTCGGGGCCAAGTATATGTCGAAATTACATTAGTTATTTCTTGTTGATCACACCTAAAACGACACAAACATTAGGGTCATGTATTTTTTTGAGATATAGTATGCTTTGATCTGCTTGTCTGATGACTTAACATTCTTTATTTTCAAATATAAATGTTCTCAAATATTCCTTGATTCACAAAATATACTATATGGAATATAATGAATGTCGAATGTATCCGAATCGTTCTGAACATACCTGAAATGCTATTTTTACAGGTCGCATTGAAAAAAGAGTTCCATGATTTTATAGGTTGTCTTTAATGGATATTGTGTAAGCTTTCCTCCATGAAATCTAAATCAAGACATATGTTGTCTTTGATTGTGTTTTTCTTAAAATTAAATTAGATATAGTTTTAACGTTTCAACAGCCTTTCCAACATTGCCCGGGTTTATTATTTCTCCTGGGACAAAGTTCGACTTCTTGCATGGAGGGAAATCGATTTTTACGCCATTTAGTGTTGAGTAACATTCGATTTTAATCTAATCAGAAGGTTTGACATTTAGGTGTTAAGTAGAGACTGTAGGAAGAATAAACGAAGATTAAATTCTATACACAAACTATTTTAACTTTTATATCCCTATAAGATATGTAAATTATTGTGAGATTTTACTAATTTTTTTGACTCGATTTCGCTGAATGAAAATATAATAATTTTCGGGAAATTGATAAAATACTCTATTCAAATAGAAGTAACATGATATACATAATTATACATTTACTGTATTCATGTTTGTCCTTTCTTATTCCTCTCCGTTCTTGGAGTTGGTTTAGTGAGGCTTGAGAGGTAAATTCGAATTTTAATATCTGGGTAGTTTGGTCCCAGGTAATCAACAATTTTTAAATACAATGCCATCATTTGGTACATAATGGTCAGAAATTGAATTATGATTTCTTCATTCTATAAATATCAGAGAAATATATGTCGCTCAGATTATTGACACATTTTTTCAGATAAAAAATTTATTGTCAATGAGCGCAGCTCTTATCAGTTTGTTATGCACCTAATCTCTGTGAAGTAAATAAGATAGGCGGTTATCTTTGGAGAGAAAATAAGAAAACTAAATATACATTCAATTTCGTTTCATATGAAAATAGGTGTACCACACCTGCTCAGAATAACAAACAATATATTCGGCAATGCGTAGCGTTTGTTTCTATTGTTGTTATGTATTAAATATTTATCAAGTTTCGCCGCAACGTTTGGTCGATAGGACGTTTAGAAATCTAATTGTAATTACCAATGCACGCTATTCAAGGGAAAGCTAATGTGTCTTTTATGGCCAGAATTGCCACTCTAGTAAGTTTAATTCAAGTTTATCGTGTACCATATACTTTTTATTTTATTTAGGACGATACATATCTGTGCACAGGAGCGAAAATAGCTGATTATACAAATGCAACTAACAAATCAGCTTACATCGGTGAGTACCATGAATGAGTAATTTTTAAACCCAACCGAATGGATTTATTTGCGTTCAAATACTCAGAGATGACGCGACTTATCCACATAGCTAACTACGGGCTGAAAGTCCAAAGATTTGATAGCAAAAGTAAAGTTGACTTCACTCAGTCACCAGGGACCATCTTCCGCGCGGCGGCGATAATCACATCAATACTTATTTACGTAATCAGCCCCGGGAAAGTGCAGTCAAGCGGAAGTTGGTATTCAATGATGTGATTGGACACACGACATCATGCCGCTAAGAACTGTAGGGCGACAGTGATAAACATACACCTTTTGCTCTTGAAGACGCCCAACTTGATCACTGTCTCCAGCCATCTGTGCGCTTAAAATCATATTTCCCCCTTTTTGTACTTTTGCTAGACTTGCCTCATAGTTGTCGCATTATTTTGACTTAGAATATATATATATTGTCGGGCAAATTGTTAAAATAAGTATATACTGTATATATATATGAAGTGGAGTCCACGTTATGATACTTTGGAATAGAGATTTGTTCATTCATGAGGAGTGAAATTCATACAATTGGGACGAGTGAGACAAGTGAGACACGACGCTAGCCATATAGTCGACAAAGTCATAATTGGGATGATAATATATGAAAAATACGTTTGTTGAGCGACTAATATTTCGAACACGCGTTACGCTTTTTTACATTTTTTAATACTTTTTATTTCATTTTAAGTTGAATATCAACCTCACGCAAAGCAAACGGTAGCTCATCACATGTTGTTGTATGGTTGCAAATCCCCGGGCATTGTAACGCCAGGAGCAGTATGGTAAGATCATTTATAATACATTATACAATTATATATACAAATGGTATTGTTTTAACAAATCAATAGGAGTTTAAATTTTTCAGGTGTGTATGGCATACGATCAAATAAATTACCTATCGATGCAAATATGCATAACCTTTCAAAACCAGAATGCAAAAACTTTAAAATCAGTATTGATTTCAACAAATGACTGTTCGGAATATGAAATTTCAAATTTAATTCGAACCTTACAGTAGACATGGTCTGACAGTAAGTAATACATCTGACTTTGTACGAAAACGAAATTTATTTTCATGACTTGAACTGAGCACAAAGGTTCCGTGCCAACGGCGTGTCACCTGTCGAGTGGCATTCTGGACGTCATTTTGAATAATATTTTTTGAAAACATGCAATCTTTATGATAAGATCCACAAAATATATATGAGCAACATACGTTTAATTTTTTTAGACTCAATGCTGTAAACTAACATTTTATGAACGTTGGTGTGCTGCTCCAAATCGCTCTTACTTCCGCTTAACTATTCCTGATTGCAACCACCAATACAATGTGTTCCCAGTACTCACAAGTATTGGAATATGCTTATGTAGAAATTAAAACACTTTTCATTCATAAGGTGCCACATCTTATTGTACTGGATTCTTGAAGTTCATATACAATCATGTTGTTATGTCATAACGGCGCTCTGATTAGGATTCAGCGAAATCGCCAACCCGCTCGTATAAACAAACAGTACCACCAACAATAAATCAGCATATTTTTTCAATATCTGCGCTGCAATTCTCCTAACGTCCATTTTTAGAAAACACACAATAGTTTATTGTTACCATGTGAACGACATCTAATTTTCAGATACACATTTATATTTAGTCAACGAAAACTCCTAATAACGTTTTTATTTCCCTCTGGGATAGCTTTACGGATGCCTTTCATCGGAAAAAAGAATCAACGTCGCGAGGAGAAAATTTCTGTTATGAAAAATTAATTAGTTATATTTTGGAACAGGTTTAATCGATATTTACAAGCATTCGCTTTGACTGTAATTAAAATCAAATCAGCCCGCGACGTGTTTACCGAAATGCCAGCTACGAGTATGGCTCATCAGTTATTCCTTGCGTACGCAAAGTTCCGAATATATATATCTAAAATTAGCCCCCTTGATAGAGAATTTAGGGTTTCAAACAGATGGAATGAAAAATTTCCAAATACGTTAGCTCCTGGAACATGATAGTTTATATATATTTTATTATGCTTTGAAGGAACTGTGGCGGTGTAATGGAAGGAGCCAAGAAGAACTCTGACGGTTTTCCAAATGCACCTTTATGCGGAAGTGGTGGTCCTCCAACAATAATGTGGGCGTGGGCAAAAGACGCCCCGCTCTTCAAATTACCAAAGGATGTTGGATTTAAAATTGGACCTGGAACAGGAATACAATATTTTGTGTTGCAAGTCCATTACAAAAGCGCCAGTGTGTTCAGAGGTAGGATTAGGGAAGATTTAATTGTTAAAAGTGCTTGTATGCAAGGTTTAGCTTTGTGGTTGGGTTACATTAAGTTTATTCAAACTTTTCCCATACGCAGAATCGGTGTTGGGTAGAAGTCCCAGAACCCAGACCAGAGTCGCGAATCAAGTAGAGTCACTAGCCAACCGAGTCAATATCTAAGTTAAATCTCACTGGCGGGCAGCTGATGATGAGTCCGAGTCATTTCATTTCGATGATTCGAGTCAATTTTCAATGAATGCTTACTTGTGCCGAGTCAATATTGGACTTGAAATTTTTAACACTGTCCAAAATAGTGAAGATTTTGCACATATGCATCATCAATCTGACCAAATGTATAAACTTTTTACTCACTTTTTGCAGATTGCACCTAGCGTAAATGTTTGAAACCGCGACGAACATGTGTGTTTATCATATTTGCCAGCTTGTGAATATGAATAAAAATTCTGTTTACCGACCGCAAACTCAGAGTTTAGTTTGCAAGGAGTAACAGTTCGATAAAATATCGACAAATTTATCTATAATTTTTAAAAATCTATTCAAACATTGCAAAATTACCCCCAACTTTCCACTGTAACACTTTTTGGTCATTTCAGGAGGATTTAAAGATCATTCTGCAGTGAGTGTGATTTCAACATATGAAAGAAAACCTTATTTGGCTGGAGTCTACGTTTTAGCGTCATCAATGGGAACGGTTCCCCCACATAAGACACGGAACTTTGATATATCTTGCAGGTAATGTGCGCACATTTAATATAAAATCATTTTCCTGTTAATTACAATAACACTCAATTTTGAAGCTGATTGATATGTAACGTGGCAAGTAGATAGTCTTTATTTGAAGTTATGGTATCACAAAGACATTATTTATCAGTTCTTAGTTTCTGTATTCTTCCCATAAGACTCTTGTCATATATTAAAATTGCAACGAATTTAGGTTTTGAAAAATTTTATTACATAATATACGCCATATAATGCTGTCTCAGATAAATGAACAACTACCAATAACGATATATAATTGCCGATGGTGATATATATATTATAGGAAAAAAAAATCATTAAAATGTGCACAAAAGTTTTGTGAAACAGTAATCTAGACCTAATGACAAGATTGTCAAATGTGGAATTTGTTTAAAAAAATCAGCTCGATTATTATTTTATATAATTTTTAGACCCAATCTAACTTTGTAATGTAGTTTCAATATGAAATGCCCCCGAAAGTTTATAGGATATTTTTCTTCCGTGTTAGAAGTGTGAGTGAATTTGCCCTATCACTAATATATTCAAATATTTTTGTTACCGAATCTTGACACAGAACTAACGAATAATGTGGAAAACACAATGAAGAATATCAAAGTTCATTACTTTTCAGGTACAAGCAACCTTACTCTATTCATCCTTTCGCCTTTCGCACTCACGCTCACGCACTCGGTGTCGAAGTTCTTGGGTTCAGAATTCGCGATGCAGAATGGACGTTGATTGGTGCAAAAAGTCCTCAGTTACCAGAAGCATTTTATCCAGTTACAATGAAGAACATGACAATAAGATATAATGATATACTTGTAAGTATGACATATATTGTCAATATATGAAAA
Source organism: Styela clava (assembly GCF_964204865.1). Lineage (NCBI taxonomy): Eukaryota > Metazoa > Chordata > Ascidiacea > Stolidobranchia > Styelidae > Styela > Styela clava. The sequence goes on along the minus strand of NC_135252.1, from coordinate 15,296,841 downwards.
AGGTTTTTCTTCCCCTTTTTACGAAATTAAAGGGAACTAGTTCTTTTAATAACGTACTAACAATTAATTAACCGACGTTTCAAAACCACGTGAATACATAAATAATATATAAATCCAACATAGTTTAAAAATAAAACGAACCATTTTTAAAGTCAACCTTCAACCAATTTATCATAAAAAATAGTAAAAAGTGATAATGGTGGATTTCAACTCGATGAATTTTCACTTCTACAAACACCTACAATGACTCAAGTGGCGAAAAGTATCCGGGAAAAGGGAATTGCAATGTAGAATTGCGGCTGCAGATGTCTAACATTAATTTCTCTGCGTTCACATAACTATAGTTAAAGCACGCATTAATGCTAAGTGAAATTTACGACGAATTTAAAAACAAGTGGCACATAAACTAAGGTTTAATATATAGATTTCTCTTATTTGTACTTAACGTTCAATTGTATTCAACTTTTAGGCAGCAAGATGTGTCATGGATAACTTTCGAAACGTTCCGACAAGTATTGGATACAGACACACGGATGAAATGTGCAATTTTTACATCATGTTTTGGGTCGACGCCAGATACGAAAACCTTTTAGACAAATGGGATAAACAATGTAACAACGGATTCCCATGGGTCCATTGGTCGTCACTGCCGGGCTATTATAACTAATATATTTTTATTAAGTGTAATATGTGACTGAATGTTATCAACAGATAAAACTTATTTTTCTTTCCATTTTCATGCTGTCTGATTCGAAAAAAAATTGGAAACACATATATATATATATCATGGCGTTGCTCGAATGTCAATTGCTTTCACTTGACACCAACTGGCACGAACGATTGTTGTGTAACAGTTAAGTAATATCATTGTGACAGAGATGATGAATTCTCTGAAAAAAGTGCACGTTCCAGGTATAAGTGATTTTATTTTCACAATTATCTGTGTTTTAGTCAAGTCTTTCAACAACTATCGATTTGATTAAACTTCAAACAGGTTTTTCAAAAATTCTTGAAAAAATTGAATCTATTGAGGATTTTGATTTCATTAAAAGAATTTAAATATTTATGGAATTTATGACGTCATCACTCACGGGATTGCACAATGTTTACTCACTTTTTAATACTCTTGTCTGCTTTCTGTGAATATTACTTGAAATTGATTTAAATATTTGATAATTTGTTCTGTGAATACTATTCTGTGCAATCAAATTCTATCTGTATATAATTATTGAACAAATGTGTAACAGATTTTCAGTTTATTGCAAAGAATCGACCGATCTATATTGATACAGAGCTGTCCGGAATAAAATAGCCCGATCTATTATCGGGGAAGATTATTGATATACAAATGTCGTAAGTCGTGAACTGCTGACGATAAATTTAAGTTGTACAAAAGTTAAATCGAGCTTTTGTTTAATTATTATCGAATAAATGTTTAACTTTGCATTTTTTTTCTCATTAAAAAGCAGTGGTCAATAGCACATCTACATATTATAGGATGAAAATGAGCCAACTTTCTTCTTCTCAAAAATTTTTTGACTATATTTTCATCATGTTATTTTGTCCAGCTGCATCTTTCTAACATTTATGAATAATCAACGACGAAGATGACTATAACCTTGCGTTTATTTTCTCATTCATTTTCATTGAAAGTATTTACAAAAATACAAAATAGGCGTTTAACGAAAGACAATAAATCCGGGCATACCGCCTGACTATAATCCTGTATTTTCCTCAAATAATCAAGTTACTCTAGTGGATATTCACACAGTGCTCCATTTCCTACAGCGTTATCCCTTGGAGAATCATGAACGTAAGAATCTTCGCTCGATAAACGATGAATGTGAATTGCCATTTTGGCAAATGAAACATTCACGGACAAATTGATCGGTACTAATGCCATCTCAACTTTCGTCGCAGGTTCCCCGGATGAATAACGCAGAGTTTGCATCTGAATTCATCAAATTTAAACTATAAACTTATGTTCGTGAAATGATAACTACTAGTTTTGGGTAAAGTCCTTCAATTGCGAGCCAAGTCGAGTCACGGGACATCCGATTCTCGAGTCGAACCCCAACTCGAGTCAATCACTGGCGGTTTGTTGATGACGAGTCCGAGTTGTTTCATTTAGATGACACGATTCAATTCGAGTGTTTGATATTTAGTGACTTGAGTCCAACTGGAGTCGGGTCAATGACTCAAGCTACCCCAGCACTGATGGCGTGTTCATTAAATTAGCTACATGATATCAGCTGTCTAAATCTAAATATTGTACGTATCTAGAGTCGATATGTACAGTATTATCGACTTTTGTAAACATTGTTGGATATATGCCAACTTACTCGGTGATCGTGAGACATTCCAAGCCAGGCGGTCGTGTCCAGTGCCTCCGCAGTTGTAAATTCATTTCGTAGATACTTTGCTATCTTCACATAATGTGTACCATCATAAATATTCGCTAGCTTCCATCCAATTTTAGAGCAAAATTTCGATGCCACATCATACGTAACGTTATCGAGTTTGTGTATTATGCCGCGAAAACATTTGCCATTGTGGGAAATATCAGTTGGAAGTGGACATTGGAAATCTGAACATTTAAAGATAATCGAAAGCTCAGGATGTGATTGAGCATAACGAAGTATAATCGAGATTAGACACAAACAATGTGATCTAAACTTTGGTATCCTACATCAATAGTTAGTCAGATCTAATTGCAAGCAAAAGTGGCAAATCGTCACTGCAAATCAATTTGCAATGAGATTGTTGGGCATGTGGGATCACGAGCTAATCTTGACTAATAGGCAAAAAAATAGCTTATGTATATTGTCAATAACACTAAAAATATTTTTACCATTTTGATGAGTTTGTGAATTCTTGGAGATGCAATACTTTGAAGCTTCTTCTATGTTTGCTTTCAACTTCAACAATCTCACATTAAGTTCGTATTCGTCTGCAAAATAACACGAGTGCTGTAAGCAAAATTTATTACGGACATAATGCAATCAACCTTTTTCGTACCATATGTCAATTTGTTGCGTAGGGATTCCACAATACTTTCATAAACAATCCAAATAGGAAGTTTTGGTCTTCTTCTACCAGACTTTTTAATCTTCTTGCGCCATTTCCGAATTTGTTTGAATACATTATCATTGGATGGTCTCAGTGGAGATTCCAACAATTTTGGCTTGTTTTCTTCATTTAAACATAAGAAAGATGTTTTTCTTCCATCCTGATCCAATGGAAAGCCTGGCGTTGCCCATAAAAACACAGTCACGGCGAGGAACAACAAAATAAAGCGCCGCATATCTCTATTTGCAATGTATGAAAATATATATTAATACTGTACACTAGTAAATTATCTCCACCCTTTAAAGAGAAAAAGTATGAGCTGCATGCATTTCTACTGTAAAGTTGTAATAGAAGAGTTGTGAGACCGACCTCAATAAGATTCATGATTAGATATCTTCAAGTGGGAAAAACGTTGGTTAGAAACGGAGTATCGAAAAAACAGACGCATTAGCTAAATATTTTGCTTTTTCAGTTCTTTAACGCGCTGTTAAGTTATGAGTTCACTTATGTAGATCATGGTGGTTTCTGACAATGTTTTGTTACTAATAAACGAGCGCTTTTAAGTCGAATACATATTAACTAGAACTTGGCAAAAACACAGATTACTGTAAATAATATCTTCAGAAGCGCCTACATAAACAACCAATATTAAACAAAAGTCCTTCGTTTTTACTCTATCACTGCTAACAACTCTTTGTGCTATGTTGAAATTACCTATTTGGCAACAAGAAATTACGTCTATCTAACTTCCTCGGAAGGAACATATGAATATGTAATTTTTTTACTGATTTAATTTGTTTTCCTCTGTATTACTACTGTGATTTGCTGCTGACGAGAAATTCCTTTTCTATTTTAGATCCTGCTCTGATGTGAAAGTAGCGACATCAAAACACAGCATTCCCTTTTAAATCTTTCATCACGGTACTTTATTCATAATTGTGAATCGTGGCGTACTAAGAACACAGCAAACAACAAACAGTTAACTGTTGGTGATTGATGTAAAGGTGTCTTCAATAAACAGAGTATGCGACAGTCTCTTGAGAAAAGATAAAGGAGCGCGCTAATATATTTTATTTCTCATGTAAAGTTTGGCACCATTAACACATCAACAATTAGTTTTTGATGATTGACATAAAATATAGCACCTTTAATACACCAACAATTAGTTGTGTTTGTGGTAAAAAATGAAATAACATGTTGATAGACAGAAAATATAGATTTGTCTTCTCACGCAATGCCTAATGTTGATATTTGATCAAGAGAGTGCATTAACCATTTCCAAATTCGTTTTAGGCTGAGCTGTACGTCAGCTAAATTTTAGGTGTTATGATTTATAGAGATTGATATGAATAAGTTTTCTTGTGATCATAGAAAGATTAACGCTATTTATTATCGAAAATAATATCGTCCACAGGATGTTTGTTTATGTAGCTTAACAAAAACACAGTTAAATACAATGAGTTGGCCAATGTATATTGCACTTATTGTTAGTTTAGTAGTTGCGCAGGGTATATGTACTAAAGAAACAGCACGCAATGGACGTTTCAAAAGATTACAGAATATCCCTCAAAAACAGAGAAGTTCTAAAAGGGAAGAATTAAGAGAAAAGCGGTTACTTGATCTGGAAAAAATTGCTGAAGCATACAAAACCGATTTCACAATTGGAATGTTCAACGTATGTTTTTATGGTTTTGCCAATAAGAATATTGAATATATTTGATATTTGCCAACATGGAATATTGAATTAAATTTTTTCCTGAATGTGACAATTTTTTGTAGGATTGAATCAAGTAGAGCAGGAGATACAAAAACTAAACGCGGAATTTAACGAAATGTCTGTTCTTTGCTTTAATAAGTGTTCGCCACATCGCCACACACGCCAAGTATTAGTGGGTAAGTTTTTTTGATAAATCATAAAAATATAAATACAATTCCCAATTTCCTAATCAAATATTGATATTTTTTTGTATAGAATGTCCCGAGGAAACCGATGTTATTCACAATGGTAAATGCTATAGAGGAATCTTGCATAAAAGCACCAACATCACATTTGACGATGCATTTGAAATGTGTGATGATATAGGATGGAGGCTTGCTGATATTGATAATGGTGTTCTTTTTGCAAAAGTTGGGAAATATTTACGAAACGACTTTATATCCTCAAGAAGTTATTTTGCGACAGCTTGGCTTGGAATGACGTGGGATCCTGAAGTAAGATTCATTTCCGATTTTGTTAACCTAACCATCTGCTCGGAATACAATAAATTGCTAAAGTATTCCGTCCGTTTTTACGTGTATAATATTTTCTTTTTTTAGGCACAAGTTCTTCGATATTCTTCTGGTGCAGAGATGGCCAACGTGAATGAATCTAGTATTCCATGGATTTTAACACCCGAACCAAGCTACATTCATATGGGCATAGTTATCGATACGGTGCCCAACCGCCGTTCCTTTATTAACAATTTTCCCGGAGATGCAGAACGAAGGGGAGCTTTATGCGAATATGAGCCCTTATAGAGAAACTTCATCAAAACTGCTTTTCCTATAAATATGGCCATCGACGTTATTCCACGTCCAACGCGAAAGCACAAATTTTATTTGATTTATCAACGTCGAGAAAATAATGAATTAGATTTTTTTTGAATGAACAGGGAAGGTTTTATTTGGTATTGTTGATACAATACCCTCAGATATTATCTAAAAGAGCATAATTTTCAATTTTCAACAATTTTTCTAACTAAGATACTGATGAATTTAACACTAAATAAAATAATCACCAATAAGCATGAAATAAATTGGTAAAGTGAGTCATTTACAAAATTTGAAAAACAAAAAGTAAATGATATTATATATTTTACGTGTACCCCGTTCCTTATAATTGTACTATAAATGTTTGTCGACAACAGTGATTTATTCCCCCGAGACAGCTGAACATAATTATAATCCGCTACTGATGTTGAATATATCCCCAGTAATTGTTGATGAAAGATCAAAGAGTTGTGATCCTTTTATTGCTGCATTAAAACAGTCGGGCAGTTCAACCTGAATTATAGCGATGAAACATTATGATTAGCTTACATACTATACTATCGGAATATTATTTGCTCATAGAATAAATGCATTTCATTTTACTGTTTCATTTTAGTTGTTTAGTGCCTAGGTCAATAAACCGTTGCTGTCAAAACTCAAAGAGGTCGGATTTCAGACATGTTGTTCTCTCTCGTGCTTTTGATGTTGTTGTCAGCGTCAAGTTTATCCCAGCAACAGGATAGAAGAATAGCATCTCTATTATGTCCAAATCGGGGATACAGGGAACTCGTACTGGAAGCTCGACTGGCATTTTCTTTTTCCACTCGTTCTGAACGAACTCGAAAATGGCGCAGAAAAAACGTTTTTCCATATGGAAAAGCAACCCCTCCTCCGTGGGTTATTTATGAACAAATAGTTGGATCTCTGGCCATGAATTTCTCATATGGTGAGTTGCCATAATATGCTTTCTTATATTCTATATTTTAATATATTTTTTAGTATATTTAAAATAGAAAATTGTTGATTTGTTCATAATCTTGCGCTCTGCTTAATTGCTAAAAACAAGCTGTATTTTCATCGATAAATATTTGCACCTGACTGCATTATACTGTGTCGGTGTTGGCCACTATAGCTTGATCTATCGCTTGGCTTATTTCATTATTCCGGACTAAATGTAATCTCATACGTTGTTTCACATATACTGTGGTTCTTATTACACTTATACCTGATATTTCGCAGAGAATTTAGGACTTAATACAAAGATGTACAGATTGAAAGCAAATTTGGAAGAAATATCGAAGCATTGCATCTTCAAAAGTTCGACAAATTTTAATGATGGTAGTAGATGATCAACCCTCTTTTTTTTTTAATTCTTTCTAACATAGTTATTGGACACGAAATATATACACGAAATGTAGCTGGATATGGATCGTTTTGTTATTAAGTTGTTGTTATTATTGTTCTCCTAATACTATCTGCAATCCAAAAATAGTTTGAAGATATCTTGTACGTTACAAAAAATATCAAAAATTATATGATATTTTATTTTTGCAACATTTGGCAAATTGTATCGATTTTGCACAAAATACGTACGTAAAACATTTTCTTTAAAAAAAAAAATTTGCATGGAATACGTTCTCCTTTTCTTATAATATTTCTTCCATTGGTTTCGCTGGGCCCAAAGTTGAATTCCAATTAAATACTTTAGATATAAATAAGCATTTGTACAATTTATTTAATATATATATTTATATACTTTTTATAATCAAATTCTGCAAATTTTCTTTAGATATGCTTAATTATAATTAGCTTTGTTACAGGTTTTTCATGTCCTCTACCATCAGATGTTTCACACAACGGTAAATGTTTCCGAGCCATACTGCATGATACTGATGACGTATTGTATGCTGCAGCCTCAAATCTTTGTTCCCAAATTGGATGGCAACTTGCAAATATATATGATGGCGCACATTATGTGAAGGTTGCAAAATATCTACGAGATGAATTCCCGACTCCAGAAGTACAATACACAACGGCCTGGCTTGGAATGACCTATGATACTCAGGTGAGTAAGATTTTGTGCTCGAAGTCAAAATTCGAGAAAAGTTTAAACATATAGCTATGAAGACCAAAACGAAGTAGTACCGGTATCAACTCTTCTGCAGTACCGACAGTCTATCTGAGCAAAAAACGCCCTACTTGGCTCACTACCGCATCGCTGAAATGCGATTGTGTAACCGCCCCACGGTGCGCAATTTTTACTCATAGTGACGTCATCACACAAAACTTCAAAGTGAAAACGAATCCCATAGACCCCGCAGAAATTTTCCAAATAAATGAAATTGTATCGTTCTAGTCACAAAATCAATGTTTATATATTTATAAAATATAAAATATTTGAATGCGATTCAGATGCAAATTCTACGTTATTCGACGGGAGAACCGACTGCAAATGCTGCTATGGCACTAGTTCCAACAACTTTTTCTTCGAACTCATCATTTACACAGATGGCAATTAACATTGATTGGTTATCAAGTAAGAAATCGTTCGTTCACAACTCTCCCCAAAGGGGTGCTTTGAGAAGAGGAGCATTGTGCGAATACAATCCGGAGTAAACTAATTTGGTATCACAAAACCAAAAGTAGAATTCGATAACAAATTAAAAAAAACGTCGTTATGGCCATTTCGTTTTGTGGCACGTATTTGAATAGGGATTTGTTCAAAAAGAAATGTTTTAAAACAATTGTTTCAAATCAAGTTTTTTTTGCCTGTTCTGTTCAAAATGGCTGTACTATTTGATTTTTTTGTATTAAATAGGTTGAAGAAATATGGATGTAAAAACTTGCCAAGCGCTTCTTATTTGCAATAAATCTTTTAAAACGCCACAAATATTGATAGAGGCTCATGCACACCTTCTCAAGCTGTAGTTCAGTGGTTGGCGCAGTAAGAGGCAACCGATAAGCCATTACGCCCTTGTTTTACAAGCCCTTGTTTTAAAACACGATGTTTTTTTAGAATTGATAAGAAACAAAACTCTATGAATGTGTCCTTTGTATATAACTATGTATGAATGAGTATTACTGTAAGCTATAGCGAACCTCATGACTTTTAGAATGAAAACAAACAACCGAATCAACATTTTACTCACTTAAAATTCAAATCTCCAATCTAATAGTTGCACACTTGGTCTTCTGTTTGCGACATCGTCTCCACATTGCACACGTTTGCCAACTGTCTATGTTGGTTAACTGCTGCCTATTTCTTTCTTTTGGCGTTTATGTAATTCAACTTGTTAAATTTTAAATACGTGTAATATAAATAAATAAAAAATACAACAAATAGAGAAGCGTCAGTCCCAATTTCGTTAAGTCTTTTAAAAACAATCGAAGGCAAATTTTCAAAAATACAAATTACTTTACGTTAAAAAACGATCAGTTTCTGGCATCTCTCAAGTAATCGTAATGAACCTTTTGAATATAATATAGAAATTATTTTTCTTTGATTAATTATTTTTACGTATTTGACTTAAGTAATAAAAACGGTACCGCAACTCGTCAGATATAATTTGAGGTAGTATGAAGTAATAAAGGATGATGAAAAAAATACAACTTTTGTCAAAAGTAACTACAGACATTATCAGCTGGAGTGAAAGTTATTTTATATTTGAGTAATCACCATTTTAATACTTTTTTGAATCTCCCGTTTGAAGCATGTTTTCCAATTTTCCTGTAGTGCGAATGGTTCAGAATTTTAACGGATTCAATAAAAAAAACTTGTAAAAAATGAAAAATAAAATAAAAAGATATCCGGCATAGAAATACACCATAATATTAAAAATGTATGTACTCTATTCGCGCCAGTAACACAAAGAAGTGTAGATGTAGAGTGTAGATTTTTGATTTGATTTCTTTTGTTTTTGATTGAATAAACATTGCATTGAAATATATCGAGTAATGAGGGAGTTATATATGAAATTATTCTTCAATATAGTCTTCTGGTGGAGCCCCAGATCTGGAATGAAAAATTGTAAATATTCTTTCTCTTTGTTGACTGTGTGCTCGTGCTACACGAGAAGCTCTCCTGAAAACGGAATGCTTAACAAAGTCAAATGTAGACGCTCTCATTTCGGAGCACCCTAAATTGTACATAACCGGATTTACACACTCTGAAATCCGGAGCAGTAAATACGACGTCACACCAAACCAATAATCCACTGTCATTAATCGACAATCTGTTGGGTCAGGTTCATTAGCAGAAGTCCATATTAAATATGCCGCAACTAAAACGTATCCGAATGTAAAGGAGGCGCAAATGAGTCGAAGCTGCAAGCAAGCTGCTTTGTTTCGTCGTCGAATACGAGATGCTCGGGCGGCATCGTTAACACGAGATAGTGCAGCGCTCCTGAAAAGTAAATTTTGCGCTTTAATATGCGGTATAAAAAATAAATCGATATATTTATTTTGGAATTAGTTAGGTGGCAGATAGTACATTCGTGAGAGAACCTTCAAAATCAACCTTTTAAAATAATATATGTTCTTATCGCAATGGGTACTCTTAGAGCTGAAAATAACATAGCGTAATCAATATAGCTAAATTTAATTCATGGATTTTCCGCATTCCAGTCCCCAATGACAATAATTGGGGTATACTTTAATTTATTGATAATAGATTTCTGTAAATATACATAGAAATATAAACACGTGTGTTATTTGGAATTTGATTTGATAAAAAGGGAAATTAACACGTCGATTTAGTTAACAATATTATTTAATTTTAGTTACGGCAATAAGGCCAATTCGTGAAAACAACAAAGCAAGGTGTAAAATAATGCATATGGCATATATGATACATATTAAACGTGATGGAGGTTTGGACTAACATTTGCTTAGTAATCCTTTTTCGGAAATGTGTTTGATAACAATACTGAAGACAGATAAAGTACTTATATTAGCATGAAAATCATCTGAATATCCGAGCACATTTTGAGTGGATAATCATGAAAGCAGATGTTACAGATTAATATATAATGGAGAGGTTCTATTTGAACGTTAATATTTACACTTTTCATATACAATGCTTCCGACTTCTTTTCATAATTGCGGGTTCATCGATGACGAAAGGTGTTATGCAGACGAAAATCAAATTCATATTAATCTTGAAACAATCAACAAATAAGAACTTTCTGAGCTAGTTTTAAAGAATATATGTATGAAAAATATTATTCTAACCAGACGCCAATATTTATGTGCTATGTTTCGGATTCACAACTTCAAAATTGATTCAAAAAGATATTTTCAACAACTTTGCAAAATAAAAAATTGCAGAAATTAAAATAAGAACTTTGTTTTAAAACCAAATTAGCTGAAATTTATTTCTCGGTTATAACAAGTACCGTAATGTGTTTAATTAATAAATATAGTCCATACGTACTGAGTCATTTTCAGTAAATTCCTTGTAGTAATAAACGACAGAATGATGATTAGAACTGCAGGAACGTAGAAGAATAATGAATAGACAACAACACTGTAAATATGATATTGATGTTTCTTGTCTTTGTCTATTGAACAAGAAGGCCACTTGTCACTGCCTGTACCTTCATCTAAAACAATAATTGCGAACGGTATAGTATTTTAAATCACATGTAATTACCTGGAAATAAGGACTTATGATTTATGAAGTTCATATATTTCGGTATAATAAATAGTAATTTTTGTATTGAAACTCCTTGTTACGATAAGTTTTATAATTAATAACAAAGTTAAAAAGTAAGCAATTTTAAAAACGCCAAACGTGTTTCATCAGTGTATACATATAAACAAGAGAGCTACGCCCAAATATATGGACACGTCTGTTCGCAGTACAGTATGGTTTACCGTACCGTCAGATCACAGTCTACAAATATATTCACACCGAGCGAAGTAGTACAGTAGGACACAAAATGGCGTCCGATTGTCGAAGAACGTTTAATGACGTCATAGCAAACAAAAACAAATCTCACAGAGCTAACAGAAATATTTAAAATGAATAAAAGTAATAGCCTTCTGGGGAAAAATTTTATCTTTAACCACTGAAAATTTCAAAGCAATTGGTGCAGTATTCGAAGAGAAAAGCGATTTTTTTTAAAATGATGGAGACAAATAATAATAACAATAGCAACAAAATTTTGAAACGATCGTTATGTCCACTACGTGTCCAACAAGATTGGCTTGGGGGAAGCACCAGAAACCTCGAACTGTGCGTTTCAATATTAGTGCTGAAAACCTAATATTTCGAATTATAAGAAAAATCGTAGGGTCTATGGCATTCTGGTTTTGCCCAAAAATATCAGGAAATCGCATCATGTAAATTACTAATTCAAACGAGCCTCGGCGCAGATTTAGGAAGAAAAATATAGAAAATAATAGTCTTATGAGACGCGTTTTCATTTACTGGCAATTTGAAAACAACAACAACGTGAACACACAAACAATAACAATATTACAAAACGATCCATATATGCCTCTTTTATTACCAGTAATTGGCTATCTTAACATTGCTACATTCAATTGAACCCGATAATCCTGAATGAACAATTTCTCAACAATAAGTTGAGAAAATGGTCTCAAATCAAATCCACTATACTGTGATATCCTAATAATTAACCTCTTATTCATATATCGATTTCGTCTCGTAGCCAAGCTTTCCTCACCCCTTCTTCATTCTTTAGCAAGGTCTTTCACAACATTACAAGCTTACACATGGAGATTGGAGAACAACTAGTTTTTTACTTACTCTGTCTGACATCCATAAAATAGGCGTGAGGAGCAGCAAGCAAAAGAGATAAAAACCATAACGATGCAATGTACAATCGAAATTTATTGCTTTTGAATCTAGTTGTTGGTGCGGTGAATGGGAATGATATTGCAAAAAATCGGAGCAGACAGAATGATAGTATGTGAAGGGACGTTGTGAAATCAGTTGCGAAATCGGATACCCAATAAAATTTACCTGAAATAGAAATCATGCAGTTAGATGATTTTTCACAGTTTTTCACTACTCAATTGATGAATATATATATATGAATTTAACACTCTATCAGCGCATATATACTGTGTTGTATTTTATTGTTTGAAATTTTTGTCTTTATGGAAAATCCATTGAAATTTGTGTGGAACCAAAATCATGATGTGATCTCCGATTGCTATATCGTGGTAATGGATTCAAAGAATTGTTTGACAATGTTGTCAGGTATATTAATAATTATTATTATAATATTAATTCGGTTTTTCGGCATGGTGCTCTAATGTCAATATCTGCTAATTCATTTTTTTTTAATTGCCCATTATGATTACTCCCCCTTTCCGAGAGTATTTATTAATATATGTATATTGTTTAAATATAATCAAATACCCGTTAGGTTTGCCACGAATACTTGCTACACATTAAATATCATTCTGTTGTCTGTGTTTTGTTGAATGATATAGTTTTCTACGAGAGCACTGGGTTTTACTTAACTTTTATAATTGAGATCAGGTTAAGATCGGGGAAATTTGACAATGTGTTATTATAGAGACAGCCCTATTTCAGATATATTCAATGGGAGCTATTAATTCAGTATAAATAAAGAACTTACACATGGCAGGACCTAAATTCCATTCGCTAAATCCCCATGTCCTTCTGTACAACCACAATGGCGAACAAATGCAGGCAGAAACTAAATCTGACGCGCACAAACTCATGAGAAATCTGTTGAAATTTGTTCTTAGATTTTTGTTCTTCATAATGACACAGAGAGTAATCACGTTTCCAACGACACCAAGTATGAGGAGAAAGGCAACAAAAACAGTGATGACGATGTTTGATTCGTATGAAGTTGGTCCCGAGCATTCTAGAGAAAGTTATGAAAACATATAAATAATCGTAATGATTCAGAAATAATTGCCGGATGTTTCTTAATTAACGGGCAACTGGGTCGGGGCTATAAAGTTAAGCACCAAAACGGGTAAGAAGTCTCGACTCTAACAATATTTCAATTACAAAAAATCTAAGGTTTGCAAACTTGTTATGTTTTAATTGGATTTTTTTTACTTTCACCTCCATCTCCGGCACCAACGATAAACACACTAGACATTGACTCTTCACGATACTCAAAAAATGTTGAAGTGTCGCCTTTGACACCAAGGTATTTATTTATAAAAGTGTAGGTTGAACTTTAGGAATTTACTCAATGTCGTATAATGCATGTGTAATGTCAAAGCGAGATGTTTAAATAAAGCGAAGATGTGATAATTGACACACGACATGTCAAAAGGCCGTGACCTTCAACAACAAATATTATCTCACGATCAGAGCCATAACATCTCGCTTCCAATAATAAATCTACCTTGACGAAAGTACGTTTCATAAGAATTTCATCAGCATACTATCTGTGGTTGAAATCTTTAGTGTTAACAAATGTATGGCATTTGAACAGTATTTGAAGCACTAGCTTGCAATTGTTTGCAGCTTGTTGGGGGTCAGACCTTCAATGAGGGTTCGCGAGGGAGAAATCTGAGCGGTCAGATAAGTTCTTTGTCATGGTAGCCAAATACCACTAATGATGACGTATTGAACAAACAGCTGAATGAAATATTATTCTCCCAAAAGTGAATTCCCAAATTTTCGTTGGGCGATAATTGGCCCTGACTAATAACTGGAACATCATACTTGAGGGAAATAAATTCAACAATGAATCAGTCCAGGGAACATTCCCTTTGTATCGCTTTCAAGATGTCGTCTGACACGATTTACGACCACAAATTTCGACACTATTTGGCATATTGTTACGCTATAAATGAATAATGTTTGCTCGTTAAATATTTTGCGCCTTCGATTGTGATGAATCAAAGAGCAAATTTAGGCCTTTATCTTTCTAGTTGAATCGAATTGTCATTACAACTACTTCTATGTTACTATTAACTCGTATTCAGCACTGATGAATAATCGTTTAACAGGTTGACATATCATGATAATATAATCGCGAAGATTAATTAATTAAAATTCAAACTGGGAAAATAAATTTAGTTAAACTTATGTAACTAAGTATATAGTTATGTCAATATTATGGAAGACTTATTGCGTCTCAGAAACTGCTGGGACTTTAACCCCGTTTACAACGTTATTTACCAACGATTACTTACGACTCATCGATTTTTATGTCAAAGCTAATATTTTAGTCACAATTTTTCAATAATAAATTTACATTGAATTCTTAATTTGTTTTGAAGTAAGTTACACAGAAAACACATTTTCGTTACGATGATCTCGTCATTTCATAATTGAAGCCACAAAAAACAACGACGATCTCCATATGTCCCCGTTTGATTCAGTTGATTTCTAAAGTGGTATATATTTATTTGGGTATTTATTAATTTAGCTCTATGAAATATTTTACTCGTATGTTTCTTTAAATAATTTTGAAATTTTCCCATTCAATTAAAAAAATATGTCTGTGATTTGGTATGTATATGTATGGAGTCATAAACAGTTTTAAAGTTACAAACTTTAATACAATGAAACACTACAGTGCTTTCTTGTTGGCAATGCTATAAGATTCGCCAAATTATTCGTCAATTCAGAATTCACCATAACACAGAAGCAGAATGTGTCGAATATAATATATATAATACGATATTGCCCTGAATGAAGACAGGCAGTTGTTATGACTTCGTCGCTTAAAGGCGGATACTTCAATGAACCCTAGGGAGTCTAAGCCAATCTATTGACTTACTTACCTTAGAAGTTCCGATTGAACAACTATAGTCCCATTGGAAAAAAAATTCCGATATGAAGTTTTATTAATAAACTTATCGTGTGGAATACTACAATGCTGGCGACAAGGTTAACTATAGGATAATTTGAAGCTTTACACATGCTTGGTATTCGGTAAATCTACAAAAAATAAATTCTGAGAGCAAACTTCAAACGTAAAACGATGACAAAATCTTACTTTACATTTATTACCATATTATGAAGAACAAAAACTCAAGGTTTGCAAAGTTAGTTTATATCCCATGTATTTTGTATAAATTCAATTTCTGACTATAGCCTATAGTGCGTTTATGACACGAAATTGCATCTGCGACTACAATTGGCCATGTACAAATTATCACTATTAGATGAATTTACAATCTACTTCTCTAGTGCAATTTACCTCATCATTGATTAACACATTCTGATTGTTAAACGTGCCAGACAAATGAATTGCAATGCGCTGCTATGCGTTAATTAACATTTTTTAGCGTTTTAGCGATTTTTTTTCTCCGCTGCGTGAAATTGCTATGAATAGGAAGAGCCAACAAATTAAATTTGTCACTAATTAAAGCTTATAAGTAGGACAATACCAAGGAAACGCAAATTAACATAGCTTTAAAAAAAACGAATTGAGAAATTAGTAGCCTACTAAAAATCTAAAGCTTACGTGAATCAGCATCCGTTACTCCCAAAGTGTAGTTATTTTCGAACGCATCGGTCATTTCACTATTGCGTTCAGATCTTCAACAAGAGTGCGTCCTAAAGTCAAGATCTAATTCTTTGTTACTATATGGTAGACATAATCAACACTGCAGTATGATAAATATCATTTATTAGTATATGCTAAGGCTAAGCCACAAAATGACACTATTCCGTGCTACACTATACACTTAAAGCACAGCCTTTCACGTCTGCGTTTTACGATCGAAGTAAGATCAATTCGAGCCTGTTTATTGCACAACTATTGCCTGTTTAAAATGAATCGACTGAATGGAATTATCTACATCTATGTGTCAACCGCTATTTAACCTCAAATGCCTCAAAGTTGTATCTCTTATTTGGTAAAATACATCACGATATGTTTTTATTCCTGATATAGAAACAGCAGTATTCAATTATTGGCTCTTTTTCAACAGCGGAGCTGGCATTTGATGACTTAATGGTAAGATAACATAATCCTAACCGTTTGTGGATTATTTTGGGACGTTTTACGACATATGGCATTTGTGTTTACAAATAGGACTCACCGTATTTGCTTGCACACGCTACAGAAATTTCAAATATTTAGTCAGTGAAATAATAGGTTTGAATTGGACTGGAAAAGGTTCGAGGCACGAAGATGACGTCATAATAATGTTTATAAAATAATAATAATAATGTGAAAAATAATAAACATAAGCTCATTTGAATATGGTGATGGTACAACAACTTTCTGTGATCACGGTTTATATACACTTAAGTTATCCTTGCGACAGAAATGTAACGATTAGAACAAGGTCATAAGCAGATTAAGTCAAAACTGACAGAGTAACGGAAAAAGGGATTTTCACAAGGTGGCGATCTAGGCGAACAAAGTTTGCTATGAACAAAAAATCCATGCTCAAATATTTTGAAACCGCAATAGCGGTAACATACTCTGGCAAAATCAAGCATAAGGTTTGTGAATGGAAACAAAAAATAATCGCAATCTTCTCTTTCGAAGCAGTTTCAAACAGTCTCCAAGTCCACATGTGGCATCGCTATTTCATCCAAAGGCATAGCCTACCATTAATTTGAATACGCAAAAAACAACAGTCGAGGTGGAGACAGGGCCCTTCAACTAGCATAGTTGCCCCCTTTGAAATCTCAAAAAAATTGGGGAGTTCTGGGTCTCGTAATAGACAAAGATCTATTATCCTAAGAGCGCTGTCGTGCTAACATCATACGACATTGGAAGTATTTCAGCAAATAGTGTGGTGCTGCCCATTTCTTGATTCTCTTAGATCGCCAAGGTAAAGCTCTGTTTAGTTTTCACAATACATGGTCATAGTATATATGGCTACCCCGAGTCATCCATCATGCATATTGTTATAACTATAGGCTCTCTCAAATATATGGACACAAAAGCCACTGCATGGGCTCAAATGCGTCACCGGTTTGATAAAACTCGAGTTTCGCGTAGCAAAATAAATAAAAAAAAACAGTCGTCACGCTTGCACAATAATAACCGCGTTGCCATGAATAAAAAATAATACAGCAAAATTTTGGATGAAATATTAGATCGCATAGGATTCATAGAAAATTTAGAAATAAATAAACGTAATATCTTGTTGGATGGCGAATCACTTTGTTTAGATGGCAACGGACTCTGATGGCCTCCAAAAGTCGTATCGTTGCCTCTCAGACATTTTTTTTAAATCTATATATAGTATGTATATATTGTGTTTTCTTGGTTTTGAAAATGGAATAGTTACTCTCTCGCCCTATAGCGACAACAACAATCTTTAGTCCATGAAAATATCAAAGCAATTGGTCCAGTGATTGACGTGAAAAGCGATATTTTCATGACGTCAAGAGGAAGAATTCTAACAACAACATAGTATTAAAACGGTATAAACGTCAACTTTGTGTACAACAATGGTGTGAATTTTGAAGTGATCTTTTGTGACTTCACCAAATGCTTCACACAACTTTGATACGGCATAATTATTCATCGCAGACGTAAGACTGAGTTTTATTGGAAGTCATTATAATTTTCTAAACTAAGCTGTGGGAAAATAGGGCATCCATCCTGGACAAAAAAAAGTCCGTTAAGACCATTGGTTCTCAAAGTGCATCATATGGGGCATTGGGGCTTCGCGGGCTATTTGTTCACTTAATAAAATACTGACTGGGCTAATTTTGTAACTGACATAATAGCCGTCCTCGGGCGCAATATTACTCCTGGCTTAGACTTTAGAATAATTGTTTGAACAAGGCCAACATTTGTGATCATTGTATAGCCATAGTTCAGACTGCGACCGCCAAATCATTCTTTTTCCTCCCTGAAAAAACAGTGAAAAAGGAAGCTGAAAATTGCACATTTGTGTAACTAAACATAACACAGCTAATTTCCCTTTTTCAACAATGCTTGTGTCGATTATGACCCGAGTCGAGGTCATCCTAGTTTCGAATCCAGTCACTGACGAGCTAAATCTCACTGGCGGTTAGTTGAGTCATTTCATTTAGATGACTTGATTCACATCGAGTCTTTGGTAAATGGAATAAACTCGAATCGATAGGACACTTCTGGATCGGCCAAAAGATGTGCTACAGCAGTCAAGGTAAAGCTAACGATAATTAACATGAGAGCTATGCTCAAATATATGGACACGTAGCGCCACTCAGTGGCAATAATTTTGATGATGTCATAGCGAAAAAAAAAGTAATAGCCTTCTGGAGAAAAATTTTATCTTTAACCACTGAAAATATCAAAGCAATTGGTCCAGTATTCGAAGAGAAAAGCGATTTTTTAAAAATGGAGACGGAGACAAATAACAATAACAATAACAACAAAATTTTGAAACGATCGTTATGGCCACTAAACGTGTCCAATAACGCTTCTGTACTTTTAGTTTCCACCTGTTTCTTGGTAGTGTTCTCAAGTGTTGAACAAAGTTCAAAACTTCTGATGGACATTGCGCAGATACCGACTGCGATATAAATTTGTTTGAAAGTATAGTTAAGTGATTGCAATTTCCTGTATTATAATAACAATAGAATACCCATTTCGACTTTTTCTTATAATCATAATTTTTTCCATCGGCGCTTGCGGAAATTGTTAATAATAGCAAATTGTTTATTTGACATCTATAAATGCAAACGGGTATTCATGTTAGTACTACACGTTTTAAAGTGTATGACCTCGCTTTAATTTCCGATGGATTCGAACCATTTAGCAATATTTATCACAGAGAATAGCGTTTTTTTAATATTCTGTCGTACAAGGGGGATGCACTGTGTACAAATGGGACACGTGGGACATGTGGGGCAAGTGTGACACGTGGGAAAGAAAGAAACCAAGGCAGCAGCTAAGACCAATAAAAAAAAGGAGCAAAGAAGTGACTGGAAGCATCTGGCGCCCATCAACAGCCTAAACCTAAAAAAAGTGACACGTGGGGCACGTGGGACACGCCGTGTTTTTTTTTTGTTTTTTTATTAAAATTAAGAAAACAAAGAATTCAGCATATAGAATTCTCACTCGGCACATTTTTCACATCGTGGACCCGTAAGACCCAGAAGGCACGTACATCTTCTCTGCTTCAATGCAATTGTTTTCAAGTCCACCACGGGTGCTGTAGTTGCTTCATTTAAATCTTCATTAATTTGTGTTAAAATCCTAATATTGAATTGTAAACGTCTTGCTGTATGAATACTCGTCAATGATGGATTGGCTGGTTCAAACAACGTTTCTTTGTTTTCAGAACTGACGTATGAAGTAAAAGCTCGGAAGCTTGGGGGAATAGTCCAGGAATCGTTTGTCCTACGCCTTGTAATTCGGCAGTGCTTGGACTATGTCCAAACGTGGCAAATGTATCTTGTAAAACTAAATTCTTTTCGTCGTCATCAAATTACTCCGATATTGGAATCAAGGCACACTTGCCACCACATAAACATGGATACATCGTACAAAATGAAGTTTGTAAATTAGTATTCCATGTGCTTAATGCACTCTCAATCTGTAATATTTCTTCGTCATCTGCAGAGGAAACAATGAAAAATTTACAGTTACATTTTACACTTGTCGAAAACTAACAATAAATCTCGCCTTTCAGAAGATTTATGATATTTCATCTATGAAAAATGAAATTCGAATAGTCTTCAAATCTAAACACAAAGTCGCACTTTTAAATCACAAAACTATATTTATCTGCGGTAATCAAATTGACGCCTTCCAACATTACCAAGGTGTTGTACCACCTGTTGTCCCGTCATCAAATAGTTTGAGAATTGCATTTGTGAATAAATAAAATATGCCATTAATAAAATATATACGCCCCGGATCCACCAACTCGGTCTCGTCTATGCACATGGTGCAAGATATGACGTTTCTATTTTTTCTCAGATCCCTACTAATTACCACATATCGGAGCAATATTAATTGTCAACAACCTGATTGGGTGAAGTCCAGTATTTCGTTGTTCGTTTCGTTTGTTATACCCATTTCTTTAATTAAAGCAACTTCATTTTTTATCATGCCAAATATTTGAGTAATACGTTAAATAAAATACAAAAAAACAGAATCCAGTTATTTTGAACATATTAGAATTTTGAGGTACAATAACACACAAACATAAGTATTAAATAAAATTTCTTCATTTCCGTGGAAATAATTTGTAAATTCATGAATTTTGTTTTTCGCTCACCATGTATATCTATCTCTTCTTCCTAAAGTAGGCCAAATTGACACTTATCGTAACGTTAAAGAATATCAAACTACTGGCCATAACGAGAATTATTTAATGATAATGATAAATAGTTTTTGGTAAGGGATATCAACTGTGTGCATGTATTGCTCTGTTGTTATTTATTTTTGTTCTTTCTATGCGTTGCAACTGAAGTATCAATTTCAATCGTAAAATTGAGTTTTTACAAATTGTGAATATTGTTATAATATATACAATGCACAGGGTAATGTTAAGGTTTCAGAGATCGGACCTGGAAGTGTTCGTTACTTAGGAATCTGTGTTTATTGGAATATAATTGTTTGCAGCTGGGTCTCAATGAGTGTCATTATGTTGTGTTGTCTACGATATCACCTCAAGAGATATAAATATCTTACCTTTCGAGGCGATCGTATTAATAAACTCATCCTTCTTATAAACTTAAACTGCAATTGTACGATCATTTTTTGCTCGTATAAACGGTTCTCCACTCACGGGCGTCACTGCTGGTGTTGGGGAGACAAGATAGACTCGACTAAGGGTCACCTTTTGTCAAACTCAGGAAATCATTCCAGTCAACCGAACAGAACGGCTGATATTTGTGCTGAGCACTTTAAAAATATTAGTGTTTCGAAAGCGAAACGAATCACGAAGTTCCCACAAGTGTGTCAGAAACAATAAATTATGGCATCATTATTACACATCGAATTCAATGTGTAATATTATGCAGCAGACATTTTCGATGACTTAATAGTTCTGCTAGTGTCTATCAAAAAGGATGTGGCAATACAATATCAAGATATGAATTTATTCGGAAGATGTTACCTGGAACACAAATACTCTTATATGGTGCCCTTGTAGATCTGTCTCATGTCCTTTGTTTGGATGTTTTTATGTTAGAGATTGAACTCTGCATTCTTCGAAAAACTCGCTGTTCGTTATCAGTACATATAATAATATCCCATGTCCAAACACGGACGTCGCAACAACATTTGTCCCGACCAGACGCTGAAGACTACAACTTATTCATTGCCAAGAGTAATTATCAATCTAAAAAAAAATTAAATTTAACTTTTCCCCGAACAAGACTTAAGAGCAACTAGTATTCGGAAAAAAAAACTATGACAGTGACACGCCGCGGTCTCTATAATATAAGATTTGTTCTTGGACTGATGAAAATAAATGTTCCTAAATTTTATGTAGAATTCATTTAGACTTCTATCAAGATTTGTTGGGCGATATATATTGAAATGTTACTTTAAAAAATATTTTAAATTGCGCAAATTGCATATCAGTAAACGCAACATAATCTATATCTACAATCTACACTATCTGTTCAATAGTACCATTTTAACAACATTTGTCCCGAACAGGCACCGAAGACCAGAACTTATCCATCGCCAAGAAGATTTGCATGCGATTACCAATGTCAAGGTGATATATCGTATATTATTCTAGAAAATTTTAAATTGCATAGTTTTCCTCAAACAAGACTTAAAAGAGTCTGCAACTAGTACTTGGGAACCTATATAACTGACATGGTCAAACTACGGCCCTTGGGTAATTCAATATGGCCCGCCTGATGCTGCCACAACCCAATTAAAGTCAAATTTTATAAAGTTTTAGCTAAAAAATACCTCAATGAAATTGTTGAGGTTGCGATTAAATTTTTTTATCGAGCGAAGCTTATTGTTTTTCACTTTTTCTTTTGTAACACTGTATATATTGTTCATGAAATGTAACTTTTTATGACCCACTCACATGGCCCGCCAGTCTAGGAGTGCAAAACTTTTGGCCCTTGGTTCAAAAACCGTGCCCACCCTTGATAAAAAAAAAACTATTGATACCCGCTCTAAGAATGTTCTCACTTTTTATAAAGTCTATTTTTACCTGCTAAAATTTGTTGGGTATATATATTGGAATATTGAATTTTTCAAATAGCGCGAATCGTATTTTAGTAATCGCAAAATGTTCTATACTTTCTATATATATACCATCACACAAACTGATAAGCAAGGCTCTATTTATTCTTACATGTAATATTAGATGCAGATACGTTTCGTATGCGATTACCACGAACGAAGAACGAAGAGTTTCACAAAATACGAAGTGAAGATCCGAATATTCGAAATGAAGGTATTATGACTTTATTTGATTATGAGTATAACTGTAGAATTCGATCTGAATCATAGATATTATTACAAAATTGTCGAGAATATGCGTAAAATATAATTCTTTTTCTCTCAAATTTGAATACAAATCAATTTTGAAATATTTTGCTTGCATTGAGCCTCACGAATGCCACAATGCACCATTACTAGTTGTGTTCATGGGGCATTCTACGTGGTAATCATGTTGATAACTTATTTTTACTTCCACTCAAGATCCGAAGGATATAGCATCTAATAGTCATTCAAAGTTACATCTGTGAAATAAATTCTACTCGAAACTTGTTATCAAAGCAGCTAAGAAGACTGTAACAGAATAGTAGCAAAAACAGCTAGTAACGCATTGTTTGATTCGGAAAATATAAGAGACTAAACTTTACTGATGATCTAAGTTAATTTTACAATCTTTATCTGATCCGTGATTGTTTCTTATTCAAACAGATTCAATATAAAACTAACTAAAAGAAAAAGAAAATCCTGTCATTGCGTTGATTCTGACGGAACAAAATAATGTACAAATAAACTGCCATAAGGGTTTAACAAGCGCTGACGGAAGCATGATGCCGACAAAACCGATGTTCAATGTCGTTTATGTTGGTGACGATGAAGGGCTCGAATTGAGAAGGATGAACGAAATGGTTGTAAGCATTCATTCCTACATGGCTACAATTTATGTATTTCAGGTGCTTTTCTATATTGTATTTATGTTGAGCTTTCGAAAAACAGCAGTTGAACATGACATTGCAAGTTGAATCTGAACATTATGGTTTTATGGCTATTGATTTGTTGACAATTGATCTCCAAATATGTTGTTGTGCCCATATTTACATGTTTAGCCAACAGGACGCATCTAACCATTTTCGTTTTTCAGGCTCTAATAATCAACTATTTTCGTTTTTCAGGCACCATAATCGTTTTCGTTTTGCAGGCTATGACCATTTTTGTTTTGCAGGCTATAACCGTTTTCTTTTGCAGGCTATAACCGTTTTCGTTTTGCAGGCTATAACCGTTTTCGTTTTGCAGGCTATAACCGTTTTCGTTTTGCGAGTCCCAACCGTTTTCGTTTTTTGGGCCCCAATCGTTTTCGTTTTGCGGGCCCCAATCGTTTTCGTTTTGCGAGCCCTAATCGTTTTCGTTTTGCGGGCCCTAACCGTTTTCGTTTTGCGGGCCCCAATCGTTTTCGTTTTGCGGACCCGAACCCTTTTTGTTTTGCGGGCCCGAACCGTTTTCGTTTTGTGGGCCCATACCGTTTTCGTTTTGCGGGCCCGAACCGTTTTCGTTTTGCGGGCCCGAACCGTTTTCGTTTTGCGGGCCCTAACCATGCTTATTGCAAGTTGCGTTAGTATTTTTGATGCAAAGCCTGTCTTTGGAGCAGGATGTTGAGCACATAAGTGCCTTGTGTGACCATTTGTTTTCAGGTTACCATTCTCTTTTACAGGTTTCGTTGAAATTTAGATATGTACTTTAGACACCTGGATAACTGGGGAAATTGTGTATGATGAAACCGTTGAGATCTGCAATAAAAATCTTGATGCTGCTGTCACTGCTGGCTTTTAGATAATAAAACTACTTGTTTGTATTTTATTTTCGATACATATTAAGGTTCAAAAACACCCGAGTGGAAACTTGCCTAACTGGTGGCAAATCGTGGATGAAACCTTTATTTACTTGAATTGTTGATGAACACTGACATCACTGCTGGGATTCGAGGTGACGTTTGAGACAAATTGTGGAGGATGGAACTGTTGATTTATCTGCTGTGAATTGTAACTGTGGAGTGCACAGGATATTTAAAAAGGTGATCAAATAAATAGGGTATTTTTGACACTTTTTATTCTCTGTAGTTACCTATTAAGATGTGGAAAGCAAAATAATTTTTCAATATTTTTTCTTTATATAGATTTGCACTATGGTCTATGGAGCAATTACCATCAACGATATTGGATGAGCAATTCGGATATCAGAAAATGAGTTATTGATAAAAAGGAACACTACTCCATGGAAAGACATTGGTAAGTGGTAAGCAAATAACAACAAACAATGCAAATGTCAAGTAAATTGGAAATTTTCAAATCGCAGATTCTCTTGTCCTGTTAACGTGATATATCGATTAGCATTAGAGTACTTTGATAGCTGTACAGTTAAGCATTCGCCACAGGTAGTTTGTTGAAACTCAATTTTGCTTATTCAACTTAGAGGGGTGACAGAAGCGAGAAGCGTAGTGAAACTGTGGTTGGCATCAAATCTACAAATTGTCGCAAATACAACGGCAAATACAACGGTATGTAAAACATTAAAAACCTTCATTTTGTTTGTCAATTGTTTGTCTAGTTTGCAACACAAACCTACAAAAATTGCCAGTGGGTATTTGTCTAAAATATATATTCACATTACACAGATCTATTCTACAAGCATCGAAGTGTCCTACACAATCCAAATGCGGTTCTTCACTACGGCATTTAATTCCGATCTCAACTTAACTCAACTTGAGGAACTATAGACAAAACACTTATCAGAATATCAAAGTCTTATCTCTGATATTATGAAACTCTAAAACAAACAGTCAGATCAGTGCAGCTTTAGACCGATTCTGTGACTCTTGGATCAACCGTGAACGCGTCGAACGCTGAAACTTCAATCACAGACGATACAGAATATAAATGCCATCTTAGGTCCGAAGTCGGCACATTTAGACAATTAACAGCGAATAAAATTGATTTGTAATGAACTTGTTAGACCGTGGTGAGATGCCTTTGTTAGATGCCTGAGACCTGTGTGAACATTGATGGGATGCTTAAAAATCATGCTGTTATAGAAAAAGCCCCAGTACGTATAAATGCGAACAGTGTGTTTTTGCCAAGACTTTATTTATATCATCACTCCAGCTCCGTTCATGGTTTACAGCATTTTATTTCCGTATCGATTTGTGTTATCGTTGAGATAAGGTGCAAACGAAACTGCTATACGGGCTAAATATATCAACGAAACCTCTTCAGTTTGCAGCCGTACAGTCCGATCACTTAATTCCTTTTGAAATTTTGGACACCTTCGAATTGGCGATCGTTTACATTTATCTTGTGCTGTTTTTTTTTAGATTCTTGTGTCGAAGTAGGTTATTTATTTTTTTTTCTTGAAGTTTGTTGTTTCTGTTAGTATTTTTGAGATACTGTTACGCAGATTATTAAACATTTTTATTGTCAAATTTTAATTTTTTTTTGACAAATTATTCAAGGTACTTGGCTACTTTTTTTCAAGTTGATCTGACTTGAAAATTACGGCAACAGATCACAGATGTTAATTATGCAAGACCCAGTATTCTCTATTTTGAGTAAAACTCTATTTTTAATTTAATAGAACTGCTGAAGATAGATTATTTTTGTGTAATATTTGAGTTACATCTGGACCATGCTCTTATCAGTGGCTTTTGATTGAACATTTTCGACCTATTTACTACAACAAAAGAGTGGACGTAACTCGCGTCATGTAAGAAATAGTGGCAAGAAGATGTAAGCTTGTAAGTCGGTCAGTTATTTCGTTTGACACTCAAAAAAACATGTTTCTGTGATGAATATAAAAATAACAGCAGATGGTGTAGGGCGGACACCCATTGATAAAAAAAAAAACGCATGTCGGCAACTAGTACTAGAAAATTAGAATCGCTTAGGAGAAATCTCGCCAAATAGGTTTTTATCAGTTCAAATGATTTTTTTTGGCACTTAATCTTTAGTGATATATACAGATGAACTTCTAGACTTCTACCCCACTTTCGTACGACTTGCACACATAAGTAAATTTTTATTTTTTTGATTTTTTTATTTTTTTTACAAAAAAAAATTTAGCAATTCTGCGGAGAAATCCTTTTTTCGTTGTTACTTCTTTTGTTTCTGCAATAGCAGATTTTTCTTGGGCTCTGTCTGATTCTTGTAATTCGTTCACAGTGGGTTCGCCTGGCAATATGTCTATTCTTATCTCGCTTTCTAAACTGTGTGAGGATGTTATTTTCGTGTCTAATAAATTAGGACTGTCCTCGAGATATTCATCGTCAATAATTTTGTATGGCGATTCCGATATTTTTTCGAAAGGATTTGACAAAATGTCTTCCTTACTCTTTTTCAGAAGTGATACAGATTCTATCTGTTCATTCTCTGAATGGTCGTGCTGCGACTCGACCTCGGTACGTTTCGTAGGTTCGAATTCTCCTGTATCTGTTTTGTTTAAGTGGTTGAGTTTTTCTCGGTCATGAGAATTCAATGGCGGCGATATGGAACGCAACGTAAATATCCTGGGTATAGCGTAATTGCTTTGGCTATTATTGTCCCAAAAAGTGCATCCATTTTGAACAGCCCTGAGTGCAAATATTGCATTTGTACTTTCTTCAGGCCAAGTGACACGAAATGAGAATAAATCAATCGAACCGTCTCCTTCCTCCCAGAAAGCTTCCACATCGGCAGAGTTTTCCCATTGATTAAAAGTTATTCTGGAGGTTACACGTTTTTCATAAGTAAGATTACGTACTCCAATACGACCAAGTATTTCTCTCTCATCCCAAATTAGATCTGTGAGCACCACATTTGTGGCATACACCAAGTTTCTTCTTTCCTCCGTATTTGATAATTGCTGAATGACATCCATAATTACAAATCCTACTCAACATGTATTTTGTTTTCATTTTGTGCGAGCACCTCGTTTTCTAATTTATAATAAAATTATTTACGTGCGTTAGACCTTTATGGCACTTTTTGATGTAATGTGAGCTTCTGCGCTTCCGGAACCTATAACCCTTAGCTGTTACTTCAATAGTTTTCCCATTGATTAAAAGTTATTCTGGAGGTTACACGTTTTTCATAAGTAAGATTACGTACTCCAATACGACCAAGTATTTCTCTCTCATCCCAAATTAGATCTGTGAGCACCACATTTGTGGCATACACCAAGTTTCTTCTTTCCTCCGTATTTGATAATTGCTGAATGACATCCATAATTACAAATGACAACCAACACAGCTCAAATTATACGGAAAATAGGATAATTTCCGAATTTAACATATTTATTCCATTTTTGTGATGTCATAATGGTTATAGATAAATAAATCTGATTGAAAAGAGAATTGAATCCTTGCTTTCTTCGAGATATAAGACAACCGAAATTATGAAATCATCTTTGACAAAAAAACGTTTAACCGGTCAAGCAAACAAGCAAATAATTGTCTTAATAAGTCTTTCATGGAATGAGGCCTAATTAGACAATCTTCTCAGTTACATCCCAAGTAAGATCAACGTTGTATTCCTCTGAGTCATGTTTGATCGTGAGTTAATCATAATAGTAAACAATAATATCACTACCTAATCATTGGTCACTAACCAAGAGTGAGAAAGATTATCTGGCCTCATTGTTTCTCTATGGTAAATTGGCTCTATCATGAATTGGCCAACTCTTCTCCTCTGTTTCTCTCCGATTCTGCCTATTTCTTCTCTTTTGACCTTAGAAAAAATATTTTGCGCGCGTGCCACATTTCAGTTCAGGGTGTGGTAGCGTGAGGTTGTTTCTGCGTTGGTCTGCGCCAGGTATACGCATAGTTTTCAGGCAAGGAAGATCGCAATACTATTAGTTGTCAACAGTGCCTAGACAAGATTAATGTTTATAGTTGGGTGTACGTAGAACTCAGAAACACATAAAATGAATTTTCTTAATCTGATACGCATTTGTTTCTGCCATATTCATATTTCTGATTGTCATTTTGAGTGTTATATGATTATAGTTTCTGTAATCCTATATTTTGATGTTACATGATTTACTCAACATGTATTTTGTTTTCATTTTGTGCGAGCACCTCGTTTTCTAATTTATAATAAAATTATTTACGTGCGTTAGACCTTTATGGCACTTTTTGATGTAATGTGAGCTTCTGCGCTTCCGGAACCTATAACCCTTAGCTGTTACTTCAAACGACGACAATTTTCCAATGTATTTCCTTTTTAGCTTTTAATTGGTTGCGCTTGAGAGCAATTTGTTAAGCTATAAAGTGAGTCCCAACTATTACTCTAAATTACAGGCTTGAAGGCGAAGAAAGAAGTGAAAGAAAATATATATCGACATATGATATCGACACGATTGATGGTCGAGTCACAGTTGACTGATGTAAATGGCAAGGTAGGTAGTTGGTCATAAAATATTACATGTCTTAAAATATTACAACATTACATACAAGTTGAACATTTTCATCATAACTTGATTATAAAGCAAAGATTTCACAATTTCAAAGCAAAGATTTTACAATTTTCAAACTATTCACAGGGCACAGATAAAAGATAATAATACTTCTGGTGATCTAGTGAAAACGAATCGCTGTAAATTGACAGGTTGGTTCTATTTTCTACTTCATAAAAAATAATTTTATTGCAAGCGAGGGCGTATTGTTGGCTCATGTTGTTTGTAAAATGTATGCTTTTGAATAATTGAGCGCATCACTAATAACAAAAATTTTTAAAGTTACTTTCGCGTACTTGCGTTGTGCCGTGATTTTAACCATTCAATTTGGACGGTCGTGGCCAGAAATTTTTATCTATACGTCAACACATTTATATTATACATAATAAGTTTTAATAAGATTTTGTAGTTTATTTGTCAAAGTTTTACACCACAATATTGTTGCATATTACAGTTGTTAACGTTAAAAAATATCGTATATATATTATACATAATAAGTTTTAATAAGATTTTGTAGTTTATTTGCCAAAGTTTTACACCACAATATTGTTGCATATTACAGTTGTTAACGTTAAAAAATATCGTATTTATATTATACATAAGTTTTAATAAGATTTTGTAGTTCATTTGCCACAAGTTTTAACACCACAATATTGTTGCATATTACAGTTGTTCACGTTAAAAAATATCGTATTTATATTATACATAATAAGTTTTAATAGGATTTTGTGGTTCACTTGCCACAAGTTAACACCGCAATATTGTTGCGTATTACAGAGTTTAGTCTTCCGTCTTAAACCACAATATTCTTACACCGAATGTTTCTTTTTTTACAGGAAACATACGGCGAATAGAAAACGAATTTTTGAAGAGAAATGGCAACTGCAGTTTGCTATTTGTCCCGGGACAAAGTTACAATTGGTAAGTTCTCCTTCAATGGATCTAACATATTGCTTCTTGGGTCGTGCTTCGATTCTAATATGCAATTCAAAATACCGTTCCTAATATCACTTGTTAAATATATCGGTTGCTTCGAGAAATTATTCTGATTTTATATATTAAATACTGAAAATTTCCAGTATTATCCATATATTTGTTTTGTTACATGACTGGGTATACAGTGAAGAAGACACATGGCGCAACTATGACCACATTTCTCAGAACAATATGACTGAAAGTAAGTCCTTATCAACACAAACAAATCTTGTAGCTTAAACTCAGATATAATTTTCATGCACGAATGATGGAAATAGTCAGCGCTTCGATCACGTAAGGCGCCCGTTTTTTTGGATAAAAGGATAAAAGGATAAAAATGTGCTCCGTATTTTAAGATTTCCTTTGATGAGCAAGATCGACCCGTGACCAAATATCAATCTACATGTACTGTTAAGCATTTCATTAGTCCTCTGCATAATGATAACTAACTATCCTCAATTAATTTCAAGTATAAATCTAAGAAGAATATTGAACAAACCGTCGCAAGGAAAGAAACTGTTTATCAAAATTTGCAAATACAAACTGTACTGAGCGTTTTTGTATCAACTATTCTCGCATTCTTGCACTATTAAAAAAAATTGTGAATAATCAAATGCAAAAAATTAATGTTGGCTGTGTATGTCGATTAACTTTATTAATTTCGTTCTACAATTTCTGAAATATATTCACCCGAAACAGCGCCCTGAACCTGAAATTTAGACGGCATCAGTATCGTGATAGTCAAAAAGTAGTATATGTATTATATACATATATATGCTAAATATTAATTTTGTTCTACAATTTCGGAAATATATACCCTCGTCACCGCTTCGGTCTGGCGATAGAAAATAAATATGCTAATTGAATTTTGCCAACCCAATTTTAAACTTAATTCTATAAATTAATTGGCGAGGCTAACAACCATATATTATTTATTTATTCACGTTGTAATATGTCCATGTTGGTGCGTTTTTACGGTTTGTTGTATTTATCTTGATATATTAATTTGTAGTTCATTAACTTGTGCTTAAAATATTTTCAAAATCATGACATTCTCAAGTTTTATTCCGGATATGAAAAGTTTGACAGATTAGATCCAAGCGGAGGTTGCGGGGCAGGATTGTAATTGATTTCGGTTGTAAATAAGAAAACGCGCTAGAATATAAAAGAAAGGACACGAAAACCAAAAAAAAACGGTCGGGAACAAATGTCGACGTGACAAGAATACTGATAAAATTTCCAGACTTTAAGCAAGTAATGTCACATCTACTATTCCCGGAACATCTCGGCGCAACCGCATCTTTGTTGAGTTTAATTCTGGTGTAGACCTTATTTATGAAATGATACAAACATCTTTGCGCAGTCACATCTTCCCCTGGGTCTTGGACTCCACACAAATACTCTCTTCAATGTCGGATATATTGCTATATTATGACCTAACTGAAATTCCTAATTGTATGAATATTTAGTTAACCGTAGGTTCGGTTCCGCTCCAGCAGTTCCCGATGTCAACTTAACACGATCTGAAATATATAACATAGCAAAGATGCAATATATATATAGACTGAATAAAATTCAAGAAAAGCTAAAATAGGGTAATTAGTATAGTTTTGGAAATCTATTCAAAGCTTGAATTTGAATACACTTTTAAGTTTCTTACTTGTTTTCAATTGAACATTTTCTTGTTCTCAGTCGCTTCCATTGGTTTACTACTTCGTCTTTGGTTCAATTTTTGCATTCCAAGAATCATTTAGTATCATGCTATGGCCTATCTGCAAAAATCTCACTAATACAAAATTGGTAATCTCAATGCCACTTTGTAGATATTTGAATCAATAATAGTAGCCCTAGGTTTTAATTGCATCAGTAAGCTGTAGAATCTTAGAAAATAACAGTAACGTAATACAAGCAGATTAGCGACAAAAGTGTGAACATAAACCATTGAACTTAAAAAAATCACAAAAACAAAATCAGTGCTCACCTGGCGGCGTCAAATTTGAAAAGACCGAATGGGAGCAGCTTGCCGTGGCAGGGAAAAAGTTTGGATGTAATGAAGAAACAAAGAGAGCCGTGTATACCACGAAATTAGGACGCCTTTTCATTGGTTAGTGGGAATCACATGACTATAGGTGACGCCAGAAAAAGAGGAGAGAAGATAACCACCACTACAGCCCTTATAATGATCTTCCATGGCCCATACAACCTGTGTGAAATACGCGGTTATAATTGCTGTGTTTTATCTCATTGTTTCGTCATTACCATTTATTTTCATTATTTTTTCACGTCATCATTGCTCACTCGCATACTGGTATTTGCGTTTTATTTCGTTTTTAAAGGTGATTCATCGCAGTCGTCTCATGGCTGATAATTCCAAATTTACGATTTACAAGCCAAATATCCAATCTCTGAATGGAGAAAAGCAAGGACAGTACAGTCACTAAAATAGAGTGTTATTGTGAATATTTTTGGGCATATATACAGGGAGTCTCAAAAGTAAGTACACACTTTTAATTTTGATTTGCTGTTCAGGTACTCGTCATAGCGCGTTCATTTCTTCAGAAAACATAGTATGGATAAATAGTAAACTTTTGGAATTGTTTGCATTTTTCATCAACCTACAGAATGACAAGGAGATTACCCAAAGAAATGAGGTGCAAAACTGCTGTTTGGCAAGAAGCATATAAATCAGTAAGGCAAACTTAGCGCCTTTCAAATAAGAATTTAGAATTAATTCAGCTCTGAATGTTTTCCTCGCCCGCTCCTTAGTATTCCTGATCTTTGTGCATCAAGTACAGATCCAGTTTCCATAAATTTAAGATGAATTGCATAAATTGTTCGTCGTGTAGGAGCCGAATTAATTCCAAATTCTCTGTTAAAGAGGCGATGAGTTCGCTTACTGATTTATATGCTTCTTGACAGCAATATTGCACCTCATTTCTTGGGTTGATCCTAGGTTGATGATAAATGCCAACGATATCTAAATTTTACCACTTACCCATGGGTGTCTCAAAAATGTCGTGTCCCACTTGTCCCAAGTATCCCACTTGTCATGCATTTTTCTCTCAAATTTTATATGTAACTGCAATACCTTATATTTTTTCTGTCAAGATGTTTGTTATTTTATTGCAAGAATCAATTGCTTTTACTATCTTATACCAATTTCTTTTTATTTCAATGTTAGGTTCCTTTATTTTTTTCATCTTCAAGTCATTCGTACTTAATGATACTAGCCCAATTGAAACAAGAGAGCTACGCACAAATATATGGACACGTTAGACCAGAGCGAATCAGTCTTTACAGGTACCTTTGACGCTACCGGTACCCTCAAAAAAGTTCTGAATTTCCAGTAGCAAGAATTTTGCAGAATCAAAACGTACAGCCAGTCATGACACTGACTAAAATCCGTGTTCCCATGGATAAAAAATAATACAGCAAAATTTTAGACGAAATATCAAATTTCATAGAATTCACGCAAAATTTTGAAATAAATAAAAGTAATAGCTTTCTAGCGAAGAAATTAATCTTTAACCACTGAAAATTTCAAAGCAATTGGTCCAGTATTCGAAGAGAAAAGCGATTTTTTAAAAACGTGTCAAAGAACAAGAACAAGAACAACATAATATTGAAACGATCGTTATGGCCACTAAACGTGTCCAAAAATACTACAGTCACAATTTTTTAAATCATTGTGATCATATATATTTGGCGCATTCACTACAAAGAACATAAAGTCATGTTTTTGATGGAATTAGTCTGCTTTACAAATGCGTCTTTCTAACAAAAATAAACGAATTGCTTCAATTGAGCATTGACTGATTGAATAGCTAAAGATAATATTATTTATTACGTAATTTGTCTACAAATATCTCATTTATTGGGAGCACGTTTTCCAAACTGGGAAAAAATTCAACTTTTGTTCTTTTGAGAAGAAATCGGCTTTGTATTTGCTGTAGCATTACGGATTTCCCAAAGTTCGCTCTGCCTACTATAATACAATGCACACATTAAATTAAGAAAATACTTGAACCGTACAAAATCGGTTTTTCAACTAGGGCAATAGACAAAGATCTAAGGATTGAATTAATACAGTAGTTTTTATGCATAGTAAGGGAAGAATAAAAAGGTTGAATGATTTGGTAAGGGAGAAGTTTAACGGAAAAGGTTTGGAATCACATGACTTTTACACCTACATCTTATTCATCAAATGTTTTGTCCACATGTACAATACGTATTTTGTCCACATGTATCCCATTTATCATACATACCATTTAACAGATGTTTTGTCCACCAACAGCTCATTCGTAAAGTGTTTTCTTTTCATACATGTCGTTCGGTTTTTTTTTCACATATATCTCATTCACCAGATATTTTGTCCATATACATCTCGTTTCCCCGATGGAACAACAGCTCATTCGCGAAATGTTTTCTCTCCATACATTTCGCCAAGGGATTTTGTCCACATATATCTCATTCGCCTGATATTTTGCCCACATGAATGTCGTTTATCATACATCTGACTAACCATTTATTTTGTCCATTTATATCTCGTTTCCCTGATGAAACAACAGCTCATTCGCGAAGTGTTTTCTCTTCATACATTTTGTTCAGAAGTTTTGTCCACATGTATCTCATTCGCCGAATATTTTGTCCACATGAATCCCGTTTATCATACATTTCATTCACCAGATATTTTGTCTATATATATATTTCGTTTCCCTCATAAAACAGCCGCCGTGATTATTCGCTCGTTAAAAAAACGACTTTTTCAGTGAGACTCTTCTGTGGCGTATAATATTCAATCCATGGTAATTAACTTAATTGTGTCTAACGTAACTCGCGGTGGCGGTGGCGGTGGCGTCTGTGTAAAATATGTAATTCATCAGCCACCCGTTCGATTTTTAACTTTCTTATAAAGTATGTGCCGCTCGCATTCAATTCTGGCCCGCGAGCGACAGAAGGTTGCCGACCCCTTCCGTATACATTACAGGCAGGTAATGATATACATACCATTGCCTAAATTTTTTGCATGCATGTGTTTGTTCTAGGGTCCATACAGTCACACTCAGCCAAGCAAATAACACAGGTTGGCTGGCGCACAACAAACATAATATCGGGTTGACATGTATGCTACTAAAAGTTGTGACTTAGAATGAGTGATTCATTTGGTGCTTGAATGTGTAAAAAGTTCCTGGTAAGTCAGTTCAAAAAATGAATTTTATTGCATACAATAACTAGAATGTCGGCTATGGAAATGCTCCGAATCAATTCCAAATCACGTGTGTGTTATCAAAACGCTTTTAAGCTGGTATTTAAAGCATAGTTGATTTTTTCCCTCATTTTGTTGAAGCTGCTTTTAATATCAGGTTTATCAGAGTAAGTTGAAATTTCACTTATAGGATTTCTTTTACCTATTCAGAAATTCAACAGCAACGTAAAAGGACAGGAACGTGATTCAGTATAAGAAAACTTTATGATATAAAACTGTTCAAATACGCAGGAAACATTACGAATATTCAGAATTTATATTTGTATACTTCAACGATTAAGTGTAATATTAATATAAGTGTCTTATATTCAGTCCACCAAAGCAATCCAATAGCACAGCCGTAGAACATTCACTTGTATAATTCAGTTTAGTGATATTCACTGATCAAATTTTGTTTATTATTTTTCCATACAGGAATGATCTGGGGAAAGTGAATAAAACTCCGAAACAGTTTTTTTATCTACCCATGGGAAAAAAGAAGAAGTACGACATCAATCAAGAATGCTTTGGCTACATCAGGATCGGAGTAGAGAAGTGAGTGCATGTTTCATACTTCCATATTGAATGTATATAAATTCTAGGTAGGCTTATCTTTGATAAGTCAATGATTCGCGTAATTCTTTAGAATCTTTTTACCGCGTGGGTTTGCGATTCTGCCTAGTATACAAGTAAGAAAATTGTGTTCTTTGACAATTTACATGTGGGATATTTTTATTTTAGAAACTCGGCTTTGAGGCCCGCAGATTATAAAGAAGGTTTTGATATCCCTGGATCTGCATTTGTACCAGGACGAGTGCTCTGCACTCTGAATGCAGATGACGCCGTAGTATGCTATCTCGAAAAAAATTTGAAAAAAATTCTACTACTTTCCATCCATATAAGTGTGTGCTATATATAATTCATATGACAACATGGCGTATTACTTGTTCGTTGAAAACTTTCAACAGTTTCTGCAATCCGCAAAAATCTGTAAATTGAATTCAAGATAGTTTCGATTATCCCAACTTCTCTCAAATTTTCGGGACCTTGTGTATACGTTAGGTGCTACGTCAGACCTATGAAAGATTTCAAATGCAGTTCGTACGTTTAGTATGAACGGAAGATATCTTTCTGATTGGTAATTACATTGTTATCCCATTTTCATCAACACAGGATAAAGAATACTTGATGAAATGTCATTCTCGAATGAACGATGCAAGGAATTTAACGACGCTCAGAACACATTACTATTCGCACACACCCGATAAGTGTTCGTTTAAACCAGGTCATGTTCGTCCTGGTGAACATACTGATTTTGGATCTTTTACTATTTTGTTTCAAGATAAGGTGGGCGGACTGCAGGTTGGTTTCAATTAGTATCTTTAAAATATGACATAGTTGATAGCCATTTTTCTACATATTTTAAACGGTTACAACAAAATATTAAGGTGAAAGCCAGCAATGGAGAATACGTGGATGCCACATCTTTTACTATTTTGTTTCAAGATAAGGTGGGCGGACTGCAGGTTGGTTTCAATTAGTATCTTTAAAATATGACATAGTTGATAGCCATTTTAAACGGTTACAACAAAATATTAAGGTGAAAGCCAGCAATGGAGAATACGTGGATGCCACTCCTATACCGGGAACAGCATTAGTAAACATAGGAGATGCATTGCAGTTTTGTACGCAAGGAAGACTCAAATCAACGGTAATTTAGTTTTTAGTGTCTCCAAAAAATCAAATTCACTTATAGGTGCTCATGTATACGTTTATATTTATACAATATAAGTAATGATGAACGTTTATCCAATTACAACTTAAAAATACGCCACACTACTTTGTATTAGCCCTTTCGCAAAAAATGTTGTCAACTAGTTTGGGAAGATGGTGCTTGGGGCTTCCGATGGCATTTTATGCTGTGCTATTTATAATAGATACAATATTGAGCGTTTATATTCAGAATATAAAATGTCATTTATTTGTGGCGGGAAATATAACTTTACTTTGGTTTTCGCAGATGATTGATTGTCCTGTAGACCAGAGTTTTCCAACTTTGAGGGGAAATTTTATTTTGCATTCGCGTGTAGTATTTTTATTAAGAATCACTTTAATGCAGACGAGACAAAACCAGAGCACGCGATGTACGTGTCACAATCAAATTTTCCATTGAAGATTAAATAACAAATGGAAACAGAGCTTTATGCGTAGTAGGAAAGGGAAGAAGGTTTAAAATATGCCAATGGAGGAATGAATTAAACAGGAATGTGAACTAGGGCCTCACTTGTTCGAAAACACACCACTGACAAAAATAAGTTAGACTATGTACTCGATTGTGTAAAGTACATGTTTTTGTAATCTTGTATTGGACATTTTTCGAACTATAGTTGATTTAACAAGTTGAAAATTTTGTACTCCCGTAGTACGTGTACCAGGTTAGGGCTAGGTAGGGTTACCATATTTTTTTGACTTCAAAGCGGGACGCGTACAAAGACACGACCCCTTAGCTGTGATCCTGAAACTTTACAGTTTCTGATTTTACTACATAGGCCTACATTTAAATTTTAAAGTCATCCGGGTTGTCTTCATTGACCATATTGTCATCGAGAGTTCATGCGCATATTCTCTGTCGAAATATCGGGTTCAGTTCGAAAAATAGAAAGAAATAGACGCTAACGATACAAATGATCCGAATCTAGATTTTTTTTTGTACAGCAAAAGGAATAAAGAATAATGAAATAGTCCGTTTTCAAGCATTTTCCCTGTTCGCCCAAGCATGCTTTTCATGTAGATAACACTTTCAAAAAGACGTTGCTCAATGTTACATTCACATGAACGAGAATTGATTTTACATGTGATACGTTCGCTAACAATTTTAGCGGGAAAGAACGAAACAAACAAAATAACTCATACACCTTCAGTAAGTAGGCTAGCGTTGTGCTACACAGCAACAATAGTAACGAAAACATGTTCATGTATTATGCTGGTTGGCTGAACGCAAAAGCGGGACATTCAGCTGACTTGTCGGGACGGCGGGACAAGAGGCTAAAAAGCGGGACTGTCCCGCCTAAAGCGGGACGTATGGTAAGCTTAGCGCTAGGCCATTATTTTATTCCGATTTCCCTTACTTTAGTTCTATTACGAGTTCGGGGACTGTCTGTGTTAGCCAAGTGAATATCCCCCTGCCCATAGGTTTTAGTCCCTTTACACAACTTGACGTAAAATAGGTGAACAAAATTTGTTGCCTCCATGTTGGTACACATACCTCTGGAGCGCCGTACATTTTTGATGCATGTTACAACCGTTTTTGCACATATGTCAATATAGTAACAGTGTACCGTATGTTCACAGTTTCGAACTATATACATTTATTACAGGAACACAGAACACTGAAAACAATGACATTTTCTCGCCCAGAAAAGCTTCACAAGTCACCGATGAACCCGTTACTGTTCTTCAGTATTTGAAATAGCAATACAAAAGCATTAACTTACAAAGGCTGAATGATCACAGTGAATAACAATGCGAACACTTTCAGATAAAATGTTAAGGAATCAAAATTTGTTTTATCATTACGATCAGCTTGAAATTAATTGTCGTTCTGTTGCAACAAGAAAGATTATATTTACAGTATATATATATTTATATATCGTTTCCGTCTCTATTTTCTTCCTCAGAGCAGCAGTTTTTTCTTTTGATTTGAGCAACTGACGAATCAACCATAGCAAATAAATCTTATGTCAACGTTGCAAGTACTTAATTTTATACCAATTATTTATAGTCAATCACAAGAATAGAATCTTTTTACAACCCAGTTTGAAATTGGCCCACATTTGTTTCATTGTCCTAAGTTAGGATAGATAGAAAGCATGGTGGTGCATGACATTTTTGAGACACCTAAATGACTCAAAACAATACTACAAAAGCAAACTAAATTTTACTCGTACGTTTTTACAGGAGTGTGGTTGAAAGATTATGTGCCAAAAAGCCCACAATTATTTAGAAATCTAGATGGCAATAAAACGTTACTTCAAATAATCATTCATTACACTTTCTTGTATTACAAATGTCTCTTGTGTGTATCTGAATGGATAGCACATTGTCTCACTCGCAACGAACGTTGCCGGAATGAGCTAGAAAACTAAGTCAAATAAACTTAATCAGCTTAATAAATGACATCATTAAATTGAAGACTGAGATGAGGATGCTTATATGTGCAATCGCTCTTTAGTGTGTTGAATTTAAATTTTGTTACTGATGTATGTCTATCGCACAATTCCACAAATTTTCTACCCTTTCTGCCTTTTCTGCCGTCGCCTAATGCGTTTTTCAAATTGAAGCGTCACGGGAGATTATGCGCCACTAGCCCACCACTGTAATGCAAAATTACTTTCTTTATTTTATTGGAATTTATGATTGAAATCTATATAAGCAGTCACCTATTTTGTTGTATTAGTTCGTGAAAGTAAACAACTGGGTCTGTATAAACTCGGACTCTGGGATACAAAACGGCGAACAACATTGGTTAATGATTTATTTTTATCATATTAGTTTGAGGTAAGTTATATCAAGTGCGATAATATGTTTGCACTAGCATGGCCGTAGGGTTCGAGTCATATATAGAAAATTTTCTTTAACGGGATTTTGATATAGTTCTTATAATTATACTTGAGTCAATCTATAAAACAACATAAAACTGCTGGAAAGTTTACTGCAACGTATTACAAAAGAATTGAGGTATTTGCAAGCAAACCTGATATCACATGTACAAAACCTTTCTGGTTAGATTGTAATATGTCGGGTCGCAGCCTACCTAGTTTGCTAGCGCAACATAGCTAACGTTAGTTAGTGATATCTTGAAATACGCATACTCGTTGGTGCACACCGTGAGTAAACATTTAATCAAACTAGATAAATGCCTGTGTTTACTTGGAGTTATGAGAACTCGGTAGTAGGCTAATCCTGTTGCGCAATCGTAACACTATACGAAACTGACGTTTGTCCTGGAAACTGTCATTTGTCGCGTATGTCAGGCTGCTGACATGTCAGACTCAGGAGTCAGCCTTGCAAAGCACGAAGGGTGGTTGTGGAAATGGACAAATTATGTTTCGGGATATCAAAAAAGGTGGTTTGTTTTATCAAATGGTGTGTTGTCTTACTTTTTATCTCAAGATGACGTGAAAGAAATATGCAGAGGGCAAGTTTCGTTAAAATCAACTTCAGTAGTTGCTGATGACTCTAGTCACTTCACTATTCAAAAAGGCAGCACATCGTTTTACCATCTGAGAGCTGATTCAGCAATTGAATGTGAAAGATGGATGAAGGCACTCGAATTGTCCAAAGCAACATCGATGGATGAAAAGGGTGCAGAAAATCTTGCCAGGCTTGAAATGTCATCTGCTAATTCTCTAACCGATCCTAGTCTGTTGTTGCGCATGAAGCAAAAATTCTCTGATCTAGAAGCGCATACCAGCTTAATAACAAAACGTGGATCAGATATTCTTTTTTCTTTTAGTGAAATCGAACAGGAAATTACCAAACTCCAAGCCGACTCACTCAAAAATGATAAAAATGCAAAAATAAAAGAAGCAAAGGAGTCAGCAATTTTGTTTCGAATTACTTCGGAAGCAATGGTTACCACGTGTTCTGAATTTTTACAACTCGCAAAAAATCAAATTGGAGAATGCCAGAAAATATCGGAATTTTATGCAAAACCACAGCTACTAAATGCCTTTGAAGATGCTTCTGACGATGAAAGTGAGTTTTTAGATGCGAGTGATGCGATGTTAGATGTCGGGGTTAAACAAAATGAACAGAATGATCAAACTTCAACCCTGGTTACATCTGACAACGGATTTAGGATATTTCCTGACCCTCTTTTAGACGAAACTAAAAAATCAAAATATAGAGCCAGTATTCCGCTAAAACCAGAATACAAATTAGAATTGTGGTCTATTCTCAAACATCTAATCGGTCGAGATATATCCAAATTTGCCGTTCCAGTGAATTTTAATGATCCACTCTCTATGTTACAACGACTTGCTGAAGAACTTGAATCCAGCGAATTACTGGACTCGGCTGCTACCTGTACAGACTCAGCCGAACAAATGGCCCATGTCATGATATTCGCCACAGCTGCATATTCTACAACAGCAGATAGAATGGGAAAACCTTTCAATCCAATGCTGGGAGAAACATTTGAGCTAGATTGTGAAGAAAAGGGATTCCGAACCATTGCAGAACAGGTCAGCCATCATCCACCAGTGGCGGCTTACCATGTAGAATCAACAAGAAAAAAAGAGCATGGAGGATGGTCGTACTGGCAAGAAGTCACGCCGCATATGATTTTTCGTGGATATTACGCGGCTGTCAAACCTATCGGAACATGTCATCTCGTTTTTCACAAAACTGGGCATCATTACACCTGGAATAAAGTGTGTTTAAACGTGAATAATATCATTATCGGAAACTTATGGATTGATCAGTCGGGAGTCTCCGTATTTACAAATCACACAACTGGAGAAAAATCGAGTTTGACGTTTTATCCTTATAGCTATTTGTCAACGAAAAATTTTCGAAAAGTATCTGGCACCGTAATAGATAAAGATGGTATTGAACGATTTATCGTTTCAGGAACGTGGGACAAATCAATGTCATATCGCAAAATTGATTTATGGAATCGCGGAAAAGAGGAGGAAGTTGTATTATGGAAAGTGAATCCTAAACCGACTGGTGCCGATAAGATGTATAATTTTACAAGATTCACAATGATTCTAAATGAGTGGGAAGATGGAACAGCACCAACAGATTCTAGAAGACGACCAGATCAACGAAAAATGGAAGAGGGAGAATGGGATGAGGCAAACAGTCTTAAAATGGAATTAGAGGAGAGACAAAGATATAGAAGGAAATTGAAAGAACAAGAGGATGCAAAAAGAAAAGCAGAGGGCCTTCCTGATGAACCCCACGAGCCGCGTTGGTTCAAAAAGGAAATTTGCCCTTTGACTGGAGAGAATAGTTGGACATATCAGCATGAATATTGGGAAGCTAAAGAAAAGCAAGACTGGTCACGTTGCGTTGATATTTTTGATTTGACTGGACAAAATCTTTCGGCTAATCAAAAATCCAACTGGCCTGATATAATAAAATCAGCAAGAGCGAAAAAATGATTTTCGTTTTTGTACGTTTGATTAGGAAATTTGTAAATTTACCATACTTTTATATGTACTAAAATGAATGTTGTCATTAATGTGTGCTGTATTCAGATGTTGATGAACATCGTGGGTTTCTTTAAATTAATAGCGCTGTGATGTTTAATTTTCAATGAATTTACTGTTTTTTCATATTTATGGAAGCCCGAAAATTATTATTTGCCATATTTCGTTTTTGGAAATTTGAACAAAAAGTCTAGTTATCAAAGTGAAAAAAAATTAGTAGTAAAATTGAAGTATTCAACATCGTGTAATTTGTAAGTTAAATAGAATTTATCGAACAATATTATCAATATCAAATTATTTTATTCTAAGAAGTCTATGAGAGTCAAAGTACGTCCATGTATTTCAACTATTTCGTTTGTTTGCTGATAATTATTTCTAGTGAAATATATGCAATTTAAATTCGTGCAATTGTAAATTCATGGGCATTATTTAATCATATAATGTCAAAACTAATTTTTAAATATATGTTATGTTCTTTCATGTGATTTGAATATAGAATTTTAATGTAGCGTTAAAATATTCACAAATATGGAAAATACTGTCAAGCCTGGTTTGGCGAGAGATGAGTCGAAATATTTTCACACTGTGGACTATGTGGTGTTCGCAACCATGTTGTTTATTTCT
Source organism: Styela clava (assembly GCF_964204865.1). Lineage (NCBI taxonomy): Eukaryota > Metazoa > Chordata > Ascidiacea > Stolidobranchia > Styelidae > Styela > Styela clava. The sequence continues at coordinate 15,253,633 of NC_135252.1, read as the reverse complement.
GCTTCCATCGGTGTATTTTTTGCAATTCGTTCTCGAAGAAAGGGTACGACTTCAACAGGCGATTATCTGATGGCAAGTCGAGAAATGTCTTACGGTATTGTATGATGTAATAAGTACAATTTGTATCGTAGATTTTGAATGGGCCTAACTAGAACCGTTTTAAACATAAAGATAATTATCACCAAACCAGACTTGGTTCAATATTCCAATTCAATGATTTATCAAGCTAATATTTGCATGTAAGGTTTATGTTTTGGCCGATTCAAAGTCAGCACATTTGTCGGGTCCTTCTGCCAACGTCGTCTATTTTGTTAAAGATTGATGGCTAATTACGGTGCTAGAACTCCTAGGTAAATAGTAAACAAAACATTCCGATGGAAGAAGCTAGTAAATACTGCTTACAAATAATTGACGCTTTGTATTGCGGTATTAGTCTAGTTACCAGAAAATTCCGACTGACGTGTCCGCATTCATTAAAAATTTCATTCATTAAGTTAATCCTGTATTTACCAATGTGCTTCGTAAGTTGAAATTGAGGGCATGATCTATTTGCCTTTGATAAACAAATGCCTTATTTAATTCGAAGGTAATATGAAATCAGTGGATCATAACTCATCTATCAACAGCACCATAGCCTGTAATGCTATTGAGTTTACTAGGTACAACTGTATCCTATATACATATTGTAGGGGAAATATTCCCTCAAAACAATGAAATTAAATTCTCATTACCAGGTCCAGTTTCCCTCAGTCTCATTGCAAGTTTCATGTCATCGGTTACTATTATTGGTTTACCAGCTGAATATTATGTTTATGGAACAATGTTTACTTGGTTTGGAGTGGTCTATCTCCTGCTACCAATCATACTAATTGCAATTTACATACCTGTATTTTATGACCTAGGAATTGCTAGTACTTATGAGGTGAGTAGAACAGACACAAGTACACATCAATGTTTTCTAATAATTGGAGTTTAAATTTCCAGCGTATTGAAATGCAAATATTCTTGATTTAGAAATATCATTTTAAACTAAATATGTTGAAGGTATAAATATTTGTCATTCAAGTCGTATGTTTCTTTCTGAATCACATAAAAAAAACTGACACACGAAATCTAGTGTTTTCTGTTGTTGTTTGGTTGTTTATTTGTTTACACTGGTTGTTTATTTTCGATTGAGGCTAATGAATTTTTCATTTAGTCTCAGCAATTTATTAACAATTTTAACAGCTTTTATGGGTATATTTTCATGATTGATTCAAATTTATTTTTAGTACTTGGAACTGAGATACAATAAATTTACGAGACTCGCTGTCACGTGTTTATATCTCATTTTGTCGGTAAGTCGAGAATATTAGAGATATTACATAATAGTAAGTTTGACGCTAATTTCGGCCAAATAAGCCACATAGTTTTACAAAGTTTTCTAGTGAAGCAATTTAATAGAATTTTATCACTAGTAGGTGTACATTTTCTGAATATATTAGGACTATGAAAACTTGCATACGAGTCCATGACCTGGATCTGAAGGTTTCCAGAAACTAATAGCTTTTATTCTGAAGCTATCAGTTATTCATTGCCATTGTTATCTTGCTTATACTAATATTTGCTATATTTTTAAGACACTATACGGTGGAATTGTTACATACGGACCCGCACTTGCTTTGAGTAAAGTTACAGGACTCAATATGTGGGGATCCATAATATGTACTGGAGGTGTTTGCATGTTTTATACAACGCTGGTTAGTGTTTTTTACCATCGAATGATCAAAACGTTAATCTGATTGTTCAAGTTTTATTTTCAAATTTTGTTATCACACTACAAACAGTCTTAACCCTCGTTTTACCCGTCTATGCCCACACATAACAAAACGATTATCAACTTGTATTCGGAAATGAATACATTTCGTATGTTAATTAAAATATATTTTGGATCAGAAGTTTGCAAGTGGATTATTTTTAATATGAATATTGCGTATATTAACAATACAATCGGAGAAATGTGTACAGGAATAAATCAATGTCGAAAACGATTGTATAGCTTGACAATTAGAAGTAATTTCCACTTCTGAGTCTATTATCCATTTTAAGTCAGATTGATTTCATAAGAATATCGCAATAGCAGCTCTTCGGGACGTGGCTCGCCTGGTTTTTAGTTACAAGAATTTGTATAAAAACAAAATTTTATTTTTATGACCCCAATTTGAAAATGCTCGTGCATTTTTTGCCTTTCCAACTCGGTTTCACACAATTATTCGAATTCAGTATATGTATCCAGGGTGGACTCAAGGCCGTTATATGGACTGATGTTCTTCAGTCTATTCTAATGTTGTCTGGATTTGTAATTGTCATCATACAAGGTTCGATCAACTCAGGTGGATTTTCGAACATTTGGGAAGCAGCACAAGATGGCGGAAGAATTGATTTGATACAGTAATGTTTCAATTTATGACTAATTATAAGTAGTTTTACACCATCAATATGAACGAGAATATAGACTAGCAGTCATGTAGTACTAGGTACCATAGTACTAGGTACCTGAATCTTTCCATTCGACATTGTCTACGAAGTTTCTTTACACTCGCGATGAAATGACTAGCATGGGGATCAAATATTGGGCGCGATGGTCGTGAGAGCGTTGAACCCAACTATTTCGGCATCGCAGTTCAAAATTTTGGGCTACACCCTTGCTCACCACCCCACCCAGGGTGTGGTATATGTTGATTGGGCAAAGATAAAATAAAACAATAGTATTTGCGCATCAGTGCCCTTATTTAGAGAGCGTTGTTCGTTGAGAAATCATTAAAAAACACCATATAAAATTGATATATAGGGTTAAGGTAACGGCACAAACTGATTTAGAGTAAGCTCTCATTGCGAAAATAATTCACGAAGTATTTTGGTTCGTGATTTGCTACCAAGACTCTAAAAAGTATGCTGAGTATCGTAGAGTGACACTAGTTCACAAGCAAATAACTGACAACAAACAACTTTAAATCTTCCAGTGTAATGAATAGTATATCGAAACTATTACCGATAGAGTTATCTCAAGAGTCAGTAACCAGAACGCAAAATATTAACACTGATGAATCTATTTTTTCACAGTTTTGAAATCGACCCACGCATCCGCCATACATTTTGGAGCATCCTCATAGGAGGATCTATATTATGGACTTCTATATTTGGTGTTAATCAGTCACAAGTTCAAAGATATATCTGCTGTCGGACGAGGAGAGATGCCAACATGTATGGTCTTTGTTTTATTACATTTTTACACTGATTATTCCATTTACTATATGACAGGAAATATATAGGCAGCAAGTAATCATAACAGAGCTTTTCAAACTTTTTGTGAAGAATGAATGAAAAATTTTGATTTGTAGTTTCCTTACATTCCAGTAATTATAATCGATAGCTGTAACAAAGTGTTCGTTTTTAAATTCAGTGCGATCATCATTTCTGGCATCGGTTTGATCATCATCATGATATTAGCTGCAATGACTGGACTGACGATTTATGCAACTTATGAAGATTGCGATCCTATCAACAATGGAGATGTTGATAAAGCTGACCAGGTAAACAAAAACTTCCTTTCATCCATTTACGATAAGAGAAAAACCATACTCAAATTTGAAATAATTGTTGAAGATATTCCCACTAGAATTTCAGATATATCAGGTTGAGAGCAATTTTATCTGATGAAACTAAATGACTATCATTCAAGTATTAGGATTTACAATATTCGTGCAAGAAATTGAAAAATTAGCTCCTCCTTCTACTAAAATTTAAATTTTATAAATTTTTCCAGTTATTTCCCTATATTATCATGGACATTGTCGGACATTTGCCGGGAATACCAGGACTGTTCGTTGCAGCAGTGTTCAGTAGCTCGTTAAGGTACAGCATAGAATTTTTCATTTTTCATTAGGATAAAATAACAATATAAATAAAAAAAATAAAAAAATAAAAAAAATAACAAATAAAGTTGGATGAAACGTGTACGTATATGCCCAGAACTTGTTATTCTTCCTAATTTTATTTTTTGTATTTTCAGTACAATTTCATCTGGAATAAACGCAATGGCATGTGTAACATTGGAAGATTTTATTCGCCCACTGACTGACTGGAGAGACTTATCATACACTAGAACTTCCAGAGTTCTTGTTCTTTTATATGGATGTATATATATAATGGTTGCGTATTTGGCATCGGAAATTGGAGGATTGATTCGGGTAAATACAAACAGCAGACTCGGATGTTTGAATCCTCCGATGCCTGGTTCAAAGGTCAATTTGACAAAACGATCAATGAATAGTCTGACTCTGGAACATCGCGTATACAACAAGATGCCAATTTTAACATTTAAACGTTTTTGAATGTGAAACGCCAATACGCTATAAATACCCTAATGGATCAATTGTAATGAAGCTCCAAAAGCGTTAGCAGAAGAACTAGTCGAATTAAATACATAGGCAAAACTTCAGTAGTGCGTAGTCACACTCATTATTCTTAATTTTGTCCATTCAATGCGTTCTGCTGAATAAAGCACATCTGGAGAGCCTCTTACCAAACCGTCTATTGCCAAATTCAGATTGGTATTTATTTTTACAGATGTCTTACAGCATCCACGGAATAATCGGAGGTCCAATCACTGGAATTTTTACAATTGGAATGTTGGCATCCTGGGTTAACAGTCATGTAAACAATCATTTTTTTTTTGCATTGATTCCATATTCTTTGCGGGAACCTATCACTAAGAATAATTTGAGGCAAAAATCATCACCAATGTTTTTATCTCATTATATTTATATCAAAGTTGTCTCGGGAAGACTATTTTTCAGGGACTAAATGACAGCCCCTATTACCCCCAAAACAATTGAACGAGAAGAAATAAACTTTTTAGGAATGTTGGTCTGAACATCGCAAAGAAATTATTTTCTACATCTAATCGTCTCGACAATATTAGTTTAGATGAATGAAAGTTTTCGTTTTCAAATTCAACTGTTGCAAATCTATATAACATAGACTCAAAGATGCAAACTTACACATATGTTTTTTATCATATTAGGGAGCATTATCAGGATTGCTGGCCGGACTTGCATCAACAACCTGGCTCTTTGTTGGAAGCACAATCTACCCATCTCCATCTATATATACGAGACCTCTTCCTAGATCAACGGATGGATGTGATGGATACGATACATCAAATGTGACAAATGTTTTAATGATTACAAATCAATCTTATTCACCAATTGAAATTTCTACGCCAAGTTATTACAGCGTTGAACACTCGAATGCTTCATTCGAATATCAAACAGTAGATGGAACCTTGCAAACTATTACAAACGACGTTGACCAGAATGATAGCGAAAGGTTATATTTAGTATATTTATTGATATACATTTCGGCCAAATAGCGAAACAAATGCTTCACTTGTCAATGAAATTTGTCTGCCATTTTTGGTATGTCTCTCTGTCTGTTGTCTATGGCAGGGTAATATATTTACTTATTATATTACATAGTTTGCTAACAGACAAGCCTTCCACATTGCCCGATATACAGGCTTGTCCATGGGAATGGGATTCCCATGAGATGAGATGGGACAGCACACATTTATATTTCCCATGGGACACGAAAACCATCTGATTTTCGGGAAATGATGGTAAAACATTTCGTTATGGATTTCATGTCCATATATTTGAGCATAGCTCTCTTGTTAGTTATAAAAAGCAAAATATATTCAGTATTAACAATATACTTCGTGAAGGGACTGATAGACACATGTATAATAGTTATGAATATAAAGTTAACAAAGTCCGTAAATTTTGTTGTTTTGCATGTCTCTTCTTACATGCAGTCCTATTTATTAGACGCTAAATCTAAATTTAACAATGTTTATTGAGTTTTATTCCGATGGGAATCCCATGGGATGGGACGGGCACAATTGCTATGGGATGGGAATGGGACAGAAAAATATGTCCCATGGACAAGCCTGCCAATATATAATGATCGTCGAACGCAAAATACATGCTCGAGACTTAAATGGTTAGCGCTCTTGAAAGAACAGACAATGGTAGAACTAGTTTCCAACAAATATCGAGAATAGGTGCAACAAAACCATGCTGGTATTTTAAACCTTTGTTTGGTGATTGTTTGAAGCGAAATTCTACATTTGTATATTCTTTTTGTATGCAGACCTCCTATCGCAGAATTTTACGCTCTGTCGTATCTTCATTTTGCAACTGTTGGATTTTTATCAACCATTTTCGTAACAATGCTCGTCAGTGCATTAACAGGTATAGGTTTTTGGCATTGTGACGTTGTAGAAACAAGTTAGCAGCAATCAACCACAGTACCAAGATACATTTGATTGTGATGTTTGGTATGGTAGAAAAAGGACGATAATCGTTAACATTTTCAATGCACTGCAATAAAAGTTCATTGGACCTATATACAAGAACTTTTATATTTAAATTAAAGCGCCGGTATACTTGAATTTGATATAGTATATTTATATCTATAGTCTACACTTGAGAATAACATTTAAAAACGATAAACAATATCGTCGTATTTTATACTTCTCGACGAGAGGTATTTTTGGTGCTGATCAAATTATTCGTTCTTGTTTTTGATGCCTTTACCTTTCGGTAAAACTTAATGTTCGTGGTGTATTGATATTACTTCTTCAAAAACTATTTCATTTTAGGTTGCACAGGAAAGAAGGGAGTGCATGATGATTTATTAGTTCCATGCTTGAGATCTGGAAAGAAAACCAACGACAATTCAAAGAAAGGACGATATGCCAAGGTAGCTATTGTCGTTAGAATAAGTACTTCGATTTTCATCATTTACAAAAAAATCACGATAAAATTACATTTGGATGTTTAAGAAATTATCTTTGAACAAAATGTTTGAAAGTTAACTGCATAATTGTCCAAAAACGGATAAGAAACGGGGAATGAAAAATATTGATCGAATAGAAGTAAGCATGTTAAATTCGGAAGATTTGTGAAAGTTTCAATCATTCTTGCACGTAATATTCAACGTTGTTTATCATAAAATATACGAAATATCTTTCCTGCGTTATTTTGGTTGGTATGTATATTCGCTACATTGGCGGTGCTCGCCGTAAAATACATACAAGATATATCGAAAAATTTACAGGAAAAATAACAGCGATAACTCTTTTTTGACGATCCGAATTTAGAAACATTACCCATTGCTAAAAATATCTTCATTTAGGTCGAAGGGGTTGAACGGTCAACTAGTTGGATGCCGGATAAACCAAGAGGGGCAAGCATCGGAGTATCAGATCTTATTGGGACTACTGCTCTCGTTGATGGACCTGTGTACTATCCAAACACCCATGAACAAATTTACTCAATGCGGAGAAATTCAGACGATTATGATAATGTACCAGACGAGGATTTAAATAAGGAATCGACTTTCTAACGATGTATAGGCGATGAAAGTATTACCAGGCCACGTCTACACAGAAAAAATATTGGGACTCGTGAAATGGCTAACTGTTAACGCAAGACTACACGTAGGCTATTTGCAACGAAACACAAACGAGAATATCGGTCAGAGACCGAAGACTTATCGATCGAAAGTTAGGGGATCCCCAAAACAGCGCTCTTACTCCATAGTGACACCTTGTGTCCTATCACTAATTAATTTATAACTCGCTAATTATACGACATAATTTGACCAAAATCAATAGGCTTCTGGTCCGAGATAAGATTAATGCACATGCAAAATCTGGAGCAGATTCACTCTCGCTTTCGTGAGATATCGCGTGCATCTAACAGACATACAGACAGACAAATACCTATCAAAATACTTACCGTTTAAGGTAACAACCTGTCAAACGAGAATATCGGTCAGAGACCGAAGACTTATCGATCGAAAGTTAGGGGATCCCCAAAACAGAAACTGCGGTTTCGATTCGAAAAATTCTGCAAACCCGAACTGGATTGTTTTGATTAGTTTTCAGCCAATATCAGAAATGTAGGAAACAATAGCCAACTCTCCATGTCGTCGAAATACTACTCGGGGAAATACTTTTATGAAGAATTCTGCAAATCCGAACTGGATTGTTTCGATTAGTTTCCAGCCAATAGCCTATTTCTGTATTTACCAATCCTATAGTTTGTGTCAAATACAACAGCGCTAACCCAGGTTGCGACGGCTATTCAAACACAGCCTAGCGATATTTTGGTGAGGAATTCTGCAACCCCGAACCTGATTTAGGGATATGGACATTGCTTAAACTTTAAGGAGTAATTATAAGTAACGAGATACGATCTCGCGGCGTGTATCCTTCGCTCTGACTCAATAGCGTGGAAAATTTCTCGAAGGAAACTTGCGCATAGCGACGACGTCAAAGTTACAAGAGAGATATGGACAAGGCTCAAAGATTAATCACGAGATACGATCTAGCGGTGTGTATCCTTCGCTCTGACTCACTAGCGTGAAAACTTGCGCATCTGATACGCACACACACATTCAGCGCGTCTCGAAAATCTCTCGATTTGTGAAAATCCAGATATCTTCCTCACTAATTAATTAATAACTCGCTAATTATACGACATAATTCATCCAAAATCAATAGGCTTCTGGTCCGAAATATGATGAATGCACATGCAAAATTTGGAGCAGATTCAACCACGCCTTCGTGAGATATCGCGTGCATCTAACAGACAGACAGACAGACAGACATACAGACAAATACCTATCAATATACTTACCGATCTTAAGATCGATAAGTAACTAGTACGAGTTTTACAACACAACTTTGCCCTATTAGTGGGCGATTCACTGATAACCCAGTTTTTTGGCTTACTATCAATCTTTTCTCCAAACAAACCAGCCAAAAATTTGGATTGGTTGCGCTCTTGTAATTCTACACAATAGTGGAAATTCAGTTCAGCTGGTAAACATGTTTTGTGACGAAATAAATGGCGGGATTCCAAATTTCGAGTAGAATTAATGAGACCGACAAGGAAAGAATGGCCAAAATGAATCGTTTTTTTATTAGGACAAATATCTTTATTTTTATTAGTGATATAGATTTTTTTTTGCCAAATTCGTTATTTGCACTACTACAATAAAAAAATGTGAATATTTATTTTCAGAAAAAATGTGTTTTTTATATTATATCAAAAATACGACATTTCGTATTTAGTTGTTCAAAAGTTCTTGCACATTTGTAAATCATGTACATTGTTTGTTGGCCGATTCAAAAAATCTGCATTAACCTGTACATACATGTATGAAATTGAATATAATTTATTTTATAAAGTTAATGGAGTTGTAAAAATAATGTATTTAGAAAAATATAAAAATAAATGCCACATTTTACATGAAATATAAAGTGTGAACTCCTTATAAGAAATTGTGCTACTAACTGAATAAATGGATTACTTATATTGGTCTTAAATTCCTAATTAGACTATTAAGAGGCTCAGATACTTGGACGATTTATTTTATCTCGACTAAACAACTAAACGAGAATATCGGTCGGAGACCGATGACTTATCGATCGAAACTGCGGTTTCAATTCATGACTCTATAGTGACACCGCGTGTCCCATCACTAATTAATCAATAACTCGCTAATTATACGACATAATTCACTCAAAATCAATGGGCTTCTGGTCCAAGATATAATGAAAGCACATGCAAAATTTGTAGCAGGTTCAACTTTGCCTTCTTGAGATATCGCGTTCATCTCACAGACATACAAACAGACATACAGACAAATAGCTATCAACATACTTACCGATCTTAAGATCGATAAGTAATAACAACCATCGTTCTGTGTTTGTTTTGCATCTTGATACAAACTAAAGCTCTATAAGGTTATCTTTATCTTCGAACCTATGAAAGAAAATCGTAGAAATCTTAAAGCAGGTGGACTGACATGAACAAAAGAACAATGCTCACAAGTAATGGCACGAATGCAAAATGACTAATGTCCACACCAATGCCAACATATTTTAGCCAAATGTTAAAAGTATTTTAACGAATGTTATATGGAGGTTGGAAGGCTTATTAAAATACCAGATCTCATAGAACTCAGGGGGAAACTGGCAAAAAAACTAATAGCTTACTCCAATATTTATGCATTGAAAATTCTAAATTAATTGGTTCATTGAATTACAGACAATTTTTTGCACGCCCGAATTTGCCCGAATAAAAAAGTAACAAAAACAAGTCTTCAGCAAAACGATCCATATGGCCACATCTTCTTTTCCCAAAAGCGATATTTCCACTCGCTATAAGATTAAAAACAACAATAATTTAGCTAAACGAACGACCCATAGGTTCGATTTGTGTCCAAATATGTCAGTTATGAAATAGTAAAATTTTTCTGATGTAGTGTACGAAATTGCGTCATATTATTGAAGATTGTGCTATTCTCGATATCCTCACTCGCACTTCAAGAGTTTGCATCGAATTTAAAAATAAAATTTTTCTCTCCGAAAATTTAAATCGTTACAATATATATAATAATTCCGCGATTGACCTATTTGATGGCTATCAATTCTTGACCACGTCAAAATAGTGAATTCGAATTTCAGGTGAATGATTTACTTTATATGTTGTTCAAACATTCCTGCAGCGCATCAGGATGTAGTTTGGAGTGCTTGCTTGTTTGTTCAGCACAAGTTATTTGTTTAACTTAATTTAAAGTAATTTGTTGATCAAGTTGGCGTCATTGAAAATGTTTAATTCGCTTATATTGAATGGTCGAAATGGGAAGGGTTCATTACGTATAAATATACCAGATGTTTTTTTTAGATTAGGTAACTCGATGTATTCAATGGACCGTTTTGAATTTTGTTCTACACACAAGAATGAACAAGGTGTCTGTTCATAGTCGCAAAGTTGTTTTGCGTAAAAAGTGTGCTTACAAAAGTATGCAGTGTATTCGGACAAATTGAAACTTGATCAGGCGGACCTAAATAATTACGTAATACGTTTTCGAGGTAAACCATTTTTTTGATTTCTTGGCATGATGCGCGGATAGATAGAGTAGTAAGTCAGAGAAAGACGAACGGTCAACTTGGAATAATAAAGAAGGAATATAAATTTTGTTTCTCCCTCACTTTGGAGATGATTACATTTTAAATGCATAGGGATAACAATGACGTGCATTGCGGTGTCTGTGGCGAAACCAACAGCTAAGTTCAAGTTCGTTTACATCGTTAGATAAGAAATTCGGTAATACCTTCTGAAACAAAAAAATAATGGCTATTAAATTATTAAAGTTTTTTTTTTAATGAAATTGAATATGCAATATGCTTGTATTCTATCTGCATATATATATATATTCATATATATCGTAATATTAGTTCTGATAGTTCTAAATGAGAGCGGATTTTATTTACTTTTTTCGGGGCTCCCGAGGTATGCGAACCAAGATGGCGGACATCGGAATGTAATATGTGTACTAGGTTAGGGTTAGGCCATGATTTTAGGTATAAATTACTACTGGAGGCTCTTGGCTAGTCTTCGAACTGATAATAGGACTAAAATAAGGAAAATTGGAAAAAAATTATCGCCTAACCCTAACCTGTTACCCATGTTACATCCCGATGTTCGCCATCTTGGTTCGCATACTTCGGGAGCACCCTTTTTTCATTATAGCAACAGAATAGATTTTACAATAAACAATGGAGGTAAAATCGTCAACAGAGTCTGTTATTTCGCAAATGCCGAACGGATCGAAGTATTTCCATCCGGTGGATTATGTTGTATTTTCCATCATGCTGATTCTTTCTGCTTCCATCGGAGTTTATTTTGCTGTTCAAGCTCGGAGAAAAAAAGCAACTTCGTCAGGAGATTACTTGATGGCTAGCAGGAAAATGACTCACGGTAATGATGGTATACCTAATATGCTCTAAGCTAAAGAATATTTCATACGAAATGCATAACCTTCCGCATTCTTGAACTAAGGTTCTAATATGAGATATCCAGTATATATATATATGATATATGTCATAAATCAAATAACGTATTTATGATTCGTTATAAGCTAGTGATCATACAAGAGAGCGATGCTCATATATATATGGTGGACACGAAGGACAAAACGAAGTAGTACAGCACAATGTACAACATTTTTGATGACGTCATCGCACACAAAAAACGAATCCCATAGGCATAGAACTCACAGAAATTTTCGAAAAAAATGAAAGTCATGGCCTTCTTTAGCGAAAAATATAATCTTTAACTGCTCAATTTCAAAGCAATTGAACCGGTAGTTATTTAAAGTTAAGTTAGTTGAAGAGCTTTTCGCATAACAATAAGATGAACCCAAACAACCCAACAACAACAACACCAACAGCATGATGACAAAACGATCCATTTGTACACTTAGTGTTCAAAAAAATTTTTTAATACAAGATAAATACAAATGTTTACATTGCAGCAAATATTTTGCGCAAATTGTTTATTTGTGTGTCTCTTTTATACAGGACCGGTTTCGTTCAGTCTGCTCGCTAGTTTTATGTCATCAGTCACTATTCTGGGTTTGCCAGCTGAATATTATATGTTCGGAACAATGTTTACATGGTTTGGATTGATATATCTTCTACAACCTCTCATCATAACCTCGATTTATCTGCCAGTATTTTACGAATTGGAACTTGTTAGTGCGTACGAGGTAGGCTAAGCATTTCATCAGTTGCATAAAATAAGGAAAATATTTAAAAATACAATTATCTTATGATTTTAAATTTTTATGATTCGGAAAATATACCTATATTGTATTACTGTATTACAAAATACATAAAACATACACCATTTTTAAAAAAGTTATGCGGAAAAAATTCCATCAATCAAGATAATTCCAGCACATATCCTCTAATTCATGAAAATAGGCAACATAACTGGGACAAAAACGATAGCAACACAATATAACCATATACATGTCCTTTTGTTTGCAGTATTTGGAACTACGGTACAACAGATTAACAAGACTTTTGGTCACAGTTTTGTATCTTGTTTTATCAGTAAGTTTTTATGACATCATTCTTAAAAAGTGTATACCAAGTACGTAATGATACATAAACTCTAAATAAATTAAGTCGTAATTTGCTCAGCAAGGGAATGGAAAGTAGACTATCATAGAATTTACTAATTCACATTTTTAATAGCTGTATCGGCATTAGAATAATCGAAATAAAATTTTTATATATATTCGCTTTTCCACGTAACGCTTGCATCCGTGCCTCAATTATAAACACTACAGTAGTTTTCAGCAGAATGCAAAATATCGCATACTTTCTAAATATACTAAAAATCTACATTTAATTTTTGTAATCAAATCTAAATCGTTTTAAATAATTGTTTTTATTAAAGACGTTGTACGGTGGAATTGTTACATACGGACCAGCACTTGCTTTGAGTAAAGTTACAGGACTCAATATGTGGGGATCCATAATATGTACTGGAGGTGTTTGCATGTTTTATACAACTTTGGTGAGCTGCTTCTATTTTACTTTCCATGCATGAATTTTATGCTCAATTGAAATGTCACAATACACACATATATGGACCGCATTAAATATAGTCTCAAAAACTTTAGGTGCAGCTGTATCCAGAACAACATGTTTGTCGTTGTTCTACTGAATAAACTCAAATATGTGGTTTTCAGTAGTTAATGTGTATTTACTATTTACACAGCAATTATACTCTGTATTTCTGTCTATCTTATGCAATATATGACAAAAATGCTTTGACTTGATTGTTATGCAATTCTCTAAATATGCTATTTAATATACTAAAATAAACAATTTTTCCAGGGTGGATTAAAAGCGGTCATTTGGACGGATGTTTTACAATCAATTATTATGATATCAGGGTTTTTAGTTGTTATCATACAAGGGAGTATCAATCTTGGAGGATTCTCGAATATCTGGAAAGAAGCAGTAAATGGAGGACGTATCGATTTTGTTCAGTAAGTCGTAGATGGTATAATGATGCTTGTTTGAATCAATGCTAATTTATTAATTGCATTTTTATAGTTTTGAAATAGATCCTCGGATACGTCATACATTCTGGACCATTCTTATTGGCGGAAGCGTTCTGAACGCATCAGTAAACGGTTGCAATCAATCACAAATTCAAAGATATGTTTGTTGCCGCACAAAGCGAGATGCCAGCATGTAAGATAAATTTTACCTATTAAAAGCATATTCTAAGCTCTCGTTTCCAATATGTTTGTTTATTTTGTCTCATAATACATCCACGGAATTAGAAAATATGACTCCGATTTGAGCGTCGCGACAAACAATTTAAATTGAGCAACACTTGTATCGACTGATTATGGCGATACTCATGGAAAGCATGTAATTATGTTATTGTTGAAAACAATATATCAAGTTCGATGATTGCCTCCAAACTTTGGTAAATACGGTATATTCCTGTAGATCTCTATACCTAGGCTTACCATACCTCTCGCTTTAGGCGGGACAGTCCCGCTTTTCAGCGTCTTGTCCCGCCAAGTCAGCCAAAAGTCCCGCTTTGGCGTTCAGCCATCCAGCATAATACACGAATATGTACTCGTTACTGTTGTTGCTGTGCAGCGCAGCGCTAGCCTACCTACTAAAGGTGAATGCGTTATTTTGTTTGTTTTCCTTTCTATTTTTTGAACTAAACCCGATATGTAGACAGAGAAAATGCGCATGAACTCTCGATGACAAGCCGAGATGGCTCTAAATGTAGGCCTATGTAGTGAAATCGGAAACTGTAAAGTTACAGGATCACAACTAAGGGGTCGTGTCTTTGGAGGCGTCCCGCTCTGAAGTCAAAAAAAAAATATGGTAACCCTATCTATACCTCAATTCCATGAATAAATACTCGCAAATTCCTATCGTCAATATTTCAACCAATTGGTCACTTTGAAATTTGTGACTCAGACTTTGCGATGCCACACTGAAAAGATAACTGATAGGCGCCGTTGCTGACGCGACGCTTCGCTCCCACCGTTAGCTACAGGCCCAAATGGAATCAAACAACATATTTAGATGTACGACGCTAGTGCAAATAAGATAACGATGCAATCAGTAGAAAGTCGAGTCAGGACGTTCAATTGCATTCACCAGTCGGGATAATTGGAATCATTTATGTTTTGTTTCCCAGTTCAATTTTCACTTCTGCTATTGGTTTGATTATCATCATGATATTAGCGGGAATGACCGGACTAACAATATATGCGATATATAAAGAATGTGATCCTATCATTAGTGGTGAAGTTGACAAAGCTGATCAGGTGAGCCACAATTAAACAAAATAATCTGTAACTAACAACATCGACTATGTTTCCATATTCCGGAAATATATTTGAATCGATCACATAATAAAAGTATGTAAAACAGGATAATCCATCACCTTCATTGTCTCGGACAATAAAAAAAGACTCTATTTTTTTTCACAATACTTAGTTGTTTCCCTACGTCATAATGGACATTGTTGGACACTTACCAGGAATACCAGGACTATTCGTTGCCGCAGTTTTTAGTAGCTCTTTAAGGTTTGTTTTATCGTTTTTTATTTTATTAATCAAACATTCCGGCGTTACTACTATTTGCTTCCTTCAGAAAGATTAGTATAGAAAGAACCTGAATGTGAAATATTAAGATATTTTCATAAATTGTGCTTATTTAGTCTAGTTTGATTGTTTGTATCAACACGGACAAGTGATTTACTGCCCGTATTATTTCGCTATAAACTCAGTTTGGCGAGAAGGTATCCTATTCATAAATCTATATCTCTTTATCTTAGCACAATTTCGTCCGGTATCAATGCCATGGCATGTGTGACATTGGAAGATTTCGTTCGGCCTTCAACGAACTGGACAGAAATGAATTATACACGGATTTCAAAAGTTTTTGTTATTCTATACGGAGTGTTATACATTTTTGTTGCTTTCTTGGCTTCACAAATAGGTGGACTTATCCAGGTGGGGTATAAATTCTATCTAACAGACCTATTGTATGAAATTTATCAAGAAAATGGATAAATGAAAAATTAATGTTTACTTTAAGATAGAAAACTGGAGTTGAGAGTAACACATTTGCCCCAAAATTCAATTTCGTTGGAGCCTTTTTCTTTTATTCGTAAAATGGAATAGACACTGAAAGAATAGTTGTAAGCAGCCCCGAATGCGCCGTCAAGAGTTTATATACATATATAGTTTATTGACGCGAGATTTGAAACAATACAGGTCAATGATGTCAGGTAAATAGCTAAGCGGAGAAGAATTGCACAAAGTGAACCCTCTTGAAAATGGAAGGGGTGGGAAGGGGAGCATTATAGGCTTTTTAGGCGAGAAAAGTCAAAAGTGAGACCCACTATAGCTGTTGATAGCAATCAGTTCGCCCGCAGCGGGATATGCCCAGCCTGCAGCTTCATCCCCAGAAAACCGTGTCCTATCAGGCTACCAGTTGATTAATATCTTGCTTTGTGGGTCCGGCTTTGCTATATATATCCCAATTAAATAATTTTATAAATCTGGTACTTCAAAATGATTCTATAAATAACCATTTTTGATAATGAAAATCATGATTCATTTTTAGATGTCTTTTACCGTTCACGGCACAATCGGTGGTCCCATTACGGGAATTTTCACGATCGGAATGTTGGCGTCATGGGTGAACAGCTGGGTAAGTTACACATTTATTGTCAATATATCAGCTACGAGGAAATGATTACTTAATAATATAAATGTAACATCAACAAGATCTATATATTCTCAGGGTGCATTATCGGGAATTTTTGCCGGCTTGTTCTCCACAATGTGGCTTTTCGTCGGCAGTAGATTTTACCCTTCTCCACCCAAATATACTAGACCGCTAAATCTATCTACCGATGGATGTATAGAAGAAGATCTGTTTTCAACAGCCAGTGTGACGAATGTTGACACAAGTTATGAAGTAATGGGAGAAACTTCCGCAGATTACGATACATCGACTATAAATTACAACCTTGTAACTGAGATAAGCAACGACAGGTAAATCTGTCAGCATGGATGTTTTGTTGGCCCTTGACCTTAATGAACTATTTTTTATAGTTCAACGCTGCGATAAGTCGGATGCTTATTTTGATGGTGTGTTTGCCAGTTGACCGTTAGGTTATTCAATTTATACCAAAAATATACTGTCTATACTTTAAAATAGAACCGAAAACTATTTAAATGCAACCATGTGAACCATTAAATTCAGAAAGGGACTTTGGCAAAAAAGTTAAATTTTAATTGTTATGTCACCATTGACTCCTTTTAAAGGCAACCATGTGAACCATCAAATTCAGAAAGGGACTTTGGCAAAAAAGTTAAATTTTAATTGTTATGTCATCATTGACTCTTTAGTCATTGTTACGGGCACAAACAAGAAAGTTGAGTATGTAAATAGAATTCATCGTTTAGTGGTGGAGTTTTGGCAGCATCTAGCGGTTTGTCCTTACCGGTATGCTTGCCGGTATTACGAATTGCCGTCAAGACCCTCCAAAAACCTAAATTGTTTTGTGGCTTCAGTTCGTACTGTCTAATATTTATCCTCTAATCCAGCGGTTCCCAAACTATGGGTTGCGTACACTGTACAGCACTTCATACCGTGTTTCCCCGAAATTAAGACAGGATTTAGATTTATTTTCCTTTGATAAATAACACTATGTTTTTTTTTGGAAGAGGTCTTTTGTGTTCATTTATCAAAAATAAAATTACATTGTAGAAAATCACAAGATTTTTTACTAAACATCATATAAAAACCGACATCCGTTGTTTTTATTTGTATTTCCTTTACAAAAATCAAGTGACAAATGTCATAATTTTGATTGTGACATCACACAACCTTGAATAGTGGTGTGATCTTCACGTTACCTCAGGCCAATGAAACTTTCCTCTCCCACACATTTTAAATTTATTTTAAGGGTGGGGTTTAATTAAAATCATTTTGAAAATTCAAATTATTATCTTATTTTCGAGGATTAGCCTCGAATGGCGATGATGGCTGTGTTCTGTCATAAAAAAAAACAAAAGAAAATCAAATTAAAGTTAAGTGGGTCGCCATAAGCTGTGGTAATAAATAGTGAGTCCCCACTCTAAAAGGTTTGGGGACAACTGGGAGTCTAATCAATGAATCACTTTTATTTTGGGATCAATCTCTAAAGCGGAATGAAAATTTTAATGCGTATGACCAATTTTTGCAGACCTCCAATTGCTGAATTTTATGCTTTGTCGTATCTTCATTTCGCAACTGTTGGATTTTTGACAGCGGTGTCGGTGGCAATGATTGTCAGTCTTTTAACAGGTACGTACATACGCTATTCAATGACAAAAGTCGTACATGTATATGGTCGAGTTTTCAGTGTAATACATACAATTGCTTACAATTTGAAACATTTGCTTTCCTAATAAATACATTTACTAGATATAGCTATTACAATTGTCAATTGTATAGATCGTTGTAAACTGCTTGTTTGAGTAGGTCTGATATTAGTCAGACGAATTGTGGCCCGCGGCTTCATTATCTGTGGCCCGCGTCGCTATTACGGGAGGGCAAACAAAATTTGCATTTGGTGTTGTTTCGTCATAAAAATAACCAGAAAAATATTGTGACATATTGTTACATCACTAATGTCATTGAATTGACTAGTGTTATGGCTAGCTGAGACAACTAGCGAAGTTGAATAATGTGCTTGGCAAGTCTAAATTGTTAACAGGCTTTCTATCTTTTTGGTCGGGAATATAAACAAAATAGGCTTCAAAATAGGCTTCATAGAAAGCTAAATATCGAATGCAGAATCTAGTAGCCTAGGTCGGCTATGCCTGATGTTATGGCCGAACAATATAATTCCTGCCGGGTGTTTTTTTCAACCAGCCTAAACAGTATTACAAAAAATTCTGCCTATATGCCTGAAAATTCAGTAATTACTCTCCTGTATCTCAAATTTGTTAAAATTCGGTATTCAATCAATCCGCAGTTGTTTATAAGTTATTTTGTAAACAAGAGTTTGAAAAGAAAGCTGACCAATTCAACCAGATTTTTTACTGGACATGAGAAGAAAAATACCACAATACTTGCTTGATATGTCTGCAAGTTGTGTCGGTGACAATCTAAAACCTTTTTTTTTCCTTTGGCACTTTTTTCCTCTCCGTTATGGAGAGTTCGAAATCTTACACTAAATGTAGATATAGTAAGATTTTTTTGTACGTTGTAGTGAGTTTTTGGGTGGTTTTAGCTTGATAAATGACAAATAATGTTCAATGTGTTTGGACAATAAAAGTGTTTGTTTCGTATTGCATTGTTTACCTATTCTTGACACTATTGTGGCCCGCAAACACATCAAGAATAATAGTGTGGTCCGCCAGGCCGTCAACCTTGGACCACCTCTGAATTAAATAGTGAACCATTGGTTGTCGCTGCTCCCTGGTGAAAATGTGTGTTTAATTTTATTTAGTTTTTTCCCTTTTCTATATATGTTATAGAAAAATAAACTCGGATAGAAAAAATAAACTTGTCGATGGCTATGTACATTTGATATAAGATAGTAACAAACGATCGATGTCCATTTCGTGCCCAATGATTATGTTCATAGAGACAATTCTTGTATGCGAGGCAATTAAGCTGAACTTGACTTGTTGATCCAATCAGCTATAGTGATTGACGTCTGATCCGAAGTTAAAAATTTATCTTATTAATCCAGTTTTTAAACTTGTAGAATTTCATGAGGTTGTTAGTAACATGTTGGCTTTTTTCTGTACTGTAAAAGATTCGTACATTTTACTAATATTTCTTTAAACGGTATCCAGACAATCATTCAGTATTGCTCCAAACCACCGCCAGTAAATATATTACTAATTACTTAGTCGTAAATAGAAAATAGGATCTTCTAAATTTTGGGAAATAAAGTTTGAAACGATTACAGGTCGAACAAAAGAACGGCCACCTGGTGATGAATTACTGGTTCCTATCATGAGATCAGGAGAAATTCCCAAAAAAGAAAACTTAGAGAAAACAAGTCGGGTATGTTACATGAATCAATTACTGTGGGGAAAGAGATTTTTCTAAGAATTTGCTCTCTATATACGGTATATCATAATACAGGTCGAAGGGGCGGAACGTTCAATGAGCTGGGTATCACCAGACAAATTGCTGATACACAAGCACGAAGAAACAGACAATGCACCAAAAGGCACAACGACGTTTTCAAAGAATCCTAACATGAAGGATAATAATGCAGACGAACAGATGGTTCTTCTCAAGGAAAATTCACTATCAGATGAATCAGAAGAGGTTTTTGAAAGTGAATCGCGAGTTTGATGCCTACTCTCAATCAATCATCTTTCCACTTACTACCTCTTAGCTAGATTGCCTGGGTGAAAAGCTGGTAGATGACACGGTTTTCAAATAAGGCTGATGAATCTCGACTTATTTCTATTTAGCATCAGATCTGTACCATACCCTGAATGTACTCAATATGAGCAGTTCGCCGATGTTTCCATAGGTACAGACTTTTTCGTTACAGATAATGGCCAAATTTCCAAAATCTTATGACATTGTATTATTATAAAAATGGTATTTTAATAAAACACAAATGTTACAAAAGTCTTACGATATAATAAAAAATTGTCAGGTTCCATAGATTTACGTGATCTCTATTACGGGATGGGAAGCCTCGCATGTCGCATTTGTCTACAGCAGGGGTCGGCAAACTTTTGTCGTTCGCGGGTCAAAATTAAAGCTTGCAAGTCATTAGCGGACCGCACATATTTTTAGAAAGTTAAAAACCGAAGGAATGGCCAATAAATCACATTTTTCATACAGATTTCAGGTAAATTTCAAGCAGTACGCGAAGACTGATCATTTGAATATTTTCTGGTCATTAAACCTTTTGCATCAACTTTTTTACGTTCTGTTGCCATTTGTCTAATTATAATCAATTATAGGCTCATTAAACGAGTGACTGTGAAGTGTGAATTATATACTTGTTAGGTAATAATATAATTTAGTGCCTCAAATCAAATTCTGACGCGTAAAGAATTTAATCGTCAATACAG
This sequence comes from Styela clava, assembly GCF_964204865.1. Lineage (NCBI taxonomy): Eukaryota > Metazoa > Chordata > Ascidiacea > Stolidobranchia > Styelidae > Styela > Styela clava. The sequence goes on along the minus strand of NC_135252.1, from coordinate 15,232,567 downwards.
CTGTTTTGTTAATATAATTCAGTGAACTGTCGCGGGCAGGATTATATATATTGCTCCGCGGGCCGGAGTTTGCAGACTCCTGGTCTACAGGGAAACAAATAAAACTATAAACAGAAAAGAATAACATAAGCGATGATTGCACTTAGCTTGGCGTTAGGCATTGTATTACGGAAAGTAGGGTGACATCGGCTGAGCAATTTCAAATTATATTACGATGTATCAAGCCAAGAACCAGTTCGAAATCAGCCTAACAAATCGCATGAATTTGAAATTATATCCCCAGACAACATAATCAAGCTAACGATGATTGCTTAACCGCTTGAACCCGGCAAGCCGGTTTACCGGCTTGTTTGAGTACGCTCTGTGCCCCTGCAAGCCGGTTTACCGGCTTGTTTTTTCGTGTCGGAAGGAATCAACTTTATGATCTCGTATCTCAAGAACCCCAATGAGTATTTAAATAAATTTTATATTGCATGAAAGCTTGTTATTGGGACTAATTATATTGTAAATATCGGTGCTCTGATATACGATGTTTCAGTAAAATTGGCAATTTGAAAGTGAGTATGAAATTATTGTATGATAACAAATTTTCAATATAAAGAATTTCGACTTCTCGCCTAAATAGCCACATATTCAATCGGCAATATATGTGGAGAATTTGAATAGCTTTTTATATACGTATCCAAAACGATTTTACGATGAGCCATTCAAATTTTATGGCCAAATATATTAGATTATCTGTAGATTTAACAGCGACGTTGCGTCAAAATGATGTTCTCGTTGAAGAGAGGCTACGTCTCGTCACGCACAACTTTACGTATATTACGCAAATGCAAATAAACGTTACGATATCCGCAATAACGTTACGTCGAGATGTTATTATTTAAATGTCCGCAGGAAGTAATTAATTAACCCGATGCTACGCATTCAAAATTCCACTACGCTTTGACTTTGACTGCCCGCTCAAGCCCCATTAAGTTGTGGTTACGTATACGCAATATGAACAAGATTTGGATTTTAGTAGCAAATAACGGAACAATAAAGACCATGAAAAATGTATGTACATAAAAGACTGCTTGCTAAAATTTTTAAATTGAATATTGCACTTTGTTGTGCCCGGAACAATGAAGAACATGAAAATATTATGCAGATAAAAGACACATTCTGAATCCAATATTGCACTTTGTTGTGCCAGTTATACCAATGGTTGTTGGTTTCGTTACCTATACATAGGTACTCATTACAGTATTTGTACATATATACTGTCTCGCATCGTTTCAGCAACGCTTTGTCTTTAGCAGCTGGCTTGGTTTTTTGGCAATAATGTAAATTTTGCTGCATACGACCCATCTATTATTAGAACTGGCGTTTTGCGGTAGGGTATCTAGTTTTGGCGACGCATATGATCTTGTTGGAATAAGAGTTGCTCTTTCTGCATTATTAGTTCTCTCAGATATTGATACATCCACTTGCTTCGCCTAACATTCGTACAATCAGATATTTCGATCTGCAGAGCAGGCAAGTACTTATTTTGGTTGATATTTGAACAAATACTGATGGGCGAATAAAACATTTTCCACCAGAAATTATATATGACGATATTAACTTCCCTTCACTTCGCTATTACTGCACGCATTACTCGACGTCGGTACTTCAATCCATACAGGGTTAATATCATATTGAAACTCGGCGACCGATGTTCCGCTGAGAACGTCGTCGTGAAAGTTATATTGCGCATTTTGCCACGCAATACGTTTCGAACGTACTTATCAACACCTTCATGACGGTAGTCACGTGATCGGCTTTTGCGTAGCTGCGTAATCAGTGCGCCATGGCCGCTTATCGAAGTTGTTCACGACACAATGATATACAATTAAATATTTAAATATAAAATTGGTTATATGACAGCCACAATAGTAATTCGAATATCAACAAAAAGCTCACAAAAAACTCTTTATGAACATCAAATATTGGCAGTATATTTTGTACCAAAGTAACAAAATTTCGAGCCAAAACTCACATACATGAAGAAAAATCACTGTTAGATTAGGGTCAATTTTATTAATTTTGACAAAATGTATTTCCAATGCACGATAAAATTCCCTTTCGATTGAAATGTCACACAACGTGCTACCTATAATTGGTAAAAAATTATAAGCGTGTCAAATAGCCAGTATTTAGACTTATTTTATTGTTCTACCAATACGGCGCCGCGAACCTTCAGGGTGAGCGAGTAACTTCGCTCAGAGCCGTCAGAGTTCAAAGAGTTAAGCTGTAAAACAATCCGAAATTTGATGGACGTTTCCCAGACCTTTAACCCCTGAAACCTTCTTCTTTTGCTTTACTATCGTCAAATTTTGAATGTTTATTTTGAGAGTGTTTCTTCTGGTTTTCGCTTACAAACTAGTTTGCATGTCTAAAACCACCATTCTTAATAAAAATATTCAACCACGTGTCGCTTACGGGTACTGATAACCGATCTCGGGCTAGTCTACCGCATCGTTTTCGGGACTTATTTTTGATTATTTCAATTAAACTAAATATCGTTGAAAGACATATTAACGAATGAAGATTATTTAATTTACAACTAATTTTCCGAAACACAACTAAAAACTGACAAATAGCCCGCAAATTCAAGAAAACGAGGAAATGTTACAATCATGCTTGAATAAAAGATGTGTCCGAGCGTCCCCATAAACTGCAGTTGTTACGTCATTGTTGACGATGACAATTGTTACGAAAATAAACAAGGTAATCGATGCCTCTGGACACATCCGTTACGAATAATTATGCGACAATAATTATAGACTGATCACATCCATCAGATATTATCCGAAATATAACCACGAAATTTGACCCATCGTTTCTAGAAGATGTTAGCCATTACAACGCAAGTCACACGTCAAAATCTATTTATGACGTCGTAATGCAGTTTTCGATTTGCCCCGTAAATACTGTACAGAAAATATATACCTATATTTGCGTGAAATACTAAGTTTTCAGTTATCTTATAGGCAAGATGCACACTCATATATTTGGTGATAGCTTGAATTAAAAACAAATAAAAAAAAAAAGGTCAAAGATATAATATAACTAAGGCTGGGAATGGTTAACCGATTTCAGATGGTTAACGGTTAGGATTTATTTTAACTGTTAACTGACATCTCAGGTACAAATCATCTTTATACCGTACAATTTCGTCAAATATGATTACGTCATCTCAAATTTATCTCTTGCGGCGTTTAATTCAAAAAAATATTACTAACTGTCAATAAGGGTAAGGACTCAATAAATGTAGTAAAATAATGGAAGTACCAAGGTTGCTGATAATGAAAATTTACAATGATAAATTCAGAATCAGTTTTTGGTCGATTTCGAAATATATTGTTCACGATTTCATTGCAAAATCGGATATTCAATGTCATACAACAAGTGTGCAGTTGATGCCGTTTTCTCTATGAAATATATCTCGAAGTAGAATTTGCACATCAAACACTGAAAATTTGTCACATAAATGACGTTTAACAACGGAATTGGGTTTTCTTAAATATTTCCACATGCCCGAACCACGCTGCCTATCATTTGCAGCAGAGGAATCATGAAATTATCTCAATTCGTGAATAATTTTGAGCGATACCGGGATAAGAACACGCGAAATTGCTTTATGACCATTGTGACTATATGGTATGCGTAGCGCCCTTGAGTGACGCATACCATATAGGCATAAGAACCGCAAATTTATCTCTTATACCGTAAATATATACTACTACCTTATACTTCGCCCATTCATACTATATGGTCTCACCACTCAAAGGCGCTGTATTTACGCCTAAATTTTGATTTCATTGTTATGTATATGTTTATTTGGTGTTGTGTTGTCTCTATTTGTATATATTGTCTTGTCTTATAAACTCCCCTGTATAAACAGTTTTGTATACTCCACCCTTACCACTTTCACCACACCAAATGACCCATTGCCCCACCTTGCACAACTGTCTATATAAGGGACCATATTATACATATTTAATCCAATGTTTTTTGTTTTATATTTGTCAAAAAGGGTGCATGCCGCACTTTTGTGCTTTAGGCCAGTACGGTCTTGTGCATGTATCCCGTCTTAAATAATAATAATCGTTCATTTATTTTTTATCACTATTAGGAGACGAATAAACATACATACATAACAAGCTGAAATTAAAATTATTACGTCAAACGTCACGCGGCGGTTAACCGGTTAATTTTACCCGGTTAACGGTTAAAGTGTTTTCCCTGAAATTCCCAGCCCTAAATATAACCTCATGGTACAATTCGCACCAGGTTGCAATAGATTTCGATTCATACGAGATTTACATATTTATCTCGGAGGAGAGGAAAGCCGATAACACAGCGTATACATATGACGAATCATCTCGTCAGGTTACCAGTCCACGCCGGGTTGAAAAAATCAAACAATACACAATCACCAGCGTTTCAATGACTAGTCGTTACGGCAACATGACTTGCCTCTCGAAACTAGTTCCATTTGTTACATACGAATTTTATTCGTAGGCAACTACGTTTCTTTTTGCATAAAATGTTTAAAAGCGGAGAGAATTCAAAAACCTTCTAACAAGTACTGTTATACAATACATTATCTTTCTCCGAAACTTAAACGACTGGTTCAAGATCTTCCATAGTTAAAAAACCTCATTTATCTCGAGAAATGCAAAATATTATATATACTCAAGTTGCTATTATTGTATAATATTGGTACAAGTTTGGGTACTCCTGAAGTATGCGCACCAAGATGTCGCATAACCTGAACCCTAAGCTGGAACACAACCGGAGTTCAGGTTGTGCGCCATCTTGGTGCACATACTTCAGGAGGTCCCAAGTTTGTTTGTCACCCATTTGATTTGACCCAATAAAAATGATGAAGTATGAATTTTCTAGTTGATATTACCGTGATGGGGTTTAATTATGTATATATATGTTAAATTTGAATGGTAGTTTACAGAAAACGCAGATAGAAATTGTATGTATTACATTTAAAATCACTACTCATTCGACAGTTCCCATCCCTAGCAGTTATAAATCAACAGAAAGAAGGTAAAAATTAATCCAAATATATTTAGAAGAGCCGGTTGAGTAGGGAAGCAGTACAAAACAAGAACTACTTCTGCAAAAGATGTAAACGGATTACAAAACACAGGAACAAGAGTAGACTTCCTTTTTATCCTTTATTATTACAAAAGATGAAAATTAAAGGTTTGCCATGGATGTTATCAAACATCTGCAGGACAAACACCAAGAAATGCCATACAATCACAAGCACAAATAAGGTGTGTAAATAGCATGACACTACGCAGCAACGATCTCAGAAATGAATCTCTGATATTGAAGAACGAGTACCTGAACTTGTGCTATAGTAATGCATACACAACTAGCAAGAAGCAATAGATCCGGTCTAGCCAACCTACACTGTGTTACTCGCTATGAGCTCGTATTATTTTTAATGCATTCTTCCAAGATATCAAACAAAGTCACAGCACTTTGTAGGCTAAACTATCGGTATATTGTAGATCATTACCAGTGGGGCTACCCACCCAGCACACCAACTTACACGGTGATAATCTCTGGTTATTTTTGATGGAGTATTTCCAAGATAACACACTAGATAGTACTAACAAACCACGGACATGCGGGGAATGTTAATCCAATATGTTTACTCATCGTGTTTCATCACCATCTCATTACCTTCGTCCAATCTCTTGAATTCTCAATGCAAACCAACCAAAATAAACCTTTTATTCATTGAACCATCTGTATAATATTGGTACAAGTTTGGGTACTCCTGAAGTATGCGCACCAAGATGTCGCATAACCTGAACCCTAACCTGGAACACAACCGGAGTTCAGGTTGTGCGCCATCTTGGTGCACATACTTCAGGAGGTCCCAAGTTTGTTTGTCACCCATTTGATTTGACCCAATAAAAATGATGAAGTATGAATTTTCTAGTTGATATTACCGTGATGGGGTTTAATTATGTATATATATGTTAAATTTGAATGGTAGTTTACAGAAAACGCAGATAGAAATTGTATGTATTACATTTAAAATCACTACTCATTCGACAGTTCCCATCCCTAGCAGTTATAAATCAACAGAAAGAAGGTAAAAATTAATCCAAATATATTTAGAAGAGCCGGTTGAGTAGGGAAGCAGTACAAAACAAGAACTACTTCTGCAAAAGATGTAAACGGATTACAAAACACAGGAACAAGAGTAGACTTCCTTTTTATTCTTTATTATTACAAAAGATGAAAATTAAAGGTTTGCCATGGATGTTATCAAACATCTGCAGGACAAACACCAAGAAATGCCATACAATCACAAGCACAAATAAGGTGTGTAAATAGCATGACACTACGCAGCAACGATCTCAGAAATGAATCTCTGATATTGAAGAACGAGTACCTGAACTTGTGCTATAGTAATGCATACACAACTAGCAAGAAGCAATAGATCCGGTCTAGCCAACCTACACTGTGTTACTCGCTATGAGCTCGTATTATTTTTAATGCATTCTTCCAAGATATCAAACAAAGTCACAGCACTTTGTAGGCTAAACTATCGGTATATTGTAGATCATTACCAGTGGGGCTACCCACCCAGCACACCAACTTACACGGTGATAATCTCTGGTTATTTTTGATGGAGTATTTCCAAGATAACACACTAGATAGTACTAACAAACCACGGACATGCGGGGAATGTTAATCCAATATGTTTACTCATCGTGTTTCATCACCATCTCATTACCTTCGTCCAATCTCTTGAATTCTCAATGCAAACCAACCAAAATAAACCTTTTATTCATTGAACCATCACTTGTTCAACAATTTAGCAAAATCTTTGTTGCTCATGCCACCACTCGACGAATTTGAAGAGTCTCCGTTTTGAGTCTTTTTACTTGATGATTGGCTTATTGATCTCGGCAACAAACTCAACTGTGTTCGTCCACGTCCTCTGCTAAAATGTCCAAATGCATTCAATAATTTAGTAATATCTACTTTAGGTGTTATCATGGAAGCGTTTTTGTTTATCATCAATCGACCCCTTTTCATATAAAACAGATCTATGCAAAGCGTTAGATTTAAATCTGCATATTTTGAGTCAAATTTCCTAAAAACAAAATAAATAACAGATTTTTTAAGCTAATTTGATGTGTAACTAACTATATTACAAGATAGGGATGTCTCACAGGAATAAGTAGCAAAAACTGGTTGAATTTAAACTTTTTTTTCTGATTGTTATAATAGTGACCCTTTTACCTTCCTTGAAATTGTCTTCCATCACCTCCACCCAACAACGATTTACTTTGATCACCACTTTGGGGATTCCTTTTCGGTGGATTACTTATTTCAACCTATAAAAAGAAGAGAAGTTTTCCTAATGTAACAATTGGTATTTTTTCACCCGGAAAATAATGGACGACAACTCTTTGCGAGGGTATTGTCAATTCATCTTAGTAAAAATTGTTCAAATCATTACGAACATCAAATAAATCTGAAGCAATTAAAACGGCATTGCAAATTGCAGTGTTTTAACTTTGTATATACCAAGCCTTTTGAAGGGTATGATTGTCAAAATACTATTGAGTAACAAACTCTTTGCTCTAATCTGTAACACATATCTTATATACCTTAACATTGAATCCATCAATCTCTTTTCCATCAACTTTTAATAAAGCCTGAGCTGCCTCAGATTCATTTTCATATTCCAAGTATGCCAAACCCTGTTATATGACAAAAAGTAGTAGTGAAATGTATGAGACGAGTAACTATCAGCAGATTTTACTATGAACAACCAAAGAATCAACCAAAATGGTATATTTGAGCAATATTCATACCAAAAAATAAGTATAAGTTGTCAGAGAAGCTTGAATTATTGACTAGGCTAGAGTTAGACTCAAGTCACCATGAAGTGACTCAAGTAATAAGAAAATGAGACTCGGTGATTGACTCGACTTGGAATCAACATTACACCAGTCACACTCTTATTCACTATTAATGCTCTTATACTACTGTGTTTCCTCATTTCTATGACATTAGAAACAGTTAATCAGTTCAAGAAATGATCATGACTGGATAAACACAAAATCAGTCACACACAAGACAGTCAAGATAACTGTGGCGATTGAAAATTACCTTAGATTGTCCACTTCTATTTGTCACGATACGCAGCGCTTTCAACGTTCCATGTTTGCCAAATTCTTCTCTCAATGTTTCCTCTGTCGTTTTGAATGATAAATTGGAAATAAATAACTTGTGTTTTTCCAATCCTACTTCATATCTGAAGATCTAAATTCATAAAAAAATCGATGAGAACAATAGCAGATAAAGATTTTGAGATATGATGAACTGACTTTTAAACTTCTTCTTTATTCAAATGTGAAATCCAACTCAAGGATGTTCAAATTATAACAAAGCAATCTATTTTTATTATCCAAGTGAGAGCTCAGTATCAGAACCACAAAAAAAAATGAGCGTCAAATTTTTCACTTTACATTTGCGTGTAATCACTTATATTCTTGCTGTTAAAAATGATTTACAGGGTGCACTGCTTGATATGCACCTTATTCGAATAAACATCGGAAAAAATTTCAAAGAGTATCCCTGAATTATCTTTTAAAAGAAGAATAGGAGATTCAATTCAATAAAATTGATATAAGATTATAAGAAATTGATACTTTAGTATTTAGTATACCAAAATAAAGAATAGTGTCAAGTGTGAAAACGTTTAGGGGCCATTTATCCAGATTCATATTAACAACTCAAGCTTGAAAAAGAACAGAAAATCGTGTGCCAAAAAAACATAAGCTTACCTTGAAATTTGGATGTTTTTTCTTATCAACATTAGGAGATACAAACATTGGACGAGTGTTTATATGCTGAAAAACAAAAAAAATTCGATATTAAACATAAATGCATCATTCAGTTTTATTTCACCCTAATTCGAAAAATGTACAAACCTGTCTGTCTAATTTTAAAGCTTCTTTTGCAGAATTTTCATCAGTAAATTGAATGAAAACAAATCCTCTGAAATTTCCATTGTGACTTCTGGCAACACGAATTTCATCAATCTTTCCGCACTTACTGAAAATCTGTTCCAAAAATTGATTGAATTGATAAAACTTGATATATATATATATATATATATTCTGGCTGAGTGGCTGCTATTATCGCCTGGTACTTAGCATGTAAAAGTCTATATAGGAGTATAAATGTATGACATTTTTAAACCCCATGCAACCATCTCATTCAGGGTATACCAAATTAAGTGGGCAATGCCAAATTGAAAAAATTCATGTCCTTGATAAAAATGTAACTCTTCATGCATTAGTGGAAACTTGTGAAGAACCTTCTTACGAGTGAAGATGTTAAAAGAAAAGCCTAAAAAAGATTCGAAATATATTTTAAATAAATTATAAAATATATGACTGTTTGAATATCAACTTTATATGTTTTTATTCAACCCCAAAAAAACATGCTATATCTTATTAATATAAGAAATGTGATATTTAACCTCCTGTAATTTCTCTTCTATATTTTCTAGTTTGAAGTCCAGATTGCTGACGAATATAGTTTTATTATCTGATTCAGGTTCAGCATCATGGGAAGATATATCTAAAAAACAAAATAACAAATACACAGTTATCTTACCACATACAGCAGCACTCTGTAAGAATGCACAAATTATTGAATTTGAAAGAAATTGAAAATTGGTCATATATCTTTAGTTGATTAGCAATACTTCAGAAAAATCTTTACAAAACTCATAGTTTATCATACATCATGACTTTGCCAAATAAAGTAATTTAAGAATAAAATTTCAATCTTTATAAAATAATAATGCATTGAAATTGCTTGTCATTTACCGAATATATAAACAGCTAAACAGGGCTGTCGAGTGTCGAGTCAGTCCGAGTTTAACATGTTTGTAATCGGGTCTGAGTCTTATTTTCGAAATCCTTAAACCAGAAAAAGGACTTGAAATTTGGAATTCTCCAGAGTCGGGATTTCAAATTCTTCATGATAATAAAACGCTAATTGAAATTTTCTAAAGGAAGTCAAAAAGCATCAAGTTTACTAAACGCTCCCAACAGCCTAAATTTTCGTTTTTAGAATTTGATTTTTTCAACCCAATTTTAAGTCGTTTGTAACTTTTCTCTGGATACACAGCTCTGATCCCAAGCAAGGCTTCCGTGTATACCATATTTTACCTCGAACTATAAAAAACATTTCAAATATCGTACATTACACTCTAAATCAAAATTGAAACTATTACAAAAATACACTCAAATTTCAATAATTAATATAACTTTTATAATCACCTTGTGATTTGTTATTATTCCGATCAGAAGGCATAATCTGACCCTTGAACCCTGGAGGCGGCTTATTTTTAAATCCAGGAGGTGGACCTTTGAAGCCTGGTGGAGGTTCTAAAAACAATAGTAATACAATAACGAGAATATCGGTCAGAGACCGAAGACTTATCGATCGAAAGTTAGGGGATCCCCCAAAACAGCGCTCTTACTCCATAGTGACACCTTGTATCCCATCACCAATTAATTAATAACTCGCTAATTATACGACATAATTCGCCCAAAATAAAATCTGGAGCAAATTTAATCTCGCTTTCGTGAGATATCGCGTGCATCTAACAGACAGACAGACATACAGACAGACAAATACCTATCAACATACTTACCGATTAAAATCGATAAGTAATAAGCTTTCTTTTATAAAAATATATCAGTTGACGAAAATAATATTCACTTACTTGAACCTGTTGAGGACACTGCTGTTGGTTTGGATGGAGATTTTGATTCATTACCGTATCGTACTGGAAGGCCTAAAAAATTAATACAGCACTGTCATTTTCCCATTTAACATATTCCTGAGCCCTTTACATATTTACAGAATAAATATAGATTTAACCTGAGAATAATTCAAAAAAAATTTTTCATATAAATTCTCAGCAAGCTGGAAAAAACTTCCAAAATTGTGACACTCCAAAATTCTTATTCATCAAGTTATCAATGACACAATCTGCTACAAAAAAAAACAACAAACCTGCTGGAGTCTTGAATCCACTACTTGATGTTGAAGGAGATTCCTCAGTTTTCATTCGTTTCTGTTCTTCATGATATCCACCATGATCTCCTGGGATATTGATAAACATAAGTTTAAGAGAGAGACAAAATACAAAGCTAAGAACGAAGCTGAAAGCTAGGACTAAGCCAATAATGAGCTAACTGAATGGCTATAATTGATTAGAATTTCCTACTTTCAAATCAACAAATGTCCTCAAGGTATGCCAAAAGGCTAAGCTGCTAGTGTACCGGAGAATCATTTTTTATGAAGATCAAATGATTCATATTGAGTGAGTGAACTAAACTATATACAAGCCTCAATAATAATGGCATCCACCTTTTTTATCATGACTTTTGTCTTCTCCAGAACTTTTTCTTTTCATTGGTCCAGATTGTTTGTTTCCCTTCTGTTGTCTTGGTTGCCATTCCTTTTTTCTAGGACGCTGGATGTATGCAGAGGCAGAAGCAGCATCCTGTGAATATAAATAGTAGCCTACATAAAAAACTTTTCATACAAACTAATATCACAAAACACTCATTTGCACGCTATCACATCAACAATCATTTACTCAGCACGAAATTTCCAGGTTTGAATCTCATGATTCAATGATATGCACGAGGTTCTTAAAACTTTTTTCATCAGGACCCACATGACATAGCCAAATTTTTTCACAACCCTTAGGAACTAAAATAAAAACATGGTAAACTCACATACTTTTCAACTGCCATTAATGGAACAATTACTATTCCACTGCATTTTTTATCAACCCCTGTAACTACTAACTGCTCAGGTTTATTCAGATTCAACTTCCCTCAGTACCGTTAGCCTATAATTCGTCAGCATATTCTTTGAACATAGAGCAAAGTTGTTGCATAACAATATTTCCGTCAAGCATGATGACTCGTCTAATTTGGTTTTGTTCTGGCTGGGAGAGGCGTACTTCTTTATTTCTTTGAATAAAATTTTCTTGGCCGACTCGAGGGTTCAGCCAACTCAGGGTAATGTTCAGCTTCGTCACGTCCAGTCAGCATCGGTTTTTCTCAACTATTTGAGATGTTTCCTTGTCAATACTTTAATTCATAACGTTCTCAAAACATAACGCTCCCACCGAGGGCGGGACCGCCAGTTCGGAGAGCCCTGCTCTATGTTATAGGAAGGGCCGGTTTCACAAAGCAGCTAGTTAGCAAAAGTTTCCTCTAACAACCCAAATCACGCAATTCTGAGACTAGTAACTATAAATTCACACTATCGAATTAAATATTCGATTAGCCCTATGATTCTGTTTCCTTTTCCATCCCATAATGAATATCCCACCTTTTCTCTCCTTTTAGTGACCTTTGACATTTTATTTGTGACACGCCTCCTCGATTCATCCATCTCTTCAATATTACCAAACTCTCTCTCGAAATCGAGTAGCATCTCACAAGCAACTTCTGCATCTGGTATTCCCCCTCTTTCACTGTTAGGAAGTATTGCGCAATTCTGTACAGCTTGTCGTAATATAGATCTGCATTTATCGAGTTTGTCATCTCCGCCATACAACCTGGAATAGAATTAAAATATTGAAAAATACTATAATATGTGACTTTGAATTAAAACGACAATTAAAATACAGCTGGAGTCTTAATGGAGACACAATAGAAACAAATGGTATGTATATTATTGGCCGATTCCATTTGGAAAACTATATTAAGCAGTATATCCTTAGACTTTTATTTGTATTTGCTATGGTTTACTTTCAATATAGAATAAAAACTTTTTGAGTCTGGTTTGTTATGTTATATCAAAAAAAAATGCAAGACACGGGTACGATTTGATCATACTAATTCTTGAATAACTTTGATAGAAATCAAGAAAACCTAAAACTATCGGGATTAAAAAACGTCAACGCAGGTAATCCTCATCAAACAAAATCTACGGTAACTAAACTATTAGAAATTCTTACCAAGCAAAATTGAGGAACTACAAGAAAATGTAATTGAAGAACCAAGCTATGCAAAATTAGTAACAATAACATATTTCCCTCAAGTCCACGCATCTGAAACAAATAACCTGACTTAACTAATCCCTTACCTGAGAGACCATGTTTCGCCACATGATTGAGCGTCATATCAATTTTTCTCTCCTCCAGATAAACATGCAAAATCCTATCCAGTTTATTATGCACTTAATACATCATACCTTTCAATATTATACCATTCCCTCCAAATACAAATTTTTCTTCTCGCATCTGCATTGTCTTGAGTTAGTGTTTGTAAAATATCAACAGCTTTATTATGATTTTTTAAGCATCCAGCTTCACATCTTGCCCAGAATGTCCACATTGAATAATTGTCATCTCCGGTGTCATCAAATGCTGGAAATAATAGCAATACCTGTCAGTATGCAACATTATGACAGAAGACATTTATCCAATAGAGGTAACAGTCAGCCATGCTTATTACACAAGGCCATATATTATAGCCCTGTTGAACGCAGTCCGAAAAATGATGGAAAGTCATCCAAAGGCATTGACCATAAATGATGCTCTGGAGTAAATCAAGGAAGTTAATCACACCATATAACCAGGACTCTGTGGACTCGGTGGCACCTTCACGACCTGCTGCCCTGAGAATAAAACTCAATAATCTTTGAAGTTTCCCCTCTAGGCCTAGGCGGTGTGCAGTATGTGCAAAATGTAACGTTATTTATGGACGTACATACATGAATGTTCATTTACAGATGTCTGTAACTGTAATACTGTAATCAGATACAGACAGCAGGTACAAAATCTCGCATTTGTTGAGTTTCATAAAATTGCACACTGTTTTAATATTTGTAAACCTGTTATGAACCACAGTGATATCGCCGTAGTCGAACATTATTCATTTAGGATTGGTGTTCAACTACCGATTTTATCAAGCACTAAACTTTTTGCCACTTTACCACTAAAAGTCTCTGATAAATGGTAACTCGTGTCCAACCTCATTCGAGTCAATGGCTGGAGCCTTCCGGCCATTGGTAGAACATTGACGGAAAAACAACTTCTGACCCTCAAACTGAGTCAAACGCAAAATTAAGACCATGTTACCTGGATATAATTTATCATTGATGTAGTTAGTTGCTTTAACAAAGGTTTCTCTTAATTCTTCTATTTCTTCTGAACCTGAATACAACGTATAGCTTGACACTTTGAGGTGCATATTACCCAAACAGGACAGCAATGCATAAATATATGGACAAAAAGGTTGAAGCTCATATAAGTGTTCCAAGATGTCATAAAAAGCGTTCACATGACTCAAAATTCACCAACAAAATTTGGGGGAAAATATTTGGTCCTAACAAATTAAAAAAAAAAAACTAATAGCCTTCTAAAGACTTTACCCAACAATAACAAACTATACAACAACAATTCAGCAAAATGATCGGTGTCAAATAATGAACAATAAAGAATATATGGCAAACTAATAAACAGATAAAGTAGAGTAAAAATATGTTGAAACAAGAATAAAATGTAGAACAAAACGGGAAATAATATATATAAAAGAGCATACTACGAATCAATTTACCATTAGAAATTCTTCTCCTTATTTGAGAGCATCTTGTCCTCCATAATACAACATATTCACTAGCTGATGTAAATCCGGAAGATAGCGCTTCTTCGAAAACATCATTCAACTAAAATAATATTTCGAAGTTGAAATTCGGCATAAAGCTTTTACTTCTGCAAATTTGAATTTTTGAAAAGTAAAAACATTACCTTTTCTTTATTTGCATTATTTCTCTCCAGTGCTAATAAGTATAAAACCCACAATTGACCGGTCCATGGACAATTTCTGACTGACCTGAGATGGACATCTACCAGTAATTTCGGCGAGTGAATCTGATAACTCTAGTAAACAAGAATAAAATTTGATATTACAAATATCAAAAAATGAGTAAAAATGAATTAAAAATATTGATATTCTAAAATTAAATAACTTTCTATATGCTTGTAACTGTAAGTTGTTTGATGTCATTTGAATAATAAATCAGCGTTAGTCAATTACCATATTACAGTGAACTGATCTGGGTTAGACTTAGAAGAGTTTTTAAGCGGAACTATAGGAATCTTATAGTTAAAAAACTATAAAATACCATCTATAACATCTTTCACACTGAACTAACTCACCATATATTTCAAATATTGTATCCAGAAATCAGAATTCAAACAATTTTCAACCAATGCTCTTTCATAAATACATTGTACTCTTTCCAGAGCTCCTAATTTGATCTCATGTTGAATGTAATTTTGATATTCCTCTAACTTGGGTGAAGCAGTCTGTAGCTACAGTAGATAAGAAAAATGATAAAAGATAAAAATACAATGATAAGAGTTACAAAATGCAATGATTACCAGATTCAAAGGAAGCAAATGATAAGTCATTTGAGTTTGACATAGTTTTTAATATATTATGTAAAATCTTATATTAATATTCAAAAAAATGAACATCTAAAACGAGAATATCGGTCGGAGACCGAAGACTTATCGATCGAAACTGCGGTTTCGATTCACGACTCTATAGTGACATAATTCATCCAAAATCAATAGGCTTCTGGTCCTAGATAAGATGAATGCACATGCAAATTTTGGAGCAGATTCAACCTCGCCTTTGTGAGATATCGTGTTCACCTAACAGTCAATCAAACAGATAGACAGACAGACAAATACCTTACCAAACCGATCTTGAGATCGATAAGTAATAATGAGAAACATAAGATTATCATATAAAAATTATAATAATCCCGATTACTGCTTTATCAGTACATTAACCATGTTAGCACAGTGAAACCCCCATGTAAAACTTCTGCAAACTTTCTGTCAATAGCAGTCATACTCAAAAGCACAAAAAAATTGTTATGAATAAATCATACAATATTTTGAAAATCCAGATGTGTATTATCATCTCAGCTAAACACAAAAAATAGGAATTGCTATTTCTAATTCCATAGCTTAAAATACACAGTTAAGAAGTAATACACTATATTAATGGTATTACACTAAAATATTTGATTGATGAAATATTGGCTCTGATGTAAATATTCACCATTATTAGCATCAAGTCTATAACAATTTGTCCAAATATATCATCCAAAAATAATGAAATTGAAAATTAATTCTTACCAAT
This sequence comes from Styela clava, assembly GCF_964204865.1. Classification (NCBI taxonomy): domain Eukaryota; kingdom Metazoa; phylum Chordata; class Ascidiacea; order Stolidobranchia; family Styelidae; genus Styela; species Styela clava. Next base: position 15,216,281 of record NC_135252.1, on the reverse strand, counting down.
GCATCTTCAAATGGTTTCAACTCTTCGAATTGTTTGAGTGATTTCTCATACATAACTTTAGTGTTTGAGTCAATTTCATCTTCACACCATTCAATATATTCTTGCATTGTGGTTTGCATATCTGAATAAAAAATATTTCAACCAAACAGTGAAAAATATTAGGAATCTAGGGTAGGATTTACATATTTATCCCCGGGAAGAGGAAAGCCAATACCTAATCGTATGGCAAACCACAGCCTCTCGTCCGGTTACCAGTCTATGTCGAGTATGAGATTAGTTAGGGTAATCCGAGGTGAGCGTATTCTTAACGTTCAGCATGTTGCGCGACAACGTCGAAAAAACATAAGACTTTATCTAAATAATATACTAGCCTCAACTATAACATAGTCTACAACATTTTTATTACTAGGGTATTACTAGGGCAAAAAATATTAATAAAGTTGCTTGCATAGAGCATGGTTTAATAAAGCAAATTCTGTGAATAGGCCTCATACAAAAAAAAACTGGACAAATGGACCTTTCCCCGAGCATCGACTTTCTTGTTTACTTCGTGACATTGGCCAATCAGCAAGATGAAAAAAGTGACGTAACAATGCTCCCTTTTCGCCTCCGCTCAGACACTTTTTTCACTCAGACAGATTTTCAAGCGTGGTCTTAAACATTACCTTGTTTTCGCGTTTTTGAACTCTATTCATTAGTTTTCAGTTGTGTTTCGGTAACTTAAATATAAATCAGATAATTCAATGATTACTCTGTCTTCCTAGGAGTTTTAATTTAATTGCAGTAATAAAAAATTAGTATATAAATAGCTGTGATAGACTAGGCTAAAATTCTTTATCGGTAATTTTGAAAATCAGATTGTTGTATGCGATAAACCTTAATGATGGTTTGAAACACTGTGAGAGCAACAAGTCATTGTTAGCCATGGTTTATCTTTCAAGTTACAATCTATGCTATTTAAATAAAATAAAATAAATTTGTTCAAGAACAGTATTACCATTGGTCCATTGTACTTACCTAGCAGGGGAATGGCGAGTTGTCGCTTGAAGAGAGTTTTTATTTTATTCGATTGTTTTTTGATTTTTTCTTGTTGTTCGGCTGTCGATACACTTCCAGGAGCAGGCTGTTGATTTGAAATATAGAGTTCAAAAAACTAGTTAGAGGAAGATTACACATTTCTCATATATACATGAATATAAATAGTTTCTATATTAAATTTGATACTGTAATTTGGACTCATTATGTATGCAGGCAACTTTTACATACCTATTACTGGTTAGAAACATTTTGAAACATATGTGCCTTGATAGATTTTTTACAATACAGAGTCAACCGAAAACTGGAATAAACAGGTTACATTCAAGAAAGCTATAAAAAATACAAATGTTAGGTTTTAATCTCAATGCGTGCCATACTGGTAAGTAATAACCAACCTGTAAATTTTGTAACATTGCATTTTCAAACTCTCTGTACATTTCCCATAACGCAGCACCTTCTGTTACATGTAGGCCTACGGCTGTTATAGATCTTTCCATAACATCACGAATTCTATTCAAACCATCTTCTGAACCCAACCATCTTATAGAATATTGAGCATATTCAAGCCATACCTCTGGACCTAATAAAATGAAAATATAAAAAAATAATATTAACTGAAGTCAAAAATTCTAAATAAATTTCACCTTTATGCAGTATGGTCAGGGTTGGCCATTATCGTATTATCAAAGTGCATTTTGAAATAATATTTACGAATGTGGAATACTGAATATATTCCCAATTGCCAATATCTTGGAAAGTAAAAAAATAAACCAGTTATGTCAAACCAAATGCCAACACAAGTATGTTGTATTCTAATTGAACATACCTAACATATTGCCTATAATATATTATACAATTGAATTAAAATTGTCGCTTAACTCACATATGTAATCCTTGACAGCTTTTTCAAATAATTCAACAATTCTATTATGATCTTCTTCCGATTCCGCATATTTTTTTTCATCTTCAATCCACTCCAACCAGAGAGCCTAGGATAATTAACAATATATTATAGGAAAAATTACCCTTTGGGGGGGGATTTTGATATTTTAGGGAGAAAATATCACTTTGTATATGATGTAATTTCACAAAATCGATTTGGTTAATTAGTATTGTTGTAATACCCATTAATGAATTTATTATAAACTATATATATAAACTGTGCAAAAGCCAACATGCCAGTTGCCCGTAGCTCTAATTTCAGACCTATTAAGATTGCACAAATAATCGATCATAGTTTTTATGCATAGTAAAGGAGGAATGAAGTTGTCCAAAATAGGCAAAAAGAGGAATTTATCGAGAAAAGGTTGGAAACCACAGATATAAACTATGACAATTTACATAAATTAGTTCCACTGAGAAGAAATTTTGGTGCAGCTATATCATGAGATCATCCACCTATGTCGCCTATCGAGTTACAGTCTGGGGTTTAAGTTGGAGAAAAAGCGATTGATCTCATAGTATACTGGCGCCGTAAATTTTCATACAATTTACAAATATTTCAGTCTTACCTGAGTTAGTGGGAATATCTTTGCCATAACATTACGAGCATCTCTTAATTTTTCAAGTTCTCCAGTTTTTCTCAGAAGTTTAATAATTGTGATGTGAGAATGATAGTCGAATGGAGATCTGGACAACTAAAAACAATACAAGGTAAATAACCAAATAGAAATAAAAACTTTACAATGGGCCAATTCTAAATCTTACATTGCTTCGAATCATAAGTGGACAACAGCTTATTTTATTCTCGATACTACTGACACCTATTGTATGTTGATGTTTTTCTAATCTGCGTTTATAACCATATTTATTACGAGTATATTGGTAAAAAATTGAAGCACCTTACAATATCAGTGCTATACATGATTATTTACATTGGGTTGAAAGGCCAAAGATTACAAACAAACCAAGAGTATCTATCCCATGGATGACAAACCACTGACCCGCAGGTCACAAAGTCACGGATTATTGCAAAAAAAAACGTTTCAACATATTTCAAATGAGGAAAAAATTTGCTATAAGACCGCCTCAGTTAAATCTATCAATATGTGTAATGAAAAATGAAACGTCAAGTGCCTCATTGATGCAGACATTGATTAAATCTACGGCTCACTTTTTCGTTTTCATGATAAAAATCTAATGAGTAAGCCAATCAGTACAAAAATCTTCGCCATCTCTGATCTATACTATAACATTTTGTTGAATAAAAATCAAATGAAATACTTTCTCATTCAATTCCTCAATTTCCTTCAAGGATTCTTCCTCAACATCCTCATCACTTGATAATTCATCTTCTTCTTTATCTTCCTCCTCCATTCTCTCCTCAACCTCCATTTTTAAGACTTTATAACAAAGAATATAGAAGACTAAAACAAAAAGATGCAATTTTTAATAGTATATTGTAAGCAAAATAATAAAAATATTAACCATAGAATCCAATACCGACAAGTATGATTATTTTGTAAATCAGAAAATATACCATATTGTACTCAAGATCAACAAAATATTGCTTTTATTGAATTATTTTTTACAGGCAGTTCGAATAATCCGAATAATCCGAAACACAATTTGCAAGCAAAAATTATTTCCAATTTTGAACAAATTCACTTCCTCTGGCATTCCTAATTTAGTGCAGTAAATATAGTCTGCTATAAACCTCCTGTTACAAAATATTACATATTGTACATAACACATTGTAGTTTTAAAAAAAATTCTTCCTATCGAATACATAAATTTGAATATATATCCTCCCATAACAATTGTTTATCATTCCTGTCATAATACATCACAAATTTCAATGCCAAAAAAATGAATTAAAAATTACCGTCAACTTTACAAAAAAACAAATGTAAAGATAAAATGATTATATCATTATATAGTATCATTGAGTACTGGTATAAGTTGAATGCTTTGATGTTTGAATGGATACATTTGCCTTAGTAAATATGCAAAATTACAAGAGGCTGCACTCCTACGACCAAAGTCCCCTATACCAACAAAAGGAGGTATTAAGATGTGATTTTGGTCGACTAGGTGGCAGGGGATATGTGTCAGTTTATATTCATTTATTAGACAACATGGTGTAACGTAAACTACAATAAATCAGGGTTTGGGTTTTTTAATATTCCCAACAGCAGGTATAACAGTTGTTTTATGAGTCAAAATTTTTTCTGTGGAACTTCTCGAACCTTGCTGATCCCATTTTGATTTTTTTACCGGATCCCCAGAACCACCTTGACTTGAGGTTGAAGATGGCTTTTTAACTGTTCCTGTAACAAACTCAACCTTAGTTTTACGCTCTTTCTCCCTCTTGGCCATATCTTCACGTTGAGCTCTTGCAAGTTCGTCATATTTAGGAACTTTTCTCCATCGTTTTGGATTATAGTCCTGAGGTGGAAAATTAGTTCCTAATTCATCAATACCTAAATATAGAATCAGTTTATCATAAATACTAGGATTGCGAAAATCTTTTCGTGACTGAATCGCTTGATTTAAGTCCTCCCCATGTGTCACTTTCCGTTCCATAAATCTAGTAATTTTATCCTGTAAACTGCTTGAACATCTTCCTTCCGGCTCAGGTGGTATGCTTACTTCATCAACAGAAGCAGATCGGAGTTTTTTTGCCAGATTGGTAGCGCTCTCAGAACTTTTTCGTTTCGCTCTTCGCTTCGCTTTTGCCATTAATGTATCACCAAGATTGCTTACATCATCATTTTCCTCCCCTTCACTACTTTCTTTTCCTCCATCTTCTTCTGCCTCATCCACGTCACTCCCATCATGAATCACCGAGAGATCCTCAACATCTTTTATAGCATCTTCCGGATCATTTGAGTCTTTATCTTCCTCCTCTTTTTCCTCATCATCATCATCATTGATATGTTCATCTGGATCTTGCCAAATATCTTCTTGATCTTCGATAGTCCCCTTAGGTGAAGGTGATTTCGGTTTATCGTTAGTCTTCTCTTGGGGCTCTAATGTTTGAGTTTTCTCTTCTTTTTCTGGTTTTTCTTCTACTTTTTTTTCTTCATCTTCCTCATCAGATATATCATATGAAGCAAGAGCGTCTAAGCCTGACATTATTTTTATAAAATATATCTGTAATTGGAAGAAAAGTATTTCAACAATAATTAACAACAATAATAACTACCGGTAATCATAGTTTGAAGCAATTTCCACTATTCATTTCAAAGAAGTTTGGAAAATATACGTTTCACTCAATGCCTTAACACAGCTTGTTCAAGTTTCGCCTTTTTGGTCAAAGCCATCGAGTGCATTCATATTAGCAGTGTTGTCATTATTACACTGCTGTCAGGCAAATTTTCATTTATTTTGGGGGCCAAGATAGGAACTAATTATACCTAATTTGATACAAATTAGTTAAAAATTATTATTATAGAGGTATTGATAAAATGGACAGTTTGTTCTGAGATATACCGAGAAAAAATACCAGGATGTAGTTCGGGTGTCACTACAAAATCCGCAATAATTGGCACCAAATGTTAGAGTAAAAATGATCACAGTTATTATCACTCATACCTTCTCAAAGAACCAATATAAGCATTGGTCACAGACAAATTTAATCTATATTTAGACAGATTAAAATCAAAACACATTTCCAGATTTAATTATTAATTTGACATAATATATGTTCCCCTAAACATAATACATCCATATTATACAATTGATAAAATGAAAGCATGGATATATTACGATTCATCTTACAAGTAAACCAGAAATAAAAAGCCAAAATGCAGTAAAATACTTTAAATTGAAAATTATTATTTTTAATATCACTCGTACATATGAAATTCATTAAACGTCTTTTTCATTTTTATTATCAAGAAAATTATTGTTATAACTATTTCAGACATTGGCACATTGTTAGGAAATCAAGATACCTGAAACAGCGATGCTTTTGTTATTATAAACATGAAAATTACACCGCCAATATATTGATGTTCATGTCTCATGGTAAAATGCATTTTTTTAATGCATGGATAATAGTTTAATTTATTAATTACTTTAATGGTGACACAGCAGCTTAGGCATGCACAGCTTATGACTGTACGGACCGTATGTCAAACTTTTTTAATTCAATTCAAGGCAAGATTAAAAATCTGATCTGTAGATAATTTATCATTATTCATTGCTTTCTCGTTGTTTACGGTCAGCTCTAATTCCTTCAATGGCTATACCTGCAACAATAGCCATCACAGTGAAACCCTGCGCAAGTATACGCCCCCTCATCATATTTTGTGATACTTTGGCATTCCCCATGTTCAAGATACCACGTGTCAAGAAAAATACTGTTCCGCCCAGTCCTAATGGTATAAAAGGATTTTCTTTAAACTTTCTCCACACCATCTGAGCAGTCGTTTCTTGATCAAATATATTAGCTGATGTATACTGGGGCATACTGGGATTTATAAATTGACGAGGTTGAATTCCATCAGGAAGCTGTGACAATATTTCAGCCTCTGTCATTTGTTTCTTTTCTCCAGACATTTTGAATTGGTACAGGTAATGCTGTAATGGTATCGGTAGTCTAAGTAATCTGGTTCAACTTATCCTATGTGTCCGCACTTTGTAAACCCAAAACTTCTGGCTGAGTGTTATATTTCCAATTATCCTCTTTAATTTCTGTTAGAAGATGTTTTAGATCTGCCAATCGTTGCTGATGAAGTTCTTTTTCAGTCTCTGATCTTACTTCTTCTATTTCCACGCCGATGTCTATAAACTCTTTCAATAGTTCGGCGTTTTGTTGCTTGCTCTGACCGCTTTCAATAAACGAGGATTTTGCAGTCGACATTAACATACAACTAGCAAGTCACTATGACATTGAATAAAACGAAAACGAACCTTGTGCGTGTTTGCAACAGCAACGTGAGTGTCCTCTGGACTCTGATACTTACGTCATGTATGAATGACGTCAGTTCAAAATGACACCATATTTCGTAAGAGGGAAATTACGTTCAGGCACTTTGTAAAAACCTGTTTCGCAATGGTTGTGATTACTGAATGCCTGATTAGTTCAAAACAGAAAAATCAAATATTATACGTTTCAATCTTTTTTACGCAGGTTTACTACACATTTATTTATACTAAAGCTTCGATCACGTTTTTACTTCACTTAGGCAACCAAGATTTTATTACTTTTCATCCTCGCGTGCCCAAAATTCCATAAAGTACCAGGCTTTGAGAATTTGGAATGATATTAACGCAAACCTGAATGAAATTTCCAATTTTTTAATTATTTTCCAAGAAGTATTTCCAGTCTTTTCTGAATAAGTACTGATTCACAACTTTTCAACTGTACGTTTTTTTTTTATTTGTGTGATATAAAATTGAACGCTTTTTCTTGACGCTATCGTTTTAAATTTTGTCTTATATATATGTGTCGTATTACTCCTGTTACATGATTATTAGTTACAACAAATTAACATGATTTATAATTGGTATAATATAAAACAGGGTGGTCCAAAGTTGCGAGTTTGAAGGACTGCAAATACTTTTGAGGAGGTCTCGTCGTCCGCAGTCGAAGAAAACCTAAAAGTGATCAAAACATCGCGAGTTTACTCACTTAAAATATATTAAAAAATGAGAGTTTATCGATCTAATCATTTTTTTAGGAATCTATATAAAGCCTTCAGTTACTTTAAAATTGCTTTCCGAGAAATATCGTGATATTTTCGGTATCTTTCCTCGTGTTTGGTTATGTAAAGTCGCTTAAAATTATATTTTTTCGTGACAGATATTACTTGAAAAAACACCATACACTGTGGTTTAACGTTGTTGTGGGTAAGAAATTACGTTTACTCTCAGTTTACTTCGATCAACTTTTTCCTACAATCATTGTATATATGATGAATTTATTACTTGTAGCGTGAGCAGGCCTAGTGCTATCGTCAAATAACAACCCAGTCCGTCCAAGAACCTGTGACCCAAAAAAGAAATGAATCGCGCGGCGCTAAGTCAACTTTGCGGTACGTCACTGCTTTTACATAGCCAACGCTTGAAAAAAAAAGAGTGCTTTGACTGAAAAAGAGGCAAAAAACTCTCTTGAAATGAGGAGTTACTTAACGCAAGCTCATCATCGCGAGCTTGGTCTTGTCTGCACAAGACAATTCATTCTCCTTTCAACGATCACAGGACGTCATTCTCATAGTCTTGTTGACGTTTATAGATACAACAATGAAATCCCGTGATTTCATCAAACATTAATCCCGATATCGGGATCAGGAAAAAGACTATAGTTCAAAAATAAATCAAAATTGTTCTGCTAATAAATACAAATATCTGCCAATGGTTTAGTAGCGTACGCTGGAATTGTTCTGTGGGCCGCACGGAATGTGTTGGCGGGCTGCATGCGTCACGGATGCCGCTGTTTGGACCACCCTGATATAAAATGTAGACTGTCAACCTTATTCATGCCAGGAGAGATGTTTTGATTTAGTGACCGTATGGTCCTTCCGACCTCCTATCAATTTCCGTGTTAGTCGATTATTTTCTTTTACTTATTGAGTGTTATTATATACTTGCGTTTATAGTTTGATTTGTTGGATAATGACTGGATGATGAACAAACTTTTGTTTATTTATGTCTAATGGACAGAGCCCAAAGTTTATTGTTACAAAACATCAATGAAATATTTTGCAGCGCGGATGGCGAAAATTCAGAATTCAAACGCACTTGTGATAAAAGTTAAGATATCATTAGAGGCCCTACAAGTTTTAACTTAGTAATTCCATCGTAAAATGAGTTTGGCATTCTCTTTTTTAGGCCTTTACATCTCATGCGCCCAAAAATACCTGGCCTCGATGAGTTTTTGTCGTATCAGGAACCATTTGCAAAAAAGCAAAGAATATTGTGAATTAATTCACACAAAACTGAAATTTAGACGTGGTTCATCCGCTACTTTCGAACATTACAAAAGCGAAATTATTTTTCAAATTATGTCTAATGAATGCGCTCGTGAGCAGACCGCCAGGCCCTCAACAAATCTTCTAAAACAATGTCATTCGATGATTCTGTGTAACTCCATGACATTGCTGTTTTCTTAATAATAACAATAAAGCTAATTAGACTATCTGTACACCTGTTGGTCAATATGATATATAGAGACTGAGAACACAAGAGACTGAGAACACAAATATGTATTGTAGGCCTATGTTCATAGCAAACAGAAAAATCGCAAACAAATAAAATCAGAGATAAAAATGCTAAAAATATTTTCAGCAAAGGACATTCAACAATGCAGTTTGAAACTTGATATATTTTAGGAACTCGTCTCATAACTTCTCCATAAGTTCATGGTTACATTTTAAAAATATAAGCAAACGGACCGTTTCAGCGTCGGCATTACCACTCATATTGGAACAATAGTTCTTTGCAATATTGAATATGCGACGAGAATAAGACAATGATGTGGAACAGGGAAGAATATCTCGAGCCATATTTTTTAAAGGTTGCAATGATTTAGGAGAATTTTTCCAGTAGTTAAGAAGGTCGTTGTGAAATGGTACAACGCTCTCCTTTACATATTCATCGACACATTTTGAAACGAAATCGTTTTCATCTTGCCCTCGCCTGGAGTTTGAAAACAAACATGAAAACAGGCGTGGTCTTTTGGGTGATTGAATAGAGATTTCGTTCAAATGCTGCGTTTCATTTAATTTCATAATTTCGCTGGTGTTTTTCTGAACACCCAATTCTGTTCTCAGCGTACTGCGGAGGTTCGTTAATAACTGATCCCGAGTAAGGGGCGATTGGATCCACTCTAATTTAAATCGTGGGTCCAGAAACGATGCAAATTTAACATCATCACAGTCTAAAAACGGATCTAGGCGTGTGGTAACTGCGTCCAACAATACACCTGCGAGTTTAGCACAATGCTTCAAGCCAACGTCTAGTATACTCTGAAGAGATTGCTTCAGTCCACAAATGATCGGCCCGATTGCAGATATAGAAATTTGAGAGTCACTGTCTCCAGACTCCAGGGCTTCCATGAAAGGTTCCATTATTAAAAGTAATTCTCTCAAAACCAAAATTTCGGAAGTATTGAGTTGGTTATCTCTACTTTTTGCATTCAACAAATTCACGGCAACATTAAACTCATTTGGATTCTCAACTATTGATGATAAGGTTTTGATTTGTGCCATCCATTTTACTTCGTTTTTAACTTTCAAGTATATGCCTCTCTCCTGAATAAACGCGTGGCCAATTTGCGAGGCCGAAAGAGAATTTATAAGAGTGGAAACCTTCAACAGTGTAAATGTCATGGAAGATCCTTGCACTTCGGGATGCATCAGGCCATCTCTCACACACAACAGTTGGGCTTGTCTGAAGCTGTTGCCGTCTGGTAGTGCATTACCTGCATCACGAAATGCAATGTCACAATCGAAAATCCTACCAGTGGTATTTATTTGATTGATATTTTCAGAATGAAAACCTGGAAAAGATGTATCGAGTGCCATTTCCATTGATGCCGCGTTGTCCACAAACAACTTTCTTACTTTTCCTCTCAAATTATACCGATCAACAACATTTTCGTAAGCGCTGACTATAGCAGATACTTTAACTTCACCCTCAAAGAAGCTGCAGCCAAGGGCACGCGACTTCAGCTCCCAATCGTCGTTTATGAAGTGCACCGTAACTCCCAAAAATGATACTACGTTGCTGGTGATTCTGGGCTTCGTCCACATATCGACAGTGAGATATAGACGACTGTAAGTCTCCAGCTCTTTCCGCAGCGAAATTTCCATTCTAGAAGCATATTCGGGCAGTAGGCAGTTTTTCATCGATTCGGCGGACGGCATAATATAATTTTGATCCATTTCATAAAACAAATCCCTGAAAAATGGACTTTCTACGATGTTTATGGGCAGACAATCATATGCAATGGTTGATACAAGTTTCTTGGTGATTCTTAGTTTTCGTATTTCCTCTGGATTTTGAGTTTCTTTTATTATTGTGAACGTAGATTGAATTTCAATGCTATTTGACTTCCTCAGTCGTCGACGTTGACCCACTTTAGTCGGTCTGTTTGCTTCGTACTCGGCGTGCTTATGGGGATGTCGATTTCTTAAATGAGTTACAAGATTTGATGTTACGTTTGGACTATATCGACATTTAGCAAAGCACGTTTTACACTCTGCTAGAAGTTTACCATCAGCTAGTTGACCATCCACAGTATAATAGTTCAATAGTGAATAGGGTAGTCGTTGATATTGCATCATATGTACTTGTGCTTCGAGTTTATCCACACTACTCTCTTCATATTCAGTCATACTTGTTACTATTTTCTAAGCTTGGATAGTTTCTGAAATATTGAACAAGTTAAGACATGTACACTTTGCTTTTACATGAATATCTACATCGATTTCTATTCAATAATATAAAACAAAAAAGTCCGTTTCCGTTGTAATTAAGTATCATTTTCGAATTGTGACCGTTGCTGAGGTACCGGTACTGGGGGTAAGATATATCAATTTGAGTATTCAGAATAAGTTCGGATCCATAACTCATAACAATCTCCAGTACTGACGGCTTGTTGCTGAATATGTACAATTGTCCCTTGAGACATTCTCTTCTAAACGTGACTGAAAGCTATGCGTTTATTGAGATTGGAAAGATCTGCACAATATAACAAATCTTTTCTGTCTGACTTCTATAATTGAATCGAGCAGAACGCAAGTTCAATAACGGACCAGACGAACCGACTTTTGGTCATATCTTCAACGAATTACTGACTGCATTCCTCAAAGCGAATTAAATTGACTGCGCTCTACAGTACAATTACCCCGTCGGCAACAACGACCAACAGAGCGTGAATAATTGAAGCTTGGGATCGATAACCTAATTTAATTAGAATACCGCGACTGGCTGACGTCATTCGATATGAATTGAATTAGTTTGACAAATATTAAAGATACGCGCGTTAGGACTGTGTAAAAACTATAGGGACTATTTGGACAGTCGGCTAAATTTTCAGAAATAGTCTGCAAGTAAAAGCATTGTATCAGTAGGTTATTGTGATAAACTATTTGGACAGTCGGTAAATTGTCAGAAATATTCTGAAAGTAATAACACTGTATGAGTAGTGTATTAATTAATAAACAGCATAATTGCACGCCATTAAAACACAATATTTCGCACACGGGATGTTTCTAACATAACTTTTATTTTAACATATCGAAGAGTGTATTACACGTTTTGAAGCAATACACCGTCACATCCCTCATATACCCCGTCTGAGCTAAGAAGCAAAGCCACTAGAGAATTTGATTTCATTCAGATATTTTATTCATATTACCCACAAAATGGGAAAATATCTATTAACATAAAGATTATTATAGAATATATCCCGCAAGAAAAAAAAAGAGCTGATAAAGAAGCTTACACCATACATACATTGAATGTTATCTATGATACCGCGTGCGAGTCTCCAATACACGTAGATGTGTGAGCGTGGTATCACAGAACTGTGGGAATAATTGTCTTCATATTTCATTAACCTTCTAATTATATTAATTATGTCAATCGGTAGACACTAATTCTATCTGTAAAACTACGAAGACTTTAAAAAAATATGAAACGTCGGACAATTTTAAATATATATATAATACATTTGCGTATTTGCTAGTTCAGAACTTTGGTAGAAGTGCTGATGGCCTAATAAATATTACAAATTTTATAATGATCATAAATTGAACCCTATGACGAAAGCCTACTATGTTTATCACCTTAGGTGTAATAAATTGGGTTGGCAATACCAAACAGGAGAAAAATCCGTATTTTCCAAACTATTTGATGATTTGTGCGGAGTCTTGCTCGGAGAGAAATGCGTATAAAATACTGATCGAATCCAATATAATATTTGCACTGCGTATTTGAATGCTATGTAGATGGTCAATTCGTGTTTAATCTCATAATTAAGCAATGGTAGGATGTACCGTGATGTTGTGCATGGAACCGTTCGTCGGTTAATATACTTTTGAAGTGCTGAGTTTGGGATGAGTGCAGACAGGCTGCCCATCCTTTTCTGTTTCATTTCCCATTTTCTGCCTTCAATCCCGGTCTCAGACATTCTAGGCATCGGTACGTTTTTTTTTAATTGATTAGTGCTAATATTCAATATCACCATATTTCTATTTAAAGCGGATCAGCTGAATTGTATTAAATAATTTTATCACCAATCGATCGTTCGCGTGTAGCTTCGCATATAAACCCATCCGTTTGTTGATGGTGATCAAAATATCTATTCACTTGAGTTTTTTGGGCCAGTCAACACAAACCGTGCTTTTCCCACGAAAAAGGAACAAAATTTTGGTATGATCTTTCGTTACTGACACTCTCAACAATATGCGCTAGTATTTTTCAATTTACAATTTTCAAGTACGACGGATTTTATCTATTCAATTTATATCATGAAGAAACCGATGTCGTGGATATACCAATAACAGTCGACTTTTTTTTATCCTGGACTATTTCAGCTTTTTCGCTCGTTGCAACTAATAAACCTCTTGCAAATCTTACGCATAAAACAAAAACGAGTCCCTGAATATCTGTGAAAAGGTGTCTGAGCTTGTGGTAATTTTACAATTGTTACCTCACCACTATGCTGATTCGTTATTATTACAGAAATAAGAAAGAAGTTGGCACTATTCTCGGGTAGGAATATGGACGATAACAAGAAGTTCCAATTACAAAGCAACGTATTTCCTTGACTGTGAATTAAAGTCTATGTCCTTAACTTATAACTAAATTCTACTTCTTTATACAGCAATGGATACGATTTGATGATCATGTTCTGCGCAACACCTTTTATATATGACGATCTCTGTGTTCGCGGTCCCTTGGCTATAGCGCACTTTGCATTACTCAAACAATAGGACAAAAAAATCTATACACGCAATACAAATAATATGAAACACGAAATGAAACATAAATTATATATTATATTATGGACAAAGTAAAACTAAATGAAAGATTATAATTTTTTTATTCCCGTAAATCAGTGCAAAAGCGGCAGTTCGCTATTCGGCGAAGCTTCAACAATCTCTATCAGCAAAATAATACAAACGCAATAAATTTTTACATTCAGAGAATACAATCCAAAATTTGAAACGAACTGAACAGCTTGGCAACGAGTAGTAACGTGGGACGCGAGCAAAAGTAAATTAACCTACTTGGATATAAGTGAATAGAAGTGAACATTCTGGGTTCAGTTCAGTTTTGAAGTTGGTACATTCACTACTATAAAAGGATGAGAACATAGAAAATCGTCCTGACAATTACCCACTAAAAGCAAATCAGATTATAATGATTAGGAAATAATTTTTAAACAAATCTAGTTCTATCTACTTAATTCTGAATCACTGGAATCAAGTTTCGGGTTTCCATGGAAACTTGAAGCATTTTTACTTGCTACAAATTATTTAAAATCTGACAACAATACATGCTCTATGTTCAATGGATATTACTATCACAGTACTAATATTTTAGGATTTCTAAATCACCGTACATTGCCCATAAATGCAACAAACAATTAAGTATGGACATGTAAAAACTACATACCTATGATGATATCAACGTTAGATGTTTGAATCAATTTTACATTTAGAGAACCAAGCATTTTATTTTGGTGGTATGAACGAATTGCCACCGCAATTTCGGGAGTGAAAGATGGTGTACTAAAATTCAAACATATTCGACAAGACATAGAAATAATTATTTTAGAATTCGTTGAATAATTTATGAGTTTTGATTCGAAAAAAGCAAATATTCAAGCATCTTAAACCTGGGGATGTCATCGAGATTTTGATTGTCCATTCGGGCCTAACTGACAAAATATTAGTATCCTGAAAGCAAGTGAGAAGATGGAAAGAGAATCATTATCACCAAAAGTAGAAGAACAAGAATAGAATAAAAATTACAATATCTTCGTGATTAGGAGAAATTTGAAAAAGAAACGAGTTCTAGAGGATGTAGTTAGTGTAATAACAGTAAAAAAAGATTAGATTTACTTTCTTCTTTATTATAAATATGTGAAGAAATAAATATTCCAACAACGAAAAATATAAATAATCAATTTGACATGACAATGTTATACTTTCTATCGTTAATAATCATATTCAATTGAATGTTATTTATAATATATAGATATTAAATACTGGTACATTTGGCAAAAAGATCTACTATGCAGCATAATTTGAAGTATTAACACAAACAAAAGTTGAATTTTTTATCTTGTCGTTCCATCATAATTTGTAACTTTAGGAGGATAAGCCATGAAATCGAAACCATACTTTGATCTGAGACTTCTTTGTGTTGTTAGATCGATAAGGTCTCTGTTTGCTGTAGAAAGTTGTCTCTTGGACTCCTGATATGAATGTTAGTTTTTAAGTTTATAGTTGAATGTACATGAATCACTATACTACAACTGATTGTTGGTTTGGTTATGAGATCTTGATAATTATCGAATGAGATGGCCCAGATGAGAAAAAAATAACTTGGAATAACAAAATAAGTGATTTTGACTATTGATCTAAAAGGAAACCTGTTCTTAGTCCCAATCAGGGTCCTAACCAGCAATGGAATTCAGGGGGGAATAGGTTTATGTAATTCGTATCATGTTAATATAGCATATGTAGTGACATTCATACATTTCCTAAAATGATAGGACCTGTTGTTAGTGAGTTCAATACAAGAGAGAACCCAATCCTAAAATTTGGAATCCTAACCCCTTTTCAACATTTCTCCAGTAATAGGGATACAAAACCCGTTTCAATGATAAAATACCCACTTCACGATAATTAAAATTTCAACTAAGGTACCTCACTTTTCAATAATTACCAAGATTTCCTAATTTAATGGAACTACACATAGTTAGTGATAGCCAATTAACCTAATTGACTAAATGGCAATGACAAGACAACATTAATTACAACAATTATTGAACTACTACTTATCAACATGCAGCTCATGCTTGCAGAAATTCACAATTAAAACACTGAGAACAAAAATTAATATAAAACAGTATCCATATTTATCAACAATATTCTTTGGTATAATTGGGTCAGAACATAAAAATTAAAAACCGCCTATTTTACAGCCTCAATATCGGTAATTAAATTGAAACAATTGAAATTAATTAAATTTAGGTAACTTGATAAAATCGATTAAATTATAATTATTTTTAATGGGGAGTTAGGGTAATCACTAGTTACATGCATGTGTAGAATTTTCTATAAATTCATTTTTGAGCGAAATTGAATGAGAGTAAGTAATACAACGAATATTGCATGATTTACTACTGTCTATAGCTTTTAATAGCGCTAAACAGAGTAACCTGTTCAATAGTTTCAGTACTTTGTTCTTCCTGATTTTGTGGTGTGGTAATGTTCAGAGAACGAAAATATCTTGCAAATTATAACATTAACTTGATGAAACACATTAAATAATAAGATTATAGATTGTACAATATGGTGATGGTGCAAATATAGTAGGCAGATTTAACATTGACAGATTGTGATACAAATATTGTGTGAAACGTGAATGTGTGATGCAACTGTCAGCATATTATCAAATTTACAAATTATGAAAGTGTTTGCAACATGTCTTTGAGTGACCGCTTAATAACAGTATGTTAGCTTGCTTACAAATCTTAAAAAAAACGTTAATTAGCACACATTGCAAGCACCACCCAATATTTCAATAAAAACTTAATTAGTACATCAATTAATTCAGTTTGCTCTTAGTACGACTTATTCAGTGTTCTGTATGTTGGCGTAACACAAGGGAATGCCTTAGGCATGGGTGGTAGAAAATCAATGTTATGTTGTGACCTCAACCACTCCATGCCTTTTTGGTGTTGTTCCGCAGGGGGCCAAAATGTGCCTGGAAGATGAATGCGGGCACTCTGCCCTGGGGATTTTCTAGGCACTTCATCGTAAGTCCCTCTTATTCCAGCAGGTGCAGACTGAAGCCTATCACAATCTTGTGTTATGTTATTAGTAGTACGATTCAAAGGGGCAGATTTAATTTCAGTATAATTAGTGTTATCATCTTCTTCCTGGCAGTAAAGTGACCAGGGAGGAATATACGAACTGTTGCCACTCACTTGTGTTGCAGATGTTCTTGGTTGATGTAGATACAATGGTGCACTGCCAGTACGTGAAGGCAACAGACCCATAGATGCAGATGTTCGTGATCCTGGTGATGACCTTGGTCTGTGATATGAAAAGAAATTATTTCTGTTGATATGTGATATGAAGGGACATGAACAAAAACTTGAAAATACGAAAAAACGTGACAATTGCAAATTATGAAAAACTGTGACCGTGTTGACATCTTGAGATCTTATAAGTATTGTCAAATCCCCACATAGATGTGATAGCCTAGCAGCTAATCGAATCTTCTGCATCACAGGTTACAAATCTCAGGTCCAGGGTGTGATAAATCAGGTAGACTATCACATTGAAGGTTCCATTCGCTCCAAATATGGTAGCTTGATATCAGTGAATGCTTTTACGTGGCCTTGTTCAGAGATAAAGATGCGAATAGGCCTAATCAATCCTAAAAATCTCACAGACTTGAGTAAGTCTGTACTGTTGTTAGCCTCTCTCTAAAAAAACATGACAAAAAAGTCCCGAACCAAAAGATTTTTCGTCTTTGCAGCGGAAATCAGAAAAAAATACCTTGATTGACGCAGATGTGACTGATAAATACACTATGGCTACTTTTTCATTGTGATGAGAAGGGGTGCCAATTCAACAGATGATTGCAGTGCACATCTAATACTTTTTCATTTTAGTCAAATATGCTAAGATGTAAGTCAAAAATATTGCTTACTTTCTTATGGTTGGATTTGGCCTAGGGTTATATCCAGTATCTCTATATAAAGTTGGTTTCGATGTGTACATTGATGGTAAAGTAACTGGATCAGGTTTCCATTCGTCTTCTGAATCTTCATCAAAATCATTTTGTTGATTCTATAAATGGAAGTAACAACAATGAAATTTAACACAGCAAATTTTAATAATTTATATTGTAAGAAAACCAAGTTTGTTAATTACCGGTAAGTTATGTATTGGATAATGAACACATTAGTTTAGAAGAAACACATTATCAAAAAAATTGCAATTCATGCATGTTGACGTTCTGGGTCCTAGGCTGGACAATAGCATACCTAATGTGCCAAATGTTTCCAATTTGCATCCTTGCCACATTCTGTAATTACAACTCTTTTAGTCCATGTTTTGCATACTTCTGGATATTTGAAAAATGCATTCCATGGGAGAGAGTGCCTATTACCTCATCTCTATTTTATAATTTTAGGATTGCAAATATTACCATACAAGTATCAAAATAATAAAACAAAGATTCATTTTACCTTGACTCGAATATCTTCTAACAATTTTTGTGTTTCCTCAGATTGCTGACTGACATTCGGAGCATATTTGTATCCTCTGTGAGCCTTCATTGTGCGCTAATAAAAAAAAATATTATTATTTACTGTATTGCTTTCCGTTCCACGAGAATACAAAAACGATTTGTTGCTTTATAATGTCTTTTTCCAGAATGGAATGAGGTTGATATATGAAACATCATGTCTTTATTCATGAAATTGTAGGCACTCTCGAAGTATGCGCACCAAAACGTCGCACAACCTGAACGCTGACCTGGTACACAACCGGAGTTCAGATTCTGCGCCATCTTGGTGTGCATACTTCAGGAGGTCCAGATGGTATTTATTTAATGTTGCTGGCACTTGCTCCCTTGTACTCAGGTGTATCATATTTTGCTTTATTTTACTGCTAACAACATTTACATGACCGTGTATGATCTGCTATATCATAAGTAACAACACTCAGCTAACTAAAACTTTCACACAACTAAGAGTTATATGCCATCCTGAAATCTGTACTAATACTGATATGTTATACCGGTACCTGTTCATATCACCTCAACAATGATATTACTGTATCTCATTTCTAAAATAATATCAGTATACTTATACTTTTATCTATCAACTGCATTTTCTGGCTCACATGATCCAAGGCAGTGGAGATCCTGAAAGATTAATACAAATGAAAAACAAGCCTCTATGATTCAAAACATCTATAAATATTACTACTTTTTGAAAAACCTTTTGATATTATCCAACATCAGAAAAATGACATAAGTATTGTATCTTTGCAAATGTTAAAATCCTTCTATCTATCATTCAAGCTACGTCTGTGCTAATTTCTAATGTTCTACTTTCAACCTAGAGCTCATTTTTCATCTACACAAAGTCTATCCAATTCATCACAATTTAAGACACATCACAATCCCCGAAAAAAGTTTTATGATGAATAAATTTATCTATGCATTCCTACTTGTAACTTGAATATTATTAATACAAAAACTCACAAAAAAGAGATGTACTTACTGTAGCAGATGTCACCCATGCAATTGCCTGACCATTTGGTTTACATAGAATTGTTGTACATTCTGGTCCCGTTCCCCATTTATCAAGCTGTGACCAAACATAATGGAATGGTGGATTGTGAACCCCATTCAATGCTCTTGCACTCCAAACCTGGAAAGTAGATGTGGAAATGATCAAGTTTGAGTTTTTTTTAGCTTGATCTGTATTAGAATACCAGTAAGACATGATCCAAATTTTTTTTGTGGAATTTTTCACACATCTCACTCTGAACGAGGCTCTATACAAAATGTAAACGATATACAAGAAAGCGCCATGCGTTTTTGGAAGGACTGGAATCTTTAAATATTGGCATCCTGGGTGAGGTGGTGGGCATGGGATTTGAACCAGTGATCTCTATCATGTGATGCTAACATGGTTGAATCCCACATTTTCACCACTATGCTATTATGGCTATATCAATGTTAAAGTGTTAACAAAGTCCAAATACAAGTTATTGATCCAGAAACATCTTATTTGTCTCTGATAATTTCTGATAAGACAAGAGATAGTCATGATTCACAAAAGCAAATTACTGTAGTAGTAGTTGATGGCTTCAGTCTGGTTCTAGGAGGAAATCTAAACACAGCTACAGGATGCCCTCCAACAGATTGTTGCAACATAAAACCACCGATATTTTCTTCTTGTGTGGCAGATGTGTTGCTAACAACTACACACGATCCATCATCTGCAACTTGTAGAACTTTCACATTTCCTGTGGCACTGGATGAATGGAAAGGTTATTTTTATATTAACATATAGATTACAGTTAATTACAATGATTTTCAAATATAGTGTACTAATCAATTGAACAATTATAAAGTTGAATAATAAAATGAAAGCAAAACTAAGGATTGCAAATATAGATGTCCAATTTTATTAATTTATTATTGTAAAGTATGATGGATACCATGGTTTGAAATTTTGATTATAGGATATACCTCATCCTTCTTAGTTCAAGATTCACAAAGCAGTTTAGAAAATATTTCTAATATCCTTTTTGAAAGGAAACAACAACATAATATTTGTTCTTGCCAGATACCAAGTACAATTTTATCAGTTATTGAGTGGTATCTAGGAGATCTTTAATCAGTTTCATAAATGTCAAATCTGTTGCTCAAAATGTGAAGTTCTAAAATATTCTAAAATGGTCGTAAAACTGTTTTCCTTATCAATTATTATCCCTTTCAAATGTCATATTAATCGTAATAAATATCTTTCAAGTAAATATGAAATTCTAGCACAAAAAATTACGAAAGCTGGGATGCTAAAAACACAGTCCTGGTTAATGCAAACTCTCAAGGTTTCACATTTCTCAATTCAATTACTTTGATACAAATTAAAAGCCACAAATGGTGGTGTAAACCAAAATTTGAATTTGAATTCTCCATCTTGGTGAAGTAGCTTTGATAATTATAATTTTAAATATGTTCCAAATCAAATCCGATGATAACATAAAAATTTAGCAACACAACAATTTCACACCCAATTTAGTCAACAGTCTCCTAATATACATAAATTATTAAAAGCAATCACAAATACTCGTCTATGACTAGTCGGCTTAAGACGTAGACAGAGACATCGTAAAACAAAACAATTCATTGCTTGAAGACATTATTCGAAGTTTGCGCAACCAAGTTATAAACAAAGCAAATCAGAAATACGGAAATTTTTTTATTTAGAAATAAAGTTGATAATTGAGAAATACCCCAGTAATTTACCTCATTTTGATTGAAAATTGAAAAATGTGATACTCAAACAGATTTGTTTAAAAATTTTGTAATTAGAAAATTTAAATTTTTCATTATTGGTAAATTTGCTTCTGTGTGGTAAAATCAAAAGCTTCAGACAAATTATATTATTATTCATTGTACACCTAAAATAACATAATTTTGATGTATAATAGAATAATTTTCCATCACATAGAATTCAATTTTTTATAATATAGTTATACGCAGAGTTTAGCGAAGGATTAATTATTAATTGCATAAGAGCAGTTTATTTTAATCTGCAATATACACACTGTTATTCAGCTCACAGCATATCACGGTAAGCTATATAATACAATTTGTAACCTGGTTGTAGCTCCAGAATACCATATTTTATTGCTGGAACCAGCTATAGGTTGGCTGAAGGTAAAAGTATAAATAAGCAATACAACGCCAATGTTGATTCAGTGTACAATGAAGCACTGTCAACAATTATAACTGATAAAAGAATTCCATTTATTTTATGTATTGTATCACAGCATGAAATAATATTAACAAAGAGTATTGAAGTATATTTACAAGAACTTGATATCAAGTAGATGTCTGATTATTTAAAAACATGGTGACTTTATTAAAGTTTACCAAACATGGATCTAATGAATCTTAAAAGTGCCTACTCAACTTTTTCAAACATTTCAAATTAAACTATTTCTGACAGCAAGTTATATAAATTCAAAATGCAGCTCGAAATCTATCAATCTGATTGAAATTTGAATGGTTTGTTCACTGCAAATTTGTACATCATAAATGCATAAGTGCTAATGATTTGGTTTTTGCAGGACTAACTACTTATCCTTCTTCTATGTGCCGGTGGATCCGAATACATATAATGCAAGGATGTTGTAGCAAGAGTAAAGATAACTACCCTTATGGATTTAGGAGTGTTGTTGTACACTAATACAAATATATTTTGTAACGCCTGAGGATGATGGCCAGAGGATGAGGATGATGGCCAGATGAAATGTTACAGAAATATATTTGTGTTATTGTGCAGCAAGACCATTGAATCACTATAAATATATTTGTCATTATATTATAAAATACTCCATAATAAAATTATACAAAGTACCTTCCAGTTGAGTTGATCATGTCCTGATGAACAGAAGAAATATGAGCAGTGGAAGGACCGGTGTCTTCTTCCGTTACTCTTGAATACAAAGTATCTTTTCTGATGTCACTGAACATGGCATCGAAGTAGTCTTTTCCTTGGCCTTAACAACAAATGGAAATAGTTGCATGGCATATTTGTAGATTCAAGGAATGAAATAAACTTTAATTGACAATTTGGATTCTTTTTCAACAAGTCTCCATTTATTCAAGAATTCTAATTTAAATCAATATTGTCAATATAATAACTAGTGAATACTGACTGGAGATAATGGTCGCAAAGTGTTATGGAGGACATCAGTACAGGGTAACAAAAGTAATACAATTGAACACTCATTGTGATCTTCGAACGTCTCAAAACAGGTAGACAAGTACAACCAATGACAGAATTTTCTTGTTCACTGATTCATTACATTTTTATTTGTTGATATTACATTATACACGCTCTTCGAGTAAAAATACAGAAGAATGAATAACAAGAGGTTCACAAAACAAAACTAAACAGGAGAAAAGTATACAGAATCTTTTTTTTATGAACTATGAAAACACCTTCCAAGCCTCATCATCGAAATTTTGCAAATTACCTACCTGCAGATGAGATATATCTTGAGTTAGATGCACTTAATGGACGTGAGGGTAATGGTGTTGGAGTTGGGTTATCTGGTCTGGGTGGTAACTCGTCCATTCCAACGAGTGGACCACGTTTGATGTTATTGTTGTCATCTCCTTGCCGCATATCAAACAAATCACTACTTGCACTTTCAGACAATGGTGTAAGAACTTTGCTCTGTAATAGAACGATGGGATTTTGTAGAAGTTGCTCAAATGTATTTAAAATATCTGGATCCTTGATTGAAGTGGTAAAAATATAAATATACATTAATAGAATCTTTTATAGCTCTTAGCGTATCAAAATTTGATTGTGAACCATCTATCTGTAAGCTTCAAACCCTTAGTTGCAAGCTTTTGACATTCAGTAAATAAACTTACATTTCATAATATAGGTAATAATTTATAATAGTGTTGACTTTGTTTTTTTGGCAATAAATCTCTCTCTCTCTTTTCTCACGCAGAAATATAAAATCTCAGGTAGAAGTTACATATTTATCCTGATGGAGAGGAAAGCTAATAAAATTGCCTAATCATTATGGAAAACCATGGATTCTCGTTCGGTTACCAGTCATTGGTCGATGGGTATAGAATTATTTAGCTAGATATTTGCTTCTGTTGCATGGACTTGATGGTGGAGAAAGCCGTAACTAACCAGCGGTTATGTGAACCATTTTACGGCGGAGAGGAATCCAGCAATAACTCGCACATAATTATCCCACACAGTATTTGAGCGTGCAAACTCAAACAGTGTAATCAGATGTGCAGTGACAAGTGTAATCCTGACAATCAGTATGATGCACCGCATTTCTGAGCCTATTTTTATCTTAGATGATATAATAGATCTAAAATGATTTTTATATTATTTTTTTCAACCTGAAGTTGAAATTATTAAAACTATTTTAAATTATTTTCCAAAGATTTTTACCATATAGGATAACTATACGGCATATCTATCAAATTTGGCATACTATGTGACCAAACAGAAACGTTCAAAAAAACATCTAAAAAAGTGCATTGTATCTGATGATACAGCACATAAAATATACTGTCCATCATTTAAATATAGGCACTACTTCAATGTAAAATTCATTACAAACCTCGAATTCATTCGAATTTCCTCTTAATAATCTATCAGAAGTCGTTGGTATATATGTAGGAGCAGATCTAGGTATATTTAATATATCTTCCTGCTTAGAAGAGCTTGTTTTGCTTGGACCTGATGAAGGACGTTTGCTTAAAGGAAAAGAAGTTGAAGCATTTGTTTCTCTGTGATAACTACTGCTCGTTCCCAAAAGGTGATTCGGAGATAAGCCCCCTGGAGAGGTGGTTGCCCTTGATATGCTAGTGTAATCTGGACTTTTTTGTGGCAATCCACCCAATGTTTCCACAAATGCAGGAGAGGGTGACAGTTGTTGATTAGTGAGTGATGCCATAAACATATTTTCAGGCGATGAAACAAAACGTGTGTTCAGCCTAAAAAAAATAAAAACAAGATGCTACTTTCATATTAATAGCGTTTTTGGGTAATCCTGGCGAAGCTAAATCTGCCGCGCTCAAAATTGTCCCAAAATAATTGGCGAACACAGTAATGATACATAGTATACACATAGATGGTAATTGGTAACTATTTGAGCATACACTCAAAATTGGAATGAAGTTAGTAGTACGAGCATGGTGGAAACATAAACACAATTGTGTCGAAGAGTTGTTATCAATAATATTGATGTTTTTAGATTTTAATACTTGAATGGATAACTTGATTCCAATGTTAACGATATGCAAAGTATTAGAATTAATGGAAAATATTTTATTATGTGAAATATGACATATTATGAAAAGTATCAGAAGATTTCCTGTGATAGACGTTACACTGTTAAGCAGTCTGGTCCTAAGCATAAAAATAAAAAATTGTTAAGACTTATAACATATTGAAGATCAATCCTCAGAACAGAGTAACTGTAAGCACTGGTTGTTTTTCAAATTATCTACATTAAAGATTAAATGTTTAAATTATTTGACTTCAATTGCTGATATTAATTGTTTGATTGATTTTTTATTAATTTAAATAAACTATAAAAATAAGACACCTTCTTTCTTCTTCCTCAATCAAAGTTTTCAAAGCATTGATTTCCGCTTTTAATGGAATATTTGCCTCCTGAGCAATACCAAGTTCCTGAATTTTAACCAATAGGAGATCCTGGGTTTCCTGAAATTATAAAAACTTTTTCTATCAAATTCTGATCCAACTACAAAAAATATGAATTACCGGTAAGAGTTATAAATTGGTCACAAGTTTTTTTATTATTCAATTTATACAAAGTAAACGCAAAACTTCATTCAGGATATAAATTAGTTACAAGTTTTTTTTCTTCAATGAATGAATATCTAATGTGATTTCTTTATAAGACTATCATTAATTCTCAATAAAAGATCAATATGAGAGCCTTCGATCAATTCTGTATGAATGTTCAATGTTTAATGTATTTATATTTAAGTTGAAATTTAAGTTTATTCAACAAATTTAAACTTCTTTCATCCAAATATAACGTAAAATATACCTGTAGCTTCCTTTCTAACTCTCGAACATGTGATTGAAATAAGGATTTTTCATTTTCCAATGCATTTTCAGCTGAGATTTTTTGATTTTCAAGCATTGACAACTAGAAAAAAAAGTCATAATTAAATCAGAAGAAGCTCTGTATGGTAACTAAAAAGATCAACAAATTAATCATTTCATCAATATAAAGCAAACTTTTGGAATTTATTACCTTTGTTTCCATTGCTCGAACATCTGCTGCCTGTGTATCGATTTGTGCTCGTAGATTTCCATTTTCTTCAACAAGAGCAGTCAAATTAGAGACATTGGCATCCATCCGCATTTTAACTTCTTGTATCTAAATAGCAAAGTTTAAATTTGTTGAATGACATGACAATATTTTACAACTACTGTAATGGTGAAAACCGAATTTCACAAATTAGCACATATAACAAGAAAATGATGATATACTGTAAGTATTTTTTATATTATGTTTCAATACAAATACTTGCTTACATTAAGACTATATTTTGCTTCAGTTTCTTCCATGAATCTTCTTAGTTCAGCTTCACTGGCTTCTCTCACTTTTCTCATCATATCAGCAAGACTTGAATCTGTTTGTCCTGCTTTCCTAACTTTATCTTCAAGTTGAAGAATGAGTTGATGAGATTTTTCTAATTTATTTCTCATTTCAGTTTGTTCCTACAAAGTAGAAGAGTTATCAATTACCGTTATATGATCTAAAAGTTTTAAATAATCGACAGTTACAATTCATGAATGTTTCTACTTGAAAGTGATATCCCTCTGCTGAAACGCTTTGTTGGAACTTGGAATCTAAGAAAATTGGTATCGCCTAGTATCATATATCATAATATTTACTAGAGCCTAGTCATTCGAATGTTCTGTAGTTCAATTAAACTGGGATTTCTAACAAACCTAAACATATGCTGATGAATCACATTACGGCTGGTAAAAGGCTATCATCTTGTTTTGTCAGAATTCAAAAATTTTACTTAAACATGTATTGATTGAGCATTTATAAAAAAAAAATTATAAAGCTCTAGTTACTTGCTGATATAAAAGAACTTCTTGTTGCATTTTGTTCTGTATATTTGACAACCGTTGTTGTAAGTCTGACTTGGCATTTCCTTCCAAAAGTAATCTGAAAAGTACAAATTGTAAGAATACAAAATCGTTTATTTATACGTAACAACTATTAACAAGCAATGAGAGATGTCAATGATAACGAATAACAAACAAACCTTCTTTCTGATTCTTCAAGTCTTTTTCTGAGATCATCAGTCTCCATTCTTGCACCTTCTAACGCAAGTCTGGGCTGAGTTGCATCAGCTCTTGCTTCTTGAAGTTCAACATCTTTTGCAGCTAATGCACCATGTAACCTTTGAAGCTCATTTTGCTTCGCAAATACAGTTTCATTCAATGAGACAATTCTATGAAAAAAGTCATAAATCAGTCATTCAACATCTCAATCTTCTTGTAATGTTAATTTTTGATGATAAAAAATTCAAACACAGTAGTTTTGATAGAATTATGCAGAGCGAAGCTTAAAACTAAGAGATCCGTGCCCATTGGTCACTTCCATCATAAAAATCATGTGTGACCTTCAAACCCAAATTGCACTGATTTTTATTTTAAAATATGTGATATGTTAGATAAAAAGAGCTGTAGTGCTGAAATCATACTCCACTAGTGAGACTTAGCTCAGTGACTCAACTTTAAACTCAAATTCAACTCAAGTAGATGACCCAATGACACGACTTGTAATTTGGGCATTTCTAAGCAACATTGTAAGTAGTTTAATATAATTTAATATTCAATCAAGCCTTCTTTTTTCAAGTTTGAGAATTGAGGGTTTTCTCATAAAAAATAATACTGAAAAAATCATTTCAAAGATCAAAAATATTTATATTCACTTTTATGTGGAATTTATCAACATTTTTAATCAAAAGCAAGAAACAAAGATAACTTGCCTATTTTCATACTCATCAGTTGTAGTTTCATATTTTACTCTGGACATTTCAAGCTCCTGTTTTTCTCGAGACATTTCTTCCAACTTTGCCTGAAGTTCCCTGATCTCTTGTTCATACTGTAGTCGAATTGAATCTGGGATATCAGCTTGTTTTCTGCTTTCAGCAAACAAATTTCGTTGCTGAAGCTGTTTAAAATCAGAATTCAATTTAATCAAACTTTCAACCACAAATGCTTTCCATTGATTCCCAAGTATTCTTATAGGTATAAAAATTCCAAAAAAATTGTTTGCATGCAATTGAAATTGTCTCTCTTATTAGAAGAACCCTAAATATTCGCAATTGGCGATATCTTTTCAAAAATATTTTGGGGCTCCCGAAGTATGCGAACCAAGATGGCGGACATCGGAATGTAATATGTGTACTAGGTTAGGGTTAGGCCATAATTTTAGGTATAAATACTACGGGAGGCTCTTGGCTAGTCTTCGAACTGATAATAGGACTAAAATAAGGAAAATTGGAAAAAAATTATCGCCTAACCCTAACCTGTTACCGGTGTTACGTTCCGATGTCCGCCATCTTGGTTCGCATACTTCGGGAGCACCAATATTTCTCTATTTCACTCCTGGATACAGGATAAAACCTGATCTAAATTTCATCATCTAAACTCATCATTTATTTTGTCTGTGTGATTGTATTTGTATGTATATGTGTGCGTGTTTTAATTAGTTTTGGGGTGAGCCAACATGTACCACTTCTTTCATCAACAACACTTTTCCATCTAACATCTGTACGTTTTAAACCTTACTTAGGGTTTTGTTTTCTTTCCTGATTATAAAATCAGTTTTATTTTGTTTTTATCAGTTTTTTTCCCGCTGATTATGGAGTCAAAATAAACTAATATGATATAGTTACATTCACCTTATCAAAACATTTTATCTTGTCAAATAGTCGAATTTTAATTGTGCAAATTATTATCTAATTTACTTTGACTACAAATAATCCAAAACTTACCTCACGTTCTTGAGCATTTCGAACAGACTGAATGTACGATGCAAATCGATGGTTTAGGTTTTGCAAGTCCGCCTTCTCACTGACTCTGTTGGAAACCAAAGGAGTGTCTCCTGCGGCTCTAACTATATCCATTTTTATGCAGATTGTAGAAAAATAATGATTGTTTGATATGCTAAATTAGCAAAATATACATTCGACCAAGCCGTTATCGACGATAAACATGATTTAAGCCAAAAAGACGCAACCAGATAACTGAGAACGCCCGTTGCTACGCTAATGGCTTCCCGTTTCTATGATCACCTAATGTCATGCACTAGGTGTCGCCATTGATATCACTTTGTCGCAGAATAAAAACACTGCTGATGTTATTTTCCAATTCAAAAAATACCGTATTAAATTAACAATTTTGAAGTGAAACAATAAACAGCATATGATATATTGTATTATATTTTAGTTGTTCAATTTAGCAGTTATTCCGTGTACGTTTCAATCGATTTAGTTCAGCAAAACAGTTTCAGTACCGACCTTCCTTGGTTTCAAGAGCCCTCCAAAACAAATTCGCATCCCTCCATAATCGCTAAATGAATTAGCGAACATGCTGTTACTTCACAAGTGACTCGCCAACAAATATCGAACTTACAAGCTAAAAATTGGTTTTGGTGTCTTTTCTCTACATATCACAATGGATAAAAATATCATATATATATATATATATCTAATGCGGTAGTTAAGTAGACATACCCTGCTAAAAAAGCGACAGTTATGTAGACGGAAAAATTGGGTAGACATTTTCCTGTCCGCTTAATTATTCCACGTTCCATAATTAAAACGTTTTGCGATATTTTGCTGAAATCTCTTTTTCTCTGATAAAACAGTATCAAAATTAATATGTTCTTTCAATATTTTTTAAATAATTGCACATTTTCGCCAACTTTAATGGGACAGTAGTTCTGCTGGTTTATAATCAACGGGTTTAATTTTCGTACATAAAGTGGACATTTTATTTATGCAAAAATCTTTTAATTTTTCGGTATATGTTTTTACGATTTTTGGAGAGTAGGTTTGATAATTTTGATACAATAACCAGGCAGAACATGAAGATCGTCCGTTCTGTTTTTTGCAATATAAGCTCAATCAATGAGCATATATACAATGAGTGGAAACTTGCAAAGATTTGCTCATTTTGGTATTGTTCCCTGCATTTTTTACGTCGTCCGGCTAAATGGTTCGTTGCATATTAAGAAAACGCATTGCTCGCTGCCAAAATCTCTTGCTTCAGCCGAGTCGGGTGCAAAATTGACCGTATTGAGGTCTTTAATTCTTCAATACATATTTGGTTTTGGGTTTCGAAGTATGGTACGCTGAAAGCA
Organism: Styela clava; assembly: GCF_964204865.1. Taxonomy (NCBI): domain Eukaryota; kingdom Metazoa; phylum Chordata; class Ascidiacea; order Stolidobranchia; family Styelidae; genus Styela; species Styela clava. Next base: position 15,186,378 of record NC_135252.1, on the reverse strand, counting down.
TACAACTATGAGCATATGCTTATTGGGAATGCATATCTATTAGATAGTAAACGTGGAAAAATTTGTATTCAATGGAAGAAGCATACTGAAAATAGGGAATTCGTGGGGTTATGATATTATTAACATACCCATTTTTACAATGTGCATGTACATAATTAGTGTCTTGGATTATTATAAAGCTAGAGAATGTGATTATAATGAGGATTACAATCATATTTGTATGTCCTTTGTTGAATACAATATTGGACAACAACTTAGTACATTTTGGGGGATTAGAACTAAAAATACATGTTTACATAGATTTTGTCCTCAAAGTGAGTATAGATTAATATTAGAATTTTTAAGAAAGCATAACATAAGTAGTACAGATATAAAAGAAGATATGCATAAACTATTTATAAAAAAATTGTTATTTCTATGACTGGGGACAGATTAATTTTTCTACGCAATTGTAATTTAAATATTGCATGTGAGAATATTCATAATAATATTCTGGCAAACTATATGAAAACCTTTAATTTCAAGTTAATGTGGGATATTTTACCAGTAAAAACAAAACCTGGAATAAGAAATATAGCAGGAAATGATATGTGTGTGTTATGTGGAAAAGAACCAGAATTTGTTAGCCATCTTTTTATGAACTGTGAATATTTTGATTATGTTTTTGATTTCATGGAAAATACTGTTAGGAATTTAAATAATGCCAGACTTTTGAAAAATTATGAAACTTGTGTTTTATTGGATTTAAGCTATTTGTTACATTCCAACATTACAAGATGTTTATTTAATTTCAATCACTAGATATAAAATATGGATACAAAGAAATTCTGTTATATTCGAAAGTAATACCCCTAATCAGCACCTAGTTATCAAACAAATAAAAACTGCAATCACTTATAGACTCAACATTGAAAAAAATAGAAAATCACCAAATTTTGTCAGAGAATTTGAAATACTAAGGAATTGTATTTGAACTATAAATCTAGTGTGTATAAATTTAGTATGTATTAAAATGAACATGTCTAATATATTTAATTTTTTACGTTTATTGTACATAATCTAACTCAATATACTAAAAATTGATGAATTGTATGCCGATGCGATCAACACCTCAAACACTGATGGAATGGACATATGAAAAATGAATATTGGATTATTTATCCTACAGTACAGAATATGAACCAGTCGCCCAGTGGGGTGCGGTTATTTATGTATTTATTAGGATAATGAGGATAAGGATTTACATATTTATCCCGGGGGAAAGGAAAGCCGATAAGACGACTTATCCATATGGCGAACCACGGCCTCTCGTCCAGTTACCATTCCAAGTCGGGAATGGGATTAGTTATATTGTTTGTTTTCGGAAGCATGGACTTGTTAGTGGAGGAAGCCGTAACCGACCAGCGGTTACGTGAATCACCCAACGGCGGCGAGGAGTCCAGCAATCCTCTTGCACATAACCATCCCTGCATGGGATTCGAACCTGCGGACCCATGCAGAGTAATTAGAGGTGCGGTGGCGAGCGTATTCCTAACGCTTAGCCCGTTGAGCCACACCGCCGCGCATGGGATTTACATATTTATCCAAGGGTAGAGGAAAGCCGAGAAGAATGCCTAAATATATGGCAAACCACGGCCTCTCTCAATCATAGCTCTGTCCTCCATATGAATCACATGGCTCTGCGAGCTATTCGTTTACTTATTAAAAATACTGATTTTTACTATTTCTCTGGGATATCTTGCCATTGAAAACAAAAGCCAGAAATTGGAAGAATAGCAGAGAATGAAATGTGTGTATTATGTAATGAAGAACCTGAGTTTGTTTCACATATTTTCATGTATTGTAAATTTACAAAAAATATTTATGAGGATTTTGTTTTAGATATATTAAAATTGATTAGAGTACATTTTGTTATCAATATGATTCTTGCACATTATTTAATTTCAACGATCCTTTATATAGTCATATAGATACTGTTGATTTGGATGCAATTATACTTTTGTAATCAATAGTGAGATATAAAATTTTGACCATGAGAAATTCTATTATATTCGAAAATAAAACACCCCATTTTGCCTTTCTCAAAAAGCAGATAAAAATGGAACCCATTTGAGAGGGAATTGAAAAATTTATGTAAAGCGTTATTTCAAAAAGAAAATTATATGTTTATGATATGTATTTTATATTTACTAATTTCATTTTTATTGTTTTATATCAATGCATTTATTAAAATAACCTAATTATGGTATGGATTACTACTGGAATTGAACAAAATAAATACTGAATCATGGATGCAACATGGAATATGAACTTATTTATATTAACCGTAATTAAAATCACTCATTGAGTGAACGAATGAGCATACTGTAATGCTTATTGGGAATACATACCATTTATTAGGCAGAAAACTTAACTACAGAACAGAATATGAACCAGCCAAGTGGTGACCTGGGATATTGTATTCATTGATAAAGATAGTTTATTTTGAAAAGTCCACAATCTGACAATACAAACAAATAAAAAATGGAGAGTTCTGGAGAGCGAGCAAAACCTTTAAAAAAGTTTAAAACACGATGAGTATCATGTGCCCGCCATGTTATAGCAAGTAGTAATGTGTAATGAATTTAATTCACTGTGGTAAATGAATTGCTATCTTTTTATTTGTTATGAGCACACTTGCTGGAACTCCATAATCTATTATTTTATTTGTTAGTAACACTTTTTATAAAAATATCAAATTGTTTATCATACTTGCATCCATATTTCGCCCTAAATTCTATGACACTTTCTCTGTATCCAAATATCTATGTACATGACCACATTTATTTTTTAGTAATACTTCGTTTAAAAGTATCTTAATGTTTATTATACTTGCTATTCTGGTATTTAATCAATTTTTTGCCTTGAATTTTATTCTATGATACTTGCTCTGTATCCAAATATCTATATGTATATGAGCACTTTATTTATTTTTTAGTACCGGTAATACTTATTTAAAAATAACCTATTGTTTATCATTGCTATTTCGGTATATTATCAATATTTCGCCTTAAAATTCATTCTATGATACGTGCTCTGTAGCCGAATATAGATATGTACATGAGCACTTTATTTCATATATATATATATATCTGCTGGAGAAGGGTCAAATCCTGATCATGTATTAATGTGTGTCACTATCCTCCAAATCACTTGCCAGTCATAATCAAGTATTATAATTTGATGGGTTCAAATTATAGTGTATAAAGAAATATACTCATGATTGCATTACTATTATCAAATGTTTATAATTAAAGTGCTATAATAATAGAATTTTCCTCATCTTTGCTCATAAAAAACCCATGACCTATCACATTAATTTTTAGTAGATAAATTTTCCAAATAATAGGTATCCTTGCTAACCCATTTTTATGCAGTTGATATGCAATACATGTCAACTTATCAGCTGAATAAATGATGATCTTAGGACAAAACATGATTATTTAGTACTTTCCAAATCAAAAATTCTTGTGAATAATGTATATAGTGAATACGGTATATGAGAGCTATTGAAGAATTTAACACCGAACCTGTTAAATGACCCCAAATGTTGTAACGTTGTCTCCCAGTCAAACACCTGAGCATCTCTTTTTTTTATTATAATTTATATATCTTCATGGTTTGACGAACGAAATAAACTCTCTCTCTCTATTAGTTTAAAATACTGACTTCTGGACTTGGCTAATTTTATACATATCAAAACTTGTAAATATTTGCATATCAAAACTTGTCATTTATTTCGTTCCATCCATGTATTTTCAACTGTTTTTCCAATAAAACATCTGTTACTACTGTTATTTGTAGCTTATCATTGTTAGCTAACTATTTTGAGGTGGGGCGCAAGACTTCACAAATTCTAAAAAGGGGGTGCGGCTTGAAAAGTTTGGGAATGCTTGTATGTAGTAGACCCTAACCTGGTACACATGGTTCCGGTGTCTACCAACTGGGTTTACATACTTCAATTTGTATTACAGTTGTAAAACAGAAAAAAGCTGAATGTCGGTCTTATTCCATCTGTAAATTTACCAAAATCTCCACAAAGAATGAACAATGTGCCAGACCATGTGTATTTTCGATGAAATGAAAAGTGACATATGAAAAATACAGAAGCTGTAGAAAATATTTTGCATTCCAAAAAAATTAAATATTTTACATTACAAAAAAAATGGTGCTCCAGAAGTATGTGTACCAATATGAAGGTAACTAATTTTGTTCGCCTATTTTATATCAAGTTGTGTAAATGGACTAAATTCTATCGGTAGGGGATATTCACTTGTGTAACACAGACAATTCCCGAACTTTTAATAGAACAAAAATAAGGAGAATCGTAACCTAACCTGGTACACATACTACAAGAGTACCGAAAAAACAGCCCACATAGTAAAAGCAGTTATGGAAATACTTTACATTGCAGAAAAATTAATTCACATAGTAAATAGCAGACGCAAGATGTATTTTGCATTGCAGAAAAAATAGCTCACATAGTTAATAGCAGTCCTGAAATATTTCTCACTATTGATAACAAAAGTATAATTGCATCCAAATCAACAGTATCTATATGACTATATAAAGGATCGTTAAAATTAAATGATATGCAAGAATCATATTGATAACAAAATGTATTCTAATCAATTTTAATATATCTAAAACAAATTCTTCATAAATATTTTTTGTAATTTACAATACATGAAAATATGTGAAACAAACTCAGGTTCTCCATTACATAATACACACGTTTCATTCCCTGATTTTCTTCCAATTTCTGGCTTTTGTTTTCAAAGGCAAGATATCCCAGAGTAATTTATAGTTAAAATCAGTATTTTTAATAGGTAAACGAATAGCTCGCAGAGCCATGTGATTCATATGGAGGACAGAGCTATGATTGTGAGAGGCCGTGGTTCGCCATATATTTAGGCATTCTTCTCGGCTTTCCTCTCCCATGGATAAATATGTAAATCCCATGTTATATCAATGAATAAATACATAAATAACCGCACCCCTCTCGGCGACTGGTTCATATTCTGTTCTGTAGATACGTTTTCTGCCTAATAGATATGCATTCCCAATAAGCATATGCTCATAGTTGTATGCTTTCAGCGTACCATACTTCGAAACCCAAAACCAAATATGTATTGAAGAATTACAGACCTCAATACGGCCAATTTCGCACCCGACTCGGCTGAAGCAAGGGATTTTGGCAGCGAGCAATGCGTTTTCTTAATATGCAACGAACCATTTCTATAGTGGTGGTAGCATAAAAGTCATATTGGGGATGGCAGAATAGGGATGGCGAAATACGGTCGAAAGGTGGCAGATTAGGGATGGCGAAATAGGGACGAAAAGTCAAATTGGGGATGGCGAAATGCGGTCGAAGCGTGGCAGATTAGGGATGGCGAAATGCGGTCGAATGGTGGCAGATTAGGGATGGCAAAATGCGGTCGAAGCGTGGTGGCAGATTAGGGATGGCAAAATGCGGTCGAAGCGTAGTGGCAGATTAGGGATGGCAAAATGCGGTCGAATTGTGGAGCAGACTAGGGATGGCGACGTTTGAGAAAGTGAAGGGCATGGTGTCAGTGTTACCGTACATCGGTACCGTACGAACATTTTAAGGTTCTTAAGTTTAGCATGTAGCCTGAATGTACCTGCATATGCCAGGATACGGTAATACAGTAATAGGTACCGGTACCACCTACCGGTACGTACCGTAGTGAGTACGGTACCGGTATGTGGCCCATTACATCATTAATCTGTTAATGCTAATCCAGTCCTTGACGGCATGGGCAGCGTAGAGAATGGCAGTAGACAGAAAATAAGAGATTTAACATTCTTCTGGTTCAAATTAGGCTACTCTGGCAATTGTTTTGGTGGTAATTACAAGGACAGTACGGTACCGGTACCGTACCAAGACTTGGACTTTTAATTAATATGGTAACGGTAGACTACCGGTACGGTACGGTATCATTGGACTACGGTACCGGTATGCCTTCGCGGTGGAATTATTGTGTGGCAAGATGTAGGCACGAACACGGTATGTCAAATTGGGACTGGTAACATTGCAGCATTGTGTGGAGCAAGCGATAAACTAAAAAGTGAAACTGCTAAAGCCGTTTGACTGTTTGAGTGAACTCCGCAGACCTAAGCAAAAAGTTAATATGCATTCTAACCATTTGATATATTTAATTGCTGAATTGTCTCAAATTAGCAGTGGTGTGGCTCATCATGCTAAGCCTGTGAGCGGAATAAGCTTGGCATCGCACCTCTTATTACTTACACTATGTCAGTCTGTGTAGGTTCGCAGGGTAAATGTGGAGATTGTTAGGAATACGCTCGTCACCCCATGGTTATGTGCGAGAGGATTACTGGACTCTTCGTCGCAGTTGGGTGGTTCACATAACTGCTGGTCGGTTACAGCTTCCTCCACCATCTGGTCCATTATCTCTCTCCTGGGATAGATATGTAGATCCTATCGTTAATCCGAGCGAGACAACATGTCATGTCAATTAACTGTAGTAAAAGCCCCGAACTTCCAATTCCATTATAAAATTTGATCGTAAATGACATTAAGTCTATAATGACTACTTGAAACTCTGTCAAGTATTTTGATATAATTTCAGATATGAAGATTAAGGTTATCTAGTCTTTAGGGATATTGCTGCAATGACTGAAGTGAGTCTATTTGTGCCAGAAAGGGGATCAAGAACTTTATAGTTTGCACTTTCAACAAGAGAGCGATGCTCAAATATATGGACATGCAGCCTGAGCGAAGCAGTAGTCCAGCTTACCTTTGACGGTTCGCTAAACACTAGAAGCACCAATGTTCGCTGACCTCGTGACTCGCTGCGCACGATGAACCGCCACATGGTGGCAATTTTTGATGAGGTCATAGCACAAAAGAAATGAATTCCATGCAGCTCTCAGAAATATTGGAAATACATGAAAGTAATAGCCTTCATGCAAATCAATCTTAAACCATTGAAAATTTCAAAGCAATTCGTCCAGTAATCAACAAGAAAAGCGGTTTTTCAATATGTATCAAAGAACAACAACATATAACATATAACATAACAACACAATAACAAAACGATCCATAGGTCCACTACATGCCCACAAATGAATTGTGACATGGGACTTGATATAGTTTTATCTCCAAAACTATCTTTGTACTTCAAAACTGTGTTTTGAAGTTGATGACCGGCTCACATACTCTACTGTGTATTGGTTCAATCTGCAAATATTCTGAAACTTGAGAATGTTTATGAATTTGAAGTGCTGAAACTTACGTTTCAGTTCAGATTTGGTATCATTGCTGATCATTGCTTCGGACAACTCATTAAAAAGTAATAATAATCGTTCAGCAGACGGAGGTTCCTATTTTGTTATAGTTAACTTTACCCTGGTACAAAAATGTATTGAAGATACTTTCTAACACAATAGCTTCGTGTAGTATTTCACAAGTTCTTGGAATATGATTATGTTCAAATTTCATAAAGGAACCATTCTAATCTAGTAATATTTAATATTTATTCAGCATTTTAGCTTATAAGGCAAATGTTAAATGAGAAATTAGATACTTGTTATTTGTAAAGGGCATATAAAACATTAAACTTTAGTGTATGTTTGCTAATCCATGTTAGTAAGAGTTGTTTATTTGCCATAATTGCTTCTATTAAAATAATTTTCCTATTTTTGTTAATGTAACTTGGATCAATCATAAAAATCACTCTCATTGTTAATCTTGTTTTATAGTTTATTTATTGCTACTGTTTTTTATGCAAACTGTATTCCAATTGTTGCATCCAAGGTTATCCATCCAGCTAATCTAAACATTTTTATGACAGATCAGCTTTTTCATAGATTTCACCTAATAGCACATAGGCAGCCCTATAGTTATCATTTTATTTACACAAACATTTGAAAGAGTGCAATCTCCTGGTCTGATCCTTTACTGCCACGAATATTTTATCATTTCGACTTGCTACTAGTATGCAATCTCACTTACCTTTGTGATTTCCATTTTCGTGTCTTGAAGACATTCTCATAAAATTCAGTTCCTAACCCTACCTAAGATCACTGAGATCACACAATCGCTGAGTTTGAATACCTTTATATGTTTAATAGGTGCTCCCGTGTGTGCATCCCGTCCCAGCATGTGCACCAAGATGGCACACAGCCTGAACATAGTATGTGTACCATGTTAGGGTTATCAGGTTGTACGCCATCTCAGTGCACATACTACAGAAGCGTCGTTTAATAACCTAATAGCTCTATTTGTGCTACTGTTCAAATTAATGTCACTGACTTCAACTTGTGTACACAAATTCCAAATATTTATTTTTTTGCTTCAAATAACGTGCAACATACTAAATTGTATTTGTTTGAGATTCATTTTTCCAAGATACAGAATTATGTTTTAATTTGCTTTCAGTATTTTTTGCCAATTATTAAACACTATTTATGGGGACTGTAGCATTTGTGTACACGATATTATATACTTTGTCTAGTCCTTGTTTGTTTTGAAGTCAATCAATAAGATCTGATTTCATTCATGAATCATAACCACTTTGTACTAATGCATTGTCTGCAATCCTAAAATAACAATTTCTCTGCTACTACTCCATACTGTGTTATTTTGTTCTTGTTATAAGATAAACTTGTTATTTATGTGGGTGGGTGCATATGCTGTTATATATATTCTATAATGAAGTTCCTGATTACTTTCTGTAGCAAAAGTTTTCAGTGTGTAATCTTGAAATCTTGCAGTGAAAATATGTCTTCCCCCAGATAATGTCCTAGCATTTACTAAGTCCTTTGGTTAAGTTCATGTTTTAATATGCCAAACTATGCATGGAAACACATGTAATTGTGTGACAACATTTCGAATCAATATGATATACTGGTGTTATATGCTTTCATTATTATAAAATATTGTAAATTAATTTCTCAATAATGTAATAATTTTTTATTGGTTGGATATCCCAATTTTTGTGTTCACATTTTGAACCTTACTGTAAATGATGTAGGATTTCCCATTTTGCATTTATACCCGATATCTTTATAGCATCATGTCATCTCAAATTATGTGCTTCATGTTATCTCAAATGTCATCTCTTTATTTCCGTTTACAACTTCTTTCTTGCGCGCATGTATGAATAAACATGCATGGTTCACTAACATTTGCAAGTTTTCTCATGAATTGTAATTTTCTTAAAAGCAGAATGAAAAACTATTGTAATTTATAATTTAACATTGGTGTTCTTTCTTCTATTTTTATTAATTCCCTGCAATCAGGGAAATGCTGATGCTGACACTATTGCTGATACTAAGCACTCCAATTAGCATTTAACCCTCACTCTCCATGCCTTCCAATGTCATATATTTCTTGTTGCTTGTGAACACTATTTTTTCAAAATATTCGAAATTTCGAAATATTCAATTCATCACTTTCATTAGGTGCTGTATATATGATTCATTCTGGCCATTTGAAGGAATATACGCTCACTCTCATGTCAGTGCGCTTTCGTTTCTATAATATAGAGCTTTCAAAATCATATCATATTACATGAGCCAACTTTAATGTTGCTCAATTTTGAAATGATTGATGATGATGATTTTTTTAAACCTACTTAGTTACAACAACTAGACCATTATAGTTACTTTTTAATGCCTTATACCTTACTTTGAGTCATTCACCATTTACATATCTTAAGTAACCAATGCCATTACCTCAAATTTGAAAATACCATGTAATACCTGTACTGCATTCCTGCTGCTGTTCCCATAGTTACTCGCACATATGTGCTTGGAGTCGTTTTTGGTTTTGCTTTTCTGTGTCTCGAGCGTCTCTTGGATTCAGGTCGTCTCGATTTTTCACTTCTTTATATTCTTTTATTCATTGTTTGACTTTTTTCATTGTTTTATGATTCATTTATTAGACTTTAGCTCAGGTGTCGCTGCTCGATAACCAATTTTGGTTTTCGCGACTCCTTTCACCTCGAATTATCCGTGCTTTTTAATTATTTGCTTCCTTTTACATTCCGTATGCATTTAGTGTATTTCATGTGTGGTGAAAAAATAAACTACTGACTGACTGACATAAAACCTACGATCTCTGGTCGTTCTTAGAGCATCGATTCACGGGCTTGTCAAACTCTCTGGTCATTTAGTTCAGGGACATTTAATTCATCCCTACATATATACCGTTCAATATGTTTTCAATGTTAGTCTAGTCTTGGAAAGTTTTGAGATTGTTTTTATCGTGGAAAACTGAATAAAATGAAATAAAGAGGCCTCCTAATTCACTGTTTTTATCGTGGAAAACTGAAAATGAAATGGAGAGTTTATAACGCCTCTTCAATCACGTAGTCGTTAGAGGGTTGTGATTAGAGTGGTAGTGACTTCAACGTGGCAGAAAGCCAATCTAAAAATGCAATTCTCATACAGTGAAATCCCGTTTCAAAGCTCTTTTGAAACCACGGGAATATTTACCGTAGTCCGTAGCGTTGGAACATATTTCGGTAATTAGTATTACACAAATTACATAAAATCAAGTACAAGATATTACCTTAGTCCTTCAACGTCAAAGATTATGAGTCTAACGGAAAAATTGCGGTAGCGGGTTTACCTACGAGTGGCCAATACCGAATAGTTCACTGTTTCGAATACATTTGAAGTTCAAAAAACGCTTATCTATAATATGCGAAAGAATTTGCATGCAATAAACAATGGAATAACTGGCTATATTACCAGGCATTTCATATTCACAGATTACTGCGATATATATTTTAGAATAGTAACGCTTTTATTTTTTCACAAGTCGACGTAATCATGAGTTAGTTACGTTAACAGATTTAAATTAATATGGCAAGGCATTTGAAATAGTGGTATCGGTCATGGATTTGAATATTTGGCGCAACACAAAATCATCCTGGTAAAAAGTTCATACTTTCTACCAACCATTATTCAAATTATTTGCCAAAAAGCGGGATAAAGTATAAATTATTTTTCCGACTTGGGACAATTTTTCCAAGAGTCTTAAAATACGAATCAAAAATTAATTATATTCAGGCGCTTTACCACACATTTTAAGCCCACAAATTGCCGTTGTATTTTGGAGTAATAATACTTTTATTATTTTGTGAATACGAAAATACGAATCAGCAATTAATTATATTCGGGCACTTTACCACACATTTTAAGTCCGTGTAGTGTATTTTTGAGTAATATTATTTTGTGAATACGAATCAGAAATTAATTATATTCGGGCACCTTGCCACACATTTTAAGTCCACAAATTCCAGTAGATTTCAGAGTAATAATACTTTTATTATTCAGTAAATCCGAAAATAGGAATCAAAAATGAATAATATCGGGCAGTTCACTACACATTTTATGCTCACAAATTGTCGTCGCAACCATAAGTTACGTTAAACAAAACTAAATTAATAACGCATAATAATTTTATATGCTAGTATCGGTCATGGATATAAATAATTTGCACAACAGAAAATCATCCCAGTAAAAAGTCGAAACTTTCAAATATCATTATCAAAATTATTTGCCATAAAGCGGGAAAAAGTATTGATTATTTCCTCTAATAAATCGACTTGTTTTCCGACTTGCGACAATTTATTGGGTATCATAACAATTACGACATTGAATAATCTTCAATTTCTTGACGTAATGGAAATGAATGTGTAAAATCGTTTGAAGATTCCCGCAAAAACGAAAAACCGTGTTTACGATGAAAAGAGACTATATATTATTCGAAAATCAGCCGAAAATGTATTCGAATATTTGATTCGTTTTAGACAACCCTGTCTACGAACCACAGTCTTCTTTTCTACAATACAACAATAATTTTCGACCCAATTCTTTAAAAAGGTTCGCCATTCCTGCTAGACTAACCCATCAAATTGCGTGTTCCCTGACTACTACATGAAACATTAGCGTTTTCTGACCATCAAATGTTTGAGATTGTTTTGTAAAGTTCAAAAACAATTAGGTTGAAACTTTTCAGTTGCAGATTAGTAATAATTTGACTCCAGTGTAAATGTCGAATATTCAGGGAAGTATTTCACTGGCTTTATTTCGCTAAATGTCCGTACAATTATAGAGACCCTGCTCAGCGCAGAATGTTTTCAAAACATTTCGCCTATAAGTTTTTGAAAGTATAATTTCATTTGATTTCAATTGAAAATCTAGAAAGGCTTTTTTTATGTTATACTCACCAGAACAAATATTACAATCATTAGATATGAATATTGAACGTATTACTAGCTTAAAATTAATCCCTCATCAAACGCATTTGAACGCGAAATAACGGTGCACGAAACTACGCCAGTTATAAGCACTATTAAATATTAAACAATGCGGATATATATAGCACCAAGGTCTAACCCACCCTATTCCAAGCAGCACGGAAAATTTGTCGCAAATGCGTCTTTCCTTGGAATTCAATTGCAACAGAGAACAAGACTTGCGTTACACGTAACACATTAATTTATAAGTTGCTCCTTCGCTATCCAGTAAGACATGGGTTGGATTCTGTACCAGGTAATGGTAATTATGTTCCTCAAGAAGTAAAGCATGCAAGAAGATTCCTAAAAAGTCAAACTAGTCTTCGACATTTACTTTCTGAAAAACGATAAAATGGATGAATTTGGTGGTTTCCAACATTTTGTGTTGAAATCTTCTATTAGTTGGTTTTTGAACTGTTTATACCAAAATCCCTATGTTTAATTACCTTGCCTTTTGTAGATTCTTTGCCAGTGTTATACAAAAGTCGCATTTTCATTTTTACGCAGTTCAAATAGTTTGTCGCGTTTTCATGAATAATATTATACAAAAGTGAGTAATACTACAACGTATATTCCTATTCAAAGACTCTCCTCTAGATAGGAATTCACCCAATATCATAAAAATTATTTTATAGCATAATATATCGAACACATCTTTACATCAAAAGGTTATATTCAAATTATAAAACCAATTAACTTCGAAAGAAATTTTGAGAATTGAAATTAACGAAACACGGAGAATGAACTCTTCATGCAGTGTGATCGTGAATTATGCCAAAAATATTTTAAAGCAAAACAGGATTCTTCTACATATATACTTGAGCAATTTAAAATATTTGTAATTGAAAAGAATTGTTTAATAACAGTATTTGGAATAGAAATATCGCAGGCTTCGGGGTGGCGTAAAAAATTGTAGGGACAATAATACCAGGGAAAAATTGAAATTTCCATGACGAAAGAGATAAAACATATGACCTCATAAATGATGGCACGATCCACAATGCTATGCCAGCCAATGCAGACCTCTTGAAATATGCGCAACAAGCTGGCGCATAACCTGAACTCAGGTTGTGTACCAGGTTAGGGTTCAGGTTGTGCGACATCTTGGTGCGCATACTTCAGGAGTACCCAAAACTTGATGAGAGAAACGTAATAATATATCAAACATTAAAAGATTGTATTAAAATTATTAATCAGAAAAATATAAAAAAAATGTTCAAGACTTGATGAGAAAAATGTAATAATATATAAAACATTAAAATTAATCATAAAATAAAGACACGATGTAAAATCGGACAATACCTTTTAAATGAATTTTAAAATGTGAAACACTGATCAGATTAGTTCCTTAAATTTGACAATGTTCGTTTCCAAATCTGACACGCATTTCGCCATCCTTAACATGACACCCGTCAACCCACTGCCCTATTTCGCCCTCCTTAATCTGACACGCATCGACCATATTTCATCATTCCTAACCTGACAGGAATCGACCCTATTTCGCCACCCCCAATTTGACACGCTTCGTCCGTATTTTGCCATCCCTAACCTGCCACGCTTCGACCGTATTTCGGCATCCCTAATCTGCCACCACGCTTCGACCGCATTTTGCCATCCCTAATCTGCCACGTTTCGACCGTATTTCACCATCCCTAATCTGCCACCACGCTTCGACCGCATTTTGCCATCCCTAATCTGCCACCACGCTTCGACCGCATTTTGCCATCCCTAATCTGCCACGCTTCGACCGCATTTCGCCATCCCTAATCTGCCACGCTTCGACCCCATTTCGCCATCCCATTTTGACACTCATCGACTGTGTTTTCCAAGCCCGAATTTGACAGGTACTAATCCATTTCATCAGCCCCAAATCTAAACACTTTGGCCATATTTCTTTGTAATTTTGAGGCAATTGTTTATTGTTATCTGTATACTAAACAGCGCATTATGACAGTCGATTTGGCAAAAACTGACAGCCATCGACCGCATTTTGCCATCCCTAATCTGCCACCACGCTTCGACCGCATTTTGCCATCCCTAATCTGCCACCATTCGACCGTATTTCGCCATCCCTAATCTGCCACGCTTCGACCGCATTTTGCCATCCCCAATTTGTCTTTTCGTCCCTATTTCGTCATCCCTAATCTGCCACCTTTCGACCGTATTTCGCCATCCCTATTTTGCCATCCCCAATATGACTTTTATGCTACCAACCCTCCTCAACCATTTAGCTGGACGACGTAAAAATGCAGGGAACAATACCAAAATGAGCAAATCTTTGCAAGTTTCCACTCATTGTATATATGCTCATTGGCTCAATAAACTGAAAAGGACCTCAATTTACAACTCCGTACTAAAGAGGCTTTGTGTCGCAATAGTAAAACTGTCGGGTTCGCCGAGAACTTTACCACGTTTGCCGTTTTGTTCGCAAGTAACCTGGGCGCCGTGAGGGGATTGGGATCTTCATGAGCGTGATTGCCGAAATTTAGATAAAATAGAACAGTTGTGTTTGGAGAAGCTATCCAAGTCTTTTGTGTCAGGTGTTATCAGTTACCCAGTGAGTTGAAGTCGAGTCATAATAAGCAAGGATTTCAACGTCACCGAGGAATGCTGCTGGAAATCATCACTCATCGGATAAGGTGATTAGTCATAACGATTTTCAATATTAGGGTTGCTATATTTTTGGTGTTGAGATTTTTCACGTAATCCAGATTATCAAAATATAGACTACTGATACTGTTATGCTTTTACTGGTCGTAGTTCTGATCTGACCATCAAAATAATGCTACGACTGGGTTTGCGTTTGTAAGAGTGTCAGAGTGTGTAATTCAGAGGGATTTCTAAATCCAGATGAAAATACAAACGAAGATTGTGGAAATTCAATGAATTCAATTTTTTGTCGAAACAGAAGGATATACGAGAAGCGAGTAGTTGACGTTTGTATAGCTTGGTGTAAATAAAAATATCTAATACACCGCTTCATATTAGATTAGAATATTTCATCTTCGGAAAACAGTTTTGAAGAATTGCATTGCTAGCAATTTTGTTTTGTGATTTGGCACATGTCCCTGTGTTATTTTACCATCTTCATCTAGTTATTCACCGGGCTGTATTTTTTGTTCACATGTAGGTGACTCTCCAACGAGATGGCCTACATTTCAGAACTTGGCAGACGGAAATGCGGGTAGTGATTCGGGGAAAGCTGTGCCAGGAGGTGACTAAATGAGTTTGCTATGCTAGTTTTTTTTATTAAATACAGTATCGTAAATTGATACCAATGAATGGTAATAAACCAAATCATAATATCATTTGCAGCCCATCACAAATAGCGCAGCTATCTACGAATAATTGTAGTGCAACGTTTAGAAACTCTGGTTTATTTGAGTAATAATGCAATTATCCATTTCAAACATTTCGTTTGTTCGATCAATCAAGAGTAGCATAATTCTGAATTGTACTAAAACACTGTGATGATGTTTTGTGACTTATGCATGAATTTTTGACCAAAGTTTCAGATAAGTCAACAGACTATACCGCACCATCTTCAGAATCACTTTCAATAAGCAATTTAGGTGATTTCAAAGAAAACCATATATATGGAAAAGAAAAAGGCTGTAAATCAATTAAAAAAAAGCTTCTAAACAAACGCGAACCAGAAAAGAAACGACGAAAAGAAAAATAATTGCACAGATTGGTATATCTTGCGAGAAGTTTATTGTAAAGCTTTAAGACATCTCTGTATAATTCATAAAGATGAACCGGCAGTGAGCATAATCTTGTCTCTCCTCAACAACTTAACCTAGTGAGCATATCCACATTCGTATACATACTTGGCATACATTTTTACTATTTAATTATAAATTCAAAATAACAATCATGTTTTTATTTTCCGAGTTGGTGCAAAAATTTTAAATAAATTGTGCAAAGATTCTAAATTGATATTGAGGTTCAATAATTTCATTTTGATCGCTTGTATAGTTGACTGTATAATCAATCACTGCTATAATTAGGCGCCCTGATAGGTAGACATTTGAGGTATATTTGGTGTAATGTTTCTCATTTTAGTTGACATGGCAAAATTTCGTTTCGCATTTATAGGCCCCACTGAAAACGTCACTTTATTGAACATTTGAGATATGTTGTGTATAATGTTTCTCGATATTTTATTCAGAATTTCGTGTTTTAATTATATACCTTCTGAAATGGTCGAATGGTTGAAATTTTTTTTGAATGCTTCTCAATATTATTGCCATTCCAAAATATCATTTTGCATTTACATGACACACTTACGTAGCTGAGTAGTAGATGACGATTTGCGATTAGTTTTCTGTTTTGTTTTTCAATACGGTTTCAAAATTTTGGTTTATAATATTTGTCACTCTCAAGTTATCGGATAGGTGAACATTAGAGATAAATTTTGAGCAATTTTCCACAACATCGAAATATGATTAGTATTCGAAATTTCGTATTTCAGTTAAATTTCACACACTTAAGTGTGTGAGATCTATTTTGTTTAAGATTTTCTAAGACGATTCCAGAATTTTGTTTCAATAGTTGTATGCCACACTTAGGTGGTCAGATATGCGGACATTTGAGATATATATTTTGTGTAATGTTTCTCAATATTATTTCAGAATTTTCATTTCAATTTTTGTATGCCCCACTTAGGTGGTCGGATAGGTGGACATTTGAGATATACTTTGTGTAATGTTTCTCAATATGATTTCAGAGTTTTCATTGTGATTGTTTTATGCCACACTTAGGTGGTCGGATAGGTGGACATTTGAGATATACTTTGTGTAATGTTTCTCAATATGATTTCAGAATTTTCATTTAAATTCTTGTATGCCACACTTAGGTGGCCGGATAGGTGGACATTTAAGATGTACTTTTTGTAATGTTTCTCAATATGATTTCAGAATTTTCATTTTAATTCTTGTATGCCACACTTAGTTGGCCGAATAGGTGGACATTTAAGATATACTTTGTGTAATGTTTCTCATTACGTTTTCGGAATTTTCATTTTAATATTTCATGCCACACTTAGGTGGCCGGATAGGTGGACATTTGAGATATACTTTGTGTAATGTTTCTCAATATGATTTCAAGAGTTTTCATTTTGATTGTTTTATTCCACACTTAGGTGGCCGAATAGGTGGACATTCGAGATATACTTCGTGTAATGTTCTCAATATGATTTCAGAATTTTCATTTTAATGTTTAATGCCACACTTAGGTGGCCGAATAGGTGGACATTTGAGATATATTTTGTGTGATGTTTCTCAATATTATTTAAGATTTTTTTTTTCAATTGTTGTATGCCACCCTTAGATGGTCGGATAAGTTGACATTTAAGATATATTTTGTGTAATGTTTATCAATATGATTTCAGAATTTTCATTTCAATTCTTTTATGCCACACTTAGGTGGCCGGATAGGTGGACATTTGAGATATATTTTGTGTGATGTTTCTCAATATGATTTAAGAATTTTTTTTTCAATTGTTGTATGCCACCCTTAGGTGGATAAGTTGACATTTGAGATATATTTTATGTAATGTTTATCAATATTAATGGAATTCCATAATTTTGACTTGGTATTGATATCTTGACACTCACAACATAGCATCTGTTTAATCTATATGTTGCACCATAGGGTTGGAATAGGCGAACATTTGTGATATGCTCTGTGTTTTTCTCAGTTTCAAATATATAACACGTTTGGATCAATTTGTTTCGATTTGTCTACCTTCACGTTGCATTTTGAGTATTTTTTGATATAGAAGAATATTTCCAACACCAAACACAGTGCATCTCCCTTGCACGAAAGACGGAACATTGAAAAAGAAATGCTATTTTTTGTGATAAATATTGCTAAATGGTTCGAATCCATCGGAAATTGAAGCGAGGTCATGCGCTTTAAAATGCGTATTAAAATAAAAGCAACATCATTTATGTAGACATCCAGGGCGACATATAAGAGGGGTCCGGCTTAGTGCCGAAATAGGCTAAAACATTTGGTGGTCTGAATTAAGTGGACGAATTAAGCGGACAAAAATTCTATATCTTTTATCGAGAGGATTGTGTTGACTCTTTTTCTCCGTAGTTGTCAACGGCTCTCGCGCTCTCCAAGCACGTATTTAAAAACAATGATACGGACACAGGAACGACGTCCGCTTAAGTACTGCAATTATGGCAGGTCCGTTTAACTACCGTAATAGAGTTATATATATATATATATAATATAATATAAATATTAATATCAATATTGTTCAACCGTAAATAAAAACTAATACGTTGAACCGTAAATATATACTACTACGGTTGTGGTATATTTAAGAAACATTTAAAATATATAAGTTTGAAAATCACAGATTGGCGATTAAGTATGTTGGTATAAGTATTGTGATAGTCAAACAAATTGATATCGGCATTGCAGAAACCCTCTCATCCGGCTAACAATCCATGTCGAGTTTAGGATTAGTTGTCCAGTTTTTTTTTTTTTCAGATGCATGGACTATAAGCAGACGAAGCCGCAGCCGACCAGCGGTTACACTCTACGGCGGCGAGGATTCCAGTAATCCTCTCTCACATATATAATTATCCCCCACGTGATTCAAACCCACACAGGGTAATCAGAGGTGCGGCGGCGAGAGTGGTAT